>NW_024870696.1:16870000-17470000 GCF_019054845.1 Dipodomys spectabilis
AAAATGTTCTGGAATTAACTAAACTGATAGATGTACAACTTTTGGAATCTATTGAAACTATCTAATTGTACATTTTATACATGCGAATGTATATGACAGACCGTATGCGACTTATCTCAATAAAAAAGCATGTGCATCATAATTGTAAGTTTCAAGAAACTACCCAGAGGAGTATTTGCATTAGATGGCAGAAATAGCAATCAATGCTTGGGGGGAAAATCAACTTGACAGATTGGAAAGATTGGCTGAATCTGACAAGGTGAAATTTGGTAGAACTACACATAGAATCCCCAAAATGCACTCAAGAAAAAAAAACAACTAATAACAGTCCTATAAAAATAATTCCAGGCTGTAGTTCACAGAGAGCTTGATGTGATCAACGGAATGTCACATTTGAAAAGGTTAATATAATGTTTGCAATATTAATAGAAGTGTAGCTACTCCAATGAAGAATTAAAGTCAGTTTTTTGAGCATTGATCAAATGATACTGCGACTTTTGAGATTTGTTCTGTTTAGAAACTTCTGGGTTAGTGGGTGAATCTTGTGCAAATGCCCAAGATTTGGCTTTTACATGTCTATTTTATCATCTAATGGCATTTCAATACGTTAGATCAGTCTCTAGGCTGTGAATTCTATCACTCAGTCATTCTCTTAAAGCAGGTATAACCCATCTGCTTCTTTTAAATATTTGAGTTTAGCCCCCTGACTCCACCCAATTTAAAAAAGAGCCATTTCAGCCGAATAGCAGAGGGGTCACGAAGCACATGGAAAGCAGAGGAAACACTGAATGACATACTTGTGTTTGGTACGAGAAGGGTCTTGAAACCTTAAGAGCGGGCTTCCTATATTTGAAGCTTTTCATGTAGCTGTGAGAAATGAAAAATGAGCATAATAGTGATGTGTGTAATAAGTCTACATAGAAGGAGATGGTTTTGATTCAACGTAGAAACCATTTCAACCGAGTTGTCTGTGGCTATTCTCTTCATTGCTGGACACAGAGTTGCCTGAGATCTGTAGGTACAGGACAGGTGACTATTTAGATGGAATTTATTCTCAGATGGACGTAGTACGTCTGTGATCGAGATCTTCCTACCTTCAAGATTTCATCATGCTGCTAATTATTTGCCAAGCAACTCTGGTGGTTTATTAATTCCTTAGACACCTATGTTTCCAGGGACTTCAAACAAAAGAATAACCTTAAGTGTGCTTGTGTATATTTGAGTGAATTGGAAAAAATGAAGGCAAATTATGCTCTAAAATTTAATATAGTGCCTTCTGGGTATAATTGGGAGGCACCAAGGTATGTTTTATCCTTCGTAAACCTTATAAGGTTGTAGGATATGGGGACTCATGCCTAAAATTCCAGCACTTAGAAAGCTGGGAGAGATAGAGATTTTAAAGCTAAAACTTGGATTGTTTGATTTTTTTTAGAGTGAGCCTCCATCTTCAGACAAAAAATATTTAAAATAACTCTTAAAATAGCATTCTTTCAATGAGAGTGTAGGATTAAAAAAATAAGGTAGCATCTCTTTGTGTAGTTGGTAACTCAGAGAAAGCACATATTTCCCTCTTGGGACCATCTTTCTTCTTGATGTTGCTGATGATGAATGGCTCCAGGCACACTCAGGAAAACATGTGGCTGTCACAGCTGTGCTAGTCCCCCGGCAACTTTGGTTTATTAGCCTGACCTTCAAGATTCAGTGCAAATGCCTCAGTTTCCTCTTGTTTTGAGGTGGAGAGCAACAGAAAACTTGTCTGGACACATAGGAGTGAATACAATTTGAATCTGGCCATGGAACTTGGTGTTGGATTTCCGGTCACAGGCAGAGCAGCAGGCAGGCAGACAGGTGTCTCCACGAGTAATAGTAGGAATCCTTCCATTCTCTTTAGGTGCTTAAGTAGATTTCCATTCCAATTCTGTCACATCTGAGGGGTTCAGATGTATTGTCAAAATCCCAGCCTTTAGGCATATACTAAACTGAAACTCCAAGGCACAGGAGGCTGATTTCCCCACCACTATTACCGGAGCAGCAGATAGAAAAAGATTAGGTGATAATAATACCTTACAGGTACACAGCTTCATTAATCTAAAACTCTTTGCAAAGAGCTCTGTACACCCCAGGACAGAGAGCCCAGATCCGGCAGTGCTGATACACAGCCAGTGCCTGAATGATGCAGCCTCTACTGCCAGCAAGCCCCCCTTAGAGAAACCTAACTCTAAACCTCACTCTGTGAGGTGAAAATGAAGGCTGCCTCTAACAGCAACGGCAGGACACTTTTTGAGGCAAAATGTAATTACCAGAGTAGGAGCTGGCCTCATGAGTGGGGATTAATGCTCACCAGCTCCCATAAACACCTCAGGCCGTCTGAATGGCTTCAGCAAGATTTGGGGTTTTATGCTTTCATCCAAATGGTCGGTCTGTGTGAAACAGGGTTGAAGACACTACAACTATGGGAACATTGATTCATTGCAACCAGGGGAGAAGGATTGGCTAGTATTTCTTGTAAATCCAGGCTGCCTGAGGGCAGACTGGGGATTACAGGAGATTCACAAAATATGCAGGTTGTTAAAGAGGACATGGTCATCTCTCAATAATAAATAATGTCTGAGCTTTGCCAAATGGGCAGAATACAATATTTGGCTTGTTCGGTGCATGGGTAAGGACAGTTATCTATCCATGGTCAGCATCACAGGGGTTGTTACTGGTCTGGGATCCCAAGACCATCACTGAGAAATGAGTTGCTCACGTAGGCGTGTCTCTGGCTTAGGGATATGGAATTAGAGGTTCATTGTTTTGGCGCACTGAGATAGGAGAGCCACTGACTGCACACAAGTCAGGCTTTCTTGGTATAAAGACATTGTGCCAAGTAAAGATCTCTGCAAATTATATTTTCCAGTGTCCAAGTGATCCACAAACATGTTGCCACCAGGAGAATAGCATGAACTATGATGGAATTGTGGGCTCATCATCCATGCAGGAATCAAAACAACTTTCCTTTTACTTGTTGATGTAGTATCACTCTAAAGTTTCTTGGAAGAAAATAAAATATAAGAAACACATTATGTTTGAGAATGGGTGATATTGTTGTGTTTTTCTAAGCAGAATAAGGTATGTCCATGAAAACTGACATTTAAAAAAAAAATTTATTGTTAAGATGTTGTACAGAGGGGTTGCAGTTACATGAGTAAGGCAATGAGAACATTACTTGTCCATCATTGTTACCCTAGCCCTTCCTTCCTTGTTGTCGTCCCACTATCCCCTCCCCACCTCCCATATTCCTACCCCCCTGCCCGCCTCGCCACCTGCAGTTGTAAAGTTCGTTTCCAGTGTACTGCCCTGTGGGAATCCTTGTTGCAATGGGTCATCCTGTGTCCTTGTTTCAGCTTTTCGTTATTCCCCTTCCCCTCCCCAGACTAGACATATGCATATACAAGATGCAGGGTATCAAAATCGAGTGACAACAGGGGGTATGCCATAGGGGAAAGAACATACAAAGGAAACAACAAAAAAATCACATGGTACATTTAAACCAATAACAATAAAGACAGACCTCGTGTCCATATTGTGGAGTTCATTTCACTTAGCATTATCTTATATGGTCATTGGTACATGATTTTTGAGTTTTTCAGTTCATCTGATAAGATTATCCTATATGTATACTAATTTTTGCAAATAAGGGAAACCATGGGACCTAAATTTCTTTGGGACTGGGTAACTTCACTTAATATGATTTTTTCCAAGTCTTTCCATTTCCTAACAAATGGGATGGTGTTGTTCTTTCTGAAGGAAGCATAGAATTCCATTGTATATATGTACCACAATTTCTTGATCCACTCATATACTGATGGGCATCTGGGTTGGTTCCATATCTTAGCTATGATGACTAATGTGGTGATAATCATAGTTGTGCTGAAGGACTTCATATCTAAAATATGAATATCTAAAATATCTAAAATTAAAACTCAAAAAATTGTCACCAGAAACAAATTCACAAAGAAACAAGTGCCCCATTAATAACTGGGCTAAAGTTTTAAAGAGAGACTTCTCTGAAGAGGAAATAAGAATGGCCAATAGACACATGAAGAAATGTTCAACCTCTCTAGCCATAAAAGAAATGCAAATCAAAACAAATTGAGATTCCACCTCTCCCCAGTTAGAATGGCTAGAATCAAGAAATCTAATAATGGCAGATGCTGGAGGAGATGTGGTCAGAAGGGAGTTGGTGGGAGTATAAACTTGTTCAGCCACTCTGGAAAGCAGTATGGAGCTTCCTCCTAAGACTTCACATAGAGCTCCCCTATGACCCAGCAATCCCACTTCTGGCCATTTACCCAGATGATCACAAACAAGGCCATACTGAGAAAATTGGCAATTTGACAAACAAAACCCAAAGTTATTTTCCTATAAGAGGTACCTAATAATTTATATTCTTAAAACTTTTTAAAAAATACAACTTCTGGGCTGGGAAGTTGGCTCAGTGGTAGAGCACTTGACTTGCATACATGAGACCCTGGGTTTGATTCCTCAGCACCACATAAGCAAAAAGAAAAAAGCTGGAAGTTGCACTGTGGCTCAAGTGGTAGAGCGCTAGCCTTGAGCTGAAGAGCTGAGGGACAGCGCCCAGGCCGAGAGTTCAGGCCCCACAACCGGACTCTCCCTACCCCGCCCCCCCCCCCCCAAAAATACAACTTCCATTTTCTCTTCATGAAAAAACTGTTTATTGCTCTTGGAACAATTAGAAAAAAAAACATGAAAAAGTAAAGAAAAAAAAGTAAAGATTACTCATAATCTCACAATCTCAGTTGCCAGGAATAAACGTGCTTTCAAATTTCTGTGTATGTCAACTGTCTTCACAAAATTGCGCCCTTATTTTTCACTTTCTATTTTTATGCTAGAAGTGAGGCTTGAACCCAGGCTCTCTCATTCTTGCCTGGCTTTTTCATTCAAGGTTAGTGCCCTGCTACTTGAGCCATAGTTCCAGTTCTGATCTTTGGTTTTGGAGTTAAGGATCTCACAGACTTTTCTGCCTGGTGTGTCTTTGAACTGTGACTCTCAGATCTAAGTCTCCTGTTGTAGCTAGGATGATAAGCATGAGCTACTGGTGTCCAGTGTATTTTTCACATGTGAAGAAAGCTTAAGAAAATTATTTTATGTTGTAAATGACTTGTCAGGTCATTATAATCCATGATGACAATATGATGACAATCACCTGTAATATTTCATTGTATGTCTACAATATCACTGACTGTTCTGCTGAGTTTTTAGATCAATAGAAGAAAATTTCTAGAATCATTATTTTCTACAATGAATGTGTTGAAAGTTTAATTATTCATGTTGCTGTTTGGATGTTTTACTCTTTTCAAAATTTAGCTTTATGCCCAAAACTAGTTGAGATGAGAATAAAGAAATGAGTGGTGGAGTATGCCTAACAGCACAGAGAATGTAACACTCAAGACACAAGAAAGAAAAAGGACACGATAAGGCAAAGCCCAGGCTATTAAAAAAAATCAAATTATTTGAAGACATTTCACACATAATTGGTTGTTTTCAAATTCTGAGGGCCACAAGGAACCCCAAATGTCTCTGCCAAGTATCATTATGAAGGGCTCACATAAAAACCATATAAATAATTTTTAAAAGTCTCATTTCTGATTTCTGACTTTACCACTAACTAACCCCGTGGGCTTGAATGAGTGTGTAAAGTCATTTCTCCTTATAAAGAGGGTGTTGGAGGAGGTAAGTGCTTTCTATAAGAGATCCCAGTCTACCTAAAAGCTACTAAGAAATTATGGACTTCATGAATATTCTACACTTGCTGTTGAAGAAAGAAAAGGAGCTTCACGTCTGTTTCATGGCTCCTCTATGCCAGGCATTGTGTGCATGAAGCTTGCTGTCTTTTATTCCAGGCAATGTAATTTCCAGAAATCCTGGAAAGCTACGGGTTGTTAGGGTGTTTCCTGCCGTAGCTGTATGGAAGGAATCTGAATGATGTTCAGTCAGTCAAATCGCTTGTCCTGGATAATATGACTGATAAGTAATAAAATGGGATTCAAATTCATACTGCCTGGTTTCAAAAGCTATCACAGTGTCACTAGACCATGTGGCTCCAAGCTTATGTGTGTTGAATAAAAAGAGAAAAAAAAATGAGTGATCAATCAATAAGTGTATGGAAAAGCAGAAGAAAAAAATGGAATACAAGGATTCCTGTCAGGTTTGAAATAGTGAATAATGATACCCTAGAAACTTTGAGACCTTTTTCATTTCTCGCATCTATTCCAAATATATGTTGGAATAGATGCGAGAAACGAAAATATACTTTTTTTCATATCATTCGGATGTCAAGAGGTAAGAGAAATCCTTCAGTCCAACCATTTAGTTTTATGGATAAGAAACTAGGCTACAGAAATGATAATTGACTTGTTCAAAATCATTTTCATTGTTAAGAACAGAACTAAATGCAAAAGCGTATCAAAACTGGAGCTGTGGCTGAAGTGGTAGGTGCCAGCCACCAACAGAAAAGCCAAGTGAGAGTACAAGAGGTTGAGTTCAAGTCTCAGTACCCCTCCTGAAAGAAAAGTCATCCATAATCAAATGAGGCAAGTGTCTGCAACACCCAACACTGTGTCTAGCATGGACTCCTACTTGTCCCTCATTAAATGCCCTTTCTTTGCTGACCTTTCCTGTGTTCCATCCTGCATCTCTTGCCTTCCACTTGCTGTACCCGGGTCATGTTTTCATGCAGCTCTAGACCTATTTGGAAGTTTATAGTCTCTCACAAGAGTTCCCTTCTGCCCACACATGACATTATTTCAGCTGAAGCAAATGTTAGTGAGCTATGAAGTAAATGGGAGAATGAATAGAGAAAATGGAGTTCACAGGCTCAAGTTTTAAAAAGTTGGGCAATTACAAAAAAGAAGGCAGTAAGAAAAGTAAAAATTGGGGTCAGAAGTACTTTTTGAGGAGATGGGAGTAAGAATAACTTTTTAGCAACATTTTAGACCAAGGAGCAAGGCCAGTGAAAAGGGAGATTGAAATGAGACAATACTATGAGATATCCTACAGTCTTTGGAGATGGCAAACAAAGGAAAATATCCAGAGTACTGGCAGAGGTGTTAAGCTTCCACAGAAAAAAGAATAGCTTTCCTTCTACAAGGGAAAGGATTTGGGGCAGGAGGATTGAAGCTATGAACAGTCTTGAAGTGAAAAGTGAAGAAGTTAATAATGTTCACCCTTTATATAGACAGACTGGGATTGAGATAATCGACTTGTTTGCTCAGAATGTATAGACTCTGGAGATTTTTATTTTGTGAGAAATTATACTCTTTGGCACCTGGGTGACTGAGAAGTTCCAGAAACCACTGGACTCTACACAGCAGCCTTCTGCCATTACTGGGAATCCTGTAAGAACTGGGATTGTGGTGGTATCCTGGCTCAGTGTGGCATGGGCCTTTCTTTTCTCCTATGTGGAAATCAAGACATCGCGAAGCATTCACGCTGGGTAGATTTCTAAAGTGTGGCTACCAGAACTTAACTCCCATTCACTGAGGATAGGAGTGGTGCTCTGCTTGATGTCAGAGGCATCTGGTGCCCTGACAGGAGGTGGTCAAGCATTTGTAAGTATTAGTAGCATTCCTCAGTCTGGTTACTTTCCATCTACACAGAAGGCAATGGTAAGAGGAACAGGCTTACCTAACAGCGAGGGAGGATTTACTATGATAGAACAATGCCTTAGCAAGTTAGGATAAATACATTGCAGAACAACCTTTGTAGGAACTTGTAGACCTTCTGTCCCTAGAGATGTCCAGATCCTCAGTTGGGAGAGGCAGAAATGCCTCCTGTAGGAATTTGGTCCAGATGGTGTTACAACTGTCTTGCATCTCTGTACTTAATCGATACTCATGATGCCCTGACACCAGTCATTCACCCCTAAGTGGAGCTGTCCATTTAGGAGATCTTGTTTATAATTTAGAATTTGGGAGTGCTTTGCTCAATCTTATTATTTTTGACAAACTAGTAAAAAAAAAAGCAACAGGGCAGAAGGTTCTCCTGTGGCTTACCTGATTTGAGAAGGTTGGAAAGTGTTTTATTCTAGAGGTTCAAAACCAAATGCCTAGTCACAGTTTTATACAGAGAATGCTCCAGTTGCTGTGATTTCTTTCATTTCTAACTTCACACTTGGAATTCTTAACTTCCAATACCTAAAAATCAACATTTTTATTTTTAAAGATGAGATGAAGCATTTTTTTTTTCCTCCAGAGTGCATGACCTGATTTGACACAGAGAATAGAATGACGCTTTGGGGCTTACTGATTCCCTAATAAGAATTGTAGAACTTCCTGAGGGCTGACAGCTCCCAATATTGGGTGGTTCTAAAAAGAGGGCAATAGATCGCTAGTGTTGAATTTGTATGGGATGAGCAATACATTTAACACTCTGCCCAGACAACCAAAAACATATGGCCCTAGACTCACATAATAAGGAAAATATACTGATCCACGGCCGGTTGCTGTCACCAGGTCACTAAGCCTATTTCTCCAGATATAAAATGAGACTATCTCGCCTCTCTGGACAAATGTAATAAAATCTAGTAATGTAGCCATGAAAATAAGCACTGCCTCATAACCTGAGGGTTTAAGAAGTCAAGGCTAATGAGAAACGGACAGCATACAAAACAATAAATCGAATTTCTTCCCCTTTATCTTGGGTTTAATAGGAATTGGTGTATATTTCCTATAGAGCACATCTTCGCATGTCTTATTGCAGGGGACATGCAGAACAGTTGGAAATACACATTGGTAAGAGGACTAGTGGATAAAATGATAGTGCGATGGGCATTGAAAATTTTATGGTGCTAATAACTTTTCACTCTACTAGCAGGTAATGAGGTACTGTACTTAGGAGCAATCTCGAGTGTCAGTGCTCCCTATGGGATAGGGAGGAGAAGTGTTGAAGGGAAGCCAACCCTGCTGTATGCAAGGAGCTGGGGCTATTTTTCTGGCTTATATCTAAAAACATTTCCCTGGAACAGCTGAGGAGTGGGAGGGAAACCCTTACTATTGTGGTTCTTTGAAGGCATGACAAAGGCCATATCCTGGCACTGAGACCTGCCCTGATTCTTGCTTGGCTTTTCTTCTTCTGTATAGTCCCCCTGCTGCACTCTTTGTGTGAGTGTCCTTATGACAGAAAGATCAAGGGGCCACTTCAGAGGAGCTTAAGCTTCAAACCGCCTTTTCCAAAAATAACAAAAGTGGGAGAAAGAAAAGGGAGCTGGGTGAGTGAAAGCCTGAGCCAAATTAAAAAATAAAAATAAAAATAAAAAAAGGCATGGAATGAGACATTCATAGGTGATTGGAACCTAAGAGGAAGCAGAACATATCCCTCTGGTTGAATAGAGAGAACAAGGAGGTCCCGGAAAGCCCATTCCTTAAATGATAGTGTTTCAGGTATTTTCCTTGACCCTGGCCTTTTACATCCTGCACCCTGCTAGGTGAATTAATCCAGCCCTATGACTTCAATATACCATAATGTGTGCATGCCTGTAGATTGGAGTTTTGGCCTACAGTTCCAATGCATTCGTTTATATACATATGGCATATTCCTAGTGGGAGATCCAACACACAATGCAAAGTCAGCCTATCCATCCCTCTTCCATTCTATGTTTCCTCTATGGGTGAGTTACATACTTACATACACTTTGGCTCAGCCTTTCAGGGCCTATCCACGTCTTCTTGCCCCTTCCCTCACAGAGATTTACTCAGCAAGTTCTTTTGTTCTGCCTTTTCTCTCTTTTGGCTAGCCCTGCTTCATTGAAATGCACCCATTCCCATGTTTCTTGTACCCTTTAAAAAGAAATATTCAATCATGTCTTTTTATTATCTTTAACTAGTGTGCAAAGGTGTTTCAACTTAAGATACCAATTTATCAGTACAACTTATGAGTATATGCTCTATGCAGATCAACGTCGCTCCTTCTGTCCTTCTCCCCTATCTTTCCCCACCCTGTCTGTCCCCTTAAATCCCCTAGTCACAGTTACTTCCCTTTGATTATTAAGCACAGCACAAGTAATTTGTAATTTAATCTCCAGTGAGCTCTCCAATTGCCGGTTGTGTTTGCAAAAGATGATCTGTTATGACATAATGGTGTAGCTGAGCCAATCATGCAGCGAGAATGCCTTCCCTTTCCTCCCATACCACAGAGGTCTAAGCCCACTTATACTTAGGGTAAGTAAACACCATGTCCTCTTTTAAGCCTTCCTGCTGTTGTCTCTTTAGGAGGAATTGACACTCTCCTTACACTATCTCTTCATTCTATATATACCGCTCCCTTAAATTTTTGATTGCATTCTTAATTCTAAAATACAGATTATTTCTGGGAAGGCTTATTTATATTTGCAACTTTTGTGTTTAGCATGAAGTAGGATTTATCAAAATACTTTTTGAAGGAATGAATGAATCAGTCAAAGTTGACACAGCCTGGTAGTGGCCAAGTGAGAGATAGTTGGTCTTTTTTTCATTTCATTTCATTCTTTCCCTTCTCAAATATACTGCTCAGGAAAAGGTTTAGTATTTAAAGTAGAACCACCAGTGCATTTTCTTTGCCAAATTTATTTCATTTGGGGGGTTGAGATGTTAGAATCCACAAGAAGATTGGAATTAAGTGAGAACAAGTCCCTGATTTGTAGAGTGTATCATCTCTTTCCTACACTCAGTTACATTGTGATTGTTCACAAAACTCAGAAAGAAGACACATCCTGAATGTCTGCTGTAGGCTTCCCATGTGGCATCCCTTCATCTCCATTAATCCTTCTGAAGTGGATGTTATTATCTACATTTTACAAATCAAGACCCAGAGGAGCCCACGTTCTATACCTGCCTTAGGATCATATGACTAGCAAGTGTCAGAGTTGAGAATCTGACCACATCTTCCTGGTTTCACAGCCCATTCTCTTTCCCCTTTTCTAAACTTCCTCCCTAGGGAAATAGAACAGAATTAAGGACATAAAATCTCAAGAGGTTTCACTAAAAGACATTCCTCTGTGACTTGGCTTGAAGAGGCAGGAGCTATAAATCCTAACTGGAATCCTGTTGCAAGGTGTGATTTTAAGAAAGTCAATTAACCTCTTATTTTCTATTCCTTCATAGTTGCCAAAGGGGGATACTCAGACTCTTCTCATCCATTAATGAGAAAAGTTACTTCATATTCGAAGTTCTCTCATTTGCTGCAGAAATATGTCTCATGCAGTTACCAGCCCTATAAATATTCTTTTTTTCTACAAGAAACTAGTATTGGTCAAAAAATGAGGAAATTAGCCTAATAAAATCCATCAGAGGGTAAAACTTTGCTTGATTCCTATTCCATTTAATTTTACATGAACATTTGGTTGAGGCTTTGGATATCTACATTGTTTTATACATGGTGATGGAGAAACAAAAAGAATGGAGAGATGCTTTAAGGGGAAGAGGAGAGAAAGAAGATTCTAGAACTGTGAATGTGATGTGTCAAATTGAATTCCCCCACCCCCCAGGTCTAATAACTCCAAGATGAAAATTGGCATTTTTGCTTGAGTGTTAGACACGAGCATTCACAGCATTTGTTGGATCTCAACAGTTACTGACTGCTGACCAACCTTAAAGTTTATACAGTGCAGAGAGTCTAAAATTAAATATACATTCCATAGCATTAGTGCAAACATGAAAACTAGAAGCATCCTCGAATATAAAAATGTATTTCCCATTGTTTTCCAGAGGTATTATAACAGAAGGAAGTCCAGCATAGTCTTCTTCCTCTAGATTTCTTATGAGTTAATGCTCTATGCAAACTTTGGAGAAAATATATATTTCTCTAAGTACTTGTTAAAGGAGAAAAGAAATTGTGCTGTCAGATATTGATTTTACACACAAGAGTCCTCACGTTTTAGAATAATCAAGTTGCTAGATTTGTTTTCCAGTTATTATTAGATGACATCCAATGGCATGGTAGCAAGAATGAGAAGTCCAGCATTCGATCAGGGAGAACAATAGAAAAATAGCAACTGAGACTTGTCATTTAAACCAGGGTACATCCTTTTAAAACATAGCCCTAAATACATGTTTTTAAATTGGAAGGCTATATTAACCTCAACCCATACAGCTTAAATTTTTTAGTGATGACACTCTTTAAAATATTTTAATAGCAACTTTCATGATGAAGGGGAAAAAAAGCTGAGCAAAAGCTTGCTTGGCCCAGTTCTTGGCCTTAACTAATTGTACCACAGCCTAACCGACTCTTCTTGTGGGACTTGGGAAAGGCACCAACTTTCTCCCCAAGGATCTTCCAATTTCTATACTGAGAATACTCTCACAGACACTCAATCTATTCTTTCCTTGTCTTATAAACAGTCCAACCTTTTATACCTAATATGATTTGGTCCTGGTTTCATTTCCTGAATCTTTTTGTAGATTTTTCTTCCTGGATCTCATGTTCAATACTGCCAGTTTCTTTGTTCCTGCAGGTGCAGACAAATTAGCATAAAGAGTAAGTTGCAGAATTGGAGAACAGCAAATTTGATTTGAAAAGCCATTTCAGATTGAGGTCCATTTGGTGGCATTAGGAGCAAAACTAATAAACAAACCAGACTTTTTCTACTCAAATTGATTTTTTTTACATGACAGTATCCCTTTAGAAGTAGAATATTTTTTATCAAATTCTGATTTTAGCTGTCATGTACAGTGCTCTTTTTTATTTCCTTTCTCATTATTGCTGACTGTTAAGTTATGTGGATTGGCAAAGGAAAATCTTTGCTTCTATAATAAAACAGAATGTATTGCCTTTCCAGCATCATTATCAACCTATGTGTATTTATGGCCTTGCAGATATAGCATGTTGTGGTTGACACTGTTTCTACTGTTGATTCCCATTCTACAGATGGGAAAAAAATGCAAAGAGATTATATGGCCATGCCTGGACTTTGGAGTGACACAACTGTGAAGAAATCTGAAATCCAGTTTGATTTCTCACTGTCTGAACAGCCAATTCTGATGATTTCTCACATACATATTTCCTTGTTGTATTGGAGGCCTGCACTAGGTAACATGATCAAGGCCAGGTAGGGAAGGACCAGAGATCAGATTTCTCCTATCATGCCAGATCTTCTGAAAGGCATTCATTCACATTTTAGTGGAGAGGCTTCTGTGTTTGAAAGGTACAGAGGCTCTTTTGGAATTTCTCATTGAAGGAGAATCCTTGTTAGGAAGCACATGCCAAGTGGAGACAGGATGAAGACACAGGAGCCATGTGCCCGCCAAGCCTCAAGGCAGGTGGACCTGGATCCTAGACAGCAGAACAGACTGCAGCAGGATTTAGGGGCCAACCCTGCATCAGTGAGCTCCTTGCCTTCCATCCATCTCTTCTTCTCTTCTCTCTGCCATCTTTCCTGCCATTTCTGCCTATGTTCTGTGCTTTTTCTCCTCCTCGGAGTTTTTGCTTGCTCATGGATTTTCCCCTTCTTCTATTTCCTCATCTTTCCAGCTTAAAGTGGCCCTTTACAGCCCAGACTCCCCATCTGCGCTTTTACTGTGCATCTCTCTGAGCTCCACTTCTGCTGATTTATGCTTGATTTCTTCCATCTCCCCTATTTCATAATCCTAAGAGTGAGAATGTGATTAGCTCATCTTTTCACGTCAAGCCATGGTGTGGCTCACTGCACAATCTGGAGATGGGATGCCCTTGAGTGAGTGAGGGTCAAGGAAGGGGCTCAGCAGGGACTGGCAGCTAGGGAACATGGCGACTCTCCTGGAAGGAGCAGTGGACAGGTACTATGGTTGACATCCAGTACAGGCATCCATTTTTAGAAATCTCACTAATATTTTTCCCCTCCCTGAATCTGTCCATCAGCCTACGAGGAAGAACTAGAAATGAATTTCTAGGAGCAAAAATACTTTCAAGGTCAGCAAGGGAGAAATCATTAAAATGACCATAACCATGACATGCTGTATTTAGAATTCTGCATTTATTACTTCCTTTCCTCTTCACAACCGCTTTGTAAAGTGAGTATGGCAATTCTCCTTGGGTTTAAGGAGCATGTTCAAGACAAAACAGTTGCAAGGAGAAAGATGCATATTTAAACACGGTGCGATTGCGGATTCCCAAATCATGCTTGTGAATTATGCTCCTACATCCAACTAGATATCTTTAGCACTTTTTTCATTCGAGTTAGATTAAGCATCCTTGAAAAAACAAAATCAATTGGAAATGGAGCATCAGTGAGAGGGCGTGCCAGGTCCATTCTGAGATGGAGGAGGGCCTCCTCCTTAGGGTACAGAGGCTTGTGCTGGGGAGTGGGGAAGGGACTTCCCGGAGTCAGAGCACCTTTTTGAGAAAACTTCACCCTCCGCTGAAGTGAACTTGCTGTGCCGAAGCCTTCTGTGACTTGTATTAACACAGATCCATCATTAATATGACAAATATGCACACCTACAGACTTAATTGCTTCCATTTTCTTGAGTCACTGATAGGTTTATGACCAGCCTCAATTCCAGTAAAACTGAAGCAATCTAGATTGGGTTAAAAAAAAAAAAAGTCTTACTCCAATCAATCTCTTGAACAGATCCAGTCTCCAGCCTAGATGACAGACTTCCTTTCTAGACAGGGTAATTAAGGAGACAGAGCCAGGTACTTTTAAAAGTCCTTTCATCTGAGTTTTATCATCTGTTACACAATCTCAGAATCTCTAGACAGGGAACATCTTCTTTTTGCTAATTCTTCTTCCAATGACTGGCCTCCCGTTCGGCAAAGGCTGTATTTTTTCCTTCCATTTCTCTCACGCTAAGGATGAGGTGGAATAAGATTTCTGGGTTGCTTCTGTGGGAAGGGTTGATGAAGTGAGAGATCCTATTGCAGTTTAGGGATCTCTTACCTAAAAATGAAAGTTCCAGACAAAGAAAATCAGGGTTTATATCCGGTTTTTATTCTGCCAAATCTAGGTCCAACTTTTCATGAAAAAATGAACAAAAAGGCTGGGTGCTGGTGGTTCATGCCTGTAATTCTAGCTACTCAGGAGACTGAGATCTGAATACTGCCATTCAAAGCCAGCCAGGGCAGGAAAGTCTGTGAAACTCTTCTCTCCAATAAACCACCAGAAAACCAGAAGTGGTGCTATGGCTCAAGTAGTAGAGCGCTCGCCTGGAGCTGAAGAGCTGAAAGGCAGTGCTCAGGCCCAGAGTTCAAGCCCCACAACCGACAACAAAACAAACAAACAAAACCAAACACATAATAACACAAAGTGGGATGTTATTTATGTATCCTTAAATGATTGGGGAAACATCTACCAAAGAAAGAAAAGCTACCTTGTACCTATTTTAAATGAGTAGAGCCTTTTAAATTACAAAAGTTGAAAATCAAGGACTTGGAAAAATCTAGTAAATTATTAAAGACTATATATGAAACAAAAGATGTTCTGTAGAAATTAATTGATTAAATATAGATATTTTAAAACCATCAAGAATGCAACCATGTGGTAAGGGGAAATGATTTTCATCAGAAAACTTGCAGTTCTTTTATTTGTTGGGAAGGAAAATGAGAAAAGTAACTGATGGAATAAAATGTCTTAGTTTTTATTGGAGAATTTGTGAAATTTCAATAAGCATGTTACTCCTGCAATTAAAGTACTGAAACAAGTGATAATTAGTTCTAAGAATACCCTCAAGTCAGTCTATAAAATAGGAATAGGTAAATGGCTGGCCTTGAATAAAATACATTCACATATCCTGAAACAGTTCAAGGATGAGGCTGGAGAAAGCAAACATTTCATCCTTACCCAAGCAGAAGATCCTATTTGTAAGGATTCTGGCTCTAAATTGTTGGTAAACCTCCAGAGTTGATAACAGTGGAGTACTTCAGCATTAACTGAGCCTTGCTTAAGTATAAGGGGGTAAACTGAGGACAATGGAAGACATAGTACCTATGGGAGCTAAGAGGAGGAAATAGAGACAGAGTGGTCAGAGTTATGTAGGATGCATCGGCCATATTCATCAAGGGGATCAACTTAGAGTTTCAAAAATCTTTTCATAGTTTCTACCTTTAAATCAGTTTTTCTCTTAAATAATTATTGATTACTATATTTGTTGGACATTGGGGCACCGGGAAAGAAAACAGTATAATTACATGATTTACATGACACAGAAAGGTCTAGACAAAAAGTCAAGCAGATGTAGATAAACTATAAGACAATCATAAAATCTGTATTAGAGGACAGAAAATAGATGATTTCACCTGATTTTCACATGATCAACTTCAAGGTAATGCAATTATAAAACAAAAAGATCGATATCAGGTCATATATGATTCAGGAAAATGATCTAGTGTTCATGAAAATTATTATCAAGAAACACAGGCCCAATAAGCTGACTTGGTTATAAAAAAGGAAACAAAATTTTATTATGAAAATTTGGGAAACAACAATATTCTATTTTGTGGAACTGTATTGTTTTCAGTACTAAGATTTAAGTAACTTATTTTTGTCATTTGTTTTAATATAACTCATATTTTTCATATTTCTAAACATTTTGGTGTGCATTTTCTTTTAATCAGTTACGTGAGGTAGTCCCATTTTTCTAAGGTAGAGGAACAAAGGTATACAACTTTCAGAGAAGGAGGCATCGGAGACTTGGCCCAGACTCTGATTTCCAAATAACAGAACTCTCCCAATTTCTATAATGCTATATTATTCCACTCCACCAAATACATTTAATAAAATCAGAGGAAGTGTGCAGAAAAGCCCTCAAGTGATGTATAGGATGTAGTTGTGGTTCTAAGAAGGTCAAAAAATATCTTGACATATACTTTATTCAATAGCCAAATAAAGATGAGAGAAACATGAATGATTCTTTAATGCAAGGCAAAGATTCTGAGAGAAATATGATCCAGGTTTATTACATAGAGTATATGTGACCTTGTTTTCCAAATATTCAACTGCTGGGATTCAAAGCTCCACTAAAACTCAAGAAAGATGACTTTAGACCCAAGAAAGATTAATTTAGGGCAAATGAAGGGAAGTCTGACTTCTTTACCCAACTGGTATTATTTCATATAAGACTCATTTCCTAAGGTGTAGTACAATCAGAACAGATGTAGTAAACAAAACAAAAAGACACATTTGGTGAATGAAGAGTCAGAGCCTGTAGCTAAGAACCAGAGCATGACTTCTGCTTTAAGGTTGATGTTTGGAAGGAAAAGCATGCTGTAGCAAGGAATTGCATTCCATCTCTGTGTCCTTTGAGACACATAATGGAAAGTAGACAGATAATCTGTCAACATTGTATGGCTGTCCCTTAGTTCCTATCTTAGTGTCCTGAGTTAAGACTAATGATCCATTCATTCTAGATGCTGCTACTTTTAATCTCACTCATTATTTATGATATTTACAACTATATTCTTTTAGAGCATCTAGAAGAAAACCTAAAACTTTTGCTTCTTATTTTATAAAACTCAAAGAACACTGTTTAAAATACAGCCTCTAGTTAATGGTCAGGTCCTACTTGGAAGTATAAGTGAAGATGTGAGCAGATCCCGATATTCATAACAGGTGGTGGCCGCCACCTTGAAGGGATGAAGAATACAGTAGGAATAGTCACCTTGCTTCATATAGGCTGGTGTAATGAGGGTAACTGTTGTTTACATCATATCCTTCCTGTAGAAAGCATGTCCCACAGAGCCCAGTCCAAGTCCCTTAGTAAGGATTTTATTTGGAGTACTTGAAGAGGGAGGGCATCAGAATTTAGTGAAAAAAACAAGAAGGAAATCAGTTTTTTAAAAAGTCCCTGTGGCTGTATGTTATTGTCAGCTGAGCAATAATAAGTCCTAAGGATCAAATGCTTTGAATTTCTTTCCTGTCATTCACTTAACAAGAACTCCTAGATCAACATTTCAGGGAGGAGATCAGTCTGTCAGGTCATTTAGAGGTCACCTAGACCCTTTCCTTAATAAGGATTTACAGTGTCAAGTCTTTAAAGCAGTAACTGGAAGCCGAGCCCAGCAGATGTGGCTCTCTGGAGGATCCTGTCTGTCACAGTGAAACCACATCGGCTTGCCATGTGATTTGTACACCAGTGTGAATTGATTAATAATTTGATTTCAATTCCAGCTCCATTAGCCCAAACTCTGCAAACTCCTGACTGTTTGCTCTTGACGTATATCTTCTGTATATCTAATGCATTTATCTGAAATGGAAGTACAGTGGCTCATGGTTTCTCAGTGTAAATAAACATGGCTTTGGTAGACAGCAGTCTGGTATGAGGAACACTGTCCTCTGTGTCAGAAAGCTTCGTTTCAGCTCTGTGTTCTCCATGTCATTTGCTCTAACTCTTAAAATATCACTTACCTTCTTTGGGCTTCTAGTTTCGAGGCCCATAAAACCCATCACGCAGACTTGATGAATGAGAATGTGTGGTTATAAGAAAGGTCCTCTTGATGGATTTGTCTAATAGGTATGAGTCTTCATGGAATTCTCTTGACACTCCACTTTCTCAGGCTGCATAATAAAACATACATAGCTGAGATTATGACCCTGTCATGTCTCCTCTTCACTTTGAAGTAACTTGAGGTCCAGCCCCCAGGATAATAGCTGCAAACCATAGGGAGGTAAAAATAAGTAACACTGGGGAAGTTTAGCAAGAAGTGAGCTCACTCATACTCCCTTTTCTCTTAAGAGAATGGTACAGAGAGGGGAGCCTAGGGAAATGTCTGCCCTCAAACTGTGTGTGACCGGGAGCTCCTGGCCAGCAGTAAAAACTCACAGATCTGTGGGAGTGGATGGAAAGCCCATTTCCTCAGGGGAAGATGGGAATGAAAGGATCCATTTGAGTACAGAGTATAAAAAATACTCTTGGTGTTTGAGGAGATCACACAGATTCTTCTATCGAGGAGCCCGTTGACCACTGAAGGAAGCTCAGCCACTCTTTCTATATTGCCTGTTGGCTTCCTCCTCCTCCACTCAGTCTCACTCTGGTCACTCACGTAGCATTCTGGGAGAAGCTACCGACTGTAATTGTTCCTCATCTTGCTGAGTGCCTCACAGCAAGTTCACTGGGGCTGGGCTTACACCCAGCCTTGAGTTGGCATGGAGAGACCATGGCATCCTAATGCATCTATCCCATGACTGGGTCTTAAGGCAAAAATGGTATAAGGGGAGTCTTTTTTCAAAGACATCTGAAGAGAATCCAATTTGCTAATAAACACTTTCAGAAATGTACAAATATGAACTGGCTCCAATTCCTCAGTTGGAACTGAGCTAATTCCTGGACTTGGGTTCTTGGAAAACAAGACTTTGAAGCTGCAGAAACCATTGAAAGCTATTATTTGCTCAGTTCTGCCAAAGAGTACTGCTCATTTTTAAGATTTATGAGAATGACACGAATCATAACAACCACAAACACAATGTTCATGGTGATGGTGCTTATTAAATGCCAGAACCACTAAGACATTTGCTTGTAGTATTCTAAAACTAGGTCTTGAAAAGTGAGGAGCTCGAAATTGAGACAATGAGAAGAACTCATTTGCCTTCAAACTGTGAGACTTAGAATTTCCCTTCTCCTCATCCTTAGTATTTACTAACTGGGTAATCTTGGTTATACTGTTTGACATTTCTGGAACTCAGGCTCCTTATTTGTAACACAGGGAGGTATATTCCCATGTGAAAGGATCACCAAGGAATAAGCTAGCTCATGAATATTGAAAATGCTAATTAGCAGGGCCTGCAAATAATAGGTTCATAATCATTTGTGAGTTGAGTCACAGTAAGAACAGAAATACAATTGGATAAGAACTAAATAGAAGTGGAGAAAAATCAGATAATTGAGGGCAAGTAATTGCTATTTTGTATATCATTTATAGAGGATCATTCGCCATAATCAATACTTCTTTTTCCATCAGTGCTGTTAAACAAAAAGCCATATATCCACAAGACTTAGACATAGTTCAGGATCAGAGAATTATGGCAAAATTACTCTCAGCTCAGTTGATGAGAGAGGATTTAGAGTGAACAGAGCTCTCACTGGGTCTAGTAGGCAGATACCTTGTAATTACCTTGCAATAAATGTTTCGGATTTCCAAAACCCAGGTGCCTCTATTGCTGCCAATACCCCACCGCAGGGAAGTGATCCTCAAGGACTTCAAACGCCCAAATCAGAATTCCAGTCGTGAAACCACAGGCTTCAAAATGACTTATGTTCTTCACAATGTATGAAATGATCTATAAATACATATTTTAACATTATGGAGTTTAAATATTATTACACATCATACTTGATGTCAGATTTTGTTAAATGCATGCCATTATCTCAATTTACAAAGGTCAGCCGGGTGGCAGAGAATAGAATTTGATGTATGTTAAAAAAAAAAATCTCTTTACTAGTACATCTGCACCTCAGATAACCCAGCCTTTCCGCAGAGCGCTGGGCTTCTTTTTTAACTCCCTTTCAAATGAGACTTTAATGAGTATCATGTGGATAAACTCTTTGCTGAGGTCTGAAAAGATCCAGAGAAACACTGTGTTAGGAACAAGCAAACCATTTTGGATGAAATCACAAGCCATTTGAATGTCTCCTCGTGTCTCTGGTAGTGTCAGAACCTTTTGGCTGATTTTTTTTTCCCCCACAGGAATGTTTTCATCTCAGTGGCTAGGTAAATAGAATGTGCATGTGGTTGCTCGATTGCTATTCATGCCAGCACAGAGTCGCTTAGAGTGACCTACTTCCTGCCGCATCCATAGAAAGCCTAGCTGCTTTCCATCAAGGCTGATTTAAAAAGCCACCCTCTGTTCCCTGCAGCTCCCGCCCCCAGCTGCCCTTGCAGGCTGTACACTATGGACTCTCCAGGACCTTATTTCCTTCCTTTATCTCTCCTGCTCCCCGCATTTATTCATTTTAGACCATCTTTGCCTCTCCTGGAAAAAGGACAAGTGGGTGGGTGGGCAGCTTGAAAGGAAGTGAACATTTCAAGTTCCTTTTTGGAGTATAGCTCGATAAAGGGGCATTGTGGGAATGTCAAGAGAGATCAGGTGGGGTTTTCTTATCTGTCCACGCCCCTTACCTACATAGACATATGTGATCAAAGGTTGGTAACTCACTGGAACACATTTAGTAGCATCCATCTGTGTATGGTTTCCTCAGATTGAGGACCATCCATTGGAGTCTCAGTAGATCCTATCATTTGACTCTTTCTCTGTGTATCAGTTAGTTAACCAGACAGATATGGAAACATTCTAGATGTCAAGAGGAACTCTGATCTACGGAGACTTTTGATCCCCTTGGCATGCAGAAATACACTTGACCTGAACTTGACTTAGGATCTGACTAGTACCAATTGTCACATCTGATTTTGTGTCATTGATCTGACAAGGTCAGTGTGGGAAGTTTTTAGAGACTTTCTGTCCCATCACTTGACAATAAAAAGTGAGCTCCAGAGATTGTAGCAGAGCTCTCCACAGGTCCCCTTTCTAATGCTCTCTACTCTGCCATTCAT
The DNA here is from genome assembly GCF_019054845.1 of Dipodomys spectabilis. NCBI lineage: Eukaryota > Metazoa > Chordata > Mammalia > Rodentia > Heteromyidae > Dipodomys > Dipodomys spectabilis. The sequence goes on from NW_024870696.1 coordinate 16,891,499, forward strand.
TCTGTGATTCATCCCTGGAGGAGCGATGCTTCAAGACTTCTGTTTATGCAGTGCAGGGGCAATGTCACCAAGCTGGGGACATAGAAGTTCAGTGACTCTTCAGGTGATTATTATATAAAGTGGAAATGTCTACTACCCATTTAACAAGTTGAAAAGTTTGTAGTTACTTTGAGAAATGGAGAGGTATTTGAAAGTTGAAGCAATTTTTGTTCTAGATCTTTCGCTCCACATACTTCTATGGTCATTCCACAAATCTGTTTGGAGGGAGAAGAAGGAAGTGTGAGGTGATGAGAAGCACTTCTGCAGAAGACAGAGAGTTGATTCCGGACTTCAGTGGCATTCCTAGTTGGTTTCTGAATATCTTCACAAAAGAATTTTTTGGCTGTGTAGTGTCCCATTTTGTAGTTCACTTAACCAGGGGTTTACAGACATACACTTATCAGGTAAACCTTCAGTGTTCCTGGCATCTGTTCTAGCTGAATTCAGGGTGATCTATGTTCTATGGCTCTCCTTCCGTGATTTGAGGGGTGTTTCACTTCAAAACTCTATTCCAGATGGTCTCTGTGGTGATGAGTGTAGAGGCCCTGCCAACTCAGCCCAACGACCATCATTTTTCTGGCTGGTTTTATTTCCTCAATTCCTTTGACTTTGTCCTTCTCTCTATATCTTTCTCCTTTGTCTACTTTTTTGCCTGTCCCTCATCTTTCTTCACAGATGGCCAGGACACTAATGTGCGGCCGTCATTATGTTTATGAAACAAGGTAGGGCCTTTAGAGGCTGTTGTTCCAGAGACATTAAAGACTTGTGTCACATTTGATATCAAAGTGAAGATCTGTAGGATAATTAGTGATCCCTTACTGTTATTAACCCCTGACTTAGGCAGGTTATTTTCTTACAAAGGTGTTGAAAGTTAATACCACTGTTAATAGCTTCAATCAGAAGACCATAATGAAATCATGTGGGAAACTAGGCCTACCATCAATATCTTTCAAACTCTAAAACTAGAAGGTAGAACAAGGAAAGTTAACAAAAAAGAAAGGAAAAAAAGAAAGAAAGAGAAAGAAGGATCCCTTTGTTAACCTTAGTGATAGTTACTATCTGACAGAGAGGACCTATTTGTTATTCTTCAGTTTAGTTGTGTGTTTGGAGCTTATCTTTGTCATGTAAGGAAACTCATAATGACCAATGAGATAGCATAAAATAGCGGTATAGATTTTAGAGGTATTTGTTTTTCCTTTTATTTATTTCATCAGACTAATATTTATTTCATCAGACTAATTATAATTATGTCATATGGCTGTTCATAATGCCACACTTAATAAAACTGAAAAAAGTAAGTGAACAATACTAATAAGTCACAGACATCCCCTAGTCTTCTAACAGAAAACCTTTCCTATTAGTGCATTTTATTTTTCTTTCAGTTGATTCAATTCTTTTCTAATTTTGCTCTGGGGAACCCCCTCTAAAAGCATATATTAGATTTGGATTAGATGAAAGGTTGTAAGACTACCAGCAAATTTGAAAATCTAAGCAAGGTCTTTCAACAGCCAGTAATGACCATCGAGGGGTGTCAACTTCAACCTTGAAAGATTGCAGGGTCACTTCATCAGATGCCCTCGCCACGAGGCCAAGAATTGACAAGTTAATGCTTCCTCTTGCCTTGACCCCAGTAACCTCAGTAACCTCATTACTACTCAGCTGGATTCAGCTTGAAACTCAGACTTGCTAGGAGTGAAAAGGGATGCAGAATGCCAGGACTGAAGAGCCACTTCAAGCAACTCACTGAATTGAAGGTTCCTTCACAGTTTTCCCAGTCCCAGTCCATATATGAACCTGAATCATGAAATTGAGCTGAATGTTATTACAATGAAACCCCTCTGTACAATTAATATTTTCTAAAAACAAATGGTACAGAAGAATCCTGAAGTTCATTGCCTACATAGATCTTCCTTATACAGATGAGAAAGCTTCAGGTTAAACTTATTCAAGTTTCCTGAGACCATGCCAGGCCCCCCGAGTTCCACTTTTCTGTCTTAGTCACCATATAACATAGGACCAGAGCTGCAGAGGTCCTGAGTCTGCTTTCTCCCCTGTTCTCATTCTGGATATTCCTGGTCATTGTAAACTCTTCCTGCATGATGCAACCATGAATGGCTTTCCATTAGCTGCCAACTCCTTAAGCTGCCATTTAGGGTTTTGCAACGATTCTAACCTCTGTGTTTAGCCCAGGTCCTCAGCTATTCTCCAGATCTTAGCCACTGGAGCCTAACCCTACTTCCTTTGGTTCTGCAAACTTGCATATCGTGTTTGCATACTCTTCTTCTGGATCTTCCTCTTCAATCTATTTTATTACCTCACATGCAGCCAAGCTTCACCCCTTCCCTCACACCACTGCTGTTTAGAGTACTTATTTATGATTATGTACAAAGTGCCACTCTGGATTGAAAGTTCCTTGAGAGTAGGAGGCGTGTAGCACCATTTCCTGAATGCAGCAAACAAAGTGTGCTCCACAAATACTGATTACTTGGAAAAAATTATATAAGTGAAGCAATCCAGGCCCAAAGAAACATAGGTTGCATGGTTTCCCTTATTTGCAATAACTGGTATATGTCTGAGTCAAGCGAAAAAGTTCCAGTAAGTTAATGTTAGGCGAAATGAACCCAAGATCAGGACACAAGTGGTTTTTTTCTTTCTTGCTATTGTTTCTAACATATTTATAAGGAGGTTGTTTTGTTGCTTTGAATGTCCCTCCTCCACGGTATAACCCTTATTTTCACTGTATTTGAAGTTGGTATAATTTGGGGAGGGGAAGGGAAAAAAACCAAATTGTTTAAATAGGGATACAGGTGGACCCATTGCAACAATGAGATGTACAAAATGCTTTGTTGAAAAACAAACTTTATAACTTTGGCAAGGGGGGAGGGGTGGGAGGGAGGAGTGTAGTCGTGGAGGTGGGTGGGCAGGGATGGTAAGGTTAAAAACAAAGGAGGAGGCAACAATGCTTGGTAAGAAATGTACTTATTACCTTGTTCATGTAATTGTAATCCTTCTGTACGGTATGTTCACAATAAAAAAAACTTATTAAATTAAATAAAAAAAGAATGAATGGCATCTGGTTTCTGTGAATTACAGGCCGTTTCCGAATTTGGAGAGGTTCTGAAGGATGGAGGACTTGCAGAGGGAAGAAGGGACCTGGTAAAAGCCAGCCTGTCTTTCTGGATGTCTTGGTCCCACAGTGTGGTAATGGCCTTTGTGCTCATGACACCAGTGGCATCATGAGATGACCACCCAGGATCCTGTTAGCGCTTGTTTTATACAGTATATTGTATATTACCGCATTGGCAATTCCCCGGTGTATTTGAACTAGAATAACTATTGTATAATCTCCACAATGTTCTCCTTGGGAAATCTCCAGGCTGTCTCACATTGCATTTCTTATTCTTGGCTATTTTGGTGACATCTAGATCAACATGATTGCATTGAGATTCTAAGCGCTGTTGGTGAAGAAACTGGCAAGACTCTTAGTGTGCCCTATGTGGTTTTTCATTAGTTGACCAGGCCAGGTATAGCGTAAGCAAATAAGTTTCTGGTTTAGTCTTTGAGCTCTTTTATGTCATATCCTGCCAGGAGAGGGGAAAAACACCAAGAAAGACATCATTATTGTGTAATTATCTTGAAACTAAAAAATGACAAGAGCCCTTGGCAGGCATAGTGCTCTCTTTCGTTCACCCCTTTGCCCTCTGTGGTGAACCTGGCCTGGGCAGAATCATGATGTCACTATGGAGATGGGCATGAAGAATACACAGAGTGCTTAAGAGGAATGGCCTCCAAACCAGGACTAGACTGCCCTGACCCACCATCACATGGGAGACTTTGTCACTACCCTCCCTGCACCTGTTCTTTAGTGCTCCCACTTAGTGCTCCCACACCGAAGACTCCAGTGCAGATCACTTTGCTCCTTGTGAGTCGCTTTGAGATGCTCATGGATATGGGATTTCTTTTTGAGCAGATGAAACTTCTGGAGTTAAACAATGGTACTATTGTACAAGTTGGTGAATATACTACAAACTACTGAATTAAATATCTTAAAGGGTGAATTTCAGGCATGTCAATTCCATCTCCATTTTAAAAGACCTTATAGAAAGATTAAACTCTGGTAGTTAAAAGGTCCTAGAAGACTAGATGGACTTTCTATTCAAATGCTTACTCTCTCGCCATGTTCTGAGGTCATGCCATCTGCTGGTGCATTGGAAGTGGAGAGCATTTAATAGCTCCTCTGTCTTTATCCCTGTTCTGTGTGAGGCTGGAGTAACCTCGGTTCAAGTATTTACTTATCCTTGCTTCCACAGTTAAAACAGACATAATGAGTCTGGCCTATTGATAAGGATCTCCTGGGAAACAAAATTCTAGATTGTTAAGTGATTTAGAGGTCTAAGGTAGCAGGCTGCTTTGTGTAGTTACAGGTAGGGTTGAATGGCAACCACAGATGAGTGGAGTAATGTCCCTGGCTGGGCTAGTGCCAGTGCATAGAGGAGGCTGGATATGTTTTGCTCTAGGTGATTTAATTATGCCATCAGATGCTCTATAAGAAGCAGGATTGGAGATCTTTTTTATAGCTGGGGCAAGATGGAGACAGAGTTTGGTTCTTATAGCAATGGGAGTATTGGTGCCTGTGTGGAGGGTGTGTCTCGGGAACCTTCTGTTGTTTGACATAAGTGGAGTGGCTGGAAGGATAAATGCCTAAGTGCCAGAGTGGGCTTGTGATGGTTGGAACCACCCAGATTTGAGTGGCTGCTGTTGTTCTGAACACAGTCTCAGAGAGCCTCCTAAGGATTTCTTTTTCCTATCTGAAAATGTGGGAAACTTCCTCAGAGTAAAGAAAGATAGACCCTCAGAAATCTGTTGCCACTTCACTTAACAAATGAGGCCATGCCTCTGTGCAACCAGTATTGAGGCAAAGGAGAGCTTCCATGTTCAGTCCTTCTTCTGCAGAAGCTTCCTGGATGCTGTGTCAGCCACATCCCCAATAGTGTGTCGCATAGCAACCCAATAACTATTGAGTCATTAGGCAACCGGAGAGAAGTGTGAAGCATGAAGCTCCAGTGGTCATATCTTTGCTTTCCCCTTTACTATCTCAAGTTTACACTCCCCCCCCCCCCCCCCCCCCGGTGAATGAGATCTCAGGGTGTAACAGGCACGAATCTTAGCATCTTTCAGGGACAATCCAGTTACCTGTGGCTCACAGAAATCCTCAGCAACCTACCCAGAAAAGACCAGACCAGATACTTCCTCCTTACATCCTTACTCTATCATTGTATGAACTTCCTTTACCTACTTCTCTACCTATGGGAAGGAAATCCTTTTGTTTTTCATGAAGTCCAACACCAGTATCCTCCTCCTTTTGGAGGACTACTTTCCAATTGCTTTGTACTTCTACCTAGGCTAGATCACTGATTCCTTCTTCTATGCTACTGAGGAACTTAAATATATACCTGGTGTACTTATGGTCGCCTGCTTTGGAGACCTGGAGTCTGGCTCATTTCAATTAGTACCTGAATGCATAACACAGTGTCTGGTGCTTAGTACATGCCCAGTGAATTTTTATTACATAAATGAGTAGCTAAATACATAAATGACATTAATGTGTCTTTTTTCCCATAATGTGAAAGATAGTTCCCTACTCTATAAACATTTTAAAATGCTTTCTTTTTATGGTTACAATATTTGATGAGGATACACTCTAAATGTTTCTGTTAAGTCATTTTTATATATTTACAGAATATATGTTTTTGTCAAAGGTGAAAAATTTGAAGAGCTGAAGCCATGCCTTTTTCAAAAATGAAATTCTGCAGTGCAGTGGTTTATTATAGTATGCTCAGTAGAATACTCATCCTCTAGTAGGGTAATAAAGAGTTGTTAAAGAGGGGCTGGGAAGGTGGCTCAGTGGTAGTGCACTTGCCTTGCATGCATGAGGCCCTGGGTTCGATTTCTCAGCACCACATAAGCAAAAAGAAAAAAGCTGGAAGTGGCTCTGTGGCCCAAGTGGTAGAGCGCTAGCCTTGAGCTGAAGAGCTGAGGGACAGCATCCAGGCCCAGAGTTCAGGCCCCACAACCGCCGCCCCCCTCCCCTGCAAAAGAAAGAGTTGTTAAAGAGAATATGCTCTGACAGTTGAAGTTTGAGAAAGACTTGCCCAATCAGATGCTTCTACTCTGGGATGTCTGAGAGTTTTGGTATGATATCACTTAGGAGTATAAAAGAGAGGGATATGTACTCAGAGTATTTCTGCAAGACTACTTTAGCACCTGCTCCAGTGCAAAGGGAAGAGTATGCTTTGGACATTTTGTTATTGATAGTAGCCTAGAGCTTTGAGAAACAACTGAGTATATCTGTAAAAAGGGACCATTTACATCACCTTCTTCATGCATACCACCTCTGTTCTGTAAGCCTGAAGAGAAAATGGGAGGGAATTCAAACACTACTTGTCATAGTAAGTTATCAGACATCTCCAGTGCTCTATGCAGCAAATGATTGTAGCTTCAGAAATAGTGCACCAGCCTCAATAGCTCTTTCCCCCTTCCGAGGACTATTCCATAAATGCCAGTTTTCTACACAGTAATTACCAACTCCCCCTTTAGTAGATTCACTGGTGTATCTAGGAATCATGGCTAGGAAACTCACGTTTCCAAAGACAAACAGCTTTGTCTTTATCTCTGGGGGTGATGAGGTATTCAAACTGTGCTATGCAAAGGATGGTATTGATCCTAGAACTAGGGGAAGAACTTGAATTTTCACCTTGGTATTTTTCTCAATGGGTGGGAACCTGGTTCACTAGATTTGCGGTGGAAAGACCTGTGAACGATAATTCCCCTGTTCTTCGGATCTCTTCCTGTCTTTGAGCTTTGTAAGCAGCACCAAGGAGGACCAAACTCTAGTTAGAACCCTTTGTTACCTGCAGGCACAGCTGGCTAATTAGCACCCGTGGCTAAGCAGGAGATGAAAAGCCCTGGTGTAAATGATCACCTGTGCTTTTCGTGTTTATCTTCTAGAGATCTCAGGAAACACTGAAGACATCCCCTTGGTGCGCTGGAGACAGCAGTGGCTGGAGAATGGTACTTTGCTTTTTCACATCCATCATCAGGATGGTGCCCCAAGCATCCCTGGGCAAGATCCAACGGAAGAGCCACAGCATGAGTCGGCGGAAGAGGAGCTGAGGATTCTCCACATCTCAGTCATGGTAAGAGCAGCATAGCCGTAGCCTTCGGGCCGTGTATAGTTTATGTTACCTTGACACTAAGAGTCTCTGTGCCTGTAAACCATATTGGCAAACACCTGTAATCCTAGTTACTGGAGAGGCTGAGGCCAGAAGAACTGTGGTTTGAGGCCAACGAGGGCAACATTTTTGTGAGGCTGCATCTCAATTAATAAAATCCGGGTCATGGTAGCACATGGCTGCCATTACAGCAGATGGGAAGTATACATAAGAGAATCATGATCCAAGCTGATCTGTGCTTAAATGCGACACCCTGTCCACAAAATAATTAAAGCAAAATAAGATGGGGCATAGTTCACATTCAACCCCTAGGACATCAACAATAAATCAGTGCCACAGACACTTTAATCAGTTTTTCATTATTATAAGACAATAACTGAAAGCAGAGTACATATGAAAGAAAAGAGGTTTGTTTACTACACAGTTCTAGAGGTTCAAGGGCATGGCACCAGCTATAGCTCAGTTCTGTGGAGGGCCTCTCAGCTTCATCACATAACAGCTGGTGGAAATGGTAGGAAGAAATCGCCTCATCCATCAGATACCAGAGAGGCCAGGTTTCTTCCCCAGACATGCTCCTAGATAATGTAAAGTCTTCCTAATGGACACCACTTCTTCAATGTTCTGCATCACCTTCTAGTACCACTATCATGGGGAGCGAGTTTCTAACACACGGGCCTCTATGGGCCTCAATCATATGTGAGCCACAACCACAAAAGCCAACAAAGATCTATAGCACCTAACTCCAAAGTGATCATTGATTATAGTAACAAGAAGACTTCCTATTTGTGGAGAAGGCATCTACTCTTCGTAGCTATAATACCATTGTTCATTTGCTCTTTCTAGGATGGTGACCAGCTAAGAAGTAACCTTTAAAAAGCAGGTATTGACGTCAGACTATGTTTGAATGGAATGACTCAAATAATATATAGGAATATATTAGACTAGCTGCTCCATAAATACTGTTGAATGACTGAATCACAAAGCTTCGTGTCAAAGCTCTACCAGTCCCTCTTTTCTTCTAGCCAGGAAAACAAGCATTTTGGCTTTTTCTGTTTTTTTTTTTAGAGGTTATATCAAACATCACTTGCTTTTTCTTTGAGCTCAGCTCAGAAATTTTACCATCTGCAACCCTTCTATGTAGAAAAGTGAAGCCTCAAATAATTTAAGAGTCTTCCTAAAATTCTAGACACTTGTATTTCAGAAATTCTCAAAAAAAGTAAATTCGACCATATGGGAATGGGGATAGGGCTTTTCTTTGGTGTTGCTTTGTTCACTGATAAATCCCAGCATATAAAACAATGCATTCACCTACTTCATGCTTAATCAGCATTTGTAGGGTAGAAAAACATACTTCCCAGTAGAAATAGAAACTACCTGCTTTACTTGGTAACCCTATTAGTAGGTTGAAACTTAATGGATTATCCATATGTGTAGATGGACTATGCATCTTACTATTAGGAAACTGAACACAATCAGCCTAGGTCTTGGCCTAACTTTCATGCATTCATTGTACTGTGGGTACTTCCTGTTTAGTTCTGTGTAGCAGACTAAGGGTACTGGGTGCATTTAGATATCTATATATATCTGTAGATTATAGATATATCCAAAAAATTGGGATGGAAAATTTCTCCTTCAAATTTTCCAATAAAAATCTCAGAATGAGTTTTTTTGGGGGGGGTCCGGTAGTGGGGCCTGAACTCTGGGCATGGGTGCTGTCCCTCAGCTCTTCAGCTCAAGGCTAGTGCTCTACTACTTGAGCCACAGCACCACTTCTGGCTGTTTTCTTTTTGCTTATGTGGTGCTGGGGAATCGAACCCAGGGCCTCATGCATGCAAGGCAAGCGCTCTACCACTGAGCCACAATAAAAAGAAAAAAGAAAAAAAATCTCAAAATGTTTCTTCTTCAACCAAAGTCCTCATGAATAATGGCATGATAGGCTCACCTGTGTGTTCACAGCACTTGGCTTAAAATGTGGTGAAAAGAGTCCTTGAATAGCAAATGTTAAATCTCAGTATCTAAGTGTGGCCCTAAGGCAGATGGGTAAAGGACATTTCTATGCTTCATATTTGCCACTTAATTGAGATTCATACATGGGAGACTCCGTACTTGCATGTTCTTGAAACAGAGACCAGTGTTCTGAGTCAAGATCACATTTTTCAGTGTGTTTTATTGTTTGATAAGAATGGTGCGATTGGACAGGTTAGCCAAATCAGCCTAGATTGCCTTCCCCTTTGTAACAGGAACAGATTGAAAAGAAGGATAGAGTGCAGACTTTCTACCAGCTGCTCACTTCTTCCCATCAGTTTGGGAAGCATTTATTGACATGGGTGGTTTTATTAGTTTTGTCCAAGACCATTTTAAAGAAGCAGTCTCTGTCATCATCCTGTTGCCTAAAAAATGTTTAGGGTAAAGAAAAGCAAGAGTTCCAAGGTTGTGCCTAAAAGGAAGATCCTGAGATCCTGAATCCTAGAATTTAAGACAAGCACTATGTCCAATATTTGGGGGAATGGGGGAGGGGAGGTTAGTGGTAGAAGGAGCATGGGCAATGATCTGTAGAAAGGCCATCTGAAGCTTGCCCTAGTTGCCACAGGAACCTTCCTACCATCTATCCACAGAAAGAGACAGTTCAGTAAGTTTTCGAGACATGGGGGGTGGGAGCGCGAGGGGAGGCACACATGTGTGTACTTAATGTGTCCTCACATACATGAATGCATGTTTATGACATTGGGTAACTCTCTCTCTCTCTCTCTCTCTCTCTCTCTCTCTCTCTCTCTCTCTCTCTCTCTCTCTCCTCCCTGTGTGTGTGTGTGTTGTGTCCTTAAAATATAACCTCTATTAGGAATCCTATGATGCTAATTCTGTTTTAAAAACGTATTTGCTTATACAGCTACTTACTGGTGAATGTATTTTGGAGACAAAGTTTCATTCTATAGCCCAGCCTGGCCTGGAATTCACTGTGTAGCCCAGGTTGGCCTCAACATCATGATCCTCTTGCCACAGCCACCCAAAGGCTAGGGTTATGAGCAAGGACCTGTAATCTGGCACACTAATGCTTTTTATTCCTGCAAAGCCCTGGGAAGGTATTCATGCTTAGGGGTCACTGAAATGGAGAGGGAATAAGAGTCAGCCTTAAACATAACTCTGAGATCTTTTCTTTATATGCTATCTGGCCTCTGTAGTAGATCACCAATGGTACGTTTTCCAAATAAAATAGAAAATGTTTGTCTTTCAGGCTCATTTATTCTCTCAATTGTTTTTCTTTTTAATGAAGCTGAGAGAGGCAAAGGTTAAAAGGGCATAGGCAAAGGATGTAGATGGGAAATAGTGTGTTGGCTCTAGCTTACCTTCTAGGATGTGGGTAGGCCACATGTTCATGAAAAATTCAAAAACCCTTCAGCCTCTGCAGCAGAATGGAGGCCTCGGGTGAACTACAGACAGACAAGCCTTCTCCCCACCTTTGTGAAAGTAGGTTGGTTGGTGGAGCTGACTACAGCCCACCTAGCTTTCCCCTCCTCCATTCCCATTCCACACCACACACACTACCTCTCCTTCTTTAAGATTCTATCGACAAACAGTTTCAAAGTCTAAAGTTGAGTATCTGCCCTCAGCTCAGAAATCAAGCCTGAGGGTATCCTGTTTGAAGATGTTGTTCCTCAAAGTCTCCAATGACTTCTTTTTCAGAGACTAGGGGATTGCTAGAGTTTATTTGATTCACTTTATACCCTATCCTTTGGAAGTAAAGTAGGCAGCTATTTGAGGCATCCAGAATGGCATTATAAGTTTCAGAACATAGTGAAATCCTTGGACAAGTAATAACACTGGACAGTGAACTGCACATAAATGATATTATGTAAGCCTTAATTATGAAATAACCCTAACAGGGTTATTTTTCATTATCTGCAATGATCAATAATGATGCAAATTTCCAGTTGCTTCAAAATAGCATAATTTGGAGAAAAAGAAAAGTTAAGGTTATTATAAAGACATGAATAAGTCCAGCATTTTATCGCTTGCTAAGAAAATGTATACTTAAAAGTTTAACTGATAACCCTAAATATTTCCAATATGAACAGAGGGAATAAATGGCTCTGTGAAAACTTTCAGCTTGATATTTCTCTTCTCTTGTATTTATACTTTTCTCATCTATATTGCCTTCCTAGTAGATACCAATGTTTAGTTTCATATTTTACATGCACTGTTTTGTTTTATCACAAAATATAAATAATGACAGAATGAATGAGAAATAAAAGGTAAATCGTGTTTGTATAGGTATGACATTAGATGAGAATCTGCAAGTCCTTTTCTTGCTGTCCCTAGTATCAATCTATCATCAGCAAAACCATAGGCTTGAAGAAAACCAATACCCCAGCTTGGAGCTTGGCAATTTAAAACTTTGAAAATGCTTTTGCTTTTTGTATTTTTCAATCATCTTCTCAAATTTTTGAATTATTTTTTTTCCAAAGAGGCACCATTTCTTCCTGGCATAAGAATAATTGGATTTCCCTCCTGAAATCTTACAATATTGCTTTTGAGGGTCAAATGATGTATGTGAACCTCCTGAATGATTCAAACTTGGCTGAAGAGATTTATTTCAAATTTTGCAAGATAATTGACATTTAGAACCATGACAGTACACAAAGATACTCTTTTTTCAAACTTTTGAACCAGCGAAAGCAGAATTGATAAATTAAAATTGAGTGTGAGTTTAACCCAAAAGTTGAGAAATTTGTCAGTGGTGAGACAAATTGTTTACTCCATAAAAGACCAAATTTTAATACAACCTCACATGAGACTATGTGGATATAAATTGCCATATTGTATTTTTGCTAACTTAGTATGTGATGTACATGTTTATTCCTACAGTCTGCAAAAGAATTTAATAGAATATATAGAATATTAACATATGCTGTACTTATTTTTTCTTTGTAACTAAAGATGGCAGTGTTAATAGATGTTCTATACGTACATAGGTGTCTGAAATACACTTTTCACAATAATCAGCCTTTCAAAAATGCTTCGGTTTTCAGCCAGACAAGGTGGCTAGTACCTGGAATCACAGCTATTTAGAAGGGAGAGAGAGAAGGATGAAAGTTTGAGGGTAGCCGAGGCTGGCGAGGGAGTTGCTATCACAAAAAGAACATGCCAGAACTAGGATCCAATACCTCAAGTCTGTAATCCTAGCTACTCAGGAGACTGAAAGCTGAAGGATCATAATTCAAAATCAGCCCAGCAAGAGAAGTCTTGTGAGACTCCCTGTCCCATTAACCCAAGGGAATTCTGGATTCGAGGTGTGGCTCACGTGGTAGAAACTGTAAAGCTCTGATTTCAAACTCTACTACCACAAAGAGCGTGTTTTATCTTATTATGTACTTATTTTTTTCCTGTTATTATTCTGACCATTCTCATTGCTAGAGTTTAGACTTAAGAAGTCTAACTTAGACTTCTTTATGCTCATTTTGTGAACAAAAGACATCAGTTAAGGCTGGTTTCTATTTAGTTGTGCAGATCAGACTTGGCCAATACCTGCAGGCTCTCAAGGCCTTGGACTGCTAGAGTCATAAGTACTCACCTTTTCCCAGGATCCTGGAAACTCTAAGTAAGCTCAGGGTGCAGAATTATTTCTTTTTTGTTTTTGTTTTTGTCGGTCGTGGGGCTTGAACTCTGGGCCTGAATGCTGTCCCTCAGCTCTTCAGCTCAAGGCTAGCGCTGTACCACTTGAGCTACAAGCCACTTCAGTTTTTCTGGTGGTTTATTGGAGATAAGAGTTTCACGGACTTTCCTGCCCGGGCTGGCTTTGAACTGCGATCCTCAGATCTCAGCCTCCTGAGTAGCTAGGATTATAGGCATAAGCCACCAGCGCCCAGCTAGAATTATTTCTTGAGAAAAACAAGTTAAAAAATAAAGTATGCTGACAAAATAGTGTGCAGTTGCTATAGTAAAGTTCCAGAGCCCAGCAATAAAGAACATTTAGTCTAGAGACATTTCATCCTGTAAAACAGTATTTGATGCTTAGTTAGTAGAGAGCCCGTAGGGCACACCTGTGGAGCCTCTAGGATTGTGTTTGCATCCTTGCTCTTACTGTTACTTCAAGTTCCATCTTGCTCCCTGAACATCACAAGTTACTTTACTTGCAGGTGGGTATCATTTCACTCTTGCAACACAGCCACTTCCAGGAAAGAGAAGAACAGTGGCAAATATAATCATTGTGTGTCATTAGGACTACCACATATTTATTAAATGTCCATGGGCATGGCAGAGAGGGCTAGATGCCTTTTAAAAAATTAACATATTTTGCCTTCAGCAAATCTGTTAAAAAGTTCATTAGCAAATTCATTAAACAGGGTCATTTTCCTAGGTTTATCATCAACCGATATTATTTGTTTCATCCCATTTAGGAAGCTGTAATTTGTCAGGGTTAATCCTGATCTTCAAGTATCAAATGGAACTGGGTGTGGGTGGCTCATGCCTGTAATCCTAGCTACTCAGATAGCTGAGATCTGATGATCTTGGTTCAAAGCCAGCCCAGGCAGGAAAGTTCATAAGATTCTTATCTCCAGTTATCCACCGAGAAGCCAGAAATAGAGGTGTGTCCCAGGTGGAAAAGAACAACCTTGAGTGTAATAGTTAAGAAACAACTCCCAGGCCCTGAGTTCAAACACCGTTATCAGCACCCTCCCCAAAAAGATGAGTTTCAATACTTAGGTTCCAAAAAACAATAGAATTTGAGTAGTACCTTGGAAGGGACCCAAACATACTTTGACTCATTTAGGGGAGTCTTTGCTAGCAAGTCAAGCTGTTCAACACGGAATTGGACTGACGTACTAGTTGTATGGCCACTTGGCCAAAACCATCTCTTGGTACTTTTCCTTCTATTAGGAAAAGTACTGGGTGGCTAAAATATTGAGCAAGATCCTTAGACACAACCTCTTTGCTCCGTTTGTCTGAAAGACTGATGTGCAATAACCTGGAGACACCAGTGTTTGGGGACCATGTTTCAAGCTAAGTATAGTTTGGCTTGCATGCCTTTCCTACCTGGCCTGGTGGGATAGCTCTTCAGTTTTTGCCCAAGATGTGTTAGGTATGGCCATCTGTGAGTCCATTAGTCAGTTCAGGGGTTTATCTATGCTGTTCTTCTTTGGTGCCTTGTTGAATTCATGTAAAGGGAGAGCTGGGCTATGGTGTCAAGATATCCTTGAATTAGAGCTGGAACGGTAGGCTTCACATCCTAGCTTTGGCACTTCAGGTAATTTGCTGACCTTTATGGAATTATCTCACCAATGAAATAAATGCACCATGTAAGGCTTTTTTAGCTTTAGAGAGGGAAGATTCACTATGATTGTGTGATGGAGTTTCAATATAGAAATCCCTATGTAGATAAGGGAGACAGCACTCTCTTTTTTAAAAAAAAAAAATCCAAATAGCATTTTATCATGAAGGCTGGAGCTGGAAGGTTCTTCAGGATCCAAGTTATTTTATAAGCTCTCAGCCTCTGAAGTTTGTGACCTGGCACTTCTGCACCTGTTACTACTGTTCCTGTGTTAACTTCTTTGTCTCACATACTTTATATATTTTTTTCTTCATTTTGATGCCTTTATATGTTTGAAGTGCGGCTCAAACATGAACAAATATGTTCACATTTATTCATGAAGTCACCTCACCTGTAACCCCTCCTGACTTTTGAAGCTTAACAGTGTTTCCAACTTTGTTCCTACCACTGTTAACTTCTTTGTTTTTCTCTCCCCTAGTTCCACTTCCTCAGGGAAAGTAGCAGGTGGACCTGGCTAGTTTCCACAGTTCTCATTGGCTCCAGTGCTTCAAATACTATTCTGTAGGTGGACACAATTCCAAATTTCTCTGGTCTGGGGTGATAAGAAAGTGGAATTAGCATATCCTTACTCTTGGTACAGCTCAGAATAATTTTCTTCACTGGAAGCTATGAAACAATGTTTTCATGATTGATATATTTAATATAACCAACAAAACAAGACCTAACTTTTAGAGATGTTAGGTCAATTAAAATATATAATATAAATCACGGGGACAAACAAGTCGTTTAAGGATTCAGGTGGACCTGTTGCAACAATGAGAAGTACAAAATGTCATGTCAAAACCAGCTTTACAATGTCGGAGTGGGGGGGGGGGAAGGGGGTATGATAGGGTGGGGGGAGGGGGGGAGGGTGGGAAGGGAGGTGAAGGGTAAACAAAGGAGGAGGCTGCAATGCTTGGTAAGAAATGTATGCATTATCCTGCCCATGTAATTGTAACCCCTCTGTACAGTATGTTCTCAAATAAAATAAAATAAAATTAAAAATAAAATAAAATAAAATATATAATATAAATCATCATCATTACTACCCTTACCACCACATCCATCATTATGACCATATCATCAAAAAGCTTAGTTTCTATTTGTATATCAAGTGCCTTTTCTCTCCTATTCTCTCTCTATGCATGCATAAAATTTATTTATAATATATATAAGCTTATTCTCATCACAACACTTTATAAGACATTGTGTTATTATCTCACTTTATGAATGAAGGAAAAGAAGGCTAGACAGACTAAGTGATTTATTCAAAGTTAGACAACTATTCACTTGCCGAGCAAAATTTGAATTGAGGAAATTAGAAAAGTCTACATTCTTTATTATTATTATTATTATTGCTATTGTTATTATTATTAAGTTATGCAGCTATACAAAAAGGTTTCAGTTCCACAAGTCATCATGCCATCTCTTCCCTCCCTCATGTTATATAGTTCATTTTGTACACAAAGCACATTGAATATAATGACTGTATTTGCTCTCTATAAGACTCTAGAGATTCTCTGTTTTGAGAAACATCTAACACATGCCCTGACTTCCAGATTTCATCAGTTTCATTGACTTTTATCTTCTGGGGATAGCATGACACTTTTCCTCCATTGTTATACTGACCCTGGTAACTCTGTGAGCCCTAGGACCCACGACTGTGATCACATACATCTTTCTGTTTGTGGTTCTGTCAGGCAGTGAAACCCAGAAGCTCACATTCTGTTCAGCTCCACTAAACCCACCTGCTAACCCTGGGACTTTGCCACATCATCTCACAGCTGTCAGTGGGCATATTGGCAGGCAAGGGAAGAGAGTAGTTGGGGAACTCAGACTCTAAAACTGTGAAAGTTATGTAACAATAAACTTAACTTCTTCAGATATGTGCACTTTCACCCTTTTGCAGGGAAGTTTTAAGAACTAGTCCTATCACTGATTTTAGGAGTCATTGACTCTGATTTACTCATTTGGTTATTGATTGATTCTTTCATGTAACATTATTTTTCATGCTTCAGGGTTTTTAGATACTAAGTAGACAGAAAATAAGACAAGATTCTGACTTCATGGGGAATTTAATTGTTTTATTATCATTTGACATTTGAGGAAGGCCATTAGCAGAACTGAAAGCCAGATGAAGGGCCTACAATATTTTTCAGTCATTTTCATTGTTTATATCTTCTGTATAATTCTCTCCTTATCTTTCTCAAAATGGATAGAGGCCTTAAGCATCCCTCATCTTTCCAGATAGTAAGACAAATAGCTAAGAGGTCAACTTTTCACAAAGATATTGATGTCTTTAAAAAACTTGATATCATATTCTGTTCAGCAATGTAGTTTGCATGATATAGAAACCAGAAATTTACTTTTTAAGTGTTTAGCACCCCACCCCAAATCCCTGAAGATCTGTTTGAAAGCAAGAATCATAATCTTCATGAGGTTTAAATCAATATTCAAGACTTGTAATAGTCACAGTAATAAAGCTCTCACTAATCTTTTATATTCACAGTATGATATAGGATCATGTTATACATAATAAGAATGAATTTCCACAGAAATTTTGTGAAATAGATGCAAATGTCTCCATTTTT
The DNA here is from genome assembly GCF_019054845.1 of Dipodomys spectabilis. NCBI lineage: Eukaryota > Metazoa > Chordata > Mammalia > Rodentia > Heteromyidae > Dipodomys > Dipodomys spectabilis. Next base: position 16,908,667 of record NW_024870696.1, read on the forward strand.
CAGATGTAAATGATGAGATTTAAGGAAAGCAGTCATAGACTTAAGGTCCATAGGCCATGAGAGTTGAAATCAAGGTTCAAGGCAACATTACTTGACTCCAGATTCAATACTAATACAGATTCTCTTTGGTGGCATCAGCTTGGCTGGCTTCTCCATGTTTCCAAGCTGTAGGATAATTCAACTTCTTTTAGCTAGCATTACAGTAAACATACACTCAATGAACTTCAGAATGATAGGTAGAGAAATGGGCAAGAGGTTTCCATGGCATAGTTTCTGAACTACTTTAAAAGGTAGAGAGCCAGACTGGGCAACCAAACCTGGCATTTATTTCAGAGAAAGCTGGGGTTGACTCTGAGCCAGCACTGGTTTCTGAGAAGCCCAGGAAGACAATACATTCTGTGACTTAGAGTGAATTTGAGTCACGTAGTTTACCCTGGACTTTGCTCTCAGACAGGTCCATTTAAATCACACTCTACTGACTACTAGATTTTTTTTTAGTGATCTTGTAAAATTGCTTATCATCTTTATACTCATTATTCTCTTTCATATTACAGAATTAGTATAGATCCTACTCCATAGGATTGTGTTGATGATTAAATAAGATGATTCTTATAAAGTATTTCCTACAATGTTGGGCCCATGGGAAGCAGCCAGTAAATATTAACAAGGTAAACTCTTGTCATGAAAGCTGCCTGAAACAATTCTTCAAGCAAGGTGATACTCAGAGGCACACTACATTAGGGAGCCGGAAAGGCAGCTGGGATCATAGCAACAGGAGTCCCAGAGAAGCTATGCTTAGGGAAAAGGTTGTGAAATTAGATATCATCCAGGCAACCGAATAGGCCCATTACAAACTATAGGACGTGTTCATGTATATCCAGGGAACTCTTAAGCTACTTCTGTTTCATTGTTTACAGGGTATCCTAGCGGACATTCTGAGGTTCAGGAAGATAATCCCAGCTTCAACATCTCTGAAAGAACTTTATTCATATATATGTATATATATATATATATATATGCATATTTGTTTATGTTGGAATTACTATGTTATTCTATTAGTTATGACATTATTGCTATTGTTATTTCAGAATGTTTTTTAATCAGACTAAATTATGACTTTATATATTTTCTGCCCGGGTATCCTCACATACAAATAATAATACTCCCATCCACAATATTAAAATAGGAGATGTAAAGCAACAGGCAATGCTTGCGCCCGACATGATAGAACATCTCAGAGATTCTGATTCTTGCTGTAATCTTTTCTTCCAGTTCTTATTGTCTTTTTGCCAAGCTTGGCCTTTCTCTAAAACTTTAGTGTTTTCTCATAAACTTGAAGTTTAAATCTGACCTTAGACCCACACCCTTGGACCTGGACTGAAGACACAGTACACTAGATTGGGATATATAGGAGATGTAGCCAGAAGAAAATCCACAAAGAGAACCTTAGATTGGACGATGACAAGAGATTAACTAGGCCAGGGTTCTGAAATGAGCCAGATGATAAGCATTTGAGGCCATACAAACTTTTATTTCAACTACTTAATTCTTATCAATGTGTTCCCTGTGTAGCCATATGCAGTATGCAAATAAATAAGTTGACTATTTTCCAAGAAAACTGTATTTACAAAAATGGAGGCACAATTTGACAAGGAACCAAAGGTTGCTTATCTTGATCTAATAAATTCTCATTTTTCTTCAGAGCTTAAACAGAGACAGACAACTGACAACTTGGGAAAAGTGTTAGATTTCTGTTGGCAGTATGGAAAATACTAAATTGATAGTGTTAGTCAGACCCCCATTGCTTGATTATAATTGTTCCTCAAGGCAGGCATTGACAAAGATTGCTTTTTTTACTAGAAAATGTAGGCAAGTGATATTCACAAATTCAGGTGAAACTCAAGCACATTATCCTCTCTTGAGAAGTATTGATGGGTTTAGCAAAGACAGATGTTGATAAAAACAATACTTTGCTTAGATTTGACAAGAGAAATAGAACCAGGACACCTATCAGCAAATATGGTATTTTTCTTCTCTGTAAGGCTAATGGTTCCCTCTTGGATTCAAGTTTGATGCACACAGTATACTTCCATGAAGTACCAGGATAAATTGAAATACACCCTTATAGCAAGATATCTAACATAAGTGTGTAATAATAAAATAAAATCACGCTTACAAACACCATAAATTGATTTGTGTAGGGCCTAATGCCTAGCATTTTGAAGAATTAATAGTGGCTCTCTTCCTTGCTGAAGACTTTTGGGATAGGCAAAGCATTCATTTGAGACCTTGCCTCCTAACACCAGGTGTGATACTTCTCAGTATCTGCTAGAGTTTATTAAATGCCTCGTCTAGATGAGGGGTTGATGTCAATAGTCCTTTAGAGAGTGCAGAGGAATCGCCATGATAAACCTAGGATGGCCAGGTGCTGCCTCCTAGCTATTTATGATTTCTACCCATCTGATCCCCTACCACTGCTGCAGAGGTCCATGAAAAGCCATAGATCAATCAGGTAGCTTGCTAACTTATGAAAAAAATCAGACATCAGTTTATTGATATGCACCTGTGGCTGGCAGCACCAGGGGCTTCACTGAGTAGAATCTGAGTAGAATCTGGAGCCTTCTGGAGCCTGAACCTAATGTCTACATTTGGGATTTGTACACTTGCTTAGCATGGCCTGAGGTGTGAGTTCTGCAAGCCTATTAGCATAAAAAAGACAGGGATATATGGGAGATCACATACCAAATGCATACTATTAAAAGATCCCAGTTATTTTCTTCTGGGCTAGATAGTCAGAGAAAGAAGTTGAGAGTCTTTGGGACTCACACAGGTAAGGCATTTGGGATTTGTAGGAGTGAACATGTCAGAATTTGGCATTTGTGGGCCTAAGACACTTTCTTACAGAGTAAGACAATCTCTGACACAGAACAAACCTACAAGGACTCTGAGCCTAGTGATGTTAGAACATCCCTCTTTTATTCTCTTTTCATTCCTTAAGTGTCTTGACGTATATACACTGGCGTCACCATCTCTGGGCCTTCACAGGCTGTGTTGGACCTAGCCCTTCTCGGTGTTCTGTGGCTCAGACTCACAAATGGGCTCAAGCACCTTGGCTTCAGTAACTTTCAGCCTCTTCAGGGCATGCTCAGTCTGTAGACTCCATCTGGGTGGGGATAGGGTAGCCCCAGCATGTTTTAGCATGTAAAGGCCTAGAACCAAGTTGTATTCGAATAGGCTGCATTCTGCCTGCCCCTCCTCTATAGGATCTGTAGCTACACCAACAAAACAAGCAGCCAGAGGTCAGGAGCAGGCCCCAAACATCGAAGTCAGAAGGCTTTGATTATAATTCTTTTCCCTCAAAAACCTGTGAAAGTATAAGCAAGTCTCCTGCTCGGACTCAGTTTGCTGAGTCTCAGTTTGCTCATCTTAAAAGGAGAGACTTGACAAAAGCAACTATTGTCCAAATGTTAGGGATCTGTGGGATTTCTTTGGCCATATTTCAATATAATTTGTCCATGAATTTTTCAGAATATTTGTTTAATGCTTAATTGACATTTGATTAACTAGTGATGAATCGACATTTGATTAATTGACATTTTTTCCCAGTTTAAACATATTTCAGCCTCTATGTGAGAAGAAAATGTTAATAGAAATCATGGGGTTGATGTTCTCATTAATTATTTTGATATAAGTTGAAAACAAAATCTTTTATAAAAATCAGTGACACAGTTTCCATTTTTATCAGTCATTGCTGTGCAGCATACCAGGAATATATAGATAGACTTTGTCTCCCACCTTGGGAAGGCCATAGATGATCTGGTGAGTTGCCTCCGGCTGTCACATCTAGGAATATGAAAATGAAGGATATTCGGGACACCAGGAATCCCTTGTTGACACATTTGAGAGTAATATATGAAGAAACTTTCCTTCTCTCCATTCCCAGCAACTCTGCTCTCCTGTTTCCCATCCATGGACATGAAATGACGGTCCATGCGGGGAAATGGTGGGCTTCTGTGGCTGTCTGTGGGGTGGAATGGAAGAAGTTGCATTCTGGGAAAGAACCATCACTTCCCACTGTGGATCCTGGACTGGTCCTTTGGAAGGGAATTAGTGGCTGAAAGCCCTTTGCACGGTATGGTGGGACCACTCTGCAGTTGCCTTCATTTGATGAACTGCTGGCCAGGACCCTTTTCCCTGGGCAATTTCTGCACTTCAAAGTCTCTCAGGTATCACTTTAGAGGCAACCCAAACTTTTCTGGTGGAAAGTAAGTCTGGGAGTTTTCTGAAGGTCATCCTCAGGATGGCTCCAGAGCTACAGAAGAGTAGAATGGGAGAGTTCCCAGACTCCTTTGGGGAGACTAGATAAAGGAGACAGTCTCTGAGAATGTCTGGTGCAGGTCATTGAGTGTTCTAAGAAGATATTTAATTTTTGTGTAATATGATTTGGGTGAAGCCAGAAGTAGAATCTCAGTCAGAGAAAGAAAGAAAGAAAGAAAGAAAGAAAGAAAGAAAGAAAGAAAGAAAGAAAGAAAGAAAGAAAGAAAGAAAGAAAGAGTCATCTTTCTTTTTCTTTCTTTCTCTTTCTTTCCCTCCCTCCCTCCCTCCCTTCCTCCCTCCCTCCCTTCCTCCCTCCCTCCCTTCCTTCCTTCCTCCCTCCCTCCCTCCCTCTCTCCCTCCCTTCCTTCCTTCCTTATTATTCCATATGTCCTATGTACACTGTTCTCAGGACAGACAATATATCTTAGAGCACAAAACTTTGCTTTAATAAGGACAATTAATGAAGGCAAGGTGAACTCAGATTTGCCAAATTACAATGATGGAAGATCCCAGACCTAAGAATAACTCTCTGACTCTCCTTCTACATGGGTCTTGCTGGTTCTCAGGATGGAGTTTGGAAGAGCCAGGCCAAGACAGGTCAGCTCATTGCTCCACTCAGGAATGAGAAGTTCCTCACTGAGGAGCTGGAGACTCCGTGTCTTCTCTTCTCTCTGACATCCTTTCCCTACTCTGGTGGCTGTCCTTTGCAAGTTCCTTTTTCTTTGCGATCAACTTTGATTCATATTCAATGTTCATTTACACTTGATTTAACCATATGAAAAAAGGTTAGAGTAAGAAATGGGCCCTACAGCTATTCCTGTGTGGTATTTCATGCATGTCCAAAGGCTTCATTTTTCTATTCAGAAAATTTCACAAGCATCTGTATTAAATACTGCCTTACCTGGCTAATATTCCAGGTCACCAAGGTTGCAGAGAAAGAACAGTCAAATGGGGATTTAAAAAAAAGACCAGTTATTCCACTTGAAAACCATTTGCACAAATCATGTATTTTCATCGTTTGGATCATTGGTCATGTGTGGGTCTCAATCTTCCTATTCCTTATTACTGAGGATTCCCCTTTCTGTATCCGCTGACTCCCTAACCTAGAACCCCTGAGATTCTCCTCTCAGGTATGATCTTCACTGACCAGCATGTGTTTCATTCCCTCTCTTCATCCTCTCTCCACTACCACTGCTGGTGCAGCCCCTACATCTCCCTGGACCAAGGTGATTGTTCTCCATCTGTTCACTACCTTCTGATCTGTTTCCAGAACTTTCTTCTCAGTGCCCGCAGGCTATTCCTAATAAAATGTAGCTTGGAGGACTATGTTTCCTTTTTGGTGAAAAGCCTAGAAGGCTTTCCTCTATTCCTCCATGCAGAAGGCTGAGTTCCAAGATATTTAACCTTTCATGGCCCGACCCTAATCTCCTGAGTTAGTGGCCTTCAACTGTCTGGTCTAGCCACTCTCTCCTGCATGTCATATACCTGGGCCTCCTTTGTTCTCTAATACTTCCATATGTTCACTAATGCTAGACTTTGCTTCTGTCCTCTCTGAGACAAACCATTCCTTTCTACTCTGCATAAAATTGAGGCTCATCTAGGACATTATTAGGGCATATTTCTCCATTGTTTTTATCTGCGCCTAAGTATAATATTTCCCTAAGTGTCTTCTCTTTGCTGGGAGAGATTTTTGTATCCTAGCTCAGGACCAGACCTTTTGCTAAGAGGCCTGAAGAGAATTCTGGGATGAACAAGCAACTCTGTGAGGAAGACTGAGCATGTCTGACCCAATAGAAAACTGATGTTCACAAAGGCTGAATGGCTGGCATGTGGCAGGATTGGTTGTAGCCCCTTTTCTTCACTAAACTTTCACAGTTTTATTTTTTCCTTTCTTGTATTCATGGGACAAGAATCTTCTCATATTCATGTCACTCACACAAGAAGTGACTATTTACAAGATGGTATCTCCTCCAGATTACATAGATTATGTATATTAGGTGGTATAAAAGAACTCTAAGTTTATGGTTATAATTCATTACATAACAGCTTTATAGAATAATTACATTAAATGTATTTTTCAAATAAATACTGAGAAAAATCACCGGGAAAAGATTTTCAGGGTGAGAATTGTAGGTTTGGATGTTGCAAGGCATGGATTTTATAGAACGGCACAGTCTCACGGTGGTGAGGCCACGTACAATTGCGGCTGTGCAATCAAGTCCCTGATCCAAACTTCGGGCAAACCCAAGCGCTCCTTGCTTTCCTGGCCTCCGTGGCTATCTTGACACTTGTGCAGCTCACAGTCATCGTGTCAGGCATGATACTGTGTTTGTCCCTAACAGTTGTGAAGACACAGCAAGTGTATTTCATAGCAAAACTTGTAAAGACCATGTTAAAGATTGTGACTGGCTTCTTTTTTTTCCCCCATTAGAGTCAGCATTACATACGACCTATCATAAAGTGATTCCCACTCAAGTCACATTCTGGTATGCTTTCTTGACACAGAGAGAGAGAGAGAGAGAGAGAGATAACAGACAGACAGATGGGAATGGGAATACAACAGATTTATGGCTAGTTCTGAGTGTAACTGTGGGGTCCTCCCAGATTGTTGCCTTTGTCTTTCATGCTGTTGGTCATTGCAGGTCTTTGGTTCTCCTGTAAGCCTGATTTATTTTCACCAACTATAGAACCTTTCTATCTTGCCTGCAGTCACTCTGCAAAAACAGCAATACAAATGTAAATATAAATACATAAACATATGTGAATCATAGATTAATAAATAAATGAGAATTAGATCACTAGTTTTTGTAAAGAAAGGACTTTTTTTTGGCAATGGTGGGGCATGAACTTGGGGCCTGAGTGCTGTCCTTGAGCTCCTGTGCTCAAGGCTAGTGCTCGACTGCTTTGGGCCACAGCTCCACTTCCTGGTATCGAGTGGATAATTGGAGATAAGTGTATAAGAGTCTCATGGGGACTTTTCTGCCCAGGTTGGCTTTGAACCATGATCCTTAGATCTCAGCCTCTTGAGTAGCTGGGATTACAGGCGTGAGCCACCAGCACCTGATCTGAAAAGATTTTATTTTTACATTGCTCAGCCCAGCATATTGTACAGCTCTGCCTAAAGTTATGTACTAAATAGATATTTAAATTTAATGACAAATCTCATTGACCTCTTTGGTGATGAGACTTAATTCACCTGGAGCTTTGTAGACTAGATCAGGAATGGTTAGATCCAAGGATGGGTCAGTTCTAAACATAGTCATTGAACTGAGCCATCAGCCATCTCAAAACCTCTTGCTAATGTCAGCACACTATTGGAGCTACAGTGAGGCTGAATAAAGCTAAGCCATCATGCTTCCTGAAAACAAAGCTCTCACCTCTGCATCTGTGATTTTAACATCCTTGTGAATGAGAAAACTATTACCCTACTGTGGCTCCCTGCTTCCCAGAAAGATCTATAGCCAATGATGTTCTCTTCCAAGCCAGTCCAGGAGCCAGCTAGGATGAAAGAAGACAGCCTTCCAGATCAACTAACTGTAAAATGATGCTATTTGCACTGGGCACTGGTGGCTTGCACCTGTAATCCTAGCTACTCAGAAGGCTGAGATCTGAGGATTGTGGTTTGAAGCCAGCCCAAGCAGTAAAGTCCATGAGATTTTATCTTCAATTAAACCCCCCAAAATTCGAAATGGAGCTGTGTCTCAAGTGGTAGAGCATGAGCCTGGAGCAAAATAGCTCATGGACAGCTCCCCAAGCCCTGAATTCAAGCCCCGCACGCACATACACACACACAGACACACACACATAATTACGCTTTTGTGATCTATCTACCACCCTGACCCCAGAAGATTTGCCTCCATAAAACTAATTACAGTTGTACAGCGTTAGTTCTATGCTGGGCACTCTGCAAAGGTAGTGCCTCTTGAAGGTAATTAAAAGTTTGCTCATTGCCTGTAAATCTAGTCAGAAAGAATACCAGAATTAAGAGTTAAGAAATATCCAAATGCAACTCTAGAGCTAGAAGAAAATGTGTCAGGCAGGAGAGGGACTTTAAAAGGTAGAAAGGGTTTAGGAAGGAGAGCAAGTAAAGAAATATCAAGGCAGAAAAAGTACAAAAATGGCCAATACTTGTCCTACTATACTATACCTGTTCTCTCCGTCTCTCTGTTCTTTCTCTTTCTCTCCCATCTCTCTCTCTTAATAGAACGAAAGGTGTTAAGAATAGACACCAATTATTAAAAAGTAAAACAGTGGAACTTTGTGATCGTTGTGATTTGAGTTCTTTTGTATTGATGCTGCAGGTTGGCTGGAAATGGCCCACCTGAGGTCAGGAAAACATGCTCGCTCCACATTGGTCCAGCAGGTGATATTTATCCTATCGGTTGCCTTGGAAGCCAGAGTCTCTAATAGCTCTTGTGTCATGTGAGTGTCCCTGGCTGGATCAAGCTGACCCATGGATTCACTGCATGATTGAGCCACTGGTCAGTAAATTAAAAATCTAACAAATGATGCAGCATTGAGTTTTTGTAATTTTCCATAAGAGTTTGGGGAAGAGCTTGGCCTTAGCCTCCAGCTTCCTACTTCTCTTTGTCTGGTGTATCCTTGGCTGTGAACCCCAGGCCTGCACTTAAGGTCCTGGTATAGGTCACTAGCATCTGAATGGTAACAGAGCAAGCTATGGTCAGCTGGTAGATAAATAAAGATCACATGACTGTCCTTCTGCCTTTTTTCATCGGCGCTCTTCTGTTCAAAAATGAGGCCAAGGAAAGGAAAGGAGACCAGGAAAATCAGAACAAAGCTGAAAGCAAGTAGCAAGGGTGGTTGAACAATAGAGGGAGGGAGAGGAGGCAGAGAGGGATAGTTGGGTTTGGGGTTTTTTTTTTGTTTTATTTAAATTAATGATGGGAAGGATTTGAAGACTTGTAAAATGGCCTTGCCAGCAAAAATGTAATTAGCTGAAGACAATATGCTGCTGATGTTGAAGCTGGTGGTTTAACGAAGCCTGTCCTAATGAGAATGTCAGTAACTCACCCAGAGATGGCTTTTACAAACCAGGCCCCTTCTCCATGGTTCATGTTTGATTAGCTTCAGAGAAAATCCGAACGGAATAATTTTTAAAGGAGAAATAAGAGCCATAGCTCAGAGTGCATGGCCCAAGAGAATCCTCCTGACTATGAATCTTTCCTCCTCTTCCCTTCTTTCATGCTAGACAGAATTGGCTGGAGAGACGTACTGGCTTGGAAGGGATCTTGGAGCCAGTTGCTCTGATGGTTTTTGTACGTCAGCAATTCCCCTGAGACCTTATTTCCCTTGTCTGCTCCTCTGCTACAATCTTCAGCTTTAATTTTCATGTTGCTTGGAGGCCAACATTGAGTTACAGCTGAAATATAACAAGGGAATAAGATGAGATGTTTGTTCTACCCAGGTTTTAGGTTAGAATTAGGGGCTTGCTGTTAAAGTGTTGAGTGAGTCAAATCAGGTTACCAGTTGAGAGAGCTTAATGACTACTATGGAGTGACTTGTGTTTGGAAGTCACAATCGGCATTCTTCGTGTCCTAATGCAAAATGTGACCTGCAGAGATGCTCTTGTCTTCTCTAAATCTATTATTAGTTAGAACAATTTTAAGATATATGGCTGTAATGTAGCTCCTTGTTTTCCCTGAAAATGTTCAAGTACATTTTCTCCCGAGTCTGTCATCATGTGTCTTGCTGTATTGTACAAAATATCTTTTATTTGGCTTAGGCCTTTAATTGCAAAACAAGGACATAAGGACAGAAAAGACTCCTAAGTCTGTGCAAATGTATATCAGAGTGCATTCAGGAAATGGTTGAGTATCTGTACTCTTAGACCTTGAAGGGAGCTGATTTCACATTAGAAAACATTTGCTCAAGGATCCATGCCTCTCTAGATTTTCCCTGGCTGGGCACAATGATGGCTTGATAAATGTGGTCAATCTGGGAAAATGTAAGTAATTGTGTATGCATGTAGGTAACCAAGTGATCAAGCTTGACTGAACAAGTTTGGGGTCATTTGGGAAGATAGCACAGACAGTAGGACATATAGACATTTAGGAATCCTTACTTGCATGAGCCCAAAGGTTAGATGTAGAAGCAAGGTCTTACAGGATTTAATTTAATTTTGGAAACATGAGACGTTGATTGATTAGGGAGCAGGTCGTAATGATATAGGTCCCTTTCTCTCCCTCTTGGTTCTACAACTATATACTAAGATTAGTGATTGAACCCTATATACAAGCATGTATAAGTTACTTAATACCCATGATCCTCTGTTTCTCTATCTAAAACTGGAAATAATAAATATTAATAATTATATTTTTTTTTGTCAGTCATGAGACTTGAGCTCTGGGCCTGGGCACTGTCCCTCAGCTCTTCAGCTCAAGGCTAGCACTCTACCACTTGAGCCACAACATCACTTCCTGTTTTCTGGTGGTTTATTGGAGATAAGAGTCTCACAGACTTTCCTGGTCAGGCTGGCTTTGAACCTCTATCCTCAGATCTCAGCCTCTTGAGTAGCTAGGCTTACAGGTGGAGCCACCAGTGCCCGGCTATTTATATTTCTTAATACAGTTTGCTTGGTGTTGTGCTTGACACATGGTGAATATTGAACAAACAGTAGTTACTATTAACTTTTCTTTCTCCTTTGTACTTCTCCTCTAGGAGGAAGGTAATGTGTGCATAGAATAACAATATAAAGCAGAAATCTAGAGAGCCATTAAGCATATGTAGTAGGATTGTTATAGGAAGCTGGTGAATGATTAATCTTTCCATAATGGTTTGAAACCTTTGAGATAGTCACAAAACTAATCATTGATCGTGTAAATTCTTTAGTTTTCTAGTATAGGGACTGTATCATTGAAGGTCCTCTTCCCTAAGACAGAACAGGAGCAGGACCCTGAATACCTGATTGGGCTCTGGTACACTGAACCCCATGGCAACATTTACAACTGAGTTGTACTCCCATGTATGACAAGAATGTCATCAATGGCATACCCTATAAGGCAATCTACCTATACCTTAAATTTAGCATCTTGAGTAATAGAGCTTTTTTTTAAGTATTCTTACCATTTTTTTTAATCTGGGGAAGAAACAGATTTTTTAAGCCTTCACTGGTAGAGATTATGATCCTGATTCAGAGAAATCTTGACACTGTAACTCTCTCTGTACTTCTATCCCCAGCTAATGGTGCTATAGTATATTTTCATCTGAAGTAACTTGCATTTCATACATGCTTTGCATATGATCTACTTCAGTGACTAACTAATTAATGTTGTTGCATTTTTATTTGCCTCAGCCCAGCTGATATCTGTGAAGCAATCAGCTTTCCAAGACAGCGTTTCTTCCCTTTGAACTGAGTTGCCTGACTTTTGAGGAATTGCAAGAGGGTTTTATAGCTCCATTGATTAGAAAGAAAGAGGGTTAAAGTCGGATGGCCATTAGCATATATGATTCCTGCTGCCTCTTTTGTTACTTGTTCAATAATTCCTTTAATGTTTGATCCTTAATGGAGCAGATTATTGTCATGATTTTATTTCATCAAGATAACCTACTGCAGAAAAACAAGGAGGAAAGGGGAAAGGAACATGGCCAAGAATAGGCACTGAGCATTATCCAGCTGGAGATTTTTATTTGGCTTCATGGTTGGATGGTGAGTTTTCAAAGGGCTGGTGAACATGGCCCATGGAGGGAGGCTGTCTCTGGCAGCTCTGCCCAACGGTTGCTGAGACACTGACCTCAAGTGCTTTTGGTTTTGCCAGCCTATCATGTGTAATACATGCACCTGTGCACATAACCACATATATGAATAGGTGGAGTTAGTTAACATCTTAATACATGACATCAATTGGGGTTCCACCCATCACCTCTGACTGGGCGGGACATACAGAAAATCATTACATTTATATCCAAAGGGACAGAAGGGACTTCAGCTCACCTGGGTAGCCTCATTTCTCACTGCTCTCTCAGTTTGCAGAGGTCTAGGCTAGTCCTCATAATGGGAGGGTCCCATGGCATAGCCTTGGACCTGAAAACCCAGACCACGCCATACTTGCTTCTCTGTTTCCCTGCTTCATTCAGTTCGACTCAGCTTTAGCATTCTCCTCAAGGCCAATGACAGGTAACCAAACTATTAAGAATCAGTCAGCACCTTATGAACAAATACATTCTCCCCATGTTTGCTTTGGGACAGCAAAGTCAAGGGTCTGAGGGAAGAAAAATCTCAAGATCCAAAAAAGCAGTTCTAAAAAAAGAACCTGAAGGAGGACAACTGGAAATAGCCCAGGCTGACTCCAGCACACTAGCCTCCAGTCACTGTCTCCACGGGGCTCCGGGCTCTCATTAGATGAAACTCCTGAGTCTCATAAAGGAACTGAAGACAAACTACACAGGTTAAAGAAGAAATACAGTGGTCAAAGTTATCAAGCTACAAAGTTGGGTTTTCTTCTATGAACGATGTGCTTATAACCTCATTAGGTTAGAAGGGATCTGGATTATCAACTTACCTGCCTTGAAGGCCCTGTCTCTGTCTCAGAGTTGTCTCTTATTTATTGATGGTTGTCTATTACCTACCTTCACCAAGAAATGATATTTTTAACCAGAAGGGACCTTGGGGACATTGTGTTTTTGTTTGTTGTGGTTGTTTTTTCCTCTAAGGTATTTTCTTTAGATACTTGTGCTCATATGGTGGATTCTGGAGTATCAATGCAGCAGGCAAGAGAAGTGTACCAGTGAGAGGCTCTCCAGGTGGAGAAGGGTAGTTCTCTACCAGTGGGTTGTACAATTCACATCAGTGGCCCCAGAAGACATATTGAGGCCTCTCAATTAACAGGGTAGCCTGTGGCAACTGGAAAGACTTTCCATTAAAGTCTTCAGAAAACCCCCAAGAGAAGGTAATGTTCCTAATAATTTATAAATTGAGCTCACTACTTAATATGCTTAAAGCATTTCACTTGTCTTCCACTTGGGAAGGAGATGGGCAGGGGATAATGGAATCCTCTTCGCCAGCCACCACACACACACACAAAAAAAAAAAAAACCCAAAAAACAAAAAGATAGTATGACAGAGGAGTTAACTAAGGGATTTTTTGCTCTGTTTGGGTGACTCCTTGTGGTAGTAAAGAGATTTTCAGCATGACATCCCCTGATTTGAAGAGCCTCAATGTGTCATTGGAGAAGTGAATGGGTGCTTCTGCAGTCTCCATTGGCTAAGTGGAGGTGATGGTCTGGTTCTGAAAGATCCACTTCATCATATTCTGAGTCTGTGGTTTGGGGATTTTCAAGGCAGGGAATTTAGAGCCACTTCTACATTGATAAGGGTCAGTGCTGCAATCAGGAAATTTTCAAGTTGAGAAAAAAAATGTTGTATTTCTTTCAGTTACTTTATGCTATAGATAAAGACCTGTGTTAGACCCACAGAGGCCATGCAGCTTGTACTAAGTTGTGCAGTTGGTTAGCCTTGATATTTGCTTAAGTACCTTCAAACTAGCAGTAATATAACTCTAGTTTTCCAGTGAGTTCATAGAATCCCAGGATCAGAAGAACTTTGAGAGGCTATCTGTCTATCTATCTTTCTATCTGTCTATCTATCTTGCTCAGCTATTCTCTGTCCTTGGAAAATTTGGGTATAAATTAGAATGTTCCTGGAGTTGCCATATGGGTTTGTACAGTTTCTCTCCTGTTGATCTGGCTCTTGGAAAAGCCAGAGACAGATGTAAATGATTCTTGCCATACAGTTGAGTCTTTGCCCTGACCATTGGGTGTTATTAAAGTAAAACTGGAGACACGAACCACTAAACTTCTCTGTTTGATTCTTATTTTTTAACAAGTATTTAATTCCTTTAGAGATGTAATTTGAATTCAGTATGTCCAGTTGCCTTGAGGGATAATTAATTATGTCTTAGATTCACTCTTCTGGTTATTCCTAGGGTGAAACTAAGCTTTGAAATGTGAGTTGATTGATTGGCTGCTGTCTCTTGACAGATGGTAGCTGAAAACAAAAATCTCAGCTTTTCTATTTCTCTGCCAAGGGTTCACAAAACCCAGGTGATGTCCTAAACTTTGGTGATATTTAATAGAATCAGATTCTTTTATTGTAGAATTTACTTGTCATGAGGTACCAATTTGGAAAGGATTTCATTGGCTCTTGGGATGTTACACATTTTCACCTCTTGTTCAAGATATCTCCACTTATTTCAATTTCTTTTGTTCTGAGAAGAAAACACTGACTGGCTGATAATAGCACCTATCATCTGTTTTTGTTTTTCTGTACCTTTCCTTCCTTCCTTCCTTCCTTCCTTCCTTCCTTCCTTCCTTCCTTCCTTCCTTCCTTCGCTGCCTACCTTTTACTTTAAAATTCAAACTACACAGACTGATTTCTCTAACCAGAGAGTAAAATTTGTTTATCAGGAACCATGCCTATATTGCTCATTTCAGTACCTACATACCAGCAACCCTTAGACTCGAAAAATGCCTCCATAAAGTAGTTTATTGGTAAAAACTTTTTGAACAACTTAGTAATGAATTGGAGGGATGAGTTGCATAAGCAGTGTACATAAATTTAGACTGCAGGCACACAGAAAATGTTTATGTACAGAAAATGTTTATATTGAAGCATATTCAACACTGATGGACCATTCCTCCTTCCTTCCTTTCCTCCTTCATTTTATATGAAATTATTGACTGCTTTATGCCAGGCACTATGACCAACCCAGGAGATATAAACGGATGTGTCAGACATGTCCTTATTCTCGTGAAGTCTTCAGCCTAGTAGATGAAATCAACAAGAAATCAAAGGTAAAACATGTGTGATTAGTTTTGTATGGTAGGATGTATGGGAAGAGCAGTGAGACCAAAGAATTATAACCTGAAGCTGAATGGCTAAAGTGAAGCAGGAGAAGATGGCAAGTAGGAGTTAGCTAAGGAGAGAGACAGGATACAGGATCAACTGTGATTAAGCAAAGTTGTTGGTTAGAACAGAGAGCTATGATAAATATGAAAGGAAGATCCATGTCGAATTTTTTTCTCTGCTCAGTCACCACCAGTGTTATATAAAACATCATTATGTAGAGATTCTAAAATCTATGAATTATCTGGAAAACTTCAGGTGATTCTCTGAGGTATGTGCTGAAAATGTCAATTTCATAATAAAATAAAAACTGGCTTCATTTGTTTGATCTCTATTAAAGCCAATAGAAATGATTTATTGATTCTTTTATAGAAAATATATTTTGAAATGCCACTTTTTTGGGGGAAAAACTTGTTAATAGAAGTAGAGTCTTCTCATAGCACAGTTTGGAGGAAAATCAATAGAATAATTAGAAAAAGCATGCAAAGTGATAACCTGAATCTAGATGTAACTTAATGTTTTATTTTGTATTTGAATCTTCCTCTTCCTCTTTTTCCTCTTCTCCTCCTCCTCCTCTTCCACCTCCACCTCTTCTTCTTCTTCTTCTTCTTCTTCTTCTTCTTCTTCTTCTTCTTCTTCTTCTTCCTCTTCTTCTTCTTCTTCTTCCTCTTCTTTCTCTTCTTCTTCTTCTTCCTCTTCTTCATCGTCATCTTCCTCTTCTTCGTCTTGTCTTCATCTTAGTCTTCGTCTTCATCTTCGTCTTCAACTTTTTCTTTTTCTGTGCTGATTCTGGGGCTTGAACTCAGGACATGGGCCCTGTCCTTGAGCATTTTTTGTTCAAGGTTATCACTCTGCTATTTGAATCACATCTCCACTTCTGTTTTGTGGTGGTTAATTGGAGATAAGTCTCATGTATTTTCCTGCCTTGGCTGGCTTTGAACCACGATCCTAAAATCTTAGCCTCCTCAGTAGCTAAGATTTCAGGTATAAGCCACCAGTGCCTAATACTTTTTCTATAGTACAAGATTTGAAACTTACACAAATAAAGAATGCTAGGATACTCCAGCAACAAGGAGCAAGGCATGAACATGCAAACAGTCCATGCGTGTCCTCTGCAAAATTTTGTGCATTGATACTTCTTAGTGAGTTCATACAGGTACAAAAGGCCCAATTCTAGTTGCCCTTGGATACATGAAAGAAGGCTACATCTTTTGTCATACAAGAAAAAGAGGCTTCAATTCAATGTATCAAGTCATGAGTACAAAGTATGTTGATCAATCTCACCCCCTTTCTCATCACCCCATCTTTCTCAACTCTACCCATCTGGCATTTCACTTTTTTCCTTGGTTTGCAGGAAGTTCCTAGCTTATAACCCTTGACCTAAGCTTTTGACTATTTTCATCTGCTATCTATTCATTACATTTTATTTTTGAAAGAAATATCCTAGAATATCTATATCTTTCCTTGAAATTGCTTCAAATGCTCTATGGAAATAGAAAGGAATGACATGTCAAATACAGTGACTTATCACAGGAACGTAATAATTATAAAATGTGACACCGGATTCCCAAGCCCTCATTGTAGAAGGAAAGTGAAGTGACCAGACCCATACTCTGTCTCCGTATAGTGCAGGGCTTTTATATCTCTGGTATCTACTTATGGGGATGTGGCAGGTAAGCTCTTCAGTAGAATTTGTACACAGTGTCTCATTAATTTTTATTATAATTAAATATTATTAATGGGTACTGCAAGTTAATATTGCATAACATTGCAGCACGTGTATTATTTTTCCATAATGATCCACAATTAATTAGTAAGTCATTGAAAATGTTGTGACACCTGTCACTATTTTAGGTAATAGAGGCAGAAAAACCATAGCACAACTTGGGTACCTGGGAATCCTCCTTCCTATGCTGTGCCAACTTTCCCTCGCTGTCTGGGCTTATTATTGGCATCTGATTTGTAGAAAGTCAAGGTCTTCAGGAGTCATTGCCTCTCAGTGGAGTAAACATTTCACAAAAGCAAGATGAGAGGAACTAAATGCACAGGCTTAGCCTAACAAAAACTTGTATGATAGCTGCTTATACCTTATTATTTTCAAAAATAAACATGAAGAATATTTTGAGAATCTGAGCTTTACATATCAAAGGGAATTTTAGACCAACCTAACAAAATGGCACCCTGAGACAGCTGTGAAGAGGAATGTGGTACTGGCACCAGCTCAGCCCTGGCTGGTGGTATACTTTCTCTTGTTTTCTTCTGAGAAGGATGATGCTGAGCCTATTTTCAGTGGGTCTCCAAGGTGAAAGAACACAGATATCTTTGATTCAATTGGCTAAATTGGGGGGTCTAATAGTGTCTTCTAGGCAGGAAGCAATGTGTAGTATATGTATTCTTATTTTAACACAGAAAATCTGAAATGGGAGATTTTTTAAAATTTAACTGCTAACTAATCTTGGATTTAGGTTCTCAGTAGGTTCTTGGTAAAAGGTCTTCTGTTGTCAAGCACTGTTGTTAGCTCACGCTTGTAATTCTAGCTACTCAGGAGGCTGAGATTTGAGGATCACAGTTTGAAGCCAGCCTGGGTAGGAAAGTCCATGAGACTCTTTATCTCCAACTAACCAGAAAAAAACCTAGAAATAGAAATGTGGCTCAGGTGGTAGTGTTATAGCCTTGAGCAAACAAAAATCCTTCAGGAACAGCACTCAGGCTCTGAGTTCAAGTCCCAGGTCTACAGTGCACAGCATGCATGCGTGCATACACACACACACACACACACACACACACACACACACACACACACACACACACTGTTTATAGTAGTGCCTCTCTGATCCGCCGATGTTTATACTTCACACTTCGGCTACTTTCTTTTCTCTTTTGATATGTGAAGATAGATCTGAGTAGAATCATCCACATGCTGCTACTCTAGCCTCCTAAGATCTGTGAAACAAATTTCAAAGCATATATGTCTCCCAGGAGCCGGTTCATTGAGGTGACTGCAGCCTTGGTTAAGAATATGGGTCCTGAAATTCATCACTATGGACCTAATCACTAAAGGCTTGTTAGCTCTTTGTCGTGGAACTTTAGGCCAACTAATTTCTGAGTCTCTGTTTGCCTATATGTAAAATGGGAAAGCAATTGACATTTACTTCATTGGATTAAACATATACAACATTTTGAACAAATGCCTGTTACATCCACACTGAGCCATGGATAGCTGCTCTTCTTTAATTATTGTGTAATATGGGGAATGAACCCATGGCCTGGATCTTATAACTCTTGTGAATTGGAGAAGAAGAACAAAGAGTGGAAGCAGCCCCTAAAACCTCTTACATGAGCTGGAAAGATGGTGTTTAAACCATTCCTCAGAGATGGATGTTTCTGCTGCTCTTACAGCTCTTTAGGGAATAAAATTACCTCTGGCTTTCACTGGCCTATTTCAATGTCTGACAACTTCTCTCAGTTGGGAAGTTATTCCTTCTGTGTGGCTTAATTACCTATTGTTGTAATTTCAATTTGGGGTGAGAGAAAGGCCAGAGGATCTGATGTTGAGATAAGGGTTCTGCTGGAAACTACTGGGGTGCACACAGAGGTTCGCTGTCCATGGATTTCTGCAGAGATTGGTTATGGAAGACTTGGTTGCAGTGTTATGTTCTGGGCAGGGTTCTGTGGGGGTACCAGTGGTTATGCGGGTCAGCAGCATGGACCAGAGGGGAGGTAGATTTTAGTGAGGAACTAGAATACTTGGCTTTATACTTCCATTCAGTGGAACCTGAATGTATTTATTCTTTCTGTGAGATTTCATGAGGGAGAAAAGGTTCTCTAGATGAAAGGAACTATGGTTGGTTGTATGTCTCCCTAATATGCTCTAGGAAGTGGACCAGAACCTGGCAGCTGAATCTAATGCTTCATGTTTCTGTTGCTTTGTGCAGCATGTTTGAAAGGAGTTCCCCTCCCCCGCCCTCTTTTTCTCTCTCTCTGTGTTTTCCTTTGCTGACAGCAATGCTGGGAGTAGGAGGAGAAATGGGAAGATTTACTGGGAGAAGAAATTTATAAATCCACAACAGAGTTATTAAGAAACTGGAAAAAAAGCCTCTTTCAATGTGTTTGTGGAAGTACTCTCGACCCATCCTCATGGAGGTGGGGCTCCTGGGGATGGATAGGGGCTCTTCATCTCCAGCCTATACAATAGAGTGGCAGTGATTGAAATTCAAGGTCAAGAGCAGAACCATCTGACACACCTCAGCCTAATGAAAGAGGTTTGAAGGATATTGACCAAAATAAAGGAGTGACTACAAACTGTGCACGGGAAGATTTATGTCTGCCTTGCTTTGTGTAGGAAAGGGCTTAGAACTCCTCCAAACCCTGCCTCAGAGGGACTTAAAGGGCATATGTTCTGTCTCTCTGAGCACTGAATCTCCACTTCCAATAGACAACAAGTGGTGTCCTGACTTTTAAGGACTGGCCTCCAGTTCCAGGCTATTGGCCTCCAGATGACTAAAAAAGAAATTATTAGGCCAGCCTGACTCCAGGACAGGGTCCCAATCCTTTCAATCTCATGGTACAAAAACAGGGAGCATCCCTAAGGACAATGTAATTAAGGAAAAGCGATGGCCCCAAAAGTTAGGTTCAGATGGCACCATTTCTCCGGACACTTGGTGGTGGCTAATTGCTGACTGATGTAAGTTTCTCTTTGGCTTTGTTGCTAGTTTTCCCTGCTGGGCTGATTCCTTGGATGGAGATAGTGAAGGGTATACTGAGAACACTGATGAGGGGTGATGTATTGTATTAGGCACCTGACATAGTTGCCTGGACTAATTCTTAACAACTACCCTGGGTGGTTAAGTGGTGTCTTATCCATTGCACAGAGGAGAAACTTGAGTTTTAGACTTTATAGGGCTCATTGATTTGTGGATCCTGTTGGATTCTACCGCGGACTGATTGTTAGAAATGACACAGGAAGAGAAACTCAATGCCACCATGCACATGCTGCCCAAACAGCAAATAATAGGCTCTCCCCCTCTTTCAGAACACACACACACACACACACACACACACACACACACACACACACACACACACACACAAACTCCTAAAGATGTGTCTCTTTTTTCTAAGGCCTTTTTCAAATTATCTGCTAATATGTGAAAACAGAAGCAGGTAACTTGAAGGGATGGGTGAGGTTGGGGGAGATGAGTGGGGAGAATGATGGAAATGGAGACAATGAACCAGATGCATTGAACTAGCTGAATACCTGTAATCCTAACATTACAGGTAATCTGAAATCCAGCCCTCAGGAAGCTGAGATCTGAGGATAGCAATTCAAAGCTAGCCTGGGCTGGAAAGTCTGTGAGACGTTTGTCTCTAGCTAACCAGCAAAAAGCCAAACGTGGATCTGTGGCTCAAGTGGGAGAATGCTAGCCTGGAGTGAAAAAGCTAACAGGACATCACCCAGGCTCTGACTTCAAACCCTAGTACCGACACACAAAAAGAAACACGGTGCTTATAAACGAATAGATTGAAACTCTACAACTAAAGATGATAATGAATGATGATAATAATATTTTTTTTTGGCAAAGCTACAGGCAAACAGGTCCCTGGAAATTATGCACTGGCCATTCCATTTTCTTCTCACAGTAAACACTAGTCATGGCAAATTCTTCCTTTGCCCCTGAATGAATGCAGGAACCAATGACTGAAGGAATGAATGGTGTAACCCAAGGACAAAAGCTGTGTGAGAAGAGCCGTGCCTAGCGCTCTGCCTTCGTGTCTGCCTGCATCCATCTGCTGTCCTTTCTTCTCAGGGTGGCATGATCGCTCTCCTGCTCTCCATCTTGTGTCTGGTGATGATCCTGTACACTCGCCGGCGCTGGTGCAAACGTCGCCGGGTCCCCCAGCCCCAGAAGAGTGCCAGTGCCGAGGCAGCCAACGAGATTCACTACATCCCTTCAGTGCTGATCGGGGGTCATGGCCGGGAGAGTCTGCGCAATGCTCGGGTGCAGGGCCACAACTCCAGTGGCACCTTGAGCATCCGGGAGACACCCATCCTGGATGGCTACGAGTACGACATCACGGACCTACGCCACCACCTTCAGAGGGAGTGCATGAATGGAGGGGAGGACTTCGCTAGCCAGGTCACACGCACCCTGGACTCGCTGCAAGGCTGCAACGAGAAGGCAGGCATGGACCTCACACCAGGTGGGCAGCTGGAAGGGGGTAGCACTATTTCCTCCTTGTCTCAGGTTGCTGGGTATTGGGCCAGAATGCTTGGTTACGTTACTTGGTAGAAGGTACCAGGGTCCCTTCCCAGATAGCCTGTTTTCTGAGATGGCTGGAAAAATCTAGTGTATCTTACATCGCTTTCCACTTGGACCATCATCAGAAGCAGAGGAACCTTTATATGCGACAGACAAGTGAGTTGCAGCCTTTTTTAGTCTGTAATGAGCCATCCTCTGGGAAGTAAGGAGAGTGCAAGAAAAATCAACACGTGTAGACTTTTCTGTGTATCATGTATTTGCCTAGGCAGTTTAATTCTCCAATGAAGTGGCTGGGTAACGCCCTCTGTTCTTTGCTGTAACTCTCAATACTTGAGTTTGGGGCATTTTTAATTGTATTTTAATTGTATTGCTTCTGTGGTCTCTATAAAGAATGTATATTTTAAAAAAAAATGAAAAAGGCAAAGATGGCATCAGATACTTCATTTATGTATGGAGACACTGGTTAAAACAGACTTGAACCTAATCCAGCAGGACAAGATCATCAGAAAGGGAAGGACTGCACTTTAATAAACTCACCTCAGCTCTCTTTCAAACTGCTATGAATAATCCAATCCCAAAAGGTAAACCTTGAGAGTGATTTTCCAAGGTACTTCCCAGTTATCTTTGCAGGAGATGGCTTAGATACTGTATGCCAGTTAAGATACATAGACTCTTGAGGGAGACTCGAAAGAGTAAAATCACATAAAGCGAAATGGAAATTCTGTATGTTGTCTAGAACAGATCCTTGACATATCTAGACAGAATCTAGAACTACTTCTTAGTAAGATTTAAAGACTGAGAACTCCTTGAAAATGAGAGAGAGAATATGCCTTTAACAACTCTCATATTTCCCCAAGCACATGGTACTGTGCTAGGGATAATGAATAGATATGTAGCAATCACAGGTTACATAATCAAATGCCTTTAAGGGGACAGAAAGATTACACAAATATATGCAAGAGCGATCAGACAATAGGGAGTGGTGTAGACTGGGATGGAAAAGAGAGGTCATGTTCTGCCTGAATGCATACAACTGCAGATTCTTTTAAGACTCTTTGCTGACCCAAATAGAATAGCAGCTGAAGTTTGTGTCTAGCCAAAGGGTGGCAACTGGTGACTTTATCAATATAAAATTATTGAATTGGATTTTCAATTGTAATTTAATTGTACTACTTTGTGCATAACTTTGTAGCCCCTAGAAATCCAAGTTTCTGCCAGTCTCTGGCTTTCCGGGTTCCTTGTTTCAGCTCTGTGACTCCTCATCTATTTGATTCACACAGATTTTTCTCACTCCCACTTTCTTTGGCCTTTTAAAAATTTTCACCTCCCATTTTCCTGGTACAGGAAGTGACAATGCCAAACTCTCGCTGATGAACAAGTACAAAGATAACATCATTGCCACCAGCCCTGTGGACTCGAACCACCAGCAGGCTACCCTGCTGTCCCACACCTCCAGTAGCCAGAGAAAGCGGATCAACAACAAAGCAAGAGGTATCCATTTCTGATGTTAGAGCTTCTGATAGATTGCTGACTGTAGGGAAAACAGGACCATTAATACCTTCTACCATGTTCTTATATGCAGCTACAGGGATAAGCCCCTGCACAGTCTTCTTTCTGGAGGCCAGTTAAATGCTACTTATATATGAAAAAAAACAAGCCCTTAAATGTGCAAACCTTTTGATCAAATACTTCTGCCAACAAGAATGTATGCTTAAGAAATAATTGGACAAATATGAAAAGATGTGTGTAAACAGCAGCTCATTGCAATGTTGTTTAAATGAGCTGAAAATTGGGGATGGCTTAAATATCCATCACCTGGGAATTACCTAACTACCTGGGACAGCTGTCTACTGTCCATTGGCGTCCTATACAATCGTTTAAAATGATAGCCTGGATCTCTATTTGCTAATAAGGATAGTCGTCTACCCGTCAATTGAATGGAAAAAGATGAGGGGATAAAAGAGAAGCTGCAACATAAATAGCATTTCAAAAGATTTTTTAAGGGGGAATTAATCCTTTACCTGTTTCTGTATCAGAAAAAAAAATGGGGCCTATATACATTAATAGTAACAGAATTCTAGTCTGACTAAGAGGACATTGGAGATTTCCCTGAATACCTTTTTATATATTTCCTTTATTCACTCTTTTTGCATTTTATATACATATATAATAAATACAGACACATATATAAGTGTATACATATACACACATGTATATGTGTGCACAGTGTATGCATGTGTAAGTATACATATACAATGTACTTACCATATTTACATACACATATACATGTATGTATATGAATGAACTGGT
The DNA here is from genome assembly GCF_019054845.1 of Dipodomys spectabilis. Taxonomy (NCBI): domain Eukaryota; kingdom Metazoa; phylum Chordata; class Mammalia; order Rodentia; family Heteromyidae; genus Dipodomys; species Dipodomys spectabilis. The sequence continues at coordinate 16,932,415 of NW_024870696.1, forward strand.
TCCAGAAAATGCAAGAATATAATATCCTATGTTTCCAGCACTTATTTCCAACTTCCTATCAACTAGAAGGAGGAATCTACTTTTTTTCCTTTTCTCTCTTCACTCCTGGAGGGCCTTTCTGGCAGAGGTGTGCCAGAAATGTTTCTAATTGAGGAAACATAGGCTGAGCAGGGTTTTAGTGATCACTGCCATGAAGGTCTACTTCCCCAACAAATCTGGATGTCAGGGAGGCCTAGACACCCTGCTAGCTTTGTTAGATTGTCAGTCAGCCACTTTCACTTTTACTGATGTCTCTGTTGAACTCACCCAGCAATCTGGAAGCATTGTCTTTACTGTGCTTCTTTTCATTTCAGCTGGGTCTGCATTTTTGAATCCTGAAGGGGACTCTGGCACAGAGGCTGAAAATGACCCTCAGCTCACCTTTTACACAGACCCCTCCCGTAGCCGGAGGCGCAGTCGAGGTAGGAAGGATGGAAAATGCAGGGGGTAGAGCACTGTGGGCAGGGGAGGGGCGTGCAGGTGGGGCTGCAGAGGGCTTTGTGGGACTGAGCCATTCTCTTCAGGAAAAATGTCTGGACCACAACCAGTGTTTTTGCTTAAGGAAGAAAGAAGATTCTAGAGTGGAACATTTCCGAGAATCATCTCTCCCAGATAATGGCACTCTCAAACAAGTTTCCAAGTTGTTTGAAAGGCTATTTCTTGGTCAGAAGACTCTCAATTCCTTCTGGAAGCCACAGGAATCATATCTTGCTATTTAAACCAAGGAAATAAAGTTGGGAAAATGTGTCATGTGTGTCAAGTGATTGATACTTATAGCCCTTGCTTACTTCCTCACACTGGCATTGGCATTGAACTAGGCTGGGACTGGGGACAGAGTGGTTGTGCAGTGAATGATCTGTGACTTTAAAACCTGTGTAAGTTCCTTTGACCTTTATTTCCCTACACCCCAATTTGTTCTCATCTACCCAGGTAGAGCTGCCCTTTCATTCAGCCATAGTCTGTCTGTGCCACTCTATGCTGATGTTTAGGACCTTCCAATGGGACTCCTGTAGCTTAGCCGATACTCTCCATGGCTCTGCTAGAGCCACTGTCATTTCTGAGGTAGTTCTGGACGTAAATACCAATGAGTTTCACTATTTACTTACTGTGTGGTATTGCATAAGGGCAAGGACTTCCCTGAACCTCAGTTCCTATCCATTTTAAATGAGGTAAAAATAACTTCTGCGTGGGCCTATTGTCAGGATTACATTTTATGAAAACATGCCGGTTTGTTTTGGCCTCTGCCAAAGCAGTATGAAATTCCTATTACTGCTGCTATATCTTTCCACAGTATAGCCTCAGGTTTCTCTAGAGCATCATCTTAAAAAAGCCGTAGACAGAGTCCCCCTGAGCTGCAATGAGGATATTTGATTGATATCCCCTACTGCTCCACACGGTAGGATTTTTCCCAGCCAATACTTAGCTGATGTCCCCTAAAGACACGTTTCAGCTACAGCTTACCTCCACATACATTCTCCTCACATAGAGGACTTTCCTGAAATTGGAAGGAGGCATTTAGATCTAAATTCCCACTCCTATGGGCTTCAGCCTTGAAGTTCTCCTCATTATTTTCCTGAAGAGATCAGTGGAGCTCTGGGCAGCCTAACTTCTGAGGCCTCAGTTTCCCTGAAGTGAGCATATGAATGAAGATGTCTCTTCTTCTTGATCTTCAATACATATTTCCATAGAACCAGTATTCAATAGAATAGAGGCCCACCCATTGTAGGTAGGGTGTGTCTTGATTTAACAAAATCTGATATAAGAAAAACCCTGATAAATGTATAGTGAGTTTCTTTGCAGTACAAAACAGTTTATTTTAAATCCCAAGCTCTCCTAGTACATCAACTGTGGACTGCTATTAAGTAAACTATAAGCAGCTTAGGGGTGGAGCATGCCTAATTATTTTTTTTCAAAGTGCCTACTAAAGGGTTTTGCCTCTAATAGATGCATGTAAGTATTTGTTTAATTGGATTGGATACATCAATCAGTCCAGCAAAAACATTTTATAACCTTCCCGCTATGGGTCAGGCTTTATGATGGGTGAGAGAAACATGAAAACGCGGCACAATGATAAGGCTTCACTTGCTAATATAAATAAAGCAAAATAAGCACTCCAAAGAGAGAACATTTAATTCTACCTGGCTGCAAGAGGAGGCAACAAAGAAGAAAATAATCAGAACTAAATTCTATACAATGTATAGAATTTCTTGAAAGAGAAGTAGCCCAGGAAAAGAACACATAAGAAGCCTTGAAGAAACAAAGTTCTTTTTTTTTTCTTATTAAGGAAGTAGAATTAATTCAAAGCAGTAGGTCTAACCAGCTTATAAACATAAGCACATGCAAATACTAAGGATGGGGCCATAGAAGAGTCTAGTGCCAAACAATTATCCACATGCTATATTATCCAATTAGTATTGTTTCTGAGAGCTAACAGGACACCACTGTTTTGAAAGACTGAAGCTAAGTAGAGCCAGATTATGAGTTGAGGGTACAGTTAGAGGAGAGACAAGAATATCAGTAGCAAGTTCTTGCAGTCACAGGAGAGCAATGGCAAGTGCTTGTAAACAGCTAGGGCATGGTGTGTTAAGAGCTTTAACAGCAGGGTGCACAGAGGGCTAGAAGAACAAGGGACAAGTGAGAATCTGATCTTAAAGGTTTCCGAGAAGTGTTTATAGGGAGATAGTGTTTGAGCTGAGACTTGAAGAGTAGGTGTATACTGAGATGACAAGGTGACAAAATGGCCTTCTGTGGAGGAGGAAATAATACGTGCAAAGTCACCGAGACATAGATGGCGAAGGCCTACTCAGAAAGCAGCAAATAGTTTCACAGAATGAAGTTCTAATACAAGTTTGTGGGTTGCATAGGAAATAAGGCTAGAAGACCAGCAGACGGCAGAGGGTACAAGGCCTTGAGTGCAAAGGGGTTGGGCCTGCCAGTTCAACTGTGGGTCACAGAGTCATCTCCGCTTCCTGAAGGCATCCTCTGAGGGCAGTCAGTATGGTTAGTTGCGAGCTGGTGAAGATGAGATAGACCGACAGATGGCTACTCCCATACACCTGGTAGGAGAACCCAGGGGAAGGCAGAGACAGAAAGGATGGAAGTGAGAGAAAGTGTGGATAGAAAAGGTAAAGAAGATACAGTGGCATTTGTGGTCACAGGGAGAGGCTTGGGAAAAAGGGGGGAGAGTTACACATGATAAAGTCTGATGAGTTGAGGAACCAAGTAGATGGCAGACTCTTTCCCTGGGTCATGGGAATAGGCAGGGGGGCAGGGTTCAGGAGAAGGAGGCAAGGCTAGTTTGAAATATGTTGCATTTTAGCCCCCAAGGGAAATTCTGGAGGTAAATCTTCTGCAGAGGCCTGACTAGGCTGGAGATTTGTAAGTGGGGGGAAATAGTCTCAGCATGAATAGACTATCTCCAACTTGTAAGGGACAGAGGAACTAGAAGCTACATACTAACCTCAAGTCTCTTCTCCCAGTTACTGCTAGCTAACATACGCACTCCGAGGAACCTGTTCCATGAAGAGTGTGTTTGGCCATGAACCAAAAAACTCATCCCTGTGATTCTGAACAAAGCAGTTTTGAAGACTCCCTTGGCTCCAAAGACTGAATGATTTGTTGGTCCTGGAGTCTCACCACCAGACCAGTGTTTAGATGAACTTCATGCTTAGACATGCCCCACAGCTTCTCAGACCCTCTATGGGAGCTGCTATCTAGTATTCTGGTCATCATCGAATGATGTGAGCCATGTAAAGCCCTGACTATGGGTACCTACACATAATCACCTCTTCCTCAAGGTTAACTGTCACAAAGAGCTTTATCTCGTTGAGATGTCTTTCCCACAACTAAAAAGAATAGCTTAATTGCTATACAGATACACAAGTGTCTTCCAAGGAAGGAAATAGTTAAAGGAAAATAATACATGGACAAGCATGTTGCCTGCCATAATGGTGATTAATATTACTTTGAAAAATGTCTTAACCCAGTACAGGAAAGGATTCCAAAAGATGTACGGAATTTGCTGTCTAGGTTCGTTACACCCCTATGTGTATATAAAAGATCCTCCTGTTCACTGCCATTCTATGCTTTCTACTAAAAACCCTCCAAATAACAACAAAAATCAACCTCCAAAACAAACATTCCAAGACAAAACCTCTCTTTCCCTAATTTTGTTCTCATCTCCCTGGGAGTGTCTTCTATCCCAGCTGAAATCTTTTCCCCTCCAGGACTGTGGGGAGCATTCTGGGGTGACATCATTCACTCACCCTGAACTCTGGAGAGTAGAACTCTCCAGAGAACAAACACCAACCCTTCCTAACCAGGAAGCTCCTCTTGGGGACTCGGTACTTTGGAAGGGCTGCTCTTTACATTGGTGCCCTCTGTGGACAATGGTGGAAATGCAGCGTGAAGTTTAAGCATTCTTGCAGGTCACTGAGGTTGTGAGGTCTGGTGCATTTTCTTCCTGCAGTGTGTTTGATTTGCCAGCAAAACCTCAAGTTGTAATTCCTTTGCCAAGGTTTTTACCACCATGTTTTGCTTTTGTCTCACTTTCAGTGGGTTCTCCCCGAAGTCCTGTGAACAAGACTACCTTGACCCTGATCAGCATCACCAGCTGTGTGATTGGCCTTGTGTGTTCCTCTCATGTCAGCTGCCCACTCGTTGTCAAAATCACCCTGCATGTCCCTGAGCACCTGATCGCTGATGGTGAGCACTTCCTTCCACAAATGTGACCTCCTCCTCCAAAGAGAAAGGTTTTCAGGGTGGGCAAAGGATTGAGATGCTAGGGGGTCACTGGTTCCTATTACTATGTGTATATGGGGAGGTGTGAATAAACCCAAATAAGTAAGATTTAGGACAATATTGGACTTCCTACAGATGAAATAAGAAAGTCAGGTGTAAAAAGAAACTAACCAGATCATCTCCTTTTCTCTATATCTACTCTGGTTTTGCTTGTTTATAAAATAACTCACAGGGCACAATGGCTACATCAATATAACCTCAACCTTTGAGGAAAGAAAAACCAAGTCGGATAGTAGAGGTGTTTAAGGATTAGCCATGCTTTGGTTTGTTTTGCCCAGGTGAGAAATTCCTAATCACAGCAACCTGCTACAAGCCTAGAACTCAGAAGCAATCATTTACTTCTATCCAGGGGGACCCCAATAAAATGAGGGAGTTATATAGGATCTGAGAGTCCCCGAATCATTTAAGCCTGCAGCACCTAATTGACTTGTTAATGTCTGCTCTCTCCGAGGCTGGACGGCTGGAAACAGGTGGGGACTGTTTGCAGTGCTAGAGGGCCTGCTATTTCATGGCAAGTGAAGACAGGCAGCAGGTCCCTGTTTGTTGGATGAGTGCCATCGCCTGTGGCTGGGTCTGATGGAGCCATGCCATGGCCATCACAGAGCTGCTCTGTCCTTGTATCCCCTAGGAACACTCTGGCAAGATGGGACAGGGCAAGACAGAGGGGGGTGGTATCGCTGGAAGACTGACTGTCCCTGATCACAGCGGTCTATGTGACAGCCAGACTTCCATCTGCTGATCCCTTGAGCTGGTCTCTGCTGCTAATGACAGGCTAGGACTGGTGGGAGTAATGATTTTGGAGTGGGACTCTGTCTGCAGTGACTTGTGCGTGTGTATTGTATGCACACACACACAGGTATAACATGCCTCCTCTCTGTCGCCCTACAGGGAGCCGCTTCATCTTGCTGGAAGGGAGCCAGTTGGATGCTAGCGACTGGCTAAACCCTGCCCAAGTAGTTCTCTTCTCTCAGCAGAACTCTAGTGGGCCCTGGGCCATGGATCTCTGTGCCCGACGACTTCTAGATCCCTGCGAACACCAATGTGACCCCGAAACTGGTAGGCAGGAGCACCGGGCAGCGGGTAACTGTCAGAGAGATCATTGCCTCTTACAATCACGCTCTTGTAATTCAGACCATCTTTATCCCAACTTCATTGTATTCACTGCCATCTTGAGCCTAGACTATGGGATCTGCTAGCATGTGGTTGGGCTACTGAGCATGAAAATCTGGTAGAAGCCTGGGCAAGAAAAACTGAACTGTGGCCCTACTACAGAAAGATTAGAAAGTTAAGAATGACCTCTCTAGCTCATTTCATTCTATCACTGGATCTCTAACTACTGGGGTGAGGCATAGTCCAATGATAAAATTAATGCATGTTTATCATAGAAAATTTGAAATATTTAGAAAAGTGTATAAAAGCAAATGATAGCTATCTATATTTTTATCTCCTGGATAGATCATTTTTAAAACTTTTATGACTTCCCAACCAATGTCTTTTCTCTGCATGGTATTTAGCAGCTTCTAAGAAGCACTCTAAGTCTGGTAGTTTTCCTACTTGTTTCACTTACCAATCCATCATTTTCAATTTTCTAGAATCACTAAAGAATCCTTTGCAATATAATTTAATAGCCATTTGATAATTCGTTGTATGTCTATATCATAGCTCATTTAAATAGCTCTCCATTATTTGGCATTTAGAATGCTCTAAATTTTTCATTTTTATAAATATTATTAAAATTAACATCTTTGCACATAAATGTGGGACACATGAGCAGTTATTTTCTTCAGCTAATTACTAGGGAGGAATTACTGGAAGAAGAGTCTAGATAGATTTAAGTGTGATATGTTATCAAAAAGTGCTAGGCTAGCTCTGAGCGAGGGCCTACATTGAGGAATGCATGAATTAGAGCAGTCCCATTGCACCCAGAGCTCCAACTTGTACAAGAGCATAGATTTTTTGTTTTTTGTTTTAAATTCCTTAGTAATAGGGATTGAATTCAAGGCCTCCTACTTACCTAATACTTACAAATACTTACAAATACTTAAACTCCCAACCCCCTCCACCCCAGATCTTTTGTTTTTAAGTTTTCAGATAGCATCTTATGCTTTCCCTCAGGACAGTTAGGACAATGATCCTATTACATCCACCTCCTGAGTTGCTGGGATTATATTTATGTGCCACCATACCCAGCAAGAGCACAGATCTTTATTCCCTTTCTCACTTTTACTGTAAGAGGAGTTCATCTACAGTCAACATTTGCAAAGACCTGTTTCCAGTAGATGAAGTACAATGGATCCTCAGAAAAGGAGTCTGTTGTCTTAGAGCAAAGGAAAGAGGGAGGGTGATATCTAAGACTTCCCAGCAAAATGTTGCTAGAATTAGGAAGCAGCTCTTCAAGCTGTCTGTCCATCATGTGCAGCCCCTTGTGACACACACACACACACACACACACACACACACACACACACACACACACACACACACACACTTCAGGCACTGAGGGAGAAGGATCATATTTGAGATTGAGTCTAAGATATCTACTGCTTATACTATTGTAACTCACTCCTCAATGCCTTTGGAAGACCAGCAGGTAACTGTGACATCGAAAGTCCATGTTCTTAGGTTTTAAAGTTTCTTTAATGTGGGCCCATCACAGGAATTCTAGGCCCCCATATGGAGGAGAAAGTACAGCATTTGAAACATCTGATGTCTAAGACTGCTTACTTGCTGCTCCTCCCACGCTGTCAGGCAAACACCAAACCAAACAGATGGACCGTGCACCATGCCCAAAAGCTAGTGCGCACAGAAGAAATTAAAAAGAGCTAATCTCGCAGGTGGGCCTCCCCAGGCCACCGAGCCAGCCTCTGGTACTCTCATTCTCCAGCTGGCTTGGATTAGAAGGATTTGGGGCAATCTTAGATGTTAAACTCACTTCTGAGAGAAACATGATCTCCAAAGACCTTGGATGCCTCCACTTGGATCCCGAAGAACCACAAGCACCCACAATTACTTGTATAAAGATAGGCCTGATGTTCTGTGTCCTCGGAGGAGGACCACCTCCTTCATTTGCATCGACAAAATTCCTGGAGAAGTCACCGGATTTCCCCGAAGTCCCATGGCTACCAAAAGCGAGAGTCTGTGTTTAATCTATCATGAAATCAGAGCAGAAGTGAGATTATAAAGGGTTGCTTGATTTCCCTTGACATGTCAGATCCAACATAGCTGTCACTCAAAAAACCTATGTAGGCAGCAACTGTTACTGAGCATTCCTGTTCCGTGTGCCAGGAAGTTGCTTCCTATCAACCCTTCAGTCCCTTCCAGATGTCTCCTTTCTAATCCTCCCTGAAAATGACTTTGGGAAGCTTCTCCCCTGCAAATAGCTTCCCAGTATCCGTGGCAACTAATGAAGTTCCAAATGGAAAGCCATGGAGGGAAACTAAAAATAAGAACCCAAACGCCACAACAGTACGAAGGTGCAACATCTTCATTTGAGGTAGCAGCTGAGAAATGATGCTGCAAAGACTGTTATTTTCATGAATGCTGGAATTGGAATCCCCCCCCCCCTCTTCTCTCTGCACATGGGATGCTGTGGTCATCCCACACGCTCATCAGTAAGAAACTTTATCACCTCCCACACTCCATCCTAGAGCCTTTCTCCAAAGAGCCGAGTGTGGGAATTGGCTTCAAGTCAAATAGACGTTATTTTTGCAATCTTCCAGCTAGCTTACTTGGAAATGTCAGAGTGTTGGGACATGTGCTTTCCCAGCCATGATGGAGGGTCTGCCCATATGGATGTATGGAGCTGTAGAAGTGCACTTGTATACATTTTCACACATGCACACACATGCACACGCACATGTACATAAACACACAAGGACACAAATACAGATGCTCAGTCATTGCAAAAAACAGCCTCTAAGACCTAGAATTCTTTTGGGTATTTTTCTAAAAGTGTCCAATGCTACACAGGTGTTTACCCATCATCCAGTACTGCCCAATACCAATGGTGGGAGACCAAAAACATGGATGCTTAAAGAAGCCCACATCCCAGATTCTGTGCATGTAAGTTTCATGATAAAAAGAAAGGAAATAATCGCACACTATTTGGGTGCTGGTGGCTCACACCTGTAATCCTAGGTACTCAGGAGGCTGAGATCTGGGGATTATAATTCAGTGCCAGGCCAGGCAGGAAAGTCTGTGAGATTCTTATCTCCAGTTAACCATGAAAATCTGGAAGAAGAGCTGTGGCTCAAGTGGTAGAGCAACAGCCTTTAGTGAAAAAGTTAAAGTGCCCAAACCCTAACAAGTACCATTTACTGGCTCACACAAAAATCCACATATTGGCTTTACAATAGCAAGATTTCCCTGGGTTATCTGGATGGTCCCAATGTAATCACAGGAGTCCCTTGAAGTGGAAGACCAGGAGGGAAAGAGGAAGCTTTGGATCCCTCCAGTATACAAACATTGCAAAATGTGTGAAGACCTGTGGGAGACATAGAGCTGGAGGAAACTTCCTGATCTGTTTTACAGTCCAGCTTCCTCTTCCATTTACATTTTAGCAACCTGGTAGCTGGGAGCGATGGAAGATGCTGGGCACTCATAGCCCAGGGCCTCGAATGTAGTGGCCACTAGTAAGAGTTCTTTTAATCATCCCAGGTCCACCAACCTTCTGTTGCGTGTGCTTAGAGCTGATAAAAGATAGACATAAGCCAGGTGCCGGTGGCTCACAGCTGTAATCCTAGCTATTCAGGAGGCTGAGATCTGAGGATCACAGTGCAAACTCAGCCCAAGCAGGAAAGTCTGTAAGACTCTTATTTCCAATTAACTACCAGAAAACCAGAAGTGGCGCTGTGGCTCAAGTGGTAGAGTGCTAGTCTTGAGCTGAAGAGATGAGGGACAGCGCCCAGGCCCAGAGTTCAAGCCCCATGACTGACAAAAAAAATATAGACATGTACCCCAACATTTGCCTGTCATTTCCAGTCTCTGCTGAGCACTCCTGACCATATTTCAGCCAGTATCAACCAACAGTTTGTAATCCTAGCACTTTGTTATTTGGCAACTCAGGATGCATCAGGGATAGGTTCAACCTGCTGAACTTCAAAAAATGGACTGTAGTCCATCTTCCTACAATCCTGCCATTGCAAGGGGATCCAGTAGAAAACAGTAACAACAAATACAATAAAGAAAAAAAAAGAGTGTTTATCCAGAGTTCATCAGGTGTCAGTTACTCTGCTTTACTTTCACAATTGATGCTCCATACATACTAAAGCTATAAATGAGATTATATTTTTGTCACTATTTTACAGAAATGTTGACTAAGTAGCCAGAGATAACAGTTAATTGTCTAGTTAATAACCCAGCTGGATTCCAAGCTCAGGGTGCTCGAACTTGGGGTTCATACCTCTGGTCATTTTGTCACCTTAGCTTATCCTTCTGGAAAGAATTAGGCTGGAAGACATAGAATTATTAGTTTTTTGAGTAGCCACAGAGAGTCCCAGTCCTCGATGAATCCCTTTGCCACTATACACTGACCTTTCTTCTTGGATCCACCAAACTTGGCCTCCTCAGTTATGTCTTTGATCAGGGTGGGCGAAGTGCAAAGCACCTAAGGCTTCATGGCTCAGTGCTCCATTGGATCCTGATGCAAAATGACCTGTCTTGTTTAAGGATTTTTGTTGTGACTATTTTGTACATGTTGTGATAGAAACACAGACTACCTTGTTTCAGTGACTTTTTATTCTCCACTCTATTCCCAACTTTTGTTCAGCCATCTGGGCAGTTGGAGAAGCGATCTTTGCACACCTGCTTAGTTTCCTAGCCCTGTCAGTTCTGGCCACAGACCCTCATTGCCCTTTTCAAGATATGTAGCTTTCATGTATCTACAAGGAGCACAGGTTTCTAAGCTAAATCAGGTTTTAGTCTGTATCTGGGATGTTCACTGAAATCCCTTCTTTCCTAAGACGGTCTTTCTCCAGGCCGGATGTAATCATGTAGAAATGTGTAAACCTGCTAAGGGGCACTGGATCAGGCTCCCAGACAACGCAGCCCTCCGCTGATTGCTTCTATTGAGCCACCAGCCCTGCCCACCCCACCTCCCTTTCTCTGGGTTTTGTTGAGCCCAATTTGGCAGGATAAATTCAGTTCCCATTTTGTCTTTGAACCTGCATGGCTCATTCATTCCAGACTCACTTTGAGGATGTACTTCAGATATGTGTCCCACAACTTTACCTTCCAGAGGTGTATGGAGCTATTTGGCCCTGATTCTCTTATCTGATATCTCCGTAGGAAATGGATATTAGGTAATTAGATACTACTCAAGTCCAAATACTTTACAAAGTTCCCCTTTTAGGCAAAGCACACCCAATTCTATTGAACAAAAGCCAGCGACTAACCCGAAGCAGAGAGATGGCTCAGGCTTTTGACCTTGATCTTTGTGTTGGATTCATGATGAGCCCACCATGCCTGGGGACCCTAGCCAGGATGCTTTTCTTTAATCTTTGGATGGGACTTTGTGCTTCAGTTCTTTAGCTGCAGAATGGGAAATGACCATAGGAGATGGTTTAAGATGTTTGCCATATACTGAGCACAAAGCAGGTGTACTGGTCTACAGACTGCCACACCATCTCTCAGCAAGCTTCTCCTCCCTGGCTGTGCAGTTGACAGAGCGCGTTGTGCAAGACACATTCTCTCCTGACTAGGCACTTCTCTGTGGCCATGACACGTCCCTCCTTTAGATGCCGATGAACACCGCCACCGAGTCCGCGCCTCATGTGTTCCCCACCATCTGTCACAGCAGATGCGGAGACTGTAACACTTCTAGCTTAGGAGGGCATCCAACACCCTTGTGGGGGTCTTTAAAATTCACAGCTACCCGTTGGAGCCTGTGCTCACACAAAACCCCTCTTAAAATCAAGATTTAGCAGTTGGTTGTCATAGCAACTTTCTTTCTCAGAGCTGAACTCCTTTGGGTAGAGATGGCCAAACTGGTTTCTCAGGAGGAATTCAGAAGAACAAAGTTTGATGGGTTCTGGAAATGAGGATTTGTTGGGGAGGCAAATTTTGGATATCCTCATACTCTCACCTGATGTTTTGGAAATGTCTGTGTCTCTGACTTGGGGCTGCATATGCCATTATATGGAGAAAAGCTTTGTTTGCTGTCAGCAGTGTGTCCCCACATGGTAGTAAGTGATGGAAGCCTCATAAGGAGATAATGACCATGAAGGCAATTGCAGAAGGTAAATGCTCTATACAAACAGTAGACATTGCCATCATTAGGAAAACAGGGCTCTGCTTGAACTCTGAGTTGTGACTGCATTTATTTTTACATGTTTTGTGGTAACTAGATATCAAATGCAGAAGAGGACTCCTCCTCTTTTTGTGTCAATGTTTAATTCTAGGCAAGGTGTCTAGCTGAGACCATTCTAAGAGTCAGAGTGGTATGTTTGACAGCCTCTTAAGGTTACTTCCGAATTTTTCATTGCTGTTGTTAAGTATTTATTTACTCATTTAATTTATTTATTTTGCAGTGCAAGGGATTGAACTATTAATAACCTTCGATATCTGAATTTTGGGGGTGTCTTTTTTTTGTTTTTTTGGTCAGTCATGGGGCCTGAACTCAGTCTGGGCACTGTCTCTGAGCTCTTTAACTTAAGGCTAGTGCTCTACCACTTGAACCACAGCACCAATTCCAGCTTTTTCTCCTTCAATTCCGGCTTTTTCTCCTTATGTGGTGCTGAGGAATCGAACCCAGAGCTTCGTGCATGCAAGGCAAGCACTCTACCACTGAGCTACCTTCCCATCCTCGGGGATGTCATTTTTAAGCTTAGGCAAAGCTCTTAATTAATTTCTCTTCCATGTGGTCCCTACCCAATATAGTTTATAGTATCGAGTCCACACATTCTTTAGAATTGAAAAGGCATGAAGCCAGGTTCCTAGTACAGTCTTTCTTCTGCTCTCCCTTGAAACTTGCCTTCAGCTTTATCTTCTTTGTATTTTCTTTTACCAGGAAAGCAGCCTTTATTGGCAAGTTAGCTACTGGTCACCTAATTTCAAGCCATGTTTGCCTATGTTTCACCTCCTAGTTCCCTGACCTTTTCTAGATTCAGCTCAGCCCCACTGAGGAGAAGAAGTTTGGACTTGTTGTGAGTCAGTGGGTTTCACGATAGCCTATGGTCTAGGAAACAGAATTTGCTATACATGAAACAATGTACTGAACTCTAATAGTGAGTTTTTCACAAACTAAGCAGTTACTCATTTTCACTCAGATCTGCAGGACACTGAGGGGAGATTGAGCTGAGTAGCTGTGAGAGATGAAAAGGGCTTACTATTGGCCATTTTTGAGCCCCTGATAGGCAGCAGCTTGTAGGGCAATCTTGAAATGAATACACAAATAAGATCCTAACCAAAAAATCCTCCTGTTAAGACAGCACATACCCTTCTCCTTTAACTATGAGGCCCCCTTCACTTCATTTTGTTGGGTTTTATCTTCAAAAAGAGGAAAAAGCCTTCAAAGCTATTCTATTTATATCCTTATGAATTTCTTCCTTGGAAGCTAAAGAGACTGTGTGCCTATTATCTCCTCGGGGTATGGCACCTTTATAAATTTGTAAATTTGTTATTTACAAATTTCAGGAAGCCACATGCTGTTATTTTATTCTGTTATAAATTAAACTCCAGCCATTAAAAATACAAACAAGCTCTTTAGTGTAACTAGTCTCAGTAGTTTGAGCATAATGCTATGAGTATAATCTATGCATATAATCTATAATTGTTCATCTTCTGGAGATTTTTGGATTTGTTTGTACAAATCAGGTATACCTTATGCAGCCCTCCTCAAAAATGTGCGTATTACACACATGCAATTCTAAAACATTCCTGGACCACTTGGTATACCAATAGCAGAACTAATGATAATGAAGAATGGTCACATCCTAAAAAATAATGCAAAGTTGTAGATGAGCCTTTTGTTTTCCAGCTCCAAGATAAGTACCTGTTTTCACTTAAAAGCTAGGAGCAGAATTTCTGTAAATCATGTTGATACACATAGGCCCTTGTAATTCAGTAGTTATTCTGTAAAGCAGCAGTGTAGCATTGAGGCAAAGTCCATAGACAGACAAATACAGGTATAAATATTAACTCTGCCATCTACAAATCCCTTAGTTTTTCCAAGCGCAAATTTTACCCATAGGAATCATTTAACTACTAACGTGCTTTTCAACATTCTTAGAAATACTTAACAAATGAAGTCTTTAAAAAAATCTATTGCTCATCTATACCTTTCAGGCTACTGAGAATTAAGAGAATGAAGATGAAAAGTTTCTTTCCTCAAAGAACTGTTGATCTTTTACTTACAAAGCATAGGAGCTTTGCACATGTTAGATTTCTCCACTGGAGAAAATTACCATGCCCTAAAGAATGAAGAGATTGGTTGTGTCCTGCATGTGGGCAATGGTAAGGGGTTGTGGGGTGGGTTGTGTCATTCAGGGTACTATCAGAGCCAGAGTTTAACTTGACCATTTCATTTGATATTTTCCAAACACAGATATGTGAATTAATTCACTCACCTTTCTCTTTCTTCCTCCTTTCCCTGCTTCTAAGGGGAATGCCTCTGCTATGAAGGTTACATGAAGGACCCAGTGCATAAGCACCTTTGCATTCGCAATGAATGGGGGACAAATCAGGGGTAAGTTAGTGGGTTTCTACTACCTCACTCTTCCCTCACACAGACACTCTGTGGTTCCACAGTGCTGGGAGCGGTAGGGCAAATGGGTGGTTATATTTCTAACAGTAAATGGGTAAAAATGTCACTGTGCATTTCCATATTTGTGCCATCGTGATGACGTCTATGAAATCTTTTTCTCCATTGACGAGTCAAGAGATGATGTCTGTGGTTTGCAGCCTCACACTTTCCAGCTGGAATCTGAAAATCAAGCTGCCCCTCTCTTCCTGTTCACACCACTGCCAGCCATGAGGATTCCACAGGCAGAGCGTAACTGATGGTTCCGCAGACACACAAATCCACACAGATGCAGCCACGGTGCTTGCAGAGCTTGACAAGCTCTGGAAGGCTACCATGAGTAGAAACTCATTGTCCTGGGCTCATTCAGCGGGGGTGACGAGCAAAGACTGTCTTGAGGGAGAGTGTATTTGGCCTGATTCCGGGTTTTCCATTTTTCTGTAAGAACTATGCTTTCCTCCAAGCATACATGACAGGATAAAGTAGCTACCTTATTTATTCCTTCTATTTATTTATTTTCTTGCCTTCTACATTTTGGAATGTTTTTGTTGTGGTAAAAACATATGTAACATGAAATTAATCATTTCTAAGTGTGCAATTTAGTGGTATTAATTATGTTCACCTTGTCACGTACCCATCATCATTATCTGGTATTCTTTTTCAAAGCAACTTTGTACCTCAGCCTCAGTTTGAGGCTGAGTGCTTACTTTCTACATTGGCTGGGTTGTAGAAGAAGGTGGAGGAGAAAGGGACCAATGAATGCTAGCTAATAATAACAATCAATGGAATGGCTAACCAAGAAGGAAGTCTAGGCAAAGGCAACTTAGTGTCTGTAAATTAGATACACTGCTTGTAGCCTGACAAGGTGGAAAAAGTGAAGCAATAATGTCATTCTGGACTTTGCGATGGAGAACTCTCATCCTGAGGTAGAATGTCGCTCCCTTCCACGCGAATCTGATGAGACCAAACCTGGAATATTGAATGTAGTTCTGGACTCTCAAAGCAATAAATATGGTGACAAATGGGTGAGAGTTTGGAGAAGAGTAATAAAAATGATTGAAGAGCCCAAGGGAGTGATTTATGATAAAGGGATAGAAGAACTCAACTCTGAGGACTTAGCTAGCTGATGACTAGTCAAAGCATGATCGATGCCCATGGATGTTAGAAAAGGGCAAATGTTCTGGAACCAGTTGAAGTCGAGGAATAAGGACAAGAGGAAATGAAGTTAGGGAAAAGAAATCTGAATCACAGGTCAGCAAACTTGGGGAAGTCAAAATGCCATGAATTTTTGTGTGTGTTAGTGAAAATGAAGGATTGCTCAGCTTCAGATGAATATGAGCTCTTATCGGAGAGGCAGGCCTTAAAATTTAGAGGAAGGTGTTTGCAGAAGGGTATATCCATCTGAAGTGGCCTGCTATTGAAAGATGGGTGAGAAGAGCAGAGGACTCGGCTAATACATGTCAAGTGGGATGTGAGTTCAGAGTGCCATTTGCTATTTACATTTTCCACAGTTCCTCAATACTCTCAACTCCTGGAATGTGGGCACAGTTGCTGTGAGCCAACATTTAAGTTTCCACAATAGCCAAGAATTTCAGTTGACCATGATTCTCATGGAATAAAATACTAAAAGGGTGATGGATAACCACCCCTCTATCTCTTTGCCTTCCAACTTGCTGTTAAAAAAAAATAACAACTACAAAATATCATTTTACTTTTGACCTGAATGATCTCGCCTGGCTCTCTGCAGTGATTGGATTCGGTGGATAATCGCTCAAGCCTCCACATCTCTAGCCTTGTAGACAGATCATGTACGGCTGGGCCTGACTTCACTTGGTAATTGCAAAGTCTTTGTCATTCCCTCTGGCTGTACATAGAGTTAGTCTTAGGCTGTAGACAAGAGCCTCCCGGGAAATGGTGGAGACTCCAGCAATGGTGTCATTTAGAACAAGACAGGCTAACGCACCCAGCCACAGACTGACAAGAACATTAGCCCCAGGAAATAGACAAGGGGACCTAATCTGTCATTTCCATCTCTAATTTCCATTATTCTATGATTGTCACTGTCTATGAGGTCTCATTTTGGACACTAATAAAATAATGGAGCGACTGTTAGGAGGAAAACAAGGAAACGTGACTATCTTGAGGATAATGGAACCAGGCGTGATAAGCAGCTTGAGTTTGTGTTTTTCAAACAGTGCCAGACAAATGGCTGCATTTTTTCCTTCTAAAATATCAAGATAAGCGAAAAACTAAGATGTCATGCATCTCCATTTACATCTGAAATCTGATGGTCATATTTCTTTAGCTGATTCTCATCAAATTAATCAAAATTGGTCTGAATGTGAAAACTGTCACTCAAATTGAAAACTACCCTGACAACTCACCAAATAATGTAAATATGGGGTGGGAAAATCAGTGGGGAGAAATTGCTTTTTCTAAAAGTTTCACTTACTATTCCAGAAGGTAAAGGTTAGGCAGGTCATGCACACGTGTTACTATTTTTCTCTTAGCATTCTTCGATGACATACATAAAGGCAGCTGAATAGTTTTTCAAATTAGAGTGACTAAATCATAGGCTACAAATTCTTTTGTGAGAAATCAGGGTTGATGTGCTAGGAAAGTGATCAGGAGCCATAAGTACAGGTGAATTTAAGAAAAGAACGAACATCAATCAAGGACACTGATATAAACAAGTTGCAGATGGATAATTCTATCAGGCACAGGAATGAAAAACTGAGGCTGTGCAGCTCTGCCTCATAACTCTCTCTTACTCTGTCTTTCTCTCTTTCTCACTCTGTTTAATAATTTGTTTATAAGAGTCTTCTCACCAAATAATCTGCTTATTATTCTCCCACTCATTCATATTTTCAACAAACATGTGCCCCCGTGCTATTCTGGCACTTAGTATGCTAGATTACTTTCCATAAGAAGATGATGTAGCCCTTGCTCGGAAAGAGCCAATGGTCTACATAGGTCAATGAGAATACAACAATTACAGTGAACTCTAAGAAGCATTAAAGGAAAGATGTACACAAAGGTCTGTGACAGTACAGTTTTATGTGAGGTTGAAGAATCTGGAATGGAGACTGATAAAGAAGTGGAAGTTTGAACTGTTCTTTTTGATGGGAAACAAAATCAATCCAAAGTGATAGGAACAGGAAATAGAAAGGCATGAAGACATAAGAAACATAGTTTTTCTAGGAATGGAGAAAAATAGCCCAATGGAGTTTAAGAGTCATTTATGCCTTGTATCAGTGGCTCACTCTTGTAACCCTAGCTACTGAGGAAGCTGAGATCTGAGGGTCTCAGTTCAAAGCCATCCAAAAAATCTTATTTCCAATTAACCAGCAAAAATGTTGGGACTGCAGATGTTACTCAAGTGGTAGCGAAAAGAGGATAAGGAATATAAAGATTAAATCTTAAAGAAATGCAATATACTAAAACTTCCAACATTAAAATTCCCATATTCAGGACCTACCACTGTTAGCAAAGAGAAGTTCTAAGGTGTCTTTTTTCTGGGACATCTCTTTATTATATATTCTTTGGGGGTGGCATTCTAGGATAGATCTGAGTCATCCTTAAAACATACAAAAAGCAAAGCAAAACAATTTATTGGAACTGTCTTAATTGTATTTATGTGGATTCTGTGAAGAAAATACATTCCTAAAGCTGTTCTATACATCAAATGTTTCCAAGAACAAACAGCAAAGAACAGCAGTTGGAGATCCTGTATGATGTGTGTGAAGGCAGGGGATTGCAATTATTTTCTGGTGCCGCCAGTTCTACCAGAAATGCCAGAAAGAAGGGAGACAGATTGAAACATTCATATGTTGGTCTGTATGGGGAAGCCAGGCTCTGACTCACCTAGGTGAAAGGGTTAGTGTGGAAGATTGTAAAATCACTGAACCCATTACACAAGAAGAAAGTCCTATTTGCTAAAAATAAAAATAGCATCAAAATGATTTAAACAAAGTCAGGGATGACAGATTTCTAATGGGTTATTAAAAGAACATGGGATGTTTGAGGTTACATCCTTGCTCTTTGATGCTGACAGCAAAGTTAAGCATTCCTTGCCTGCCACACAGTCCTATGGCTGGCTACAGGAGAAACGTGGGTAGGGAGTCAGGGTGAGAGTTCCTAACCCAGCACAGTAGTTTGCCCTGTCTTCTCTCTTCTCTGCATGAATTCTCTGAATAACTCCTTGGCCTTACATCCCCATAGCTCCCTAGATATAACCAGGGACTATTAGAGTTTGTATTGGATACTTGTTTGCTAGGACGGCGGAGACAAATTGAAAATTTTCCCAGACAAGAAAGAAAAAACAATGGATGAAGGTAGAAGAAACAAGAGAGATTGATTTACATGGAAAATATTAGAGGAGAAACACAAACACATTTATTAAGTTACTCTGGAGTTATTAAGCAAGGCTATTATAATTTTTGTTGCTGTTGTTAAATTAAAAATGTACCCAAGTGTCTCCAGATACATTTTTCAGAACACCACAATTAGATGGAATGCATGCATTTGAAGATTTCAGGTAAATAATAGTCTGATTTCTTATTCTGGCATCTCAGCTACAGAGGGCACCACCAAGGAGATTCTCTACTAGAGAAATATAAAATATCACCAGGTTTCAATGCTGAGAGATGGAGACAGAGTGATAATTCATGAGATGGGAGAGACCTGCTGGGGAAAATGAACAGGTGTGCCTCCAAGGATTTAAAAGCTGTTGTCAGGACTGGCCCTGCTCATCAGAAACCTCCTCTTTCCACTGCCTGCTGAGGAGACAACCCACTTACAGAGACATTGTCAGACAGGCACATGAGACTATGTGCTCATGTGTAGATTGACTCATAGACAATCTGCATCTTTCACCAGGACCTCTCTATCCCAACTACTTACTCCTTCTTTCTTTTCATTTCTGCAACTTCTCCCTACCTCTAATCCATCCAGGATAAGATTCTAAACCTATATTAGGAACAAATATCCTAGACCATAGAATCCACTTTTCTGTTAAAATCAACAGTGAAGATGGTGTTTACCATCTGTTTTTCTCTAAATAGATCCTTAATCAGATAACTGTATGTGTGTTTGTGCACATGTGCATGCAAGTCCTGAAGTTAGAACTCAGGGCCTGGGTGCTGTCCCTGAGCTTCTTTGTTCAAGGCTCCAACTCTAGCCATAACTCCACTTCTGGCTTTTTGGGTACTTAATTGAAGATAAGAGTCTCATGGACTTTCCTAGGCAGGGTGGCTTTGAACTTTGATCCTTAAATCTCAGCCTCCTGACTAGCTAGGAATACAGGTATAAGCCATGGGTGACTGGATTAATCACAGAACATTTTATTTAGGCTAACTAGAATTTTCCTGGGGTCCCCTAACAGAACAGTGGCTACATTCTGTGCAAAAGATACCATGGCCTCTGAAGTCTAAACATTCTAAATAGTGATTATTCAAAAATATCCCAGCTCCGATCAAGAGCCTCCTCTCAGCCAAGAGTCAGGGCTACCCCTCAAGCTCAACTCACTTTCAGACAGTGACTGGGTGGCTGAAGTGTAGCTCTGAACACACTCAGCTCTTGGATGGAGTCTGGACATCTTTGACAAGCCCCGAGTCTCTTCAGAAGTGACTCGGATGGAGCCAGACAGTCCTAAGTGGCATATGACATTTCCTCCTTTATATTTTTTGTCCTATTTCTGGCATCTTGTACCCCCACCCCCATCTTGATTCTGTGCCACTATGACTGTTGACCTTCCTCCAATCATTCAGACAAGATGTGCTGCCAGGCGGTGGCTGCTCCTTTATCTCAGGATGCCCTCCGCCTCTGCCCTCCAGCGCAGACCTCATTGTCTGTGCCCACCTCCTGTCATAGCCGAGCTGTCCACAAATGAGATTATCTTCCCATTTGCTCTTACAGACGCCTCCTCTGCCTCCCTTTGTCTCTCTGTCTCTGTGTCTTTGTCTCTATTCCTCTCTCTCTTACACACGCAATCACACACACACACACACACACACACACACACACACACATGTTCTCACACATATCATTGTCTCTCTTATTCCTAGCAAGGATTTCCAGTGTGTTTATTTTCTCAGTTTTTCTTTTCTCTTATTTTTATTTGGCTTTATTTCCTATTCTTCCTCCAGGAATCAATGGAAATGTTTCTATCTTTTCTCCCACTCATTTCAGTATCAGAATAGCTGAAGGAGGCTCTTGGAATTCAACCCAAATTTCCCAGTTCCTTCTCTGCAGAAGCTCTGCTGCAACTTGATTCCCGTGGAAACACTGCCCCTCGGAAGGGAGCAGACCTCTTCCTGGGTGAACCAGCAAGACCTTGTACTTGATCTTTAGCAAGGAGGATCTCCTCTAACAGGCTTAACAGATCCTCACCCCCTCCCTCTTCACCCCTTGCCTGCAACTGGTTTGGGAAACAGTGCTTCTCATGTTCAGAAACCCATTTTCACAATGCTATGTGGTCAGTTCACTGTGCAGTGAAGCAGTTTTGTCCTTTGCAGATAGACAACCCTAGCCTGTACTTGCCAAGCATGCTACCTCTGAGACAATGGGTAGATTTGTCCTTTCTCTCCCTTGCAACAAGGCATTTGATGAGCTAGTGGGTGATGTCCTTGGCTTTCTTCTTCTTAGAGCAAGTCTACCATTGTTGGTTATTCAGGAGGATCCCAGGACAAGTGGGTTTTGTATGCCCATGCAGCCTGGGGAGCAGCTACTTAAGTATGATCTGAAGTACTTACCTAAAATATTGATATTTAATTTCTAGCCTGGAGATTTTAATTTCACAGGTCTAGGAGAAGGCCCGGAATCTGTGCTTTTGACAAGCATTCTTAATGATTCTGAAATACAGCATAGACCTGGACCCCCCCCCCCACCCCCCACAGGCCCCTTGGTGAGCAGGGAGCCATCCGTTCATCAATGCTCCCATCCTCTTCACAGGAGACTAGGCATGGCTTTGTAAACACACGGCTAAGGGCATCCTAAAAGATCTGAGCATTGTACAGATCGAGAAATGGGGATCCAAAGAGACAAAGTAACTTACCCAAAGCCAAAGAGTTGGAGGTTATGATTTATAGCAATAACTGACTGGATATTGGAAATAAATCAGTTGGATAAATGAGAATTTAACTAAGAGCAATGTGAAGAACGTATACCATTCTCAGAGTCTCTTATCAGCTGTGAATGGGAAGTAGACATTCTGTAGTTCACCTGCTTCTCTTCCTTCCTCTTCCCCAGGATCAAGAAGACTCATCTTGTGCAATGTCCCCCTTTCCCCAATCTGAGTGACAGTTGTCCACCTACGTGCTGTCTCCCCTCCCAAGGAGGAGTGATGCTCTACCACACTGCTGTCTCTGACTAGTCCAGCCACCGCACCTAGAGACTTATTTTAAACAGTGCCGGAGGCGGGAATACTCACATTTCCTCCAACATGACCACCAGGGTGAAAAAAAAAATCAACCTCAATTTACCCTCCCATCTGCTCAAGAATGGAAGATAAATTGTTTCAATTTTATAGAAATGAATGTTTTATGTCTTGCCTATGCTTTCCGGAGAGTGTCCTGAATTTATATATTCTCCTGAATGCATGGATATTTTCCACTAGGCATGCTCTCTAGACCTCCAGTTTCTTTGAGCTTCAGTCTCAGAAAATGAGAGTGGAGACTGCTGTTATTTTTCTTTGCTTTGGAGATTCTGGTTATTTATCATTTTTCTGTTTTAATCTGTAGAGAAAAAAAATCCACTCATTATTTTAGGCTTAGAGAAAGTTAGTTACTATTTCTGGTAAATTTCCTTCCCATTTTTGCTTCTATATATCAAAGATTTTGCTTCTTTCCATCCCCCTCAATTCTGCCCATGTCTTGTCTTGTTCTCTTTCATAAGTTAACAGTAACCTTGTGTTTATTTTATAATTACAAACTGGGGGAAAGATAAAGATTCAATCTTTAAATGTGGCTTTATGGTACATTATGTAGCTCAAAATTTTTCCCATGGGATATTGGTAGTCTTACTGTTTAACATTAATCCCTCCCTTTCTACCTGCTTTTAGTAAGAAGAAGTTGTTGGTTTAAAGTATAGCATTCAGACAAACATCTCAAATATACATATCTGTAAATTTATATATATATATATATATATATATATATATAATATAATAAAAGGCAGCATGAACACTAGCGACCTACATGTTCACCTCAATATTTAAGGCAATCCAGATTCAATGTCAGCAAACACTGAGAAGTCCTTCTTGTAATGCTATGTGATTCATACCATTCATTACGTGTGTACTTCTGGGCAACATTCCGTGGGTAATTATAAATAAATATCACCACTAATCTCAGTAAAACTTTTGTAAAGTAGCTGGTTTTTAAAGAGATGAGCGAGTGATGATCATCTGTGATTCCTGTTAAACAATTTTTGCAAAGGTGAATAATATTATTTCACTTTTTCCCTGCAAGGAATTTGGACTTGTTTAAATAGTCAAACTACAACCATTTTTTACTACATTTTAAATTTGCTATAATGTCACAAACTGGAAAGTGAACATTTTGTCACTATATATCTTATTTTCTGTTGTATCTCTTTTTATGACAAGAATGCATGTAACTGGCAGAAAATCTAGGGGAAAAAATGAAAAAAAAAATTCACCTGAAATTCCATCTCCTGGAGAAAACTCAGACTTTCTGTTTGATTTAGTTATATACTGGTTCAACAAAATAACCTCATATCATTTTGTTTCTGGCTTTGAACACACACCCAAACAGGCATACATGCAAATGCATATCTATGTGTATACAGAGAAAATGATAAAGATATATTTTATATCCTTTGATCAGAGTCATGGCTGGTTGAACAGGATTCCTGATACCAGCATCTAGGCTCTTTTCATTAAACCATAATGCAGCTCAACAGCCAGAATCATCTTTTCCTTCCTCTAAGGTTTTCTTCCAACCTAGTTTATTCACTTTTTCCTTAGGTTTCCTCATTGAGACTTACAGGTTATCCAAAGGAGTTATAGCCAACACCAGGCCTGCCAGTCAGGGTTGGCCTATGGATTTAAGACCCTTGGATATCTGAGTCCCTAGACTTCTGTTGTGCAGGACAATGAAGGAGAGCAGGAACAGCTGCCTGAAACCCTGAGACTTCATTAGCCCAATTATCCCTGGAAGGGAAGATCTCCCATGGGGAACCCAGACTATAGTTCTCAACATGGCTTCCTCCCATTCTGATGCACAGCAGAGGTGACTGTTTATAACCATGTGGGAAGTCTGACTTTAAATGGAGGGAGTACCCACCATTGTGGGATGATCACAAATGGGAATGTGGTCCTCACAGTCCTGAGAAGAGCCTGGCTGGACTGGACACAATAATAACCAATGGATCAAAGTACTCTGAATGCTCAATATTGCAGTACTGCCTGCCCTATGCCCTACAGACGCGGCATTTACAAGGGTGATCTCAATATTCTTAGCAATAAAGCTAGATTGTTTTAAGATGGTTCTTGAAATGTGCCAGCCACCTCCTAAGGACTTTTCCTGGCCCAACAAATATAATTTCTCATTTCAACGCTGTAAAATAGGAGCTATTATTAGTCCCCATTTTAAGGATGAATCTATTGAACATGGAAGCAACATTGAGAGTCCCATGGCAAGCAAAGGATGATAGTTCCTAAGGAAGACTTTCTTTTGTCTTACCCTTCAAGAGCAGTTGCTCCTGAGAGTAAAGTCAAAAGCAAGGAGAGAACTGAGATTCAAACTGTGGGCTATGAAAGCCTTGTGACTTGAGATCTACTTAAAACAACAAGTATTGGCTGAGTTAGGAATCTTGGCCAGAATGATGTAGAGTCCTAGGGAGAGTGACAAGTCACTAGAAGGACCTTGCTAGAGGTCTAAACATAGTAAGTGCTGTTGGCTGCTGCCTAATTCAAGTAAAGAAGGTACTTCAGTTGGACATCAACCATGGGGTGCTATCTCTTTCAGTGGGACTAAGTATCTGTTATTGAATAGTGCTATGCTATGCCTAGTATGAGGTCATGACCAGAGTTCAAGTCAAGATGTCCCATTGGAGTAGAGGCTAGGACATAGCTTGCAGCATGGACTATATCCAGAGATTACATTTGCCCACTTACTGGCACAGACATAGATAATAATGATTTAAAAAAAAACTGAAGCAAGTCTTTGCTTTTGGCAAAGTTTCAGAGCCCTGTCCAATGGCCTTTCATTTGAAAGTTGGGTCACCCATTTTCCTCATGCTTCCGGACTCAGGGTGTGTTCCAAGTTTATTGTTGCAGGTATAGAGGTAGATATTATTAACTGACTTAACTTGTTTTGGCCAAACTGTTTCATCCTAGCCAAGAGATGGTGTACACCTCATTTTCAAGAGAGACAATGTTCATTTGCTCATATTTTTTGTTTTTGGCATGGCTGAGATTAAACCAAGGACATTGTACATACTAGACAAGCACTCAATCACTGGGTTACACCGGTCCTCACCTGCATAATTCTTATCTTTATATGAGGCAGAAAAGCATAATAGAAAGAGCTTACGGATTGGGTTTAAATCTTACGTTTTCTACTTAAAATACCTCTTGTCTTGGCTAAGTTGTTATGTAACCTTTATGGATTTCAATTTTATTGTCATTAAAATAAAGATAATTCTGAGCACAAGGACTCATGCCTGTAAGTCTACCTACTTGGGAAGCTGAGTTCAGTAAAATCACAGTTGAAGGCCAGCCTGGGGCTTTCATTTGAGAGCCTGTATCAATTAATAAAAAGCTGAGTATGGTGGCTTCTGTCATCCCAACTATGCAGAAAGAATAACTAGGAGAATCACAGTCCAGGCAGGTGCAGGCATAAATGATGGACAGGACAAGATAGGCTAGGCTAAGGTAGGATAGGATAAAAGTAGAATCGATTAGAACAGAATAGATCCAAACAGAATAGAAAGAATAGTTTAGAATGGAATAGTAGCATCTATCTCATAGAATTGCTGTAAGGATTATTGAGAAGATTTAAGTAATATACATTGCACTCAATAGTACATAATCTAGGTAAGAACTCAATAAGGTAAGACAGTAAACATCCTCATGGGTGACATTTTGTGTTGTTCTCATGGCCTCTTCCATATTCTTTGAATTTTCATTGACTGGAATAAATATCAGCTAACACCCTTAACATTAAAACTGTATGAGAATAGGAATAATGTCTCTTAAAAAAATCATTGTGTTGTGATACATTAACACACTTCCTGGAAGAAAACTGATGCTCAATAAATAAGTATTCAATAAATGAAAGAATGAATGCAGGCATATCAACTAGATCATGAACAATTCTAGATACTCAAAGTGGGAAACCCTTGTCAAGCTTATATTTCCTAACCTGCTATAGTTGTAGAAATCCTATCTGTACTTTCTGAGCAGATGGTTTCCCAACCACTGTTTGAACACTGTTGGTGATGGGAGGGTTACAATATTTGAAGAGGTATCTCATCCCGTTATTGTAATTCAGAATCTTAGACAGAATTTTAGGCTGAGCCAAATACGTTTCCTGTGACTTCCACCTGTTTGATCAGCTTTGTCCTTTGAAAAGAGTGAATATGTTGTTTCCTTCCTCTAGGCTCAGGACTGCTAGTTCATATGGCACATTTATGTGAATTAGAAAAATATGCTAATCTTCTGTGGAGTATGAAGTGGATGCCTGAGGAAAAGAACGCCACCAAAAGTGGACTGGCTATATATATGCTGATGATCTAGATAATTGTAGATAGGATCATCTCTCTTCTGTGCCTTCTCTTGTGAATGTACCTCAGTCCTTCAATTATTTGTTTGTGAGTTTCCCAAATTTGCTCTTTTTTGGCCCATGTTTATGTGAAAATTCAGAGGGGTTTCATCTTGACATGTCCATACATGCATATAATGTATCTTGTTCAGACTCCTCACGCTCTCTCATCCCCAGAGTAATCTCAGTGAGCCTCACTGTTCCATTTCACCCTGGAACATAAAGTATTTTGATCTCATTCACTCTGCTTCACCCTTGACATCTGCCCTCCCACTGGTACTCGCATCCTAGACAGGACTACTCGACATCCTTGTCATTCTTTGTTTTTAGTGTGTGCTAATTGGGTAAAGGGGGTACACCATGTTATTTCAGACATGCATATTCAGAACTTTATCAGATTGACCCTTTGCTTAATCTCACTTCTCCTCCTATTATCCCCTACTATTCAACAGCTCCCTGTGAGTTTTATTATCCTTTAAAGATCCTTTCATTGTCTTCTGTGTCTCCCTAGTTTGTCTTTAGGCCTTTTATACTATGTAGCCCAGAACTGATGACACTGGTCCACAGAATGCATCATGCTTGTTTCTTGCTCTATATATTCTATTAGTGAATTGTATGTTACACTTGTGTTAAGGCCTTTAAGAGAAAGCTCTTCTTGTCATCCTGTGATTTTAAAAAATAAAATGTCTTCTTCACATTTGTGATTTTGAAAATAAAGTATCTTCACAGGGACTACTGTCAGAAAGAGCAAGTGTATTTACCACCACAGTCAATTGTCTTATTTTTTTCACAGTCAATTGTCTTAACCCAACTGTAAGTCTTGTACAAAACCTTACTATAGGCTGTTTTAGACCACTGAAATCCTTGGAATTAACCCTCCTATTCCACGTATGAACTATCCTTTTTTCTTTGTTATTTGCACTGTGTGTGTGTGTGTGTGTGTGTGTGTGTGTGTGTGTGTGTGTGTGTGTGTGTGTGTGTGTGTGTGCTGCTCATGGGGCTTGAAGCCAGGACCCAGACATTGTTTCTGAGCTTCATGGCATCAGGCTAGCAGTCTACCACTTGAGTCACAACTCTACTTCTGGATTTTTTTAGACTCATTGGAGGTAAGAGTCTCATGGACCTTTCTACCGAGCTGGCTCCAAATTGTGCTCCTCAGGTCTAGTTCTTCTGGGTAGCTAAGATTATTGGCCTGAGACATTTGCACCAGGCTCTTATTTGCAAACTTGCAGTCCCCTCTTTTACTTATTATGCTTTTACTTCCTGAGGTTTTAATTACATGAAGTTAACCATGACCTGAAAATAGTGAATGGAAACTTCTAGAAATAAACAGTTTGTAAATCTCACATTTCAAGCCATCATTTTCAAGCAGATGAAATTTTATGCTCTCACATTCTTTCCCTATGAGTATAAATCACCCTCTTTCTTGTCCAAAGTATCCTTGCTATCTATACTCTACCTTTCTACCTCTTAGTACCATCTCAGTTATCAGATTCACTGTCACTCTGCCATGTGCTTGTGTTCAAGTAACCCTATTTTACTTAATAATGTCTCCAAAGTGCAAGCATATTGCTGGAATATCTGAAAGAGAAGCTATCAAGTTCTTTATCTAAGTGGAAAGGTAAAAGTTCTCAACTTTATCATAGTTGTATATGTATACAAAAAATAGTGCATATGGGGTCCTATACTATTCATATCTCAGGGATCCACTAAGAGTCTTGGAACTTGCCTTCTGTGGCTAAGTGGGGAGGGCTACTGGAATTGACATATGTTCAGTGACCTTCTCCAAGTCATTGACCGAGCTCTAGAGACCCTCGTGCAGGTTGACCTTGAAACCTTCTTTAAACTTGCTCTCTATACTGACTTGCTCAAGCACATAAGAATTCATCAAATGTGCAGTTATTCAGCATATTCCCATCTAGCCCACATAAAAGATTTTGTCAAGTCAGGCTTGGCATAGGCATTCCATATGTTTCCTAAACAGAAGAGCGAATCCCTTCCTAAAATCAAGGAAGATGACTTTTGTGTCACCCTTAGAAATGCCAATCTAGAGATGCTCTCAGAAATGTTTATGAACTTTGTTTGTGATTCAGTTTTCAGTGAATCCATTCAAGCTCTTAGATGATCTTTACATTATTTCCCTCCAGTTTGATCCATACTCTTTCTCCTTAGCTTTGTCCCCACATTCTGTTAGGTCATCTCTTCCTCAATACCAGGAAGTTTCACCTTAGTTACTTGACTACCACAGGAGTGCTCAGATAGATCCTTTCTGGCCTCTCCAGCTCCGAGAAAGACAGACCTAGTATTTGAAAACCTACGGAATTGCTTGTTCGTGGACACAGTAGCTTCTATATTAATTCCCTCCCCAATTTTGCTCAGGCTGCTTTTTTCTCCTGCAGTCACCTTCTTCCAGTACCCTACCTGGTTGCTTCTATCCAGTGTCCAAAGCCATCCCAAACTGCAGCCACATATAAAGCCTGCCGTGTCTCCCCCATACAAAAATCTGCCACTTTGTTCTCTATGGCTACCTCAGGTCTGTAACTCTCATGGTAATCTCCATATTGTGTCTCCCTGATAGACCTTTTCTGGACTTCTTACCAGTGCATAACCCTTTGGGAACTAGGTTTCTTTTTGAGATTAATTTTTTTAGTATACACAAGAGGTGTTCTACAAATACTTGCTACTACTGGGATTTTGAGCAAATGAGCTATGGACTTATTAGGAAGATATTTATCTTGCAGGCATGAAGGAGGGTATGTCTTGATACTGTTTATAATACAGAACATCTACAGAGGATCTTCTTCCTCACCAAAAGTTATATTTTTAAAAATTATCACAACAATCTTGCGTGGTCTAGTCCATTGGGGAGATAATAAGCTTACCTCTTACATCGGCTCCAGTGGACCATCAGAGTTCAGACTTAGTAGATGACCTAGGTCTGACCATTTTCTAACTATTCACTCCTTTTAAGCAAATTCCTAAGCACTCTCAACCTTCATTTCTTCCTTGTGAGCTCCAAGTCAGAGTAATAACTACCCCAAACAGTTGAAGTAAAGAATGTGGTTATCACTCATCATTCACAGGTAATTGGTTCCAGTACCACCTCCTCCTTGAGGATAGCAAAATCCAAGGATGCTTCCTCCTTCATACAAAATGCTGTAACATTTGCATAGAATCTGTTCACATCCCCCTATATACTATAAATCATTGCCAGATACTTACCCAATATGACATTTATATTATGTAAGTTGCTGTTATACTATATTGACTAGGAAATAATGACAAAAGAAAACCCTCATTGAATGTTCAGATGAGATTTTTTTTTCCAGTATGCAGATATATACAACAGAGTCATGGATTGCAAGAGTGTCACCAGTGTCAATGACATCAGAGGGTCCTTTCTTTAAGAATCTGGGAATCTGGGCTGAGAATGCGGCTTAGTGGTAGAGTGGTTGCCTAGCATGCATGAAGCCCTGGGTTTGATTCCTCAGTACCATATAAACAGAAAAAGCCAGAAGTGACATAGTGGCTTTCAAGTGGAAGAGTGCTAACCTTGAGCAAAAGAAGCCCAGGGACAATGCCCAGGCTCTGAGTTCAAGCCCCAGGACTGGCAAAAAAAAAAGAAAAGAAAAGGAATCTGGGAATCTAATACCAGATTTCCTCACACTTGTCAGAGAGAGATGGCTTTCAGGAGGAAGTTCTGCTTCCATTATTTAAAACCTTTTGACTTTAACTACCAGGCAGCTGTTCCTGGCTAGGATAGATTTGTTTTGGTTTGGTTTTAACTTTTCTCTGTCAGCCTTAAAGACACTTCTGCTCGTCAAAGGCCTGGTCTTTCTCTTCTCCAAATTGTGCTTTCTACCAGACAGGGGAGGGAGGCACTGGACACACTAGCCTGAACTCAAGCCTCTTGCCTAATTACACTGTAGTCAGATTTTCCAGGGAAGTCCCCAGCTTGGCAGGATGGCCTCTTTGAAGTCATTAGTCTTCACAGCAGGAAGAGCACATCATCAAAGACTCTGTTTCCCAGCAACCCCTGCTGTGCCCTTGTACACCAGAGGACTGCACTGGGAGGGAGAGAAGAACCTACGTGTGTATCAAGTCTGCTGCTCTTTCCTCTGGCCCTGAACCATGAATCCTTTGAACTGAAGCTCAGGGAGGGGCCTGGTGATGCTATCACAAAACCTCTCCCCATTCTATCAGTCTTCAACCCACTTAGCAATTAAATTGGCTAGGACCTGAAATATAGAATGTAGGGCATGGTTAAAGGCCCATTTGGTAATCTAAGATACTATGGGATGAGGTTAGAAGGTAAAAGTAAAAAAAAAAAAAACAAACTGGCTCTGAGGATCTAGACACTGAAAATATACTTGTTAATTACTACGAGCTGTTAAGTTTGAAATCTGTGTGTGTTTTGTGTGTGTGTGTGTGTGTGTGTGTGTGTGTGTGTGAAAGAGAGGGAGGGGGAAAGAGAGAAGGAGAGGGAGGGAAAGGGATATAGAGATGAAGATAGAGAGGGTGAGAGAGAAAGAGGTCTGAGTTACTATCATGTCTTGTGTCTTTATCCTTTTATTTGCTGTTTACCTAGGGAGCCTTTTTATTTTAGATTTTGTGCTTCTTGTTTCCTTACTGCCTGGTGCTTATTGTAAATGCTTAACAAAACCATTTACTGCACGCAGATTTTCGATGTGTGCATGAATCTGGACTTTAGACGTTAGCACTGAAATCCAAGGACTCTGACTAAAGCAATCTAAGCTGTTCTATCTTTAGAGGACCATTTGGGGAACAGGAGGGGGCTTGCACAGAATCCAGATCTCTGGAGGGTCCCTGCCAACACCCAGCATGGATCATCTCCCTTCACGTGGCTGCAGTGCTCGTCAAGTTTGGTTCCTCACGTGTGCACATCTTCACAGGTGCACCGCCATGACTGCTCCCAGGGTACCACTTCATCTTCACTGTAGTGCAGTGATAGCCTCCCACGTGGTTCCTGCCCTTAATCATCCCAATTCCTCCTTCTGTAGCCATCAAAATGATCTGTTGAAAACATCTACCTACTTCACAGTCTGCCTCAAACTTACTAGTGACCTCCATTGCCCTATAGAAAATAAATTTGAGGCTTCATAAGACTGCCTACAAGTGAGCATCTCCAGACATGATTTTTGCTCCATGTCCAGTCATTCTGTAGGGAACATTATGTCCCACGGCCTTGAATCTGTAATAGAGACGGTGTTACCCCATGCTTTGCTGCATCTCGGCCTTTGCTTAGGTCTGTGCAATGGTTGGAATGTCTTTTCCTACTTTCTTCTCTCTCCAATCCCAAAATTCTCTGGTTTTCCCTGCTGACTGTATAAGTCTGTGTCCAGCTCTGTCTGAGACACTCCTCTGATACTATCTGTTCTTTACAAAGCAGCCTTCTGATACCCATGCATATCTCTGCCATTGTTTCCCAACCATAATTATAATGATTTGGTAACTATAATCATCTGTTTATTTATATGCCCAAGCCCCTATTATGCCAAGCTGCAAGTTCTTATTCATTTCTGTGACTCTATGGCACTTCCTGTCACATGCATTATTCAGTGCTAAATAAATGTTCCCAGAATGAATAAATGAATGGTTGCATATGGGGTTATGAGTGCAAGTTTGACCAAATCCCTGCATGAAGTCTATCCACTAAACAGAAGATACTGTTTTTATACCTAATATTTGCCAAAGTTCTCTCTCAGTTAACTCATTTGTCTTCCAAGTGCCACTCAAGTAGAGCACCTCTATCATTCATTCATTGAAAAAGTACTTATTAATGTCTCAAAGAATGTGTTAGCTACCTGAAATAAAGATGGATAATAATAGCCAACAATCACTTTGGGATTATGAGTTGCTAGGTGCTGTTCAAAGCACTTAGTAGTAATTCATGAAGTCTCCACAACAACCTTATGAATAAGTACTCTTACAATTGTCCTTCTCCACTTTACAGTTCAAGAGATTGAATACATGTGTTCCTCAATTTACAAGAGCGTTCCATCCAATAAACCTAGAATCCTAAGTCAAAAATGCATTCAATACACTTAACCTACTAGCCATAGGTTCTATTCTATAGATTTTATTAAATCTGTATCACATTTCCACCAATGAAAACTTTTTAATTTTGGGACCATACATATGTAGATTATTTCATCGTAAAGACCCTATTAATCAAGTTTACATATAGTAACACTTTATAGTGTGCAATCCCAGGATAACAGAGGGAGGAGAGAGGTTAACTGAGGCAGGAAGAAGGAAAAGAAAATACAAATGGTGCATTAGCAAGTTGGCCACAGTTTTATAAGAAGACCATGTTGGATGTAGTACAGACAGATTTATCCATTTTCTGCTTCTATAACAAAGCATGCAGAATGGGAAAATTATTAAAAAAAAATAGAAGTTTATTTGGCTTTTCAGACTGGGAAGTCCAAAAGCCTAGGGTTTGCATTTGGAGAGAGCATCCATGTTGCATACAGCATGGCAGAAGGTAAGCAAAGCACAAATGAGACAGAGAGAAAATAATTAGGCCAACTCATTTTTATGGGAAACCCACTGTAGAGATTTTTGCACTTATTCCTGAGATAGCAACATTAACCCATTCATGGTGTCTTCGTCCTCATTACCTAATCATATCTTAAATATCTCATCCCTTAACACTGGTAACAAGGATTATTAAATTTCAACATGAGGGTTCTTTTGCTTTTGCTTTCTTTTTCTTTTTCCCAGTCCTGGGGCTTGAACTCCAGGCCTGAAAGCTATCCCTGAGCTTTTAAACTCAAGGCTAATGCTCTACCTCTTAAACCACTTCTGGCTCCCCTTCCGGATTTTGTGGTAGTCATTTGTAGATAAGAGTCTTGTGGATTTGGCTGCCTGGTCTGGCTTTGAACCACACAAGCCTTTGATCTCAGCCACTAGTGAGCTACTAGTGCCCAACTTCAAGGTGAGGTTTGAAGAAGACATTCAAACCGAAGCATGCTACCTATGGCTCCCCCCAAAACCGTTTTTCTTATATACATAATATATTCATTTTATTTAATAGTGCCAAAGACTTATCCCATTCCAGAATCAATTTACATGTCCAAAGTCAATTGTATGTTGCTAAGATTGAAGGGGTGATTCAAGCTATGTAAAGTAGGCCTCCAGCGATGAGTCCCTGGAATCAAAACAGGTTACCTACTTCCAAAATGCAGTGCTAAGATAAGCACAAGATAGGTGGTATCCCCATTCCAAAAGAAATGGGTAAAAAAAGAAAAGGACAGGTAACGTGACCTCAGGAATTATAAAGAAAAAAACTCAACAGGATAATCTTCAAGATTGAAAGCTAATGAATACCTTACTTTGAGTCTCTGTGTCATAACTAAGCACACTGAGAAACTTGACTTACAAAGTCTCTTACAGTTTCACCTGCATGGCTTAGCTGGGCTCAAGCCAGGCTTTCGTTCTCTTGGGTTGGAGTCTTGTGCCTTCAGAACTCCAAGGCTAGTGTCACACAGGTGTCACCTTACAGTTCTGGAGTCTTGAGCTCACTCGTGAGCCCATAACCTTCGTTTCATTAAGCATTGCCCTAAAGAAATGGTGCCACTTCTATGAGAAATCTGTGCCTGTGCCCTAGATAGACTTCTTTTGAGGCCTAATTGAAAGTACCTGTGTCCACAGCTCTTTAGCTAGAGATCAGAAGTTCTGTAAACTCTTCCAGAGTTTACTAGATGAACTTCTGGGTCAGTAGCTAGAGTGGTTAGTAAAGCGACACCTGAGGACACTGATGCCCTGGCTAGGTTGGGCCAGATGGCTGCGTGAGGATGTAGCGAGTACAGACCCAAGGTGGCTCATTCAAGTGAGCTCGTGGACGGTGCCCAGGGTGCATCTCTGTGAACAGTTCTACCCTCCTAGAACTCTGGACCTGCTATGGGAAAGGACACCTCAAAGATACTTGAAGAGTCTTAGGCTCTTTCTCCTATTGTTCTATTTGTTTGACTACCTCTTTAGAGTTCGATTCCAAACACACCTTTCTATTCTTTACAACACTGGGTTGTGTGTTCTCCCCTTCTGCTTCCTTTTAAATTACAAATTCCATCTTTACATCCTCTCTCTGCTCTTGGTCTTACTCTGTCCAATTAAATGTAGTCATGCAACATCTTGAATGCTTGCTGCTTCAATATATCTTCTGTCCGTTTATCACTCTTAAATTCTGCCTCCAGAATGTCCAAGTACATGAGTACAATTTAGCCACATTCTTTGCCGTCAGTATAACAAAGATGGCCCTACTCCATTTTCCAATACCTTTTAAAAAAAATTTCCATCCGGGACTTCGCTGTGTTTGAATGTGATTTGCTCCCCAAGTGTTTCATGCACTTCCGACTCTGTTCCCAGAGTGGGAGCACTAAGGTGGAGGAGCCTACAGGAAAGGGGTTAGGCCATGAGAGTTCCATTATTGGAAAGGAATCATATTGGTCTTGCAGTGAGAATTAGTTCTTAAGAAAGTAGGTTATTATAAAGTGAGGCTACCCCATTCATTTGATCCTTATTAGATTAATATAGAAGCCCCAGAATGGCTTATTGTCCACATTTATAATAAATATTCTGGTATAATCATTTAAGTAAATTCTAAGAGGATTTAATTTTACCTACAGATCTTGTCTTCAGAGACACACCAGAATCATCCTTAAATACCTTCATCATGGGAATCTAGAACTTCACTAGTCTACTACTTTCTAGGATGCTTCTAGAATTTTTTTTGCAGGTTTTTCCTCCAAACTCTTCTAGCCTCTACCCATTCTAGTTTTAAACTTACTTAAATATGCCCAGTAATTTTTGTAGAAATAGCCTCATCCTTAGTACCACTTTTCTTAGGCTACTTTTCATTGATATAATAGAATATAAGAGATCAGGACATTTCTAAGCCATGGAAGTTCATTTGGCTCACAGTTCTGGAGACTGAGAAATTCTAAAGCATGCTCCTCTATTCTTGATAGGGCCTCCTCTCACCATGAAGCACAGGCAAAGCCCACATGACCCAAGTACTTCTTAAGGCCCTCTTACCACAGTAGCAAAATGAATTTTTGAGGAGACATTGAAATCATAATACAGGCAAGGAAGGCGGGGAATGTATCTGTCAGTTTGTTCTAGTATTCTATAAAAGCATTAAATGAGATTAGACTGTGCTTGGTTAAATTCTGTGGACATTCTCAATATCAGAATGAATGAATCCTATGCTATATACCATCTTATATACACACATTCTCATTCTCTCTCTCTCTCTCTCTCCCTCCCTTCCTCCCTCTCTCTCTCTCTCTCTCTCTCTCTCTCTCTCACACACACACACACACACCCACACACATCCTTGTCACACTCTGGTGAGTCTCTGATATGGTTAACTTCAAGTAATGAATCTCTTTCTTGTCTAAGATGAAAATTCACATTTGTCATAGATCAATATATAATGTGCAGTAAGTGCAAGATATAAGTGAGTTGGGTATTGGAAAGTTAGAAGTAGCTATAAATGTCAGTGGAATGAATTAACGACTGGATGGAGGAGTTGGGATGCATAAATGAACAAAGAGGAAGCATTCTGAGGAGTGATTTAGGGAGGGATAGGAAAGGAAAAGGAAAGGAAGTAGAGGAAAATAGCATAGTCTGGAAGCAACTCCACGGTTTCCAGAATATTAATGCAAATGGGAGAAACATTGTTCCTATGGCAAAAGAGCAAGTTAAAAGTGCTTTTACTGACTTAGGCTAGGTCACCCAAGTGTGTGTGAGTTGAGTGACTGGATGCTGTTTGAATTTGTCATAGGTGGATTTCTAGAAGGAGACTTTCTAGAATAGCTAGTAGGCAGGCAAGAAAGTGAAAGAGTTAAAGACTACATGAACTCCAAGACATGGAAACAACAGGTTTTTTGTTTTTGTTTTTTAGTTGTCAACCTTGATGTTGCCAATGTACTGTATCTAGTTCTTTCTTCTTATTTTATTTCATTTTTTCCCATTGGTTTATCCCTTTTATCCTGGTACCCTCCATCTTATATATGCATTTATCTGATTGGGGGAAGGGGAGGGAAATAACAAAATACTGAAATAAGTACAAAAGAGGACCCATTACAACAGTGATACTCAGAGGACACTATCGGGAATGAACTTTACAACTTCGTGGTGGGGGAGGGAAGAATGAGGGGAGGAAAGGGATAGGCAGAGAACAACACTGAAGTGGGTAACAATGTTGAATGAGAAATGTACCTTATGTAAATGTAACTCCTCTGTACAGCATCTTTACAATAAAATACAAGAACAAATACATGTACTCTAACCACTTACCTTTAATTCTTATTCCAGAAAGCCTTCCCACAACATGGTTTCTTCTGTGTTGCTCCCTGTCTCTACAGCTAAAATTTAAGACATTCCTTAGAATTCCATAAGACTTATATACAGCCAGATGAAAACTCCTATCAGTGTAACTATTGTTACACTTTAAGCATATGGACTGTTTCTTTTATGGTTTTGTGATTTGACTCTCTCTAGTCAAAAGGTATTTATATCAGTCATCTTAGATTACTGTAACTAAATACCATGAGTGAGCCGGGTGCCAGTGGCTCACACCTGTAATCCTAGCTACTCAGGATGCTGAGATCTGAGGATCAAGGTTCAAAGCCAGCCCAGGCAGGAAAGTCTGTGAGACTCTTACTCCAATAAACCACTAGAAAACCGGAAGTGGCGCTGTGGCTCAAGCGGTAGAGCGCTGGCCTTGAGCTAAATCACTGAGGGACAGCGCCCAAGCCCAGAGTTCAAGCCCCACAACCTACCTAAATAAATAAATAAATAAAAATACCATGAATGGATGGCTTAAACAACAGAAATCTATTTTCCTTCACTTGTGGAGGATACTTGTCTGAGATCAGTGTGATTTTGAGGGCTTTTTGCCTGGTTGGCAAATAAATACTTGATCACTGTTATAGCTTCCTTTCCTAATTAGGACATCCGTCTTGCTGGATTAGGGCTCCACCTTGTGATTTCATTTCACCTAAATCCCTGAACTCCAGTAAAGTCACATTGGGTGAGTTAGGGGCTGTAATCTATGAATTTAAGTCCCTAGCAATGTTTAATAAACATTAAAACAATGGTGGGATCAACAAACAGTGGTAGATGGTGATAATGTGGTCCTTCCTAAGACGGAATAGTAAAAGCAATATTCTCATACTTCTCAGATGCTTCCTGCTTTTGCGCATCCTCTCCCAAAATGGTACATGGTGACAAAGACTGAAAATAGAAGTCATCTTAGAAAGATGCCACACCTTAATGGAAAGAGGAGACAGAGATTTTTTGTTTGTTTTTGTTTTTCTGTTTCAATCTGGATAAGTGAATAATGTTTCCTCATCTTCTGATAGCCTGCATTTTTATGGCAGTAGCCATGAGAATCCACCTAGGGGTTTGGGGGCACAATTCTGTTTCCATAGGGTTGTCTTTGTAACTCTTTCTCACAATGTTCACTGCTTGTTGTTGGTTTTCTTTCCCTTAAAGGCAAGGCTCCAACTTCGTTAGCTCTCTTCCATTTCTTTCAGACTTACATTTTTAACAGTCAGAAAAAAAAAAAGAATGATTGTGGATGGGATTGAAGTTAGTTCATTTCTTTAAATCCAATTCATGTGCTAGAAAAATGTGCCCATTAGTAACCGAAATAGCTGCTATTTGTTGGATGTTTATTCTGTTCTCACAAAGCCTTTTTCCTACATTTTTGCTTCCATCATTTCCAACTAGGCACCAAGGAGCTTGGAGACCAACAGGGGCTCTATGACATGTTTTATGTTGTCAGGGAAACAGTAGTATCAGACAAAATACGACCTAATTTCAATTTATGGATATTTTTCCAATAGCTACCAATACAAATATGAATTAACTACTAAATAAATGAAACATATATGCTGGTATATATATGTATATATATATATCTATATATATCTATGCTCTTGTGTGTGTGTGTGTGTGTGTGATAGAGAAGCTGTGAGTACCTTTTAGGTACTCTGAGCCAAGCAAGTTTGAGGACCTCTCTCTATTTTATGCATTGTTCCTAATAAGCTTGGGAGTATTTCCTAAAACGTACGTCTAAGAATACTATTATCAGAAAGACAAATTATTGCATGTCTAAATGACTCCAGGACTAACAGAGTCGGAAACCCACCCAACCACTATGTGATTCTACTCCAGAATTAACAAAGATCATATCTTGGACTTTTAGAACTAAAACAGGCTTCAGGAATAATCCAGGTTAACTCACTATTTGGTAGGGTCACACAACTGATTAGTGATGAATTACCTAGGGATCAGATTTCCTCATGCTGACTTCTACATGATTCCCTTTCCACTATACCACTGTCTTGTATAGCCACTCATATGAATTCTACAATTTTCATGGTAAAACCTTAGAGGTGTTTTATTACCTGAAGCACAAAGAAATGAGGGACTTTAGGAAAAAGCATTGAAAGCAATTATGAGGGCAAAGGGATTAGCTTATAGGGAGAGATGAAAGAACAAACATTTGTCACATAATTTGGGTTAAGCATCCTTTAATGAGATGTGGCCATGCTCTATTAATATCTAAGTGACAAAAATGTCACAAGACAGGGCAGAGAAGTTATTTAGGGGATAGAACCAGGAAATGGGATAAGAAAAAAAGAAAAAGCCGGGCTGATAATGTGATGCTGACATTTATTAGATAAGGGCGCAAGGAGCAGGGATTGGATGGCTCTGCATTGGCTGCATTATGTGAGGTTGGATTGAATAAAGCAGG
Organism: Dipodomys spectabilis; assembly: GCF_019054845.1. Taxonomy (NCBI): domain Eukaryota; kingdom Metazoa; phylum Chordata; class Mammalia; order Rodentia; family Heteromyidae; genus Dipodomys; species Dipodomys spectabilis. The sequence goes on from NW_024870696.1 coordinate 16,971,569, forward strand.
GTGCAGAATTCCCAAGGGGGCGGTTACTCTGACATCCGGGGAGGGGTTACCTTGACAGTCTTCGCTATTTGCAATTTTTACAGGTCTTCAACAGCCCTCTTTTTTCCCCCATTTATCTTCTTCTGTGTTCTTTTTCTTATCTGTATTTTTCCCTTCTTGCCTGATTCTATCCAGTCCAGACATGTATTTCCATTTTTCTTTTCCCCTTGTACTGATTTTTTAAAATATATATATAATTGCATTGTTATTATGAAGGTGATGTGCAGAGAAGTTACTATTTCCTAAGTCAGGTAATGAGTACAGTTCTTTTTGGACAACGTGGCCTCTTCGCTTGTGCTTATTTTTGACAATACCGCATCACAATCACTATTGTCTTCCTACCCCTCTGATGATGCTTCCCCTACCCTCATCTGCCTCCTGATACTTCTCTGGTTCCTGGTATATTCTATATTTCCAGGCCTTGCTTCTCCTCTTTCTCTGCCTTCAAAATGGAAGATGAAATTTGCCACTCTGACAAAGAGAACAAAAGCGGAAAGTCCCTACCAAAGTTACAAGGACAGCATTTTCTCTTTTTAGGGGTTTTAATTTTAAAATGGGAAAAAAAAAAAAGCCCAACAACTTTCTCCTCCCCCACCCCCCTGCTGTGCCGCAGCACTGTGAACATCATTGAGGGACAGGCAGATAAAAAGCTGCTCCTAGGTGTAGATCATTTCTGCTTCATGTTCCCTCCCCTGCTCAGCTCCTTTTTACTGCGTTTGTCGAAAATCCAGGCAGGGGGAAAAAAAGGTAGCATTAGCATTTTTAATAAACGACGCTGGGAAAAAAAGGGAAGCAGCTCAAGCAAGCTGAGGGAGAGAAAGAAAGCTAAATCCCTGACAGTCAAAACTCTCTTTTGGAGCCAGAGAGAGCTCAGGGTGGGGGCAGGGGAAGACAGGCAAGAGAAGTGGTCCTCTTCCAAGAAGCATCCAGGCTGATATAATTGGACCTTTGAGCACAAGCAGAAACAGTTGGGAGGTGGGAAATTGCTGTGCTGGATTGAGTTTGGCTCAACTTGCGACTGAGGCCCAGTATTGTGAAGTGTTTTCTAATTTAGCCCATTTTCTCTGTATTCCTGGAATGAGCCATTATTTGCCCATTACTGGCAAAAATCATGGTTCAGACTAACCCTTTCTTTTCTTTTTCTCTCCTTCCTTTTCCTGGCTGTACTCCATAGGAAGGGAGAAGTATACTGGAAGTTAGAGGCTACATGTAGCTTTCATTTAAGAAAGAGAAAGTGAACCTCTGAGACCTGAAGTGACTGACATCATCTTACCCTATTTCATTTTCCAGGGGGATGTACATGCAAAACTTTAATGGAGTAGCTAGGTCTATGTTTCGTCAGTTTAGCCATTGCTCCTCTGCAGGATGAAGCTTAATTGGCTCTTTTCCTACCACTGAAAAGAAGCAAAAATATCTCTTTGCAGTGGTTACTGTTCTCTAAAGAAAGTGGCAGTGATTAGATCTAATGCCTTTGACAGCTGGATAAATAGTTATTAAATAAGAATAAATTGAATGCCTAAGCCTGGAGTCTGATCAGAAGGTAACACCAACCCCAAACATCCAAATGAACCACATAGCATGCTTTCCAGTTATAAGAGAGTGGCAAAATCCACTTCCTCAAATCCACTTCCATAAGAGACAAGGGCAAGTTAATACTGAGGACTATTCTAGGGTGTAGGTTAGGAAGTTCCTAAGGCCTCTCCATTGGCAAAGTATCAACCTGGATAATCGTAGATGGTGCGGTTCATATATTTAGGCTTGATGCTAATTGTGTTGTTTCAATGTGTGCAGTTTTAGCAAAAGAATGACGATCACAACCAATGTTCCTAACACAGGACATCAATCATTTTATCCTCAATTGAACAGCAAAAGAATGTGCATATTTTCATAAACACTTCCATCTGGGCTGTCCATCTTAATACTCAGTCTTGATTTTCTTTATCTGTGTGAGTTTTTCTGCATGTCCCTGTATTTATAGTCAGGACCTGGAACTGGGTAAGCGGGCATATGAATATATATAGTTCTTAAATGCAACTCTGAAAATTTTCCAGGATCTTTAAACCAAAACATCTTTGAAATGTAGAAAGGCAAATGGATTCCTATCTCTTAGGTTCCTTTAAGTGATAAATACTGCCTGAACCTTGGATCCAAGGGTAGAAATATCATCAGTTAGAGACTTTAAGACACATTTTGGGTTGGATAGAATGTGAGTTTAGGAGATAGCCAAGCTGGGTTGAAAGAGTAAGAATTTCATTTGGAAATGCCTTTGCTACTCTCTCTAAGGATAAGAGTTTATTATACATTTCGTGAGTATTCATAGCAAATAACCTGATGTCTGACCTTGACTTCTAGACTATTCTACACTAAAGCTATTCTATGAAATCGACACATTGAGGATCTGAAAAGAAAGACCTCCTTTAGGGATATATGATCTGTAATTCTGTCCTGTCCTTGGAGGCTGTAGCCGGTCTCTGCCTCCCTTGTATTATTAGACCACACACTTTCCCTATATAATCTCCCCTTGATGTGGTCTTAATGTGGTCTGTATGCTTGTTGTTATCTCTAGTCCTCCTCTATTTCTTGTTTTCTACCTCCATCTCAACCACCTTAGTATACTTGCTTGTTGATTTGCTACAAGTATGTCAAGCTAACTTGTCTAGACTTGAACTGTGAGCTTCTACCCACACGGATACTATTCTACTTCACACTGTTCTTGGCCCACATTAATCAATATCATCAACCACTTATTCTCCTAGATGAGAAATTTTGCAAATCATTCTTCATATCCTCCCATTAATCTCCCCTCTCCCATTCACACACATCCTGTTAGTCTCCAGCCCTCTTTATCGGCCTTAGACATGTCTTTAAAACCAGCTGCTTCTTTCTTTTACCGAAGCTCCTAACCTATTGGAGGATGATCCATCTCCTTAGATAGTATCCCTCTAACTGCTCCCATGGCCATTGGGTAACTTATTTAAAGGAAGGGAGGGGAACCTCAAGGGAGGGAAGGAAAAAGATTTTAAAAAAATCCCTCTGGGAATAGGATAAAGAATTTTCTCTGGGAATTGGAAGGAATACCATGGTAGGCAGGTTGCTATGGTAAAGTGCTGGCAGCTGGGGGAGGGGGAGGAAATACACGTGTAACTTATTCAGGAAGGGTAGTCTAATGGCTTAGTGGGTTCCTCTAGGAGAGATTGGAAGGTAAGAAGAAAAAGATAGACAGTGGCTAGAAAGCTGCAGACTCCAAGTAGAGAGCTTGGGTTCTATCTAGTATAAAATAGGGAACTATTATAAAAAGTAAGAGCTGTAGTGATGAAGATGGTATTTCAGGAAGTGACTGGAGGCTTTAGATCAGGTATCTACTAACTACTTGCCTCAGGCGAAATCTAATCTGCCACCTAATTTTGTAAATAAAGTTTAACTGGGTCACAGTGAAACCCATTGATTTATGTATTACCTGTGGCCGCCTTCCTGCTACAGTGGCAGAGTCACCCATTTGTAATGTAGACGTGTGCCCTCCAATGCTGAAAATATTGACTATCACACTTTTCACAGAAAAAAAAAGTCTGACAACCTCTGCTTCAGATTAGTTTCAGCGGTACTGGCATGTAAGGCTGGATGAGTCTGTTATAGGGACTGCCTTGTGAGAATGTACCACAAGTGTCCCTGACTTTCCCTATACGTAGCACTTCTAGGTGTGACAATGAAAAGTGTCTGCAGACATTGCCAGGTCGGAGGGGGATGTGAAATCTTCCACCATTGAAGATCTCTGCATGAGACTGCCAGGAGACCAGTAGCACAAGAGCCAAAGTAGGAGGCACTTGCAACAGAGAATGATGCTGATAATAATAGCAGACACTTGTATCGGCCGAACATGTGCTACCACTGCAAGCACTTTATATGTATTAATCCCTTTCGTCTGTTCAACCATCCTATGAGGCAGATCCTATGTAGTACCCAGTGAGGTAAATATGATAATCTTTGGTTTTGTAGAAGGGAATGAGACACAGATGTATGAATGACTCAAGGTCATCCAGACAATATATGAAAGCCACTTATTATATTTTTTGGTAAGGACTTAATTGAACTATAGTTAAAGTATAGCAGAAATAACCACTGACCAATGGTAGCTTGTGTAAGGGAACCAGGCTCTTCAATTTGCGTTTATCTATGAGACTGGACTAACTGATACAAAAGAAAATTGGTGTGTCTTGCTGACATAATGAGGATAGTGAAAACCACTATTTTCAGCTATCTCCTGTCCCCACTTCTATTCCTTCCAAGCTGAATTTCTTCAGCTGCCACTTCACCTTAAATGTTATATGTGTTATCTTATTAAATCCCACCACATTACTACTTCCCTACAGCGGTGTACATAAATCAGGCATAATACATCTTAGGGTGTCGATACTGTTAGGGTTCTCTCTGTGTTAATATTCTTTATCATTCTATCTTATTCTAAAAGCAGTGACTTCTTATGCCCCCTTTGTGAAGTGATTAGAAGCCTTTTTCCTGTGGTGTGATACTGTCTTAATTTCCTACTGGAATCTGGCAGTGTTTCTGTCATCTTTCTTGTTATTCTGTCCAAAGAGAGTGCACATGCTGCGAAGACAAATGGGTGGAAGATGAATCTGGGAAAATGAAATAAGCTGGAAGACAATCATAAAGGGAGATAATCCTTGTAGGGACAAGAGAGCAGGTTTGAGAATAAGCTTTGGGGAGGCACTGGGAGTTAGTCTCAGCTGTCACCTCTGCAAACCTGCCATTCATCTCTTCCCGCTCACGGGCCTGCTGAGTTGATCAAGGTTTCAACATGAACACTGGGGTTGGTTACCCACCTCCGAAGCAAGAAAAGAAAATGCCCCATTTCTTCCATTCAGAATCTGACCTGGATAGGAGAGAGGGTAACAATAGAATAGCTAAGACTAAAGATTATAGTTTGAAAGTACATTTACCCATCTAGTAGAAAACACAGGTCAAAGAGGTATCAGCCAGAAGGGAAGGCTGGATGGATAGAGTGCTCAGCACCTGTCCAGGTAGAAATCTTCAGACATTAGAATGAGGATGTGGTGTAGTAGCAGGAATCTGAGCCCACAATTCTGTTTCCTTGGCTTTGCGCTGGTGCCAGGGAAGTCACCACATAGAAAAAAAATCAACAACAATGGGAAGAATGAAAGCGAAATCCTGTCGCTCAGGTCTTCTAATCAACCCCATCTGGCCCAGAGCCCTTGTTTGAGCAGCCTGGTTCCTTTTCTGTGGGCACAATGACTGCTCAAAGCAGGGAATAAAGAACAGAAGCAAGAAGATGCACTGACCTTGAGGACTGGGAACCAGGGAAACTAGGACAGGTGCAGGGAAAGATACACAGCAAAGCAGTTGGGCATAGTCACCTCCCAGGTCTAGATGAGAACCTGGGAAGGTAAAGGGAGACTGAACTCTGAGTCTTCCTTACCCTCAGAAGACTTTGCAAGCGATCTAGACTTTGTGTGAGTCTAGAACAGAGGACCTGAGAGCATGCCTGTGTTACACCCAGAACAGGTGGTTCCCTCCTACCCCCATGACAGACATGTGTGCAGGGAAGAAGTGTCTGGGTCTGAAGAGAAGATGAGAACTTATTGGAGGAAGAGGCAAAGAGACTTCATCATGACTGCGTAAAGGTTGGGCTTGGGGCCCCACAAGAGGACAAGGCATAAATGTGGGTAAGGAGTAAGCCTCCCGGAATGCAGACACCCAGGCAGGACTTGCATGGAAGGATTTACTGAGGAAAGTCCTCAGGAACACGCCCTGTGAGGGAGTGGCAGGAGCAAGCTGAGCAATGGGAGACGGCTCTAATTAATGCACAGGAGTGATTAGAGGCCTCAGCTAGTCCACTGGGGATTTCTGGAATGAGGAGAGCCTTTCAGGGTATCCCAAATTGAAGACAAAAGAATAGATCCCTGCCTCCTATGTGGACTAGCCAGTGCATGTGGGCTTCCTGTGAAGGAAGCCTCCATTAGACAACGTAACTCCCTCCAGCTGAGGATAATTTCTGGTGAGGAACTCAGGGATTCTAGACCATCAAAAGCCATACTGTTTGTATTTTGGGGTCTTACTGCTTGGTGCCTGAGTCAGCATGTGACTAGTCCCTCGGAAAACTCACAGCCTCGGAGTGTAATAGGAAGAATGAAGAATATGGATGTCTCATAGTCACCCCAAATGCCAAACTTAGGGGACTAAGTCTTAATCAGAGCTATGTCTAAGGACTCTATAGGACCAGCATGCCCTGGAAATGGTTGATGGGAAGTGTGGGAGGGGTTTGTGGAATCTTGCTATAGCAAGATCAATCATAAATGTTGTGATTTGCATTAAGACGTTCAGTGACAAATGGGAGAATATACAGATGACAGTGACCAGTCTTTTGACAAGATTGCATGAAACACCTGGAGATGTTTAGAGAAGAAAAAGTGGAGGGCCGATTAGCTGAAAATTGTCCAGCAATAGTAGACTTGCTTTATTCTGCCCCAGAGAGACAGATCCAAGTATAAAAGCTACAGATTAGGGGGAAGAAAATTTTAGGTCAGATTTAAGATGCAAACAGCGGTGTGCCAATGGCTCATTCCTGTAATGTTAGCTCCTCAGGATGTTGGGATCTAAAGACAAAGGTTCAAATAAGCCCATGCATATAAATCCAAGAGACTCTTGCCTCTAATTAATCCATAAAAAGCCAGAAGTGGAGGTGTGCTTTAAATGGCAGAGTGTCATCATTGAACTAAAAAAGCTAAGGAAAGCATAGGGCTCTGAATTCAAACCCTAGTACCACACGCACGCATGCACGCACATGCGCAAACACACACACAGACATGTGTACATACACAAACACACAAACAAGGCATTTTGGTGCACACTTGTAATACCAGTCCTTGGACTATGGAAGCAGGAACAGGAAGATCTCAAGGCCAGACTGAGCTATAAAATGAGATCCTGTCTCAAGAAAATGAAGAAAAAAGAAAAAAAGAAGAAAGCTCAGTATCATTTTACATTGAACGTTCTACCCTGGCTGGCAAAGTGTCCCAGCCCCTGGTATCTCTCAAATGCTGGGGCTAGGCTCCTGGAGCTCGCTATTGTTACTCATGGCGCTAGCTTTGCAGGGAGGGATGTACTTTCTAAATCCTGTAATTTCATGATCTCTCAAAGTCCAGTCTTTTCCTTAGAGACTGTAATCATGTCAATATTCCACCAAGGGTTCAACCTCTGAGCTTTCGCTACCTTCCAAGGCAATGATTTTCATTTCTGGGTGGTTCTGAGGAAGGCAGAGTCCTTCCATTCCCTTTTCCCTAGAGCAGTGCCTCCCATCCCCCCACTGCTTACATTGGAGAGAGAGGAAATCGAAAGCCCAGTGCTGCAGAATGGCACTTGCGAACACTCCATTCTTCTTTCTGTCTGTTCTGAACAATGACTGAACCTCGGCTTTTTTTTGTTCCTGGCTGCTGCACCAGCGGTGTGGAGCGAAAATAAAGGCCCCATCTTGGAGGATGCTAAAGACCCAAGAAAGCGCAAAGCATTCACAGTATCCATGCGGCACAGAGGCTAGCCTCTGCTGGGGTCTCTTTCTCTGAATCTTGCGTCTGGCTGGGCTGTTACAATTGTTGGACTTCCTGAAGTCTCCACTTGCAGCCGGCTTGACAGAATGGATTAGGCTCTGGTTGGAACACTCTAGGGCAGTACAATCCAACAGTGGCAATCCTGTCATTTGTCTGAGTGAAATTGAGGCTGGTGGGAGATGTATGAAGGACAACCACAGGGATCTGAAACCTTTTGTTCGTCAGGGGCCTGAAGCTGCCTACCACTGTGCCCAAGTCCAAGGTCAGAGAGAGAGAGGGAGAGAGAGAGAGAGAGAAAGAGAGAGAGATGGAGGAGGCGAGGTGGGAAGGGAGTGAGGCTGGTATACGCAGCCTAGGGACGCGGAGATGCAAATCATAGAAAACACATTTTAAGCTGATAAGCCAATTGCCTTCAGCCAAAAATGGTCTACACAAGGAAACATCCCCAACTCCCAAATCAGAAAAAGTTTGGAAGAGAATAACAACGACAAAAAAAAATCTGAATGTTTAACTATGTCTGTGAACATGCTTCCAAGAGATGAAAGGGCAGTGAGTGCGGAATGAGTTAATCCTGCCACGAGGATTAAGTGGAATATAAATGGTGTTTACAAATATACCAGGGAAAAGAAGCACTTGGGAAAAACAGGTCCATAAATAAGTAAAGGGATCGAAATCTACTGCGAGTCTAACAAGACCAAAGCACTGAATCACTTTTTTTTTCCCTATCTGTCTTTTACATGAAAAAGAACACGGAAATATAGAGAGTTGTGATGATAGCAGTTCAGGAGAAGACTAATTGTGAGAGAATGATGGGAGACCCGAAGGACTGCTGGAGGTACAGTAAGGAGTCCAGCAGAGGTCCCCAGGGCTGCTTCGATGGCTTGGCATACAAGGAACTCTCCGACTTCCCCCTGCCAGCCTGTCCAGCCTCACACCAGGCCTTTGCTTTCTGTTGTCCCAGTATATCTGCCACATTGAACCACTTGGGTTATCCAAACAAACCACAAGCTTACTCATTCTTAGGCCCTGTTCCCCTCTTTGAATGAAACAGTCCTCTGTGATCATCAAACTTCACCCACTAGAACATCATCACCTTCTTCACTGAAAGGAAGTCAATCCTGGAATAGTCAAACTTCTTCTCTATTACAGGTCCTCACACTTGCTAGATAGGTACTCTCTCAACTAGACCTTTTTGCATTATTATTATTATTAATTATTTTACTTAGAATATCACTGCATGCCTGGGCGAGTCTAGACTAGGATCCTTCTTCTTGTGCTTCCCTGTGTTGCTGGGATGACAGACATGTACCACTGTCCCAGCTTTTCATCAAGATGGAGTCTCAAGAACATTTTAAAAATTGTTTTGCCTTGGCTGGCCTCAAACAGTGATTTCCCCTAATCTCTGCTTCCTATGTAGCTAGGTTCCCAGGCTTGAGCTGTCACATCCAGTTTATTCTGGTCTTCGTTTGCAAATCCCACCTCAATCCCCACCTGTGTATTTCCGCAACTTCCCTTCAGTTCACCCCGTACTTTGTCACACACCATGACTGACCCTAAATAGTGCATAAAAATATGTGCATGCATATTTTCCTCTGCTGGACAGGGCTTCCGTAAGCCCCATTCCAGGTGTTGCCCAGTGTTCCTAAGTTGTCTATCACATTGTTCTCTGCCGCACTATACATTAGCATCTTCTTGGGAAGATTAACACAAATCCATGGCCATGCATCATTAAGACCTCTGAAATTAGAAATTCGGGGGAGTTCAAAGCTTCCCAGGTTATTTCTGACAGCCAGTGGTGGTTTAAAGCTATTACAATGGTTCTTGAGAGTAGCAGGTGCAGAATCATCAGACAACTGCTCAGAAATGCAAATTCCTCAGCCTTCTCCAAACCTACTAACTCAGAAAAGGGGTGGGAGGGGTCCCACATTCACTGTTTAATAAGCCCTCCAGGTAATTCGATGCAGCTAAAGTTAGAAAAACCACTGCTTTACTTGAGGCCTGACGGTAAACAATTGCTGAATTGGACTATTAAAGTAGTCATCCTGACTTCTCAGCCCCTTAGTGTGCATGGTGTCATTACTTCCAGAATAAGTGCAGTTAATAAAGCCAGGCTTTCTGGATTCTTATTCTCTGTCTTCTCTGTACTTCTCTCCCACAGGGATCAGTTAAGAACAAGCCTTGAATAACTCATAGGACTTTTCTGTGGGTTGGCCAGTCCTGCCAATAAGGAAACTTAGAGACAGCTCAGTGCTCATGCTGTGACTGAGACTAAGGGTGTGTGGTTAGTTGTACAAGCCCCTTTGCTGACTGCACCTTGCCTGGACTTCATTCTGCTGACCTCCTATTCTTTTAGTTCTCTCCTTTCTATCTATCAAAACCCTTTCCATTTGGCAAAATGGAGCAGGCATTGTTCATTAACTTTTTGCCTCATCATAAGCTCATTTTTCCCCAGTGTAAATAATTCAATCTCTCTCTATTTATCCCAAATTCATTTAAACCTTTCCCTTTCTTTAGATTCTCAAACATAGTGAATAGAGCCAGCACCTCTTGGTGCTCAGATCAGAAATCTGGTCATCAACCTACCTCTCTCTTCTTCCCATCCTCACATCCAGTGATCTCCAAGTCATGTCAATCCTAGTTTCTCAGCCTTACATAAAACTGTCTATTCTCTTGCTGCTCCATCAATCAAACCAGAACCAGAACCTCTCTGAGGTAAAACTGAAGGATGACCACATATCAGCCAGGTCAGAAAAGCTTTCCATGCCTGAGTTACCCTGAAGGGCCCAGAGAAGGAAAACACCATTTCCTGTAGGAATTGTCAACCACCATAGCTTTATCATTGTAAATGGGAGGGAAGCTCAAGCTGAGGTTGGCAGGACTATGTTACACAGGATCCTGGATGGCACGTGTAAAGCTTAAAAGCAGGGAGGTTAGGTGGTCTTTGCCCCAGAAGCCCACTCCCTCTCAGAGAGACTGTCCTCGATCTCACATACTCAAGGATTACTCTTCTATCTCCATGCACGCTCTTCAACTTGCCATTCTAGACTCACTAAACTTGGTAAATCTGCACCCTACCACCTTCATCTCTGCTCACTCATGTTTCCTCAGAGCACAAAGCAAGGCTGATGCCAACTGCTGAATACCAACTGAATAAACAAATAAGTGTGTAACATTTATCTTCTCAATGATTTTTGGCATCTTAGTCTCCATTAGCCTCAATGAGCTTCTCTATTAAATGGAAGGATTGAATGACTGATCATTGGACTTCCTTGTGACGGTATCTTCTACCTCATGACCTGTACTTTAGATCTTAGTTTCTCCCCCTGACCTTCTCTTGTTGCAGGACAATTTTCCTCATTCAGCCACCTGTGGCACAACGTGTCTGGTGCTCACAGTGGAAATCTAATCTTTTCTGTCTCACTTTACTTTTCATTGTCCCCTTCGGCCTGCCCGTCACCCAACAGACACAAAATTATCCTGGCAAAATCACTATCTGGTCTTTTAGCTCTAGACTTTAAGCCCACCTTAAACAAATACCTGTGTCCAGATTTGTCCAATGCTCCAAAGCATATCTGAAATAGCATTTCCTGCTTGATCGATTTCCAGGTCCCCTTGAATCAGATATAATTTCGTCTTCCATTGGACCCATTTTCTCCCCTTTCCCTCAGAATCTCCCATTCTTCCTGGGAGTGGGGTAGTGTTCTCCCTTTATTAGCTCTTTCAGGCAGTTCACCTGATCTTTGTTCTTCAGCACTGGGTGGTGGGAGATCCCAGACATTATAGGAAGGGCTCTGGCCTCTGAGAAAGGAGGCCTGAAGCCCTGGTTCTGCCACATGCTTTTGGCTAACATTATTTAATTTTCCCAACCTTCACTTCTCCCATAGATGAAATGGTTCCATAAAATAGCTATGGGTCTTGAATGAGTATTAACTGGGATCATAAATGTAAACCATTTGCTCATTCATACTAGTTAATATACAATATATAGGAGCTTTTACTTATTCAGCCATAAAAACTTACGAACTGAATGCATGGTTTGTTTTTTTTACTTGTCATTCTTATCCTACTGGATTGTGATACAGTACAGGGACCCTTCCTTTCATCTGTGTACCTCAGAGTACTCTACAGTGTCTGGCTCATCAGAGGAGCATAATGGATGTTTGGGGAGTGATTCGGGACATTAATGAAGTCCTTGATGGCAGAGCAAGTGTATTAATCATTTCTGTATCCCTTGACAGTATTTAGCAAAGTGATTTTCACATGGCAATTAATTAATATTTTTTCAAGAAAATAAATAAATGACTGGGTAGTTCAATTAAAAATGAACCTTGCTAAATATACGTTGAATTCAAAGAAATTATTGTACAGGAAAGGACTTGGGGCAAGAGTAAAAGCTTTATACCAAATAGTTCTTTGATGAGTACTGTATTCTTCCCTGGCTTGTTTGCACTGTGAGTTTTCATAGAAACACTACATAAGTTGTATGTCTATTACATAACCTCTGCCCTTTATCCTTCAATATTCTCTTGTGTTAGCACTGTTTGTGCCCCTAGCTTCTTCTTGGCAGAATTTAATGTGTGTTTCTGTGGTGGAAGAGGCAGCCCCAGGTTTGAACACTCCTTTGAAAGGGAGGTCATATTCTGCCAGGAATGTGCACTGAACCATTTTTGTTGCACGAGGATAGATTTATGCAGATTTATTGCCAACTTCTCCTTTTGTTTGTTTGTGAGCAAAGACAGATGTCAGGGACACACAGCAGACAGTGCCCGTGAAGAGGGGTAAAGTAGACTAACAAGCTTTCAGGAGGATTGAACTTGAGACCCTGACTGCATTAGTGCAGAACACACAACAGTGGAGCCTTGAGATGTAGAATCCAAAGAAACCTTGGGAGTAGGGGAGGAAAGTCACAGTTAGAAAGTGACAACTACATTTCAATCGTACTGAAACTCCATCCACCCATTTATTTAATCTTCTTACCGTCTTATAAGTATCAAGTCATTATTATTGTCACCTTTCCACAGAAAAATGGAAGAAAGGCCAGGAAAGGTTAAACATCTTTTTCTCCATCAGCTTCATACAGCCAACAAGTGATCTGAACCTAGACCTTGGATTCACATGAAGATTTCCTTGGGTCTAGAGCCCATTCACAAACTCAGACTGTGGTGAGAACTTTCTAGGGTGATTTATGTGTATGACCACAGGAAGAGTGGTGGTCAGCACAGAGATCTATTCTCAGACGGCTGCACTTAGAGTACGTGTTTTCTATGTCTGAAGCAGCTGCCAGGAAGGTAATAAAGGAGGAGGAAGATGGCAATCTCAAACCAGCCAGCTGGCCTGCCTAACTCCAAAGGAAAAGTTGTAGGAGAGGCAATGTGAATTTGTGAGTGCAGGTGATGTGTTTCACTTCTTCATGGCCTCTGTGTGTGTGTGTGTGTCTGTCTGTCTGTCTATGCGTGCTGGCATCCGTATCTGTAAATGCATTTATGAACACTGGAAAAATTCCAGTCTGTATTAAACTGTTTTAGTGGAAATGTTGCGATGTACAAATCAAAATGACTGACAGATTTTAGAAAAACAAATGTATATCTTACATAATTGTAATGAGATTTGTGATCTTATTTCATCAATAAGGAAGACAGGAAAGGAACTCAATTTACTTCATCTCATCATATTATTCTGAAATTCAAAAAAAACCACGGTCCCAATGAATTCTCTGACTACAATGCAATTTCTAATTTTACAGCAGTCATATTTTATACAATGTCACATGCAATGTTTGGTTGGCAGGGATGGGGACGTGTGCCAGTGGTGTGGGCAGTGCTGCTTAGCTCGGTGCATGCTTTAGTGTCATGTATCTCATTTTAGAAAACATAGTGATGTTTTCCCCAACCTTAGATGTGTGGGATGGAGAACATAAATAATGAGAACCATAATGCCTGTATGTGGATGAATCTGATGTACCTTAAGCCATGAGGACTATTCTGCTGGAGATCACTTGTGAGGATGCCTGGGGATAGGCATGAGCTAGCTATGTCAGGGCAAAAGCATTTCAAGAGGGAGACAGAGAGACAGTAATTAATGTGACCTGGGGTGTGCCTGAATCACCCCTGCCCTTAAACACAGGCAAACAGAACAGATCATCTTTCCTGTGCTTTGGATGTAACTTCTTCTCTACTCCACCATCTTCCCTTAAGGGCCAGAGGTCAATAAACCAGACCAATGTCAACGCAACCACTCTGAGCATAGACCCAAGACTCTTTGTACATTTTCTGCAGTTGGCTGCCCATGGTAGTTAGGGTAGAAGAGCAGAGCAAGGTATGTCAGAAAGTTTTGTGACACAAGATAACCCTCTGCTTTTTCCCTGACTAGCTATGTGATCTGAACTTTACCTATGCATCCAGGGAATAATAACTATCTGGCTGTAGAGCTCTCTATCTAGGTAGTTGTGAAATTTTACATGGATGGCCCTGAGCACAGTGGCTGCCTGGCACATGGTAAGTGTTCGATAAATAGCAGCTACTATTATCAGCTTTCTCTGACTCATTCAAGACTTATTTTCCCTCCCTTTGCCTTACATAAGCTTCTATCCCAAAATATACTAAGGAGCTGCAACTCTAGGCCAACTCTCTCTTATTGTAAGGACAGATGAAATGAATCCTGCCTCCAACTTCCATGATGTTCTGTACCTCAAAGAAACCTCTCACCTTTCTCCCTCGAAGTCAGGTGTTGGGAATCAAAGGATTAATGCTAGTGCCCTCTCACTTCCTGTATTACCTCATATGCTTTTGGTTGACCAAAAGGCCCAGTGTAGGAAATTCTGTAATTCTGTGCACATGTGTGTATATGTATTTGTCTTTATTGCGAATTTTAGGGACAAGACTCTATCTCTGAATTCCAGGGGTAAAAGTCTAAGGGAAAAGTTAAAACAATTTTTTTAGCTATCATACTTTTCAGATTCATTGTATGTACCTCTAAATTTTTATCAGACAAAACTCCTTCTTAACATTTAGAACCACAATGTCTGTTAATATGTGAATAGTAATAGTTAATACCTATTTAGAATTTATGCATCCCATGGCTATGGCTATTGCAAATTATTTACACATGTTTAAGTATCATTCCCCCTGTAAAGCTGATGAAGTAGGTACTGTTATCTTCCTCCTTTTTTCAGGACATCATTGAGCCACACAGAGGCAAAGACATGGCAGGATTTTACTGCTCTGTCTCTTAATAAGGCAATTTATCTAAAGCGCATGAATGCATATATACCCAAGATATAGAATGAAAACGACAAAGAAAGCTGATTAAAAATTAAACCAGAGGCTCTCAGGAACCTGAAATTAATTTATACCTTCTTTCTTCAGCAATTCCAAGTTTGTGTGAAGCACACTGTACTACAGATTCTCTCTCCACCTAGGAAGAAACTGAGACTCTGAAGTGCTGTACCTTTGCTTGAGTTCTCAGGGGTAGAAGGAGTTTGGACTGTAGCTTCCTGTAAGGCTCCTTCGTTCCATCCCATTGCCTGTGAGAAAACAAAGCATGAGCTGAGATGGGGAGCATTGTAGACAGGAATGTAAGCTTTTCCTGCTTGAGGATCCTAGGGAGACTACAGTAATAGGCAGAGGAGTAGGCAGGTGGATGTGGTGGGGGAAGCTTTGAGCCTGATTGCCTCTATTTTCTCAGTTGTGTAGGAAGCAAATTATTAGTGGAGGGGGAGAATTGGGGAGGAGGTGTCAGAGGTATGAAGAGAAAAGAGAAGGTCTGAAACAATGATCTAAGAAGAGTGAGAGTAAATGGACAAATAAAATTCTGTCTGATCGTCGGAAATTATTCAGAGCCTGCCTGAGGTTAATGGTCAGCGATGTACAATGAGAACCTTCAGTGTGGTTTGCCAACTCCATTCACTTCTGCAAATGCAGTCATGGGGCCACAGGGTCCTTGGGTATAACCAGCGTTGGAGTGTATCAGCCAAGTATGACGAAGCCGTTCAAAGACGTGTGAGTTGAGGCTGCGTGGAAGGGAATTGTTAGATAATGAGTGACAGAATTTAATCTGAGCACAGTGGGAAGACAATCTATGAGATGGGCGAGGGTCAGGAGAACAGTGGTAGGATGGAGGGATTTAAAAATCTTGAGAGAGTGGAGTTAGGATTGAGGTAGGCAGGTGGGAGATGACACTCTTAAGATTGGAGTTCTTAAAGGCGAGACTAAGGGTGGGTTGTTAATAGTGGAGATCTTCAAGTCAAGAACAAGGGTGGTGGCAGGTGTTGGTAATTTAGGGCATGACAATGGAAATGAAAGTGGGAAGCAAAACCATTAGAGAAGAAAAACTAAGAAGCTGTTTAAGTATTGGGGATACCAAAATCATCTAACGTTGTGATGAAGCATTGGAGGAGATGGCTCTGGAAGACAGAAGGAGAATGAAAGCAGAGTGGCTCAGTGTGCTTTTGGCATGACTACAGCAAAGAACAGAAATGAGAGGGATAGTCTGATGGCATAAAGCAATGAATACTGTATTTCTAAGGTCATAGAGTTAACAAGTACTACCTATTCAGTCTAGATTCTGAGCCCACACTTCTAGACGCTTTGCTATTTAGTGATAAATATGGTATTTTTCCTATAAGACTCTCTCTATACATATGTATGTTCTCTCTACATAGTCTCTATAAAATGATTTTTCCTATTAATTGGTATTATATGACTAATACAATCATAAATATTCTAGTTCACTTTACATGAAATTTAGATGTTGAAAGGTAATAATTATATATTTGGTAAATGGACCATGAATACCCCAGTCCATTTTTGAAATATAACATTGGAAATTCATTTCTAGTCACCAAATGAGAATATTATTTATAATAAGTCAACAGCCAAATATTTTTATAGTATATTCTAAGTATATACATGCTGGTTGGGATTCAAGGTATTAATATCTTCTGTGTACTAGCATCAACACCGGATAGGAACTATTTATTCTGTCTACTGAGATGCTCCAAACTCAGCAATCCTGTGGCACCATTTCTGTTTACACAAATGAATGCCCTCAGCAGCCACACTAATTGGTTTCATCATAAATCTCTGAATACTAAGCTTCAGACAGGCTCTGAAATTGCCCAATGACTCCCATCTAACCACTCTGAGTTCTGGTTAGTCTACATTGTAAATATGGAAATCCTGAGTTCTTGAGAAATCAAATGACTTACTAAAGTCATACAGTTCAGTGTCACGCTAAGGACTGAAATGAAGTCTGTCCAGCTGTCAGCACTTAACAATATTGTCAGGTACTTTGTGGAGTAAGTTCTGTAAGGTTGTAATGCACTAAACACTGAAGATAAAGCAGTCAGGATGGCAGACCCTTCATGTCTGCTGAGGGGAAAGAGTAACTTAATGTATTAATTTTAGTTACAGGTTCTCTGAAAACATGTAGCATGCCATGAGAGTATTATAAATGGACATATATTAGTCTTGAAGAAACAGAAAGACATGTCTTAGGAAGTTATTTTTATACTACTTAAGAAATAGTATGTTATACTTAATCATGTAAAGTATCTGCAATTTAAATTGACACTAGTTTAAATTATGCTATTCAATTTCTCGAATATTATTAATATATAATGTTTAGTATAAGATTACAGTAGTGTAAATTGTATATGAGTGTCTAGGTGGGTTTTTAGGTAAAGAATAATTGGGAAATCCCCCTAAGATTTTAACATGTCCTACTTAAACTATTGTAACCATTCTCTGTCACTGCACTCATTACCTTGTATAAAGCTATAGGTTTATGAAATAACCTAGGGACAGGTCATTCTGAGTATTATCATCTCTTCATCTAATTATGAACAGAATTTGAGGTACAGAATGATTCAACCAACTGCATAACTGGAAAAGTCACTATTGTCATTTTTCTCTTCATCCCTTCTCCCATATATCTTGTAAGCTACTTTTCCCAGAAACATTTTTTTTTATTAGCATGCACTAGTTGAACTAGGTGGGCTTTATTGTGACATTTCCACTCATGTACACAGGGTATGCAGACCAACCTCATCTTCTCTATTTGGAAGCACTTTTCAAATATACAGCCCTTTGTTTCACTGCTCTATTCTTGCAAATGCATTTAGGTAGTCAGGAAAAGGATCTTGCCTCAAAAAATCTCATATTATATATGGATCAATGTCCCAGCTTGGGTCTTCATAGCATTGTCTCTAGTTTGGTAGAACCTTTGGAAGCCATGATTCCTACCAGGAACTTAGCCTCCTGTAGGCCACAGACAAGCTTGAAAAAAAATCTTACTTAAGTATGATAATTATTTTCATTTATAAAATGGGAGGAAGAAGGGTGAGCAAATACAGTCATTGTATTCAGTGTAATTATCATAAAAAAGGGTTAGCAAGTGTGGTGATTATAGTCAATGTATATTATATTAGAATTGAACTATGATAACTTGAGGGTAGAGGTGACAGGAATAATGAGAGACAAAGATGGAAGGATGATGCTGATTAACATGCATTGTACTCATAACCCTACTTACAGAATTGTAACCCAATTTTATTTTGTAAAACAAAATAAGATGATCCCTTTAGAGGTAGGTGAAGGAATATGTATGTTCAGAGAAAATTCCTAATTTCTAAAAGCTCATCATGAAACATTCATCATTGCCTCCAGTAAAAACATTCATTCCTCCCTGAATTTTATCAAACAGAATGCATTCATATAAACATAGATATTCACATGCACATTCTCATATTGTATTTCTTTTTTGTACCTGTCTGTCTGTCCCATTATCCATGATAGCCCTTCACAAGCAAGTCCATCACTTGCAATGCTGCCCCAGAATTTTGGAATTATGTGTGTAGGGCCAAGTTAGGCTAAAGGACTCTTACATAAAGCAGAAGTGGTTTCTTCCTTATATGAAGAGAGCCAGGATGAAGAGCATGCCTGTTCTTAGTCTGGCAGACTGGCCATGACATGTTCTCACTCCCTTAGTTGGAGCCAGGTTATCTATTAGAAGAAATGCCTGTGCAACAAGGACAAAAACCAAACATCAAAACCACAGCTCTCTCATGGCGCAGAGCATTCTAAAGTCTAAGAGAAAATGCCTGCAACTGCTGATATGTCTTAGAGATGTGGAGAGGGATCTGGGGAAAGCAACTGAAATATTAGAAATGATCAGTGCTTACAGACTGAATAGGCTGTCAGTATTGCCTGAGACATGAGGAGAACAAAGTGAAATGAAAGATCACTCGTGTTGCTTAACACACACAGTTGGCACATACGTCCTGCTGGCTGCAAGGTTGCCGTTACGGTGGGCTCCTCTATGGCGTGGATTCCGCTCCTACTTAAGGCCATGGTTCTGTGATGGTTCCTGTGCTGTCCTGTGATACATGCGAATGAAAGACATCCACCGCTGCATATGAGGGAGGACAATCTTAAGGGTCTTTAGTTTTCAGAATAGAGACTTTGTTTATTGCCAAGCTGATGTACAGTGGGGTACAGATACCTATGTAAGGGAGTGAGTATATTCCTTGTTGAACTTGTTACCCCCTCCCTCATTTTCCTCCCACTTTCCCTTCCTCCCCCCCCCCCAAGTTGTGCAGTTTATTTCCAACATATTGTCTTGTGAATATCGCTGTTGCATTGGTTTGCCCTTTGTCTCGCCATTTTGTTGTTCCTCTTCCCTTATCTATTTCAGATAAACATGTATACAATACCCAAGGTACCAAAATCAAATACAATGATAACAGGTGATAAAACGGGAAAAGGAGAAAAATAAAACACACAAAACAAGAAAGAAAACCTCTTGTGTCCATGTCTTGGATTTCATTTCACTTAGCATCATTTTATATGGTCATATGTATGTAGCTATTGAGCTATTCTGCTCATCTGCTAGGATTCTCCTAGACATACACTAATTATTACAAATGAGGGAAACTATGGGATCTGTTTCTTTGTGTCTGGCTTACTTCACTTAATATAATTTTTTCCCAAGTCTTTCCATTTCCTTACAAATGGGGTAATGTCATCTTTCTGATGGAAGCATAGAATTCCATTGCATATGCATCTCTCTCTCTCTCTCTCTCTCTCTCTCTATATATATATATATATATATATATATATATATATATATATATATATATCACATTTTCTTGATCCATTCATCTACTGAGGGGCATCTGGGTTGGTTCCATATCTTAGCTTTATGGCAAATAATGCGATGAACATGGTTGTGCTGGTAGCTTGAGTATGGCCTTGTTTGTGGTGATTTGGGTAAATACCAGAAGAGGGATTGCTGGGTCATAGGGGAGCTCTGTATTTAGTCTTTTGAGGAATCTCCATACTGCTTTTCAGAGTGGTTCAACACGTTTCCATCCCCACCAGCACCGTTGTAGCATTCCCTTTTGGCCACATCTCCTCCAGCATTTGTTGTGAGTAAATTTCTTGATTATAGTCATTCTAACTGGGGTGAAGTAGAATCTCAATGTTGTTTTGATTTGCATTTCTTTTATGGCCAGAGATGTTGAGCAGAATAGAAATCTTGCAAACAAAATTTTTTAAGTGCTATCATGACTTTTGAATCTACAGATTTTCTTAAACTCAGATGTGCCTGTGTTACCCAGTGCTGGACAGAGAAGAGTAGATGCCACCTATCCTAAAAGAGACAAGAGATTGAACATTCTTTCCAATGGCAACTTTGACTCCTTGTTCAACATCTGGCCTGACACTGCTTGTGGTCTCCTAATGGCCTAGCTTTTTTCCCCAAGGCCAGCCTCACCACAGCATGTTCAGTAGTGCTGCATACTCCTGGTGTTCGGGGTTCTTGTCTTCACATGCAGATTAAAGCTGAGTCTCAAGTCTTTGTTTCAGTTGACTTCACTCACTCTTTCCCTCAGCTATTGCCTTGAAATCCAAATGGAGGCTGCTATCTGTTTCCCTGACTGAGACTGACTTAGGATGTTCATTGAAGTGGGGACATTATCAGGCTGTCCCGGACAGTTATCAGGCCCATGATATTTCCTCACAGGCTCAAATTTCCCCAGAGGACAGTGAAGACATGAGCTGGAGTTGCTAGAGGTTGTCTACCGGGGGTTAACCACTTTGAGAGAATCGAGTCCATGGTGTAAATAACAGAGCAAAGAGAAGAGAGGAAGGATTATAATAACCTTTAGACACACTTTCCAGGTTCTGGGGAGTAACTTCCATCTAAGGGCTCAATGATAGGCCTAGTTATGGTGACTTTCCTCTTTGAGTTACCCTTAACTACCCATGTAAACAGTTTTGGTGCTTCTAGAGCTACTATTCATCACTTTGCTCCTGTCTTTTCCTGTACGACTGCATGAGCCAAACTTCCATGCACTATGACTTCATGTACTCCCAATCCTCTTCACTGAACCCAGGATAGCTGACTTACTATAAGCCAGTTCCACTGAGCTTTATCTCCTGTGGGCTCATTCCTCTTCCCTGTTACCATGATCTTCTGTTTGTCTGAGCTCCTATGTGTTTCTGCGGAATAAGAATCTCTTTATTCTAATTCCTGCTTCCTAATAGCTCAAGTAACACACAATAAGTGTCTACAAATATTTGGTAAATAAAACAAGTTAGAATTTCCATCTCTCTGGCAGATTATCCATGAATCTAGTAGGAAGAAAATTAATTTTTATTTATTTAGTTTCTTTGCTGGTACAGTTTACAACTCTTTGGTATCTCTTGCCATTTTCTGACAGACTCTTCCTCTTCCTTTTGTGTTTAGTGTCAATGCTGTAAAATGATCACTGGGGAGAAGAAGGTAGCCTTTTCTTACTTACCATTGTCTTCTTTCCAGCAAATCTGAGATCTGAGTAAATCCTGTGTTGGGATTGCAGTTGTACCTTAGGGCAAAACACATCTTTTTTTATGGAAATGGACAAATCGCTCCTTATTATAGGATTTACATTTAATCCAGGCAATTAGTAAATTTAACATGTTTAATAACTGCTTCTATGGCACTCAATAATGCCAGGCACTGTTCTGAGCATTTAAATTATATTCACTAGTTCTTCCTTATAACACCCTTGCCTAGTACACATGATTATTGCCACAGCCTCATTTTGGAGAACAAGATAGAGATGTCTGGATATACAGTGATTAAAGAACTTGTCCAGGGTCACACAGGGATTGCTAGCTGAACTGGTCGCCGAAATAGGCAGCTCACTCCAGAACTCATCTTTCAGCCATGGTGTTCTGCAGCTTCTACATGTGAACAGGGTGGGTCTACACTGCATATCTCAAATATAATTAACTCTGTTTTCCAGTATGTCAAAAATAGGTGACCTCTTTGACCTCTTCTAAGCAACACGTGGATGTATGCTTAATATATCTTTCCAAATTCATTGATATACTAATTGTGACTTGAAGATACATTTATTTGTGTCACTCTATGCCATTAATTGTTCACATGGTAACCAATGCCAGTCCAAAGATTTGTCTCCACAAAATGCATTTTCTAACAACCTAGGAAACATGCCAAGAATTCACTCTAATTACATATTGTACCAGTTTTATATGCTACAAGATAAAATGTGTGCTTCTTAAAATTATTAGACTTATAGTAAATAAGTTTGGTTCCTCCCAAATGAAGGGAGGAAACTTCATGTCTTTCCTATCTTTTCATTGGCCTCTCAAGGTGTCTAGGTTAATAGAGATCATTTTTTCTTATGACTTCTAGATTTTTCTCTTGAATGAATACTTAAATTTTCAGTGACCTTCCAGCCACTGTTCAACAGAAAAAATCAGATTGAAGCCCTACTCTGTGGCTTCATCCGTAACAGAGCAAACATGAACAACAGTTGGGAATAGGGGTTTCATAGTGCAAATGTTGGATACTTTGGAAGTCTCAGTGTTACCCAATTGAACTCTATTTCTGTATAGTCCCATAGCCACTCCTTGCAACCATGGACTCTAATTAACCCCAACGAAAGAGTTAATTCATAATTTGGTTTGGTTAAACTAATAGTGCTTCACCTTAACCTTATTTGTAAATCTCTTTTTGTTAGTCTGAAATGAAATTCCTAATCAATAAAATCCATGTATACATGGATTTATTTTATTTCAACAAATAAATGCAGTGCCTTTATAGGATTAAATGAGAAATAAGAAGGTAATTTATAATGATATGATTATTTTAAAATGTAAACTCTCTATTACTGTAGAAAAATAACACAATTGGAAGAAATTTGCACTTAATATAGATTTTCTATAATATAATATATAAAATACCTGACACATGTGAGAGCAATGTAGACTTATGTATGTGTGTTGTGTTGTGTGTGTGTGTGTGTATGTGTGTGTGTGTGTGTGCTGTTTTAGTGAATCAAAGGGATCATACCAAGCGTAATCTTAACTTACATAATGGTTATATATGTGAAACTTGCCTTGAATTAAAACTGTACAAGTAACTTGTATTTATATGAATGAATGAAATCACATTTAGACTTAGATCATTATAAGCAGATTTTTAACACTTAAGTGAACAACCACGATGACAATCGAATGCCTGCAAAGTATAGGAAATGTACTTTTGTTGTTGATATAGAAAACTGTCTTGAGCACTCCACTATTCTATCTGCCCTAGCATCACCTTCTAAATGACAGTTGTATACACCAGTCATGTTAGTCAAGAACAACTTCATATGTTCCCTCAACTGTCCTCTGTTGGGTGATATCCCTTGTACTGACAACTCCCGAATACGAGAATTACTAGAATATTGAATATTAGATTTATCCCTTACTAAAAATTTATTTATTCTCATGCTTTTTGTAGCCTTTATAAAACAAAGCAATATCCACAATAAAGTTCTTAATAATTAGTGATAAGCCTAAGTTCCATGAGTGTAAGGGATAATATATTCACTTAGTACAAGTTATCAATTTTACCAATCCTGTTTACATGAATTAATTACTCATTTTGGACAACACAGCTGAGTTCTTAAAATGTACATAATATTTATTATTTTTATTTTATTTTTTTTTGTGAACATACTGTACAGAGGGGTTACAATTACATAGGCAAGATAATGAGTACATTTCTTATCAAGCATTGCAGCCTCCTCCTTTGTTTACCCTTCACATCCCTTCCCAGCCTCCTCCCACCCCCCCAACCCTCCCCCCCCCCAACAAAGTTGTAAAGTTCGTTTTCGACATGACAACTTGTACTTCTCATTGTTGCAAGGGGTCCACCTGTATCCTTAAACGACTTGTTTTTCCCCTTTCTCCTCCACAGATTATACCGACATCAAATATAGTGAGAGCAGGGGTTATACTGTGGGGGAGGGACATACAAAGCAACAAAGAACTAATCTTATAAATGCGTTAGAAACAAATGCATGAAAGAAAAAAAACATTTAAATACATATCTAAGGGTTCATTTTCCTAACATCACATTATCTGACCTTTTCTGCTTGACTCATACATATACTAGATATTGCAAATAAGGGAATCCATGGGACCTATGTTTCTTTGGGCTTGGCTTGCTTCACTTAATGTAATTTTTTCCAAGCCTTTCCATTTTCTAACAAATGGGGCAATGCCATTCTTTCTGATGGAGGCATAGAATTCCATTGTGTATATATACCACATTTTCTTGATCCATTCATCTACTGAGGGGCATCTGGGTTGGTTCCATATCTTAGCTATGGTAGATAATGCTGCAATAAACATAGTTGTGCTGGTAGCTTTAGTGTGGTCTTGTTTGTAAACATTTGGGTAAATGCCCAAAAGTGGGATTGCTGGGTCATAGGGGAGCTCTATGTGAAGTCTTTTGAGGAACCTCCATACTGTTTTCCAAAGTGGTTGAACAAGTTTACACTCCCACCAACAATGAAATAAGGTTCCCTTCTGTCCACATCCCCTCCAGCATCTGTTGTTGTTAGAGTTCTTGATTTTTGCCATTCTAACTGGGGTGAGGTGGTATCTCAATGTTGTTTTGATTTGCATTTCTTTTATGGCTAGGGAGGTTGAGCATTTCTTCATAAAGCCATAGTAATCAAAACAGCTTGGTACTGGCATAAGAACAGACCTCAGGACCAATGGAATAGAATTGAAAACCCAGAAATGAACCTACAGACCTATAGCCATCTAATCTTCGGTAAGGGAGCTAAAAAAATAGAATGGAAGAAAGACAGCCTCTTCAGTAAATGGTGCTGGCAAAATTGGTTAACTACTTGTAGAAAACTAAAGCTAGATCCTTATATATCACCCTGCACCAGAATCAACTCCAAATGGATCAAAGACCTCAGAGTCAAAGCAGACACTCTGAAAACATTACAGGATGGAATAAGAGAAACCCTAGGTCTCCTTGGCGCAGGCTGAAATTTTCTTAATAGAGACCCAGAAATACAACAAATCAAAGAAAGGTTGGACAAATGGGATTGCATGAAGTTGCAGAGCTTCTGCATGGCAAAGGACATAGCTAGCAAGATCAATATAAAGCCCACGGATTAGGAGAAGATCTTCACTAGCCATACAACGGACAAGGGTCTCATATCTAAAATATACTTGGAACTCAAAAAATTAAATCCCCCAACAACAAATCCTCAAAGAAACAACTGCCCAATAAATAAGTGGGCTAAAGACTTAAAGAGAAACTTCTCTGAAGAAGAAAGAAGGATGGCCAAAATGTACATATTATTTAAAAGGGCCAAGTTTTACTACTTTCTAGTTCCTGTTTTCTTTCTAGATTTTCCAAGAAATGTTTAAAGTTAATGATTATTTGTATACACTAGTTCAGTTGTTCCTGTTTGAATGAAGGAGATTAAAATGTTTGAAGGCATCTGGAACTATCGAAGACTCAGACTTCATTATGAATAAACAAGGGAACATAGTGGCAATCCTGTTTGAGCTCTGGCCTTTGATCCAACAGGTTTGCCTAACCTTCACAAGGGTTTTGAGGCGGCTGCTATTAAATGTATTTTTCACAAATGAGAAATTAAGCTCAGCAAATCAAATAATTTGACAAAGTCAGACAGTTGGCTCAATGTCAAAATAGGGTTTGAATGTAAAACTGTCTGATTCAAAAGACTGTGACTTTCCCAAGAAATCATCCTGTCGCTCATTTTTAAGTGGGTTGAGGCTAGGTCTCTATAAATGCGCTTCTAAAGAATCATCCATTATGATACTTGAAGTCTACCTGAATATAATTTTACTCTATATGTAGTTCTGATTTTCATGTCTATTAAGTTCCACCTGCCTAGAGGTTTAGTGATTTTTTTATGTGAATCTTGTTCTTGGTCAGATTCCAGGATTCAAACTCACATGGGAGCTCACATTAGTGACTTTCCTGTTATGAGGAACTATGTCCTCTTCATTGTTGGGTGTCTGTAATCTGTCACGGTAGCTAGCATGAACAGATTGTTTGTTGAGTGGACTTTAATTGAATAATATTTCTTCTTTTAGACCTTGGCCTTACACAATATTTCAGCGTGGCTTTGACCTGGTTTTGGGAGAGCAGCCCTCTGATAAAATATTTAGGTAAGTGGTTCTCCAGGGAATTGCTTAGCTATGTCTGCAAAGCCGATATCACACTTCTCCTTGCTGAACTTTTTTTTCTCTTAGTACTCAATTATAAAGTAGGAATAACTTCAGGCATTTTGCCCTAACAAAGACACTTCTTCCAAACCATGGCCAGTGATAACTTGGGGGACTTGAAGTCACACACATTCTGTTTGAGTCCTAGTTTTCTTCCTTGCCAGCTCTGTGAACCTCAGTAATCTACTTAAACTCTCAGAACCTCTAGTTTACACATTTGTTAAATATGGGTACATTGCATCCTGGACAAGATTACTTTGGAGGGTATGTGAGGTGATACAGGGAAAGTCTCTGGCACAATAAAACACACACACACACACACACACACACACACACACAGACACAGACCAAAAAATAAACTGGCACAATATCAGTTAATGTCAGTTTCTGTTTGTTTGTTTTTTGCATCTAATTTGCACCTTCCTTATAGTATCTTAAATTGATCAAAATTAATCTCTCCTGTCCCTGCATTCCCTCTTTCCTAAACCCTAACTTATTGCTTTTTTAAAATCCATTACCTTCTTGATCAAGTTTGCTGCTTCTAGTCTCTCCCAAATTTCGACCTGCACATATGGGAATAGTATGCATTACAAAGATCCGCAAGCTAAGGGAGGATTTGGATGCCAACCATGAACAAATGAATCTTCATAAAATTTAATTTATTCCAGGCCTTCACAGGGATGCAAGCTTATTTTAAATCTAAGACCTCATTGTCCTCTCATTTTCTCAGTCTATTTTTCCCAGTTGCATACATCTGCTGAGTACCCACTAAGTACAGAGATAGTGCTTGTCCTGGCAATATGGACCTGAGTACATCTCACTCCATGAGCAAGCCCTCTAGTAGAGGAAACAGTCTTGCATGAACAGCTGATGTTAAAGGATGAATTCAGCAACTGCATGCCACGGTTGGAGAATTGATGAGCTGAGTGGAACAAATGGAAGTCTTGCTTCCTTTACCTACATACATCCAGTTTTCTGGGGCTCACTTACTACCCCCTTTCCAAACTGCTTTCTCAGACTTTTCCTTGTCAGTCAGGCCTAGCTTGACTTTGCACCTGAATTTGCCTCCTTGAACCCACTACTCTGTAACTTGTCCTGCTCCTCCCAGTGGCTTAGGATGGGCTCAGCTTAATCATAGCAGTTTTCTCCTAAGGCATGCTCTTGGCTAGAATACAGATTTACAAAAGCACTTCCTCAGAAGGCTGCTGCTTGCCCTTTGCTCTCCTGAGTGTCTCTCCCTGGGCAGACTGGGTCCACATTAATGACATTGTCCTCAGGCTGCGTTTGAGGTTTCGTTTTGGAAGAGATATCAGCTGCATTCTTTGGGCTGTAACTTGGTCTTTTAAACTTTCCAACAATGATTTATCATTTGGCTGACTTTTTCTTTCTCTTTCTTATGCTTGTCTGCCAGGACCTTTGAAGGGTAATAAAAACAAGGCAATAAGGGAATCAGGTGGAGTTTTGCTAATTAACATGGAGAAGTTTCCTGGTCCCTGAGAGTAAGAAACTAAGACTAAAAAAGAAAGATTTAATGAAGTTGCTATTAGAGTAGAACCTTTACAACACTGTTTCATCCTTAGAAAATGCCATTTTCTTTTAAACATATTGGCTGCCAATGGGATATCATGCCCAAGCACTATGTAAAGAGGAATGAAGAATGTTGTATTGTGTGAGAGAGGTGAACTCTCTCAAGTGACAGTAGGCTAATCAACAAGTGATTAATAATTTTGGTTCCTAACATAAAAAGGTCTAGTCTCTCAATATGAAAGTGATATTTTAGGCATTAGAAACTCTAGTCAACTACCTACCAATGGCTACTCTTGAAAAGTTTGTGGCGTAGTCACTTTCTATAATTGGCTATTCTACTATTTCATAATTTTGTCCTGACTAATTCTAAGTCACTGCATACTTTTCTGAACCATGCAATAAAGTTCTAATTTCTAACATTCAAACCATTCTACCATTGACTGCCAACATATGACCGCTTGAAAATAAACTACTCTTCTCCTATGGAACCCTTCCTTCTTAGTCAAATCTGGCTTCTAACTGATCCAGTGCCACAAATTAGTGAGATCTCTCCCATTCTGTGCATTTTACTCAGACTCTTCACTCCACCAGGAATGTATCTTTTCCATTTAATATAACTCCCATTCATCTTCCTGGTCTAGACCAGGCCTCTAAACCTATCATCTCTTGAGAAAATCACTGTTTTAGATATGGCCAAGACAACTACTGTCTTCAAGAGTTTAGTCACACCCAGGAAATATTTTTCTATTTTCTATTTTGGTCCTCTGTAAGAATATCCACACTTCATTGATAGAACCAAAGATCAGACCCAGCACAAACCACTAAATTCAAATGTACAAGGGGATGTGCCAGAGAATAAATGCTTTATAAAAGTACTATGGTGATGCCAATCTATAGGCAAATTGATAAACACTGCTATACAGGTCCTCTAGTACACTGCATTACTCACAATGACATTTCCTCCTCCAAGTTTCTCATATGTATTAGTCAATTATTCTATTTCAGATTTATTATTAACTTTCCTTTTGTTTCCAAATAACATGGAGGTCTTCCTGAAGGAAGGGCTAGTAGTCTATTTAGATATCTGATATGTAACAAATCATTTTGAACCCAGGAGGCCTTCAGTATATAGCTGTAGTTTGTCATTTCCAGTAGTTACTAAGGGCTGGATGCTCAATCACACTTTTATAACCTTGAAATGCCAGCTGGATTGAAAGAGTCCAGGAGGATCTTGTGCAGCCCAACTGAGTCTTCTCAGCAAGCTCTAGTGCTAAAGATGTCCTCTCAGTCATCGAAAGAATCACTCCATTTCACTAGACTCTGTAGTGGCAGGGATTGATGTAGACCAAATTTACCTTTCAGAGTCCTCCCTCACCAGGTATATGTGCATAGCCCTGAGAACAATACTAATCCTGGAATAGCCTTCTCTGGGAAAAAAGAAAGATGCCTGGTCAAAAACAATGTATCATTTTCCCCCAGTCTGTGCTAAGCCACGGAGAGAGAACAGGTTTTTTTTTTTTCTTTCCAGTGCTCTCTGGCATGTGTTTATCTCCAAACCCTCTGGCTTAATAGGACCATGCCATGTATAATGCAGCCACTGATGACAGTGGACACCAGCAGCTGTCACCAGAGAGAAAGCACAATTTGGGAGAACTTTCAAGATGCTCACCCAACTTCTCTTGGGTGTTTTGGTTTTTTTTTTTTTTGTAAGTTGTTCCTGCCAAATCTGCATGAACGAGGGACAGATGAGATTTCAGGACACAGCCTTTCTCTGACAGCTTACTCTATATTTGGTTTTTGGAGATGTTCAGTAGATTTTTCAGATGAAAGACAGCTTTAGCATCTCATAGGCATGAGCCAGCAAGGGCTGAAAGTTGCTATGATCCACACCTGACATCCAGATTGACCTTATCTTTCCTCCGAGCCTTGCAGGGGAGGGAGTGTTATTAGCCTTCTTAACATATGAGAAGGTAAGTTTGTAAGATAGGACCAAAGTGTCCTATCTGATTGGGAGTACACATGAGCCATCTCTGAGAGGACCTGCCCCGTGAAAGCAGGCTTCACATTCTAGGTTTCCAACTGGCCCCATCACAGACTGGAGATTACATTGCTTTTCCTGTAGATTCCCAGAAGCTACCGTGAATTTAGGATAGCCACCATGCCAATCCCAGATCCATCTTGACCATTCATCCTCAGAGGTTAGCCCCTGTGCCTCGATACTGTTGCCATCACTTTGGTTTTTAAACTAAAGCAACAAGTAGAATCTCCTTATTGATTTGTCAATAAATATTTATTGAGTGATGTCCTTGGAATATAAATTTCATTAGTCACCAGGGAATACAAAGATGACAAAGAACTGCCCTCTTCTACTCCAGAGATAATGCGCTTCTTAATGATAATGGACACAGAAAAAAGATAGATAATCTAAATGCCAGCAAAGGACTCTGTGTAAAATAGGCAGAAACATGGCCGAGCTTGAGGTTTGAAAGTCAAGTCTCTCGGGATCTTTCTAGAAGGACTGGCACAGTCAATGGGTCAGTTCAGTTAGAGAAGACAGAATAAAATCCAGGAAGCCATGACAGAGTGGTGGGACTATTAGGCTCACTTTAGGAGGTGGGAATACCAAGTGAAGCAGGTTGAGAGGAGAAGAAGGTGAAGGCGAGCTTTGCCCTTTGTTCTACACAGATGCAATGCCATATCACAGTTTAAGTTGAGGTTTACTTTGCCCCCTAGGAATATTACTGCATGCAGCTGATGAAAGAAAACTAGGAGATGGGTAGGCATGGACTCCACTCTTCCAAAACAGTAATTAACCATCATCAATTTACCAGAACTGCCAGTAGTTTCCTAAAATCTGACACATAATCGAAGTAAAATGATAGTTTCAAAACCAAAATAGAAAACAAGAGCTCGTCTCTCTGTCCAGTGAACGGCCCCCTCTCTGGCACCGTGCAAGCTTACAGATCTTCTCCCTGGCTCCTGCCAGAGCCTGGGTAGTAAAATGGTACTGTCTCCAGAATATCCATTGTGAGCCAGATGTGATGGCTCACAGCTGTAGCCCCAGCTTTTGGGGAGGCAGAAACAAAATGATCAGATGCCCAGTCCTGACAAAGGTAAGCCCGACTTTGTATCAAAAGTAGCAAACAAACCTGAGTTCAAAACCCAGACTAAGAGAGCAAGTGAGCAAGCAAAATACTGAGAGAGAGAGAGAGGGGCGGGGGAGGAGAATATGCATCATACAATGCAGAGAGAAATCATACAAACTCTTGGAAGGTTTGTCCTTCAACTCACATTAACCTTTAAGTTCCAAGTGCCTGGTGTTGTGAGGATAATTACTCTCCTGAATCATCTCCTTCATACAGCCAGATGTAATGTGTGTGCATGTGTCTGTGCCTCTGTCTGTGTATGCACACGTGAATAAACAGGCTATTG
The DNA here is from genome assembly GCF_019054845.1 of Dipodomys spectabilis. NCBI lineage: Eukaryota > Metazoa > Chordata > Mammalia > Rodentia > Heteromyidae > Dipodomys > Dipodomys spectabilis. Next base: position 17,002,704 of record NW_024870696.1, read on the forward strand.
TGCCTTCAATTTAACTAGTTAATTCACAGAAGAATGAAAGAGAGGTCTTCTTTTGTCTGCTATGTCATGAACTTTCCTCATCTGGTGCGGTACCTTCCCTTGCCCACACAGATTCCCTTCCACTGCCTTCTGCCCCCGAAGGTAGGCAGTTGTGAAAGCCTTCTTCAGTACGAGCAGCATCTTGGAGTTCTTAGCATGCTGAAGAAGCAAGGGAACAAGAGTTAGGGCATAGATAGAGAAATCCTGCAAAGCCTGGCCACAACCCACCTACCGCACAAGCTCGCATCTCCCCTGGGAACATCCCTCTGTGAATCCAGCCCTTGCCTCGCTTTTTAGCTGTCTTGGCACCAAGGGTTGACTTTCAGAGCATGGGAAGAAGTCACATAGCTTGTGAGTCCCTGTCAGTGGGACTCCTTTGTGGCCAGCATCCAGGAGAGGCTGCACGAAAGATTTTTAAATCACCAAATCTGGTTTCCTAACATCTCAAACAAACCTGGGAGGAAAGGAGAGGATGTAGGTTAATGGAGAGAGGGGAGCAGGGTTCTGAAATGGTATAATGTGACCAGCACACTAATGTGCAGGGCTCTGCTTAATTGTCAGCATCTTTCCATTGTTCCTCCCTCCACATTGAGTTGGGAGGTGATGCCAGACTACCGCAGCCGAAGCTCGTGATATCCCACCCACACTGGCTTTTATCCCATAGACTATTTTTGACTGTGAACACAGAGCATTTGAATGTCTTTGAAATGAAATGAATGAATGAATAAACAAATAATCTCTCACGGAGTCTTTAGGCTCTCCCTGGAAATGCTGATTGATTCTTTTATTCCTTTTAGCTCTTATTATAAGAATATTAACAATAATAAAAATTCTCTGTGTCCCAAGGGTTAGCACTGTTGGTTCAGGGTGTGGGAGGAGTACAGAGAATAAATCTCAACCTGTTTTGTTCATTTGTTCATCCCTCTCTTCTCTTCACTGGAGGATCCTGGGCTTTAGTCATGGATGTTCCTGACTCACAGAAGCCAGAAATGGGGAGCTTTTCCCCTGCCTTTTTTCTTGCTAGGGCTTCTCCAGGCTCAAGATAACCATTGCTGTCTCTAGAGGTATACAACCTAAGGGTAGGAATGGAAGGGCAGCTTCTCAATCAACCTGCCTTCAATTATGTCTGACGTAAGAAGGAGGAAGCCCTGCTTGAAATCTAAAGAAAGCTAAGACTCACTTCTTGCGAGGTGTTAAAAAATACATCTAATACCTGGTAAATGGACACCAGAAGCAGTTTGGCAGCTATCCGGCCCCATAAGCAGGGCCAGGTCTTTCTGTATCCCTCTCACTCAGTCATGCCATCCACGAAGGGTAAACATGGAACCCTCCTGAAGAGGACCGTGAGGGCTAACGGGAAGGCAGCTCTGATGACAGAGTGCCAGACCATCACTGGAATGACGGTGGCCAACCCTAACTACCTGGTGTTCGTGTGACTGCAGATTCACCTACACCTTGGGGGAAGGCATGTGGCTGCCCCTCAGCAAGAGCTTCGTGATTCCACCCGCCGAACTGGCCATCAACCCATCAGCAAAGTGTAAGACCGACATGACCGTGATGGAGGATGCTGTGGAGGTCAGGTGAGTCTACTTTTAGGATCTTGAGTGACACACGTTGTTTGGGAGGCAAAATGAGAAATGACCTGAAGTTCCTGGGTGCTGGAAAAGTCACCACAGCATTCTGGAAAGAGAAGTTGGCAGCAGGCCTGCAAGTTCCCCATACAAAGGACCCAGATCTGTTCTTATCTGAGTCCGAATTGCATGCCTCAAGGCTCATTCACTGGAAGAAGACATAAAATTACGGTCCATAAGCACTTTCCATGTACCCTAGGACTGATAGACAATAAAATGTTCCTTTTCTTGCCCTAAGTTTAAACCTTCTTCTTTGTCCAGGTCTAACAGGCTTGGCTCATTTCCCAGATGTAGTGAATATCCATCATTTGTTAGTTCAAATTCAAAGGGTGGCTAATCTTCAACATTTCTGCATATGTGTGCCCACGTGTATGCGTATGTGTGTGTGTGTGTGTGTGTGTGTGTGTGTGTGTGTGTGTGTGTGTGTGTGTGTGTGTGTGTACAATGATGGTATTGAGACTTGAACTCAAGGTCTGGGCACTGTCCTTGATTTTTTTTTCTCTTTTGTCTACCAATTGGGTATAGCTCCACTTCTGGCCTTTTTGGTAGCTAATTGGACAGACGTAAGAGTCCCACAGACTCTCTTGCCCATGCTGGTTTTGAACCACAATCCTCATATCTCAGCCTCCTGAGTAACTAGGATTATAGGCATGAGCCACTGGGGCCCATCTTGTTCTTCAATTTTTAAAAGACAGAATGAGACTCCATGTAGCCGACCAGATATAAATGTGGAGTGTAATACCACTTGCTGCTTCTGGATCCTCATGACTTCCCCTGCTTCACTCTTGTTCCTGCAGAGAGGAGCTGATGACGTCTTCCTCCTTTGATAGCCTGGAGGTTCTCTTAGATTCCTTTGGGCCCGTGCGTGACTGCAGCAGAGATAATGGCGGCTGCAGTAAGAATTTCCGCTGCATCTCAGATCGCAAGCTGGACTCCACAGGTTGTGTGGTATGTTTGTCCTATCATGGTAGGAGTGTTTGTTTGGAGGATGGAAAGAGGAAGTTCCTCAAGGTGGGATAAAATGCAGAAATATGGGTGAAAACACGCTGTGGTTGCCATTTGTAACTACTACTTACTCAAGTGAGGCATTTTCTCTTGATAGAGATATGGAGCGAATCACCAAGCAGTACTGACACCAACAAATTCTTACAGATGACCTACCATGTGTTCAGAAACTTCTGTGAATTATAGGAAATGATTTTTTTTTTCCAGTCTAAGCTAGTTGGTCAGAACTCTCTGAGAACTAACTAACCTCCGGATAGTATAAATTGACTCTAGATATAATAGAAAACTTTCAGAGTCACGGATCTACAGTTAGATGTAATTCATGCTAGGAATGATAGGAGAGATATTTTAAAAACTGTGATCATCTTGAAACCGTAACAATAAATGTCTACTTCTGCAAATGGGTGTTTCTGTGTTGTTTTCAGCTCTGTGGCTTGTGGCTGTTTTTTGTTTGTTTTTGTTCTTTTTTAAAATTTTATTTGTGTGTGTGTGTGTGTGTGCACGTGCGTGCGTGCACACGTGCACACGTGCACACACATGCTAGCCCTGGGGCTTGAACTCAGGGCCTGAGTGTTGTCCCTCAGGGCTAGTGCTCTGCCACTTGAGTCATAGCTCCACTTCCAGCTTGTTAAATGGTTAATTGGAGATTATAGTCTCATGCAGTTTCCCGCTCAGGTTAACTTTGAACCATGATCTTCGAATTTCAGGCTCCTGAATAGATAGGATTAGAGGCATGAGCCACATGTTGCCCACCTATGGCTGGCTTTAAAGTATGCTATTCGTAGGGTACCAAGTGTCTCATACCTGTAATTCTACCCATCTCAAGCCAGTCCAGGCAGGAAAATTTGTAGGGCTCTTATCTCCAATTAACCACTAAAAAGCCAGAATTATAGTTGTGGCTCAAGTGGTAAGAGTGTCAACCTTGAGCAAAAAAGCTCTGGGCCAACATCCAGGCCCGAGCTACTGCCACAAAAATAAACGAGTAAAATCTATGACGCGATGTATTAGTGAGCCTATTGGGTTAGGGTGGTAGAAACGACCTCCTATGTCATGGAGGATGCTGGTCCTTTGTATCAGCCACTCTCATGCCCAGCAAGTTGAATGTTTGTTTGTTTGTTTCTCCTAGCTCTACTTAGTTTAGAATGGGAGAGAAGAGGGAACATCAGAACACAGAAGGATGGCAGGGAAGCCATACAAAGTGAGAACAGAGGAGAGAGAAGAATCATTCATTGAGACATGTGGTACTGCAGTGTCGGAGGAAAGGACCAGAAGCTTTTAGTCCTGGGGAGGAGATGGTACTCTATCACACTTCCCAGTCTGACTGCTGTGCTGTGGGAGAGGACCAGAGCTGGGCAAGCTGTGAGAAAGCGGAGCCAAGGCCTCTTTTATCCTCCTTTCCCATCTGAACACCTGTTCTGTTCAGGGAGCTGTTGTGCATTAAAGATAGACATGTACTTGGGGGTCTAGCTAGATTCTTTCTGCCCTAAGGACTCCACAGCTACTAAGTAGGCTGAAGCCAATAGGATCCTGATTCATGATTCATCTGAGAAGGAAGATGATGACAGAATGAGGGAGGGGGAGGATGGGGGAGGAACTGAGGGGAAGATATGAGGAGAAATTAGCATATATCATCAAGAGGGCAAAAAAGAGTAGAGAAGAGTATAGAGAAAATGCAAGCAAAAGTGCCCATTAGCTCATGTCTTCTCAAGGCACCAAGAGGCACGAAGTCTTGTCACGATGATCTTCATCTGTGGCTGCTCCACCCAACTGAGCTCACCCTCAGGAGAAGATTTCACTGTCTGTTGGGGCTCTCAGATGAAGCACATTTTCTTTCTTTCTTTACTATCATTCTTTACTAGTCTCTAGGGTCATTCTAAGTTTGGAAACGCTGCGTGTGCACATATGTACCCCTCCATACCATACCCCCCTATAATCCATCCCTACATGTAGCTGACCATGCACTGACACACACACACACACACACACACACACACACACACACACACACACACACACACACGTATTCATGCACACATGAACAGATTCTCCCTCTCTTGATGTTTTTTTCTGCCCCTTACTGAATCCCTGAGGATTTGCCTATCAGATGCCTTTAAAAAAAATTCTGGTGATGCTGGCCCCTTTAACTTGGCATATAACTGTGCTGATGGATTTCTATACTTTTAACATTGTGATCTGTGAGACAGAGCTAGCAGGAATAGTTCTGATGAATATGTATTTGCTATAAGGCTGCTGCATTTTAGAATTGGAGCCACTGCAGAAAGTCAACCAATTATACCAGCACTTGGTATTTGCATAATACTTTGAAGTCACTAGTTCACGTGGCTCCTAAGAAGGAGGGGGCAGGCTGGTTGGCAGACTAATTCAATGAAATGTCTCTCATTGGTCATGAAGCATATGATTGCTTTGGCAGGCGAGGGGTGGGAATACAGTGAGAGCTGATGTATTACTTTACGATGCTGTGACCCTACTGAGATTACAGATTTGACTTTGAGTCTGACCTGATCCAATTGGCCACCCATATAGTCCCAAAGCTCTAGTATGTGAGCAGAGTGATTCCTTGTCTTCTAAAGACAAGGTGTATCATCACAATTAGAGAACTGCCCGCTTTTCTCCTTTCCACATGAAACTGAATTTTCTTCCATTTTCAGCTCTACCTAGGGCAACTTTATTCAGTCCTTTAGGTACCAAAGGCTTCCCAAGAAAGGCATATTCTATGGAGGAGAGAGAGAGAGAGAGAGAGAGAGAGAGAGAGAATGCTCAGAGCATGCTGACCCTGGAGTATTTTGGTGATTTAATTCAAACCCGACATGGAATTTATGTTATGTCCACATCAGCTGCTCAACCGTCATTCTTTCTAGGAAGGCAGGACACGTTTCTCAGTTATGCATGGACTCCCACAGGGTTAATTGCTACCCAGTTAATTGTCCTGTTGTTTATATTGCCTCTAAGGACAGGAAACAAATACCCATGAAAGGCACAGATTTGCATGAACCACAACACATTACAAAATGAGAGCACTCTCCAACACAGAGCCTGTAGCAGGAAGATTCCCAGAACGCAGGTCAACCACCCAATGCTAGTGACCAAACCTTAAGCATTTTCCTTAATATCCAAGGTGGAAGCCAGACAGCAGTGTTGTGTTCTATAGTACACCTTCAGTGTGCTTTAGTGTCCTATTGCTGCTAAAGAAAATTACACAGATTTTAGCAGCCCAAAGCTCTACAAACTTATTATCTTGAAACTCTAGATGAGAATTCAGTGTGGTTCTCACTGAGCTCAAATCAAGAGTTTCCAGGGCTGTGTTCTTTCCTGGAGACTCTAAGGGGAGATTTTCTAGTTTCTAGAGTCCTTCAGGCACATGGCCTACTTTTTTTCTTAAAGCCAGTGAGACCAGACTACAGTCTTCTGATTAAACACAACTCCTTCTCTCCCATTCTGCATCTCTCTTCCACTTTCAAAGGCTCTTGTGTTTCATCTGGACCCACCTACCGAATGCATGCTAACTCCCTCACTTCAAGATCTTCCGTTTCATTACATCTTTGAAGTCCCTTTTTCCTTATGAGAGGATATGTTCCCAGGTTCCCATGATTGTAGCCGAAGTTACACCAGACGTTGTGGGCAGGCACCGTCCTCCGCGCTCCGTTTTACCCATCTTCACGCGTCTCAAACCTCCCTATGAATGTTCAATACAAAATCTGGCTTGAAAGTTTGAGAAAAGGATACATGCAAAGTGAAAAGAAAGCCCATAGTCTCACAACTCCCTCTCGCATCTTCATACTTATCCTCAAAGTATCACACAAATGCCTTTATAAGATACGGGAACATACTTAGGTAAACAGGTTATGGGCATGTAAGGGATTGAGGTCACCGGCCACACTATCTTGTGCATAAAAAACACCACCTTCCTAACCAGAGCATTATGCTCTAATGAGCTTTGAATTACCCAGTGACCCTATCACCCTTCACTCCACATGCTGTCCACAATGGTTTCCCATGAAATATATCATTTCACCTCTACCAGAGCACAGATGCTCAGAAACCATTATAGATGGCTCTCGCTCTCTCTTTCACTCTCTCTCTCTCTTCCTCCCTCCTGCTACCCTCTCCTCTGTTGGGCAGTAAGCACAAAGGTACACTTCAGAGGCTTCCAGAGAAATGAGGACAGGAAGCAAGCCATCAAATCCTAAAATATGAATTTAATACCATCAAACTTTTCCCCTTGGATGAAGGCCTATACGGGGTGGTCAGAGTCCATCTGAAAGTTGTGTAAATCATCATTTGTGAAAGGTAGAAGATTTCCATCTAGCAAAAGAAAGCCTATTTTGAGTAGGGACTATGATGGCGTGGCTTATGAATCATCCGGGTAGGGCTGTCCAGGCTTAGCTGAAGGAATTTGTCCTTCTTCTCCCAGCGGCCCTGAATATGTTCACTTATATTCACTCTACGAACAGAGGGTCTGCTTTGTACACTGGAACTGAGGTGCCTGTGTCTTAGACTCAGTGAGATTTCAGCAGCCTTCTAAGCCATTAATCAACCAGAAATCATCAGTAGAAAATGAGGGGAAAGATGGCAAGGAAAAGGAGCTGAATGGGGAAAATCATTTTAATCTCATTAGCAAGTTATGCCTTATACCAGTAATAAGTCAAGAAGCCATGAGTATCTCATGAAAGATGATTAACCTTGTATATTTTAGGGGTCACTGATATATGAGCTCATTTATTAGACCCTCTTGATGGGGGAAGGCTGTTGCCATAATAAATGGAATTTTCTTCTTAAGTCTGTAGTTCATAAAGTCCCTGGGACTGGTAAATGTAACCTATGCAAAGAGGGGTTAATATATGAACTTGGGGCACTCTCCTCAGCAAATAGTCCTCTTCAATGAGCAAGTAGAGGGATTGTCCACTGCCAATGTTGGGAGAGAACATTCAGCTATAGCAAATGCAAACTTCTAGAAACAAGATCACTTCTAACAACTGGACTCAGGCTGTACATATTTCTAGGAGGAGGAAGGGCATGATTTGGAGATTGCAACTTCTTTGTGTTTAGGCTGGGCATAGTGGCTCACATTTGTAATCCTAGCTATTCAGGCAGCTGTAAATAAAGCAAAGGGTATGTTTTGAGTGCTGGAGCACTTTCATAGCAAACAGGAAGCCTGAGATCAAACTCCAGTATTACCACCATGATCACTACCATCACCACCACTACCATAAAAATACTTTAAGGAAACCTAGGATGTAAATATCATAGCAGAAGGAAGAATCACAGAAGCAAATTTATACCATGAGCAGTTTTATTGATTAACTCCTTGGGGAACAGGTGCTCTGAATACTAAGAATTAAGAAGAAAACTTTTGTTTTGGAAACCTTTCTGAATATTTTGCTCTGAACGGTGTTACAATAATTCCATCTGTCTTGGTGACTTTGGGCAGTTTGTAGTATTTTGTCCTCAAACATTTGTGCCCATTATATAGAGTATGTGAGTATAAATGTGAGTTTGTGGGGGGTAGGGAGAAGTTGATGAGGAGGCATGGAGGGATGGACAAAAAATATTAGTCTGAATCTATAAGCCCATAATTGGTCCAAGGATGCTTCACTAACTGCCTAAAGGAGATAGTGAATTGGCAATCGTGCTTTACCTTTTTGCTAACTTGACTGTGTGGGGCTTCCAATGTATCCAGGTTTTATCATAGCTGGGAAGGGATGGTAGAACAAAAGGAAAATGGCATAAGGTTTAGGGTCAAACAGAACTAGGCCCACACTGAGTCTGCTGGGTTTTTTGTTTTTGTTTGTTTGTTTATTTAACCACTGTGACCTTAAAGTCTTTACTTAGCTTTTCTGAGTCACCTATACAATGAAGAAGATAAGGTGTGCCTCAGATGTTTGGCTTGAAGGCAACAGATACAGATGAGGGATAAGAGGGAGGTCCTGCTTAATTCCTGATAGTTGCAATGACTAGACTTTAGATTTGCTTATAAGAAAAAAAATACAATACCCAACTTGGAGAAGGTGGCTAATGCTGTCTCTTTTCCAGATCTCCTACAAGAGTATGAAAATCCAGTGGTTCGATCAGAATAACAATGGTCACCAAGACATTAGGGGCAGGCAAGATGTGGAAATGCCAGCATTGGGAATTCTGGAACAACCTGTAGCGCGCTTGTTTTGTTTAGAGAAGTCTTTGTCAAAAAAATCATGCTTGGTAGATAGAGCATTCTGAAAATAAAGCAGGTGGTTGGAAAGATGTGGGGTCCTGGCTGGTGAGTAAGGTAGCTGGTTGGTTGAAACTGTTTGCAGCGGGAATAACAGGAGCACTGGATTTTATCTCCACTGGTTGGCTTCTAGCAAGCTTTATGGAAGGAATGCAAGAAGACCAAAAAAGTGTGTGGCTATCAGTGCAGCCCATTTAATTCCAATCAAACTTTCTGTTTCCATACCCAACTCCATGCCTGGGAAGCCACACTGTGCTGAAGCCAGCTCCCTTCTGGTGACACATCTGGCCTAACAGCTGGGTGACCAGGGAGTTTGATGGGTGGGGGGCTCACAGACCGTGGGGTGCAAGCTTCGGCTGCTTCATTTGCTTGTTTGCTGTCACCAGGAACATTTGGGTTTGTGCAGCAGGGGTGGGGAACCCTTGGAAACTTTCTTAAATGCTATCACCTTCCAGCATCCAGCAGACTTTGTGGGGAGAGAGGGAATTGACCAGGCTGGGGGCCTTCCAGGCCTCTTACAGGAGACTATTTGTTTGGGAAATTGTAGAATTAGTCTCAGCAAACAGTGCCCCTCCTGCTGTGATCTTTGACTGAGAAAGAAGGAGAGAGAAGGAGAAGTGGGTATCAGATGCACATCAGCAGCAGTTCTGGGCTACTGGATCAAGGTGCTGGCAGCAACGAAAAAGAATAAGCCCAGCAGCAGGCACATAGGGGAAATGTATGACACTGTGGCCACTGAGTTTTGAAAGTTTTGTTTGAGTTTGCTTTGTTTTGGTTTAAGAGAAATGTATTTGATGGCTCACAGCAGGTGCACCACATAGTCATTAAGAGCCTGGACCACACACACACACACACACACACACACACACACACACACACACACAGAGCTCTGCTTCATTCTAGAGGCTTGGGCTTGAGTAATTCATTTGCCCCAGCCAGCCTATTAGAAAGAACCAGCTCTAAAGTGAATATGTAGCTTCCATTATACAGGCAGAGGATGCAGAGTGCCAAAAAGTCACAAGCTTTTAAAAGGAGTCCAGGGCAGCCAGCAGTAATTGCCATTGTTAATGATTTCCTTATCTTTAAATGCGGATGATACAGGGTGTTGTGAGATTAAATGTCTAACGTACTTAGCAGAGTGTGGGCTTCTAAATGAGGACAGCTGGTATGACCGGATGATCAAGTGCCAAATCAGGATGCCACAGCCTGCTTGGCAAAGGTTCAAGAACAGATCTACCTGGAGCATTTGTGTGCTTTTAGGAGTTAAATGTTCCGTGCCTCTGTTTCTCCCTTTGTGAAATGAGGATGGTCATATTACTTACTTCATGAGAGTACTGTTGGGTTGAGTTACATCGCAAGTTAGACCACTGACTGCCAGGTAATGGGTACTATGAAAATGTTGCTAGTGCTCACCCAGCCCTATGGTGAAGAGGCCAGTATCTGAGGTCCCTGCTTTCATTTCTTCCCCTGTTGTCATACTTTGGAGGACACTGTAGTACAGCAATGCTCAGACCTCACATTAAGAGGGACCAGACAAAACCTGAGCACAGAGCCCCTGGGTATTTGTAGAACAGATATCTCTGTCCGTGTGTCTTCTAAGGGGGAGTCAAGGGAGGCAGGCAGATGATGGATCCAGACACTCCGTAGGAAAGCCCTCAAACCCCTTCCAGGCTACCAGGCTAGTCCTCTTCCTCCTTCCTCTTTCAGGCTGGAACCCCTGACTCAATTCATTCCTCCAATGTGACCAAGATAGACATTGCTTCAGTAGTACCAACCCAGACACTAGAAACCAGTGCTCCTACTGCAAACGGCAGCACTGCCATCTCCCAGCCCAAAGGAATCTCTTCTAATGCATTACAATTCTAGCTCATGGCTAAACCCCTTCTGCCAGCTTGAGGCTCAGATGGGAAGCCGAACACCTCAACTCTAGAAGGCCACAAAGCTCCCTTCCAGCCCATTTAGAGGAAGTGGCCTAATGCAAATGACGTGATCTATGCCCCAGAGAGAAACAAGATGTCAACAAAGGTCATTTGCTTTAAAAGGTAGTCCAGCTCCCAGAGAAAGTAGTACATTACTTGCCAATGTTAATAGTTTCAAGGCCAAGAGTGTCAGTGGTTAAATTTGGGTTCACAGGGGCCCCAGTCCCTTAATTCACCCGCTTGTATGGATGCTTTCTCACTGTGCCAGTGCCCATCTGGACTCAGCCCCATGAAGGACAGCTCAGGCTGCTATGACCGCCACATCGGAGTGGACTGTTCAGATGGCTTCAATGGCGGCTGTGAGCAGCTGTGTCTCCAGCAGATGGCGCCCTTTCCGGATGACCCAGCGTTGTACAACATTCTTATGTTCTGTGGGTGAGTAGAACCGCCACCAAGATTGCTGAGCTATAGGACTGTTGAGGGCGAAAACTTGGACAGTCCTTGTGTATGAACCAGTCACCTTAGGCTCCTCTTTAGGAGAATCTGTAGCATTTCAAGTAAAGGAGAGCTGTTAATGTCTAGGTTAGGAGGACTCTTCCGGAAAGTCTAGTCCAATCCTTGTCAATGGAGACACTCATCCTCAGGGACTTTCCTGCAAAGAAAATCAACCACATGGCTAATTAACCACATGGTTTGCTTACGTCGTGGCCTATTTAAGTCAGAATGCCCCACGTTTCTGTTTGGAGGAGCTTATGCTCATGGTGACACAAAAGCATTCTTTGGTCTACAACTTGGAAAGATTGTGTGAAAGAAATCAGTGGTCGGACAAACAAACAGGGAGATCTTGGGAGGAGTGGAAACTGGCCCTCATTCCTTCCTCAAAGTCCCAGCGTTTTGTGCAGCCTCAGACAAAGCAATCGATTCCTCAGGGTAGAAAGCCCTTCGTGGTGAGTTAACTCTCTCTACTACCTCATCTCATGTGGCTTCAGTGTAGCTCTGTAGGGGAACATGGTAGGCAGGGCTACTCTACAATGAAGAAATAAGAGCCCAGTGAGGTGAACTGGCCTCCTCGTCAACATTGGAGAGTGGGTAAGAAGGAAGAACTAGAATCAGAATTTAGGCCCTCTCTTACATTTTTTTTAAGTTTGGCAATTTTCTCGAATTTTAAATTTATATCACTAAGTGGAATTATATTTAAAGATAGCTTCCTGCTATATTTATCAAGTAAATAAAGATTTAGCCCATTCTGCTATTCCCATAGTTTGCTTGTCTATCTTTCCCTTCCTTTTCACTCTCTTTCCCTCCCTCTTCCCCTCCTTCTCCAGTCTTTCTTCTTGCAAGTCTGACAAAGGCTTACTTTATTCCATGGACCATGATACCACAGAGGAGGGTCATTTAGTTACTGCCTTCAAGAATTCACTATCCGATAGGCTTTCCATGGAAAGCAGTGTTTGTAGAAATAAAGGGATGCTGGATGGGTGCTAACAGCCAGTGCCCACCGAGTGACCTCACAGAGAACATCCAGCCGATTAATACTGTTTTATTTTTTTCTTGTTTGAATCCTTCGCAACTGAACAATGTTCATATTTAGTTTCTTGTGAAATTTCCTTCCATAAATAGAAGTGGCTCTTAGTGTTTATGTTCTCTATACTGGGTTCATCAAGATTGACCCACTTCCATTAATTAATTCAACTGAAATTATGCCCATTTAAAAAATTAATAAATGTATATTTGGTACCCACTTGCACAGAAAATGTAGGTCTTAGTTATAGGTGAAACTACAGGCTAACAGCCCTGGTATTCTTCATGAAAGGAGTTTATCTTGGGACAGGAGACAGGGTGAGATGCAGCCATGTGGAAGCAGCAGCAAGCTATAGAGGATGAACCAAGCGGGAATTAACCAGATTCCCCTCCCCCACACCCACACACTGTTAATGGCGCAAGGAAAGAGCCCGTTTACTCCTTCCCCAGACCTGGAGGAAGACATGGAATTATCTGTGGGTTGGGAGTTAAATCTGTTCCCTCTACTAAGGTCAGTCATCCACAACTGGACTTATCTTTGCTCCTTCAACTGAATTAGGCATACATATGTCAGTTCTATCCAAGGCACTATTATATATAGCCTGCCAAAGAAGTTCTTGATTTGAGGTTCTTATATAAAGACCAAAATCACATGCACTTATAATCAAAGAACTCCACTCACAACGGTTCACACAGTTGGTAAATGGAGAAAAGTCGCAGTTAAACTTGGACAAACACAGGCCTCATTAGCACCTCTGCTGATAATAATAACATTCACTGAGTACTATTCTGCACTAAGTTCTTTTTTAAAATAAATTTTTAAAATTTTACTGCAAAGGTAATGTACGCAGAGGTTACAGTTACATCGATCAGGTGATGAGTACATTTCTTTATGAACAGTTTCACCCCCTCCCTCATTCTCTCCCAATTCTTTCCCTTCACCCTCCCCTCCAAGTTGTAAAGTTCATTTCCAACATAGTATCTGGTGGCTTTTACTACTGTCACACGATTTCCGTGCTTCCCTGTCCCCTCCCCAAATAGATGAACTTAAATACAAGACAAAGGGCACAGAAATCAAAAACAAGGACGGCTGGGAATAAACCCAAGAAAAAAGGAAAGAAGAAAAAAAGACCACAAACTGTACAATAAAAATCCTCTTGCCTCCATTTCTTAGAGTTCATTTAGATAAGCATTATTTTGCATAAATTCTTTATATTAAGTATGCAACTTAATCTTCTCAACAATCCGGTGAAGCCGCTACTTTCCCCTCTGCTTGCTGTTTTGGGAACTAAAGTTCAGAGAAGTTAATCAGCTGCCCCAAGTTCACACAGTAATGGAGGGAGACATTACTATTGCAATATTGCTTCTCACTACTTAAACTATGATCTTTTGTTCTTCTCTAGAGAATCATAGTCTTTCTCTTATTATAAAAAGTGCTACAAATAGTGATATACAGTGTGCTTAATACCATGAGTAATTCTAATCTTATATTTTATAGGAAAACCTCAATTAAATCACCTTTTCTTTCCTTTTCCAGTGACAGTATTATCAAATTAGAAGTAGTTTGAGTTAACGAAGGTATATTCCTCATAATGTAATTAAAATAAACCCAATTAATGACTTATGGAACACTGACCTATGATTAACAAATCAATATTGCTTTTCCAATAGAGTAAACATCATAGGTAGAACCAAGGAAGCAGCTCTTGGCTTAATGGAGCATTTGGTGTTCACACCATGTGCTCTAGTAGCTATTTAGTTCAGGACAGTGACTGCGAAGGAGGGGGAGTTGGCGTAGGTCGATCTTATGTTTGGACACATTCATACAGAACACAGCAAGTGATCATAAATCTTCCTAATTTACTAGTTGACATGTTATAGGGCCCGATTAGAAAGCTATTAATTTCTTAAGCACAGTGTCATTCCTTATGCTGCCTAATGATCCTACAAACAAATGCAGGATCTAGCTGCATAGACGGGTCCTGAGAAAGGCACTTGCTTATCTTGCATTTCAATATGTTCAGTCATTTATAAGCTTATCTCCAGTGGTTCTTATGTTGACCTATTTGGGAAAAAGACAACCATTAGAAGAGAGAGCAATCCATGTTCTGAAAGAGTTATCTTCAGAGGAAAAGTAAGCACTGTGGAGGCTAGGGATGGTGGCTCAGTGATAGAACACTGTTCTAGAATCAACAAGACCCTGTGTTCGATTCCCAGTACAGGAAAGAGGAAGAAGGATGGAAGGAAGGAAGGAAGGGAGGAAGGAAGGAAGGAAGGAAGGAAGGAAGGAAGGAAGGAAGGAAGGAAGGAAGGAAGGAAGGAAGGAAGGTAGGGGCATGGTCACAAGATGCTGAGTACTTCTGTTCACAGAGTTAAGAAACAGCTTAAAGAGGTCAAATCAAATGGGAATGTTACTAAATTTTGGCCATCCGACAGTCTCTCAAAGGCATTTCTTCCCACTACATTGGGCTGACTTGCCCACCTGGCTCATGGATGGAATGACTTCTTGTCTTGCCTTCTCTACCACGGTAGGTGCATTGAGGACTACAAACTTGGTGTGGATGGACGTTCTTGCCAGCTGGTCACCGAGACCTGCCCAGACAGAAGCGACTGTGGCGAGAGCAGGGAGCTTCCCATGAACCAGACTCTCTTTGGGGAGATGTTCTTTGGTTACAACAACCAATCCAAGGAAGTGGCTGCCGGACAGGTGCTGAAAGGAACATTCAGGTGAACCCCATTCGCACAGAACTGGCTTGGCAGGGCTGTCACTGTCTGCTCTTCTCTTAAGAGGTGTGCACTCTCCACCATGAGGAACCCCCAAAGGAACAATGGGAGCGGGCCCCCATCTTTTCCAAATCGGCGTTCTTTTTCTAGAATCCATGAGTCATCTTTCCCCTGGGTGCGTAGTGAAATACTAAAGAATTTAACCTTGCCCAGGCAAAGGCTGCACTGAAGTCATCCCAAAGTATTCTGGTTCTACTCTTTCTCCATTCCCAGGAGTCCGTGTGTAAGTGTACAACAGCTGTCTTCACAGTGTGAAGCAAGGATCCTGTAGGTCTCTGGACCATGTCAGGATATAGTCCGGGTCTTGACGTTTGTGTTTTCTTCACGTATTTCAACTCAGTCTAATGCAATAAACTAGATTCTAGGATGAGAACTGAGAATCCAGTTGCCCTCTATTAAGTCAGACGTTTTAAAACTGTTTAAGAAAAGTAAAATAATGTTATCCTAATTTTTCATAAGCAATATTGAAGGGGCCTATAATGGTTATTTTTAGAGAATTAACTTTTTTGTTTTAATGTTTTTGAATTTACTTTGCTATTACACAGGCGATATACAGAAGAATGACAGTTACATAGGTCAGGCAACGAGTACATTTCTTTTTGAGCAGCCTCACCTTTTCCCTCCTTTTCTCCAAGTTTTTTCTCTTCCAAGCCCTCTCCCCCACAGTTGTATAGTTCATTTTCAACATCATGTCTAGTGAGTATCACTGCTGAATTCGTTCACCCTTTTTCCCACCATTTCTGTGCTTTCCCCTTCCCCTCCCTCAAACAGATACACTTATATTCAAGACAAAAAGTACAGAAATCAAAAACAGTGATGGGAGGGGAAAACGAAAAACAAAACCAAATACAAAAAGTAGCATTAAAAAGCCTCTTGGGGCTTGTGCTCAGGCCCACAGCTCCAATTCTGCCCTTTTTTTTATTGTTGTTGTTCTAGTTTAGTAGCTAGTTGGAGATAAGAGTCACACAGGATTTCCTATTGGGGCTGACTTCAATCTGTGATCTCTTAGCCTCCTGAGTAGCTACGATTGCAGGCATGAGCCACTAGCACCTGTCTGTTTTAATTTCTGATGTGTTAAATATTGATAGAATGGGGACCTTGTTTTAGAGCTACAACATAATTGGGACAGTCAATTCTTTCTAAGAGTGTAAAGGAGTGATGAGAATAAAATCTATCAAATGGTTGATTTAGAATACTTCTGGGCAATTCTTCATTTGAACCCAATCTGTGTTGTACCTTGCACTATTTAAACACATTTTACTCAGGGCCTATGGGAAAATGTTTTCCAGGAAATGATGATGATGATGATGATGATGATGATGATGATGATGATGATGGTGGTGGTGGTGGTGGTGGTGGTGATGATCTCAGTATTATGGACTAGCAGTTGATAGCAACCTGGGCCTTAACTTTTTAAACAAACCAATAGTAAATTGCAAGCTAGTTCTTGCAGTCAGTCCCTTGTCATTTCTTGCAGGTCACTTTGTGCTGCAAACATGGTACTTTACAAATCTTTCTCCTTTGGGTTTGCCCAAGGCTAAGAAGTGTAGTGCAAAAGCAATCTCATGATGGCTGGAGTCTTCACCGTAATGTAGAAATGAGATGAGTAGGTCAAGCGGGCTGGCAGAGTAGAGCCTGGGCTGAGAGGGGTATCAGCCACTTGTTCAGTCTCCTGCACCCTCTCTACCTGACTCAACCTGTCTTACTAAGTGGAGGGCAAGGTGAGGAGACTCTTTTGGTCCAGAAAGATTTTGTTACCTTGTGTAATGGAGCACAGGCTGCTGGTCAAGGAGAGAAGACCACCTGGACATTCAGTAATTTTAAAGTTTGCCCTGTTTCTAGGCAAAACAACTTTGCTCGTGGTTTAGACCAGCAGCTGCCCGATGGGCTGGTGGTGGCTACTGTTCCACTGGAGAATCAGTGCCTGGAGGAAATCTCAGAGCCCACCCCTGACCCCGACTTCCTGACCGGTGAGTAGACCTTCCTTTCGCCACAAATCCCAGGCATCTCTGGATGGTTTTAAACATCCAAGTCTCTCCATCTTAACTGATTTCAGCTTCTAAGCCACTGGTTTCTTTGATAAATGATAAATGCCCATTTTTAAGTCACATTTAGTATTTTTTTTTCAGGAAAAATTTTCCAATATTTTCATATCATTGCTTGGAAAATGTTCTAAGAATATTATTCCTGGCTACTTTCATTGGGATGTTTTGAGAGCAAATGAGAGAATAGATGTGAAAGAATTCAGAGCTTTGGTGGAATTGCAAGTTTACAGATTAAGAGAGAGAAACTAGATTACTACTGGCTCCTAGAAACACATTGTGATTGCTATTGAGTTCCCTGAAATTACTTATGGGTTACTCTGAGAGAATAGGGCATAATCAGAGTTTTGTTGTCTGATGACCCCAGGTTGGAATCCCAGCTCTGCTACATTATACCAGTGTGACATAAAACAATATGGTCTCTTATCATGTCCCTCATGATCAGATGGGAACAGTCTTATGAGTTGCTCTGAGCCTGAGGCATTCTTTCTCTGGGCTTATTAACAGGTGTGGGTTGATTGGAGGAGTCGGTAACCTTCGGGTTTTCTGCTCCTTGTGCCTCTGAAGATTCCTGGTTAGCCCTCCTGGACTAACAAAAGGACTTGAAAGTGTTCCATGGACTCATGAGGGACAGCTCAAAGGGATTTAACATTACCTGTTGAAAGCTTAGGTATGAGTTCAGTCCACTGCTAGCTGTGTTCATTTCCTTCTTATTTCTATCCCTTACTCATGCTAAGTCTTACCCCATACCTTCTCTTTTATCCTTCCTTCCGGAATGAGTGTTTGGGCTGAAGACAGACCTCCTCCTGATGTTAAGTTATGGTGACACTTTAGTTTGGTCTTGACAGGGGTTAGAAGTAGGTCTACCTGAGGAAATATAGCATTGTGATTCATAGCTCAGGCTCTAAAGCCTGGCTGCTGAGCTCAATTTCTCATTGAATGTTGGTCTTAGACAACTTACCTTTCTGTGCCTCAGTTTCTCTTACCTGAAAAATGAGTATTATAATGCTGTATTCATCTTAGAATTGATAAAAAGGAATAATTAATATTTATAAGGTTTTTTATAATAGTTCTTGACACAGTAAAAATCTGATGGTTATCTAAGTAAATATACCAAAGAAATAGAGTATTGAAACTAGCAAATAATGTCTTCCTTACAGAAAAAAGAAGGAAAAGAGAAAATGTGGATATTATGGGAACATGCTACATATGTAAATGAGAATGGAAAAAAGACACCCATTAAGAAATCTTTTTTTGGGGGGGAGTCCGGTCATGGGGCCTGAACTCTGGGCCTGGGCACTGTCCCTCAGCTCTTCAGCTCAAAGCTAGCGCTCCACCACCTGAGCCACAGCGCCACTTCCAGCTTTTTTCTTATGTGGTGCTGAGGAATCGAACCCAGCGCCTCAAGCATGCAAGGCAAGCGCTCTACCACTGAGCCACCTTCCCAGCCCCCATTAAGAAATCTTAAGTAAAGAGGGTGCAGAGAGAGAAGTTAAGGAAGAGTGATATCTAGGGGTGAACTTGATCAAAGCACTTTACATGCAAGTATGCAAATATTACAGTGAAACCACTTTGTACAATTAATTTATGATAACAATTCTTAAGAGAGACAACAATTAGATATATTCTAGATCAGCAATGAATCTCTTCAACATCATTTGCTTATGTGAGGCCACACACACACACACACACACACACACACACACGCACACGCACACACACACACACACACACATGCACACACACACACAAAGAGATACATGTACATACATACATAGAAATATATTCCTGAAGAAATTAAAATGCAACTTTGAGACTACTCCTAAAGCCTTGTCTTTAGCATCGGTAAAGCAACTTTCCTTGGTTCTATATTATTTGCCAAGAAACATGGTATATGTGGAAAGTTTCGTAAAAGAGGTTTGAGATGATATCTACTAATAGGAAAGCTCCCACATTTGGTCTTGGTTTTGACATTCTCCAGGAAAACCACTTTCTCACGCTTTCTAGTTCACTATTGGGCGAATCTCTCTTCAGTGATCAGGCCCAGGAAGGCACCCCAGAAGAGGCTCAGAGGCTCCCAGAACTTTCCAAGAAAAGGGAAGGGATAGAGCTGAGAAATATCAAAATCTGTATTTGGGGAAATAAGGAAGAGTCTAACTATGGTTCTCATCCAAAACAATCTTTTTTCTCCTCTGTGCCCTTGGACTATTCCTAATGCAGCTTACTTGAAATTAATTTAAAAAAAAAAAAAAAAAAAAACAAGAAAGAAGGAAATGAAAAGAAAAGAAAGCAAAGAAAAAAGAAAAAGGAGGGAAGAAAGAAAAAACAGAAGGAAGATGGGAGGGAGAGAGGAATGAGGAAAGAGAAGAAAGAAAGAGAGGAATGAAGAAAGAAAAGAAGGAAGGGAGGGAGGGAGGGAGAGAGGAAGGGAGGAAGGAAGGGAGGAAGAGAGAAGGGAGGGAGGGAGGGAGGGAGGGAGGGAAGTGCCAGATGAGACCATTCTATTTTCACGATTCCAAAGCATTCCTGGAAATGAAGTCATCACTCTTCCTGACTTGACTACTTTTTTACTCTGTTTGTAACTTAGATAAAGTGGAACCAGTTAAAGCTAAGCAAACGCATCTCTTTTGAGAAAAAAGCAAAGAGTAAAGTGGGCGATGCCCCCAAATGCCTGGAAGGATTGATGAAAGAGATGCTTGGATAAATTCATCTCATTTGAACTCTTAATGTTGGCAACACTTCAGTGGTAACTTTCTTGAGAGTCATATAGTGAATTTGGTATCCTGTCACACTCTGTATTTTTACAGGTCACATTTCCCATAAACGTACAAGCTTAGTGGATTTTAAAGTTAAAATGATTCTCAGAAAATTTTTTATATAAGCATTTCTAAGCATGATTTTTTTTTTAATGAGAAAGGCAGAGCTCCTCATCTATGTTTGGAAAGAACCTGTGTAATATCCTCCCCTCAGCAATTCACATTACCTTAGCTTTAGGAAAGTATCCAAGAAGCCTGCAGGAAAGAAATCCTTTTCACTGTGTTTAACCCAGAAATTCTCAGACCTATTTAACTAGAGACTCCTTTTTGCACATAACGTCTGTTTATTTCCACCTGGCAGATTTATTAAAGAAGGCACTGGAAAACACTGATTTATGTGCCTTCAAAATAACAGTGAAGAGCTCTGAACTTCACGGGCTGTTTTTGTTGTTGTAGGTTGTGTGGAAATACACGAAGGCCAAGCAAATGGGTAGAGGCTATTTATTCTGGATAGGTTATAATAAGGGACACAGCAGCTATCACAAGTATTCTGGCAGAGAATCAAAGGCAAGAAGAGGAGTGGGAAAGCTTCATGGTAGAAAAGGAGAACATTTCACATATGATTAGAGGCAATAGCCTCACTCTAGGTGAGCTAATCAGAAGTGGATATTCTAGGTTTGGAATTGGGGGTCGTATTTGGCTTTTGATGGTAGGATCCAGAAAGTCAGGACAGAAATTTGAGAAACTGCCATTTATTAATAAATATCTTGGTTGTTTAGGACCAATTGTTGTGGTATTTATTATTTGGATTCTTGGGCTATTTCTTGGAGATGGTGGTCTGGTTTCCTATAAGCATGATTCTCAGCTAGAAGATGGGCTTCCTGGGTGGGTTATTACAGATAATGATCTGGATCCTGAGATGTTACATCATGCTATAGGTAGGATTTTGCTTTCTACATCTGCCCAGCATTTGTCTATTTATAGATTCATTTGAGGAAATAAGTGAAGTCCAGAGATCTAGCAAAGGAGATAGAAGAGACTACTGGTCACATTTACAGGACATTGTTATGCTGCAATCATTAAGATTGTTCAAAGGAAAGAGATTCATAGATGTAGAAAATTGAGGTGGGATACACAACGGGTATTTCAGATAAAATAGGAGAAAGCTAATGCCCCTCCTTCCTTTCTTTCTTCCTTCTTTCCTTTGTAATTATACATGAGGCTGCATGAAGAGTCTCTTCTCAAGTTAAAAAGAAAAACAAACCAAAAAAAAAAAAAAGTAATGTTCATTCTGGAGAAAATGTAGTCAGAGATATTTTGTTTGGGAAAAAAAAAAGACAAAAGAACCATTTGGCAGAAATGTGTCTCAAAGTGATAATAAAATGAAATGAAAAATAAATAAATAAAAAACTCACCCTGACTGCAAGTCAAGGGCATAGTGAGAAATAATCATATGATTCAGCTGGAAAAATATACACTTTAAAATATCCCTTTCATTTTTTAACTAATGGAAATGTTATCTGTAGTAGGCACAGAAAACCACATTTCCCCAAACGCTAGCAGTTACATCACTGTTTGCTTGGCTGTTTTAGGGGCATGCGTGCGTGCAGTCAATGTACTGGGCTGTGAACTACTAGAGTCTGGTTGTTTGGTGCATCTTGGGTAGACACGGTCAATCCTCCGATCCCACCAGCAGCCACGTATTCTCCTTTCTTTTTCTTCTATTATTCTGGACCGACACCTAGGAAATTGTAATAAAAGCATCATTTAAGCAAAGTCAAGTGTACACAGTGAGGGCTGGCAAGAGCAAGACAAGGAGGAGGAGAGACTGTCTCCCAGAGAGTGCGTGTGCATGGTGCTTTGTCTCTTTCTAACTTCCCCTGATGTCCATGATCTTACCCTGCTCTTGCATTCTCCTGTGTAGTTAACAAGGTGAACACCATTATCCCCACTTTTCAGACATGAAAACTGAAACAAGGGAGTGGTGTAAGCTCAAATGTACACAGCTGGTGGGGACTGAAGATTTGAAAGGGATGCAAGAGGTCATCTCTGCTAAGCTTCTCACTTTACAGATGAAACAAATGGGAACCAAAATATTCCCCAGTCAGATAGCCAGAGAGAGGATACCTTGAGAGCGGAGAGAACAAAAGGCCTTGGATGTCAGAGTAACTCATCTGAAATACCTACTGCATCAACATAACCAGTCTTGAGCTGCAGCCTCCTGGTTTTTCGCTTATTTCTTTTCCCACTAGGAAACAATTTGGTTAAAGGGAGCTTTCTCTGATAAGTGGAAAAATCTTTATTTATGGGACTCGCTATGTTTTATAAATAGGCATGTTCAAATAGCAACAAGGCTGATATGCTGACATAAGCATTATACTGAATAGCTCTACATACACCATAGATATCCGGTGCTCCAGTGAGGTATATCTTTGAGGTATGTGACTGAAGTCTTAAACTTGTAACGTTAGAATTTCATTTGCATGCTTTTGAAGTTAACATAAAGGTTAAACACCACACCATGTAGTAATATGATGGTCATTTCAGTACTTCAACGTCCTTAGTGAAGAGCACTTGCAAGTTTAAAAAATCATTGAAAATCTTCTCTTAGTTTTAGGAAACTTATCTTTGATTACCTAAGATAAAATTTAAGCAATTGATTTACTAAGCACCTTTCCTGACCTTTATTCTTTTTGCCTTACCAATAATTATTCCCATATGATTCACACAGAAATGGAAATTTGGTAATTACTCACCTAATTTGATCAGGGTTGACAAGGAACTAATTAATCCTACCTACTCTTCATGCAATTTGGGGATTAAATTAGTTAATTTAGCTTAAAGGAAGCATGAGTTAAAGTGGCAGAACAATTCACTATGTATATTTTAATGCCACTATATGGTACGTATGCATCCTATATATTGTATATTGGATATAAATTTAGGATATGTATTTATATGTACATATATTTATACATATTCATACATGCATAGATATATATGTATACAGGTAGCAAATATTAGGTACAGAAATATAGTTAAATTGTTCTTCTAAACTTTGAAATGTGAGTTTTAAAATTTCCTGGATACTAATTATTTTGTTTCTGTAACATTTTATATTTATAATAGTAACTAGAGTTCAAATAGGGTTCAAATACTGTTTTTTGGCCTCACAAAAAGAACATCTCACTAATAAGGTCTACAACAGGCTGTAAAAACATATTTGTGAGAAGGATCTTGGGTAAGTAATTGCATTCTCAAACTTGTTTCCCATCAGTAAAATGGGCACCAAAGTGCCTCTCACCTTGCCTGGCAGAGAGTTGGTAACTCAATATTTGCCCATCCCTGACACTTAATGATTTAGTCATTCTGACACTTCCTTCTGGTAAAGAAGAAATACGCGTTATCAGGCTCCAAGTAATTAAAACTTAAATACCAAACACAAATCAGCTAAATGAGACAGAAAAATCAATGGTATCAGATATGTGAGCTAAGTCAATTACTGCAACTATTAAAAAGAGTAAAACTGGAGTTACAGTAAGCCTAGAGTTTAATATAAATTTATTATAGAGACACTGCAGTACAATGGAATCATGGGCACGTCTGAGCACAGGCAGATGTGAACCCCCAAGGTAACCCCCAAGCCTTGGCTTACCAAGTGTCTTAGGGAGCTTGGGTTGATCCCCCCTCCCTCTTTGATCTTTGAGGCACTCATTTGTAAACTACAGATAGTAACACCTATCTCACAAGGATCAAAAGCTTAATATATGCAAAATGCTTAACAAAATTCCTGGCACAGAGTTAACAGTTCAACAGCTGATAGTTTTGTAACTACAATTCCAGAAATTCTCTTCAAAGAATGCTTCATTGTTTTCTTAGTTACCATCCTTAACCTAACCAGGTTGGTCATGCGTTGCCACTTGGGACTTGTGGCTCGGTCTTTAGCACTGACTCTGCATCTCTCTATCCCCAGGGATGGTGAACTTCAGTGAAGTGTCTGGATACCCCATGCTACAGCACTGGAAGGTCCGGTCTGTGATGTACCACATCAAACTCAACCAAGCGGTCTTATCTCAGGGTGAGCACGGAAGCAAGCTCTTTCCCCTTGTCTACAGCACTGGCAGTTTTTTTTTTTTCTAAAGCAGCAAACATTTAGTCTTATTGTTTGAAGATGTAGCCATAAGTAGCTACTCCATGAGGAGAGAAACAGAGATACTCAGATTCACTCTTAAGGGTAAATGGTTAGAAAGAGACTTTCCTAAGTGCTGATGAAATGCAGGTTGTATCTTGGACTATGGAAGACATGGAGTTGGTAAAACTGAGGGGGGGGGGGAGGGGGAGCAATGAAGAAACTATCATTCTCTTCCTGAGGTCATGGGGAGAATAATTTAGAGCTAGTAGAATAAACCATTCAAAATTCAACAATTTAGAGATTCCACATTAATAGCATAAAGAAAAGAGAGAAAGATGGGGGTTAGAGAAAAGGAAAAAAGTTAAAAAGCTCAGGAATAGCACCCAAGCCTTGAATTCAAGCTCTACAACCTTCCAAAAAAAAAGCAGCAAGTATGTACAATAGAGATATCAAATCCCAGAGCAGCTGGGCACTGGTGGCTCATACCTGTAATCCTAGCTACTCAGAAGGTTGAGATCTGAGGGTCATAATTCAGAGCCATCCCAGGCAGGAATGACTGTAAGACCCTTATCTCTAATTAACTACTCAGAAAAAGCCAGAAATGGAGCTGTGGCTCAAGAAGTAATGTGCTAGCCTTGAGAAAAAGGATCTCTGGGACAGTACCCTGGCTCTTAAGTTCTAGCCCTAGGACTGGCACACACACAAAAGTCCCAAAGCAGTAGAAGACTATAACTATATATAGTATGTATGCATGTATACATACATACATACATGTATATATATGCATACATACATACATACATGTGTATATATACATACATACATATCTATGTATATATACTACATACATACATACTATATACATACATACATAGTATATATATATATATATATATATACACCTATATATAAAAATATAGGTATATCTATTGAGTTAAGGAGTGGGGACATTTAATATAACATTGAAATTTACTTGTGTTAGGCACTAAGAGAATGTTAGGATGGACAGGAGGAAGACAAATTTTAGAGGAAAAACAGAAGGTTATGATGAGAAATGAGAGACATAGATGTAAAATATACTGCTACATGAACAGGCAATGGTAATACATATAGAACTTTTCTGTAGGACATGGCAAGACTCAAGTGTTTTAATTTGAGAGAGTTCTTGGCAAAAAGGGATGAGGATTGTATTGAAGGAAATTCTGCAGTTTCAGAACATGAAATAAAACTAAGATACTCTTTAAAAAACTTAGTAATTGGAACTTTATACACTCAGTTTGTACCCAGCATTGATTCTGGGCATGACAGATATTTAGCAATCCAGTATTTCTGTTCAAAGTCTTATGATGGTTTCACAAGTGTATGTATCTTAATAGTTGAGGTCTCATGCCTGGGCTAGATTCTACTTTGCATAGCTAGGACACAAGTGTGTTGAAAGGAGAGCTCTCTAAAGTTGTCCAGGTATAGAAGGTATTAGATTTGGAAATGTTACCATAGGACATCTTTCCTATGAGTACTGTTCTCATAAAAAGAGCAAGAAAAACCAAGAATAATTGGCTGTGGAGGAGGTCATTTGCCAGTCCTTTTACTTTTGTTTTTTTTTTTTTTTTCAGAAATAAAATATAAGTAGAATATTAGTGACTTTCTTACTTTTTTCATTATACACGTCTTCCTATTGCTCATTACTTAATATTGCTCATTACTACTTCTTATTGCTCAGACAATATTTGCATGTTTTTCTGGTCACAGACGACAATTTTATGACATTTTATGTCATGACTGTGTGTATGCATGCAGCATACATTTTATGAAACATTTCGTCTTAGGATGTGAAATGTTCTCTGCTAGTATTTGTGTTCCTATTTTATCCTATGTTATTCTTTTCCTCCTAAATGTTATTATTTGAACTGACTATATTGATTCAATGTTAGGATCTGCAGTTTGAGGAAAAAAAGAACAGTTAAGGGGTCCAAGAGTGGAGATTTGGTAGCATTCTTCCTCACTTGCACAAAATAATTGGCTTGACAAGACATTGATGTAGGAGCTGAGATTACAGATTTGGTTGCATAGATGACTCTAGCCAGTTCTCTGATCATCACGTTGGGGCCACACAGTCTCATGTGGAGATGAGTTTCCTGGGGAGGCACATATACAAACTGTGAGTCCTCATTCTTCTCACTGTTGCCTCCTAGCCTTCAGCAATGCTCTCCACTCCCTGGACGGGGCTACATCTCGCGCAGATTTTGTAGCCTTGTTGGACCAATTTGGCAACCATTACATCCAAGAAGCTATCTATGGCTTTGAGGAGTCCTGTTCAATCTGGTACCCAAACAAGCAAGTTCAGCGGCGTCTCTGGATGGAGTATGAAGACATTAGTAAGGGTGAGTGACAGAAACACCTACAGCTCCCTCATTTACCAGCAGCTCTTGTATATCCAGGTGTCTGACGATGAGGATTTCATCTATAGGAATTCAGATATCCTGTCCATCCTGTGTGCTCATCCGTAAAATGTCCCAAGTTTAGCCAGCAAAACCAAAGCTCAACTGAGGTTGATTCAGGGAATTTGAGATTCAGGAGCATGTAAAAACTGTATGATTACCGTATTGGTTATTGTAGAGAGGGTCCACTGCAGATTTTATCAGCACTATCTATTCTGCTGTCAGAGCAAAGACATTATCAGACTGCTGTTGGGGAATAGGAACAATGAGAGAATTTTTCAATCTTCTCCACTACCTCTTGCCCAAGGCAACCCCAAGACACTGCTTAGCACTCCTTTACTGCAAACATACACACACACACACACACACACACACACACACACACACACACACACACACAGTCTTCCTCATGCCATTCTGCTCTACATGTAGGCTTATTTTTCCCATTCGTTTATGTGATGAGGAAATCTCTGCGGTACTATGCTTTTAAATGGCTCTGGGTGACAGACTTAGAAATAAACTCTTATCTGCTGTCTTAACAGAAAGTTAATATTCAGTCCTAGTAGTATAAGAAATTGTAATTTTTTCAAGTCTTCTGAGTATAGTAGTAATGGAAGAGTAGTAATGTCTGGAATAATAGTAATGTCTAATATATCTGTGATCTCATCAACCAAAGCTCCTTTAAATTGCCATTCATGTAATTTCTCCTGAGCTTATCTCAACAGTATTGTGATGAGGCCATGTAAGCAAGAGATGAATTAGCACAGTGAAATTCAAGAAATGGGTCATCTGAAGACAGCGATGAAAGGTTCCTCTCAAATAAGAGATACTTCGCTTTCAGCAGAACATCCAAGACAGAAAATGTACACAGTACCTATGGCATTCTTGTTTCCGTGAAGTTCCATACATGTCCCTATTTTGCCTTTTCAAGAGTTAAAATGTTAATAGCATCTCTTCTGGCTGAGTTCTTTCTTTCAGGAGCAACAGATTTGCTTCTAAGTCGCCGTTACTGCAAGCATTCACCCCTAGTAATGATTCCTGCAACTCTAAAATGCAATCACAGGCTTCTGGTATCCCTTCAAACTTCAGGATCTTAATGCTGTTCTGTTTTGCCAAGAAAGCAGTCTACTGTAAGCAAATGTGGATAAGGACAGTTTCAGCTGCCAAGACCTTCTTGTGTTTCTATACCAGTGCCCAGGGTCTGAATCAAAAGGGTCAGTCCTCTACTATTTCTGTCTGCCAGTTGCTCAAGGATTGCCAGGGCCCAGGATTTCTGGGAGAGGAGAATTTGACCTTATCCAGAGCTTCTGATTTTATACATTGCTTCTCTTCCAAGCATCACCGTGTCCTTTAGGTAAAACACTTACTTGAGTTTGGTGGTAATTTTGTCCATAGTTGTAGTATTTTTTTCCTACTTCTCCTGATTTCACACCTCTTTTGCCACTCGGAAAAGTTTTGCCACAGTTCAACTGTTTACTTGAGTTTTCTGAGATAATATTTATATAAATCCTTGATTGTTGAAAGACATTCCGACATTTTAGGATGACCATTGAAAATTCACGTTGTGTTTATTGTATATATTTATTATCCCTATTCCTAGGCCTTATCTGTAAGCAATAGGATTCATCTATTTTGTAGTTTTACCTGGTTCTTACTTTCAAATATTATCTTTCACCCTTAGTCATTAATTTCCCTTTATTCTAAATCCCTAGATGAAGGGCTAAGAATGTGGCTCAGTTCTTTGCGCCTCTTTCACTTTCAACCATGATAAGTCCTGTCCCTTTTGACCTGCTAAATATTTGCTTAATGTCCATCTCCTCTTCAAGGCTATATGAAGTTGCTGAATTAACTCTCACAAAAAAAACATTTAAACTGGGCAATGATAGCTCGCGAATCTTGGCTACGAATCTTAGGAAGCTGAGATCTGAGGATTGTGGTAGCAGTCAGCCCTGGAAGACAAATCTATGAGATTCCTTTCTCCAATTAACCAGCAAAAATCCAAAAGTGGAGCTGTGACTAAAATGATAGAGTGCTAATCTTGAGTGTAAAGCTATATGACAGGGCTCAGACCCTGAGTTCAACCCATAGTACCAGCACAGAAAAAAATGAGATTGAGGAAAGAAAAGGGGAAGGCTAGTCAATGGTTTAAAGCTCAGGTTGTTTGGAGAAGTAAATTCAGGCACACCATAGCACAGCAGGGGAATTTAGTTAACAAAGTAGCTAGAAGAGGTTTTGCCTGTGTTCATCGTAAGAAATGATGCACCTTTCAGGTGATGGATATGCTAATTACTCTGATTTGAAGCAACACATATATGTTGCAACACACTCTATATGAAGCAACACATCACATTGTAGCTCATAAATCTCTACAGTTATTATGTGTCCATAAAATCAGTGGAAGAAGCTTGCTCATGTACCTCTCGTGCTTCGGTTTCTGCCACTCTGCTCCATTCTACAATTCACCATCTGTTACCTTTTTAAAATGCAATTTAATGGCATCACTCCTCAGCTTGAAGCCCTAAACTAAGTCCTTGTTGCCTTCCTGTCAGGACCAGCATGACTTCACTCCCTGTATTAGTTTCCTGTGGCTGAAGTAACAAATCATCACCAACTTGGTGGCTTCAAACAAAACAATTTGTTTTCCTCTGCTTCTGGAGGCTGGAAGCATAACTTCAAAATCTGTTAGGCTAGATTCAGCAGGGCTGGTTCCTTAGGAAACTCTAGAGCAGGGCTTTCCAGGACCCAGGTTTGGAAGAATGGCTTCAGGTTTTCCATACATCTGAGTTTCAGAACACATGATGTTCAGTCTAACTGGTCCCGTCTTCCATTCAAACTCCATTCTACAGCGTGTCCTTCCTTCTCTGTAAGAGCCAGCTCAAAATCGCCAATTCCTCAAAGCCTTCTCGATGCTCTAGGCTGAGCCCTTTGCTGCCTATTTTATGCTCTTATAGCTCTGTATAAGAAGTCTTTCCCAGTACTCTTCCTATTTCTCTCTAATATCATTTTCCTATAGGACTGACTCCCAAAATATCAGCCTTGACAGCACTGATTGTATTTCTCTTTCATTTTTTTTTTAATTTCAAGAGTTCACTTATTGAAAATATTGATAAACCATAAAACAGGATACAATGAGATGTACATCCTCATCCATTTCCCAGAAGCTAGTTGCATTCCCCAGAGGCCATTAGTACCAGTTTATTGTACATCCATCTAGAACTGGTCTATTCCTTGGAAATGAGCAAACAAAACCTTTGGGATAGATGAAGGTCCAGTCTTTAATATATGTGTGTGTGAGTATATATTTGTGTATAGGTGTATACACATGCATAAAATAATTCAACCCTTAGATTTATAGAGATGTGTGTAAATATATATGCTATCACATACCCATATATATTGTATGTAGAGAGACACATGTATATTTGATCTCAAAATAACTTCACTTATGAGTTAGAGCAAATTATGTGGTTGGCTCAAGATTAGGGATAAAGATGAGGGAATTTATATAGATATTTTTGTTATTAAAACTTCCATATGGCTTTTCCCACAATAAGTATAGGCCTCTTTAATATCTAAACTCCTTTAAAAAGTTGAAAAGTATTTCCTGAAAAGTTTCTGTTATTTTGGATCAGAACTTATAACATTAACCTAGAAAAGCAAGATGCATAATTGCATTTATAGAGAGCTGAACCCTGAATAGCAGTCTGGCAGGAAGTACAATATGACCACATCTTATTAGTCTCTGAGCCTGGAATATGATTAACATCCACAACTTGTTGAAAGAATGACTCCTTTATATTTTCTTACTTCAGAAGAAACAGTAAAGAGTTATAGATCTGTAAATCTCAGAGAAGTGATCAAGAAAAATGAGCCTTCCTCAAACAAAACTTCCAGGGATTTCGTTTTAATCCTCCCCCAGATACACTAAGCACAGTTCATTTCCTTTCTTCCTTTTATTTACTTTTTTTGTATTCCTTTCAAGAGTGGATTTCCTTGGGCCTTTCTTCTCTTCCTTTTCCAATATCACTTGTATTGTTGCTTTAGAACTGACCTTTGCCATTGCTTTTCTAGCCATTGCCTTCAGTGCATATCAGCCAGGTCATCTGGGTTGAGAAGTTGCAATAAGCAAGGTTTTCTTTACTGGTGCAACTTCTAGTCTGAAAAACATATTCTTTTTTCCTATGCAGTTTCCTCCTGCTCATGGGGAAGGTTGTGGGTGCCTGTCTTTTTCTCCATGACTCATGTTCTAAGCCATTCCCAGTCAGATTGAAGACAAACAAGGGAGTTAATCATCTATTTTACATTGCATTTTCACTACACAGGACCCCTGTATTAATGTTCTGTTACTTTGAGGTAGTTTGTTTGGGTTTTTGTTGTACTGGAGTTTGAATCAGAGCCTCATGATTGCTAGGCACGCACACTTAAACCATGGCTCCAGGCCTTGAAGCTTTAGTTATTTTTCCAATAGGATCTCATATTTTTGTCCAGGACAGTCTGAGCTGAGGCATTACTGCTTTTGCCTGCATAGCTGGAATGGCAGATACATCTTGTTTGTGGAGATGGAGTCTTGCTACTTTTTGTCCAGGATAGTCTCAAACTGCGATCTTCTCAATCTCCGCTTCCTGAGTAGCGGTGGTTACAGGTGTGAGCTACTATGCCTTTCTCATTGCTTTTTTGTTGTTGTTGTTGTTTGTTTTTCCTTTTTTCTTTTTTTCAATGTGGACATAGCCCAGGACAGACTCAGTTGGATCCTTTCCCAGGATAATGGACATATTTGTGCTGTAGTAGACACAAAGCAGCAGCTGAATGAGCAGGCAGCCTTCTAATGCCATTCTGAATGATATTCAGCTGAGACCCGGTCTTGTGTATGAGTCTTGTGCATGTGCAGTTTTTAGGCTTATTTGTCTAAATTGCACGTGGCTTAAAAAAAATCTGATCAAGTTAAGAACACAAAGTTACAGACTTCTGATGAAGAGCAATGACTTAAATTTCTATACGTCTTTTTTTTACACGCCTTGGGTTGCAAAGCAGCTCCAAAAGATAATTCTGCATGCATTTACAGCAATGTTAGCATTCAAGCAATTATGGCATATAGCTATTTTCTTTAAATGATTAATTTATTCATTCCAAACACTTTTGCTGAGGACCTGTTATGGGTGAAGCCTAGCAGTGAACAGGGAGTAGATGGAGAATCAGCTGCTCTGTAAGATTCACAGCACAGAGGCCTGAGGAAGGCGGGGCCAAAGCTAAGCCTGTCCATGCCACAGACAAAGCCTTAGCAGAGGTCCCAATCTTTTTAAAACACATCTGTGAGGATTCATTTTGAGTCTCTAAGCTCCTAGGCTGTGATGCATTGAGTCCAGAGTAAACTGACTTTGTAGGTTAAGGTGTTGTAAGGTAAATCATCCCAGAAGCCACATTTTAAAATATAGAATATTGGAGTCTTTATTACATGGTTAACAGGCTGCAGGCCGTTGGTTGTTACAAAGGCCTGTAGTACACAAACACACATAACACAGCTAGAAAACCTGCTAAAGAGGGAAGAAGTAACAATACCAACAAGTCAGTTCAGCTCCAATGGAGAGCTATAATGGAACTCCATGATAACTGGAGACAAGCCAGGAGACAGGACACAGGACACCATTACAGAGACACATGTGGCTTGGAGTCCTGGTGGCCAGGCTGGTCTGGTCCTAAATAGGTCACTGCAGGGGGCAGATCCTCAGGAAATGCCCAGTCCCGAGCACAAGACTGACAGATTCAGTAACCTATCAGCCAAGTGCCTGCCCCTGCCTCCAGGGGTCCGGGCACACCCATTACCTGGGAGGCAGGTGATGTGGGGGGGGGGGGTAGTTCCTTCCCCCAGCATGAAGACAAGATGCCAGACCCTACCATGCACCATGTGGCCAATATGGTGCCAGCCAGACCTGGCTTCCTTACTTCAAAGGGAGGAAGCATCTAAGAATAATATTAGCAGATATTGTTCTTGTGGTACTATTTCTTGAGCACTGACTTTGAGCCAGATACTTTGCTAAGCATGCAGCAGAGCTCTTCCCATTTAATCTTCCAATATATATATATATATATATATATATATATATATATATATATATATATATATACACGCACATATATATATATATACATACACATATATATCACTTAATTCTCACTCTCCCCATTTTATAGAAAGAAAACCTCAGAGAGCTCTCTAGTAATTTGCATGTGGTCACAAAACCAGGAAGTAGCAGAGTCTGGATTAACAAAGAATGCCTTTGTTTACTGACACACTGGTAAGGACTTTAAGCCATGTTGCCTAGCAAATGCAAAAGGTGAGTTCAAGGTAAGATCTAGAAATTACTGAGTCTGAGACACTAGTCTTAGGTGAACACAGCAAGGCCCCCATGTCAACCCTGGGGTCCCATGTTGGATGAACTGCCATTCACCTGAATATTTTGGATGTTTAAAAGCTTTGGGTGAGATTATTATTTTTATTTTTGAGGGGTTGTGGTCCATGATGTGACAAAGATATGAAAGTAGTTTGTATCTTCCCATCTAATAATGTGTCTCAAAATTGAAGCTGCGAGAACCTATGTTCTCACTGAATCAGAGATTGATTCTCTAAGTCTAGGTAAGGCCTGAGATTCTGCACTTCTAGCAAGCTGTCTCAGATGATGCCAGAGCTCTTAGTCCCAGGGCTACATTGTACATATTTATCTTAGGGATTGGCAGGCAAGTTGCTGTCCCGTCTTCTTTTATCCTATTGAGTACATGAACTTCATCAGGAAGGCACCAGAGCTATGTCCCGTGTCATCTCCACAGAGGAATGTCTTGGGCTAGAGGTCTATCCTGAGAGGTTTTTACTTTGGATCAAGACTTATCTCTGATCAAGCCATTGATCATTAGCTTTGTGTGCAGAAAGTAGCTTGTGTGCAGCATTGAACTGTCTTAAGCCCTTAGGCACTGAAAGGTATTGGAAATATGCCAACAAGCAGGATTAAATGTGATGAACTTTTTTTTTTCTTTTAGGCTTTGTATTGTAAGAAACACTGTCCTCATCTTAGTATCTAAAGCAAACTCTAGCTAGGTCACCTGAAACAATGTTCAAAAGAGATTGTCATGAGTTTCTCTTTTCTCCAGTAACCACCAATGATTATAGAGTTGCCCATTTTAACTTGGGCAGTAGATTGGTTGATAGGGCAATTCTAATGGTTATGTTACAATCCCTTTCAGGTAAGTATGGACTGCCAGTAACAACCTATTCTGTATGTTAAACAACTTAGTACTTAATTACATTGTAGCATGGGTCATGCTCGACTACTCTAAATATTTTCTTTCACAACTTGATCAGTTGCTTCCTAGGAGTGAGCCTGCTCAATCTTTTAGCCAATATCTTCTCTATGTAGATATTGGTCTAGGCACTAGAATAATGCATAGAGGAGGAAACTGCTAAACATGACTGATAGCCAATCAACAATGTGGAGAACACATAGGCTTGGATTTCTGTGCTGGAACCCAACTTTCTCTGTTTGTTAAATTCAGCAGGTTAATAAGAGACTGACTTGTTGAGCTCATTTTCATTGATCCACTATCTAGTTCCTTGTGCTACTCAGTGGCCATATAATGGTACAGACCCAGAAGGAATAGATATATGGATTCAGGCTTGGTAATTCAAGGCATATATATTTCTTGTGCATTTTAATCTCAATCAAGTTGTGGAATCAGTTCCACAGCGATTTATCTCTGCAAGAAATATGTGAAGGGTGTCAAGTAACCACAGCTACTCGGGAGGCTGAGATCTTCTGAGGATTATGGTCCAAAGCCAGCCTAAGCAGAAACATCCATGCACTACTAATCTCCAATGAATTAAAAAAAAAAAAAAAAAGCTAAACGTGGAGGTGTGGCACAAATGACAGAGACTTAGCCTTGAGAGAAAAACCAAGGAAGAGCATGAGGACCTGAGTTCAGGCCCCAGTACTGGTACAAAAAAAAATAGTATTAATAAGTTAAAAAATAAAAACTCCCAGGGGACGAACACAAAGGTGTAATGCCTCTGTGTCTCTGATCATATAAAAGAATATTTATCAAAATGAACACCAGGAAATGAGATCAAGAGGGCTTCTCTTCCTTTTTTTTCTTCTTTTTTTGGTCCTCTTTGTTTGTTTTTTCCATCTTTGGGAGCAAAGGGAGCACAAAAGTGCAGGACATAAAGTGAACAAGTGCAGCAATGATACTCAATAGAAACTACGTTGAAAATGAACTAGACAACTTGTAGATGGGGACAGGAGGGGAAGGAAAAGGGTGACATTGTCCAAACAGAAATGCATTCACTACCTGACTTATGTAACTGTAGCCCCTCTGTGTATAACCTTTACAATAACAAGACAAAATTTAAAAAATAAATAGCGAAGTAAAACATGGGAGGGGAAAGCAACCACAATAGGAAAGCTGATAAGCACAGGAGATACCACATCAAACGTGAAAGTAAGAACTTGACATCCTAAGGCTTTACGCATTCTTTAGGGGAGTGGCTCATGTCTTCAGAAGCAATATGCCACCCGACTCTGAGGCAGAAATTTGAGGGAAAGTAGGCTAGATTAGATTAGAATTAGAATTCAGGAGAATTGGGTTCTTTGTCTCAGCTAACCCATTAGCCAGCTAGCTGACCTTGGATAAATTACCTAACCTTCTTCAAAATAATCTTCTCATCTGTGTAATAACAAACTTGAATTGAATTATTCTTAGAGTTTCTTTAACTTCTAATGTTCTATGACTCTATAAACTCAGCAGATGATCTCTATTTCTGATAAAAAAAAAAAAAAGAATGAAGCATTTTATAATGCCTGGCTCAAGACAAAATAGGATAATTCAGAGAGTATTGTTAATCAGACAGTATTGCTATGGAAAGGGTTGAATATTGATGCTTAGCAAGGCTTCGTGTTGAAAAGAATTAGATTAAAACTTTTTATGGAGATGTTTCTCCTGAGACATTTAAGTAAGAGTCGCTAGCCTCAGTTTCCATGGCTGTTAACTGGGGTTGTTAATATTCAGATTAAAAGGTTGTGTAAGGATTGAATTCAAGCACTACAAGTAAACCTAGTGTATTTTATGAGTTTAATGCCTTGGGGAACTGTCTTTTTACAATTGCTACTATTTCTATTAGCATTGTTTGAGTGAAATGTCCAATTCACCTCTCTATTTTTAACAAAATAGCCACTGGAAAAAAATTAAAGGGGCATCAGTGAATATTTCCCTCTCTTGTCAGAAACAACTGATGTTTATTTCAGAAGTCACAAATCCCTGACTAAGGAGATTGTTGGAACAGGAGGATCAAACCTCCATGCCACCAGAGAGAACAGACTGTTCCCAGAAAGCCTTCTGATGAGCAGCCAGGGGTGTTACTTCCTTTTAAGTGCAAAGGAGCTGTCAGGAATATCCTCCGAAGGCTAAGAACTCAGAAAGGGGCCAGAGGAACCAGCCCTGTCTTTTACCTGCGATTCTAAATCCGTGCTGGCTGGTTCCACACACTGCATACAGATAGAGACACTGGCTCCTCTTAGAGCCAGAGGTAGAACTCCAGTCTTACCAACATCCCAGTTCAAACAAGTGTAGATACTGGGCAGAGGTGAGAGAGGACCCACCAGTCATTTATGTGATTTTGCTAGGCCTGTATACTTTTCTGATTTCAACCATAAAGATCCTCACTTACAGAAAGATGTTTGTATTTTCAGAAGCATAGGAAAGATGGGCTCACATCAACCACGCTTCTGGATCATCTCTTCCAATTCATCATGCCCTGAAAAGCATCTAACCAATAATCACCGAATATGGTTTTTGTTGAATTAATGAGTGAATATTCAATTTTTGTAACTTCTTGCCGAGGAAAATGGCAGCATATTCTTTCATCTCAAAACACCCCCCTCCCCCCCATACAATACCTTGGCACCTCTTCATTACTCCAACGTTAGACTTGCTCCAACTTCTATCTCCCTCTCAGATCTCCTTGTCTTTTTATTTGAATGTGAGTTGGAGTGTTGAAGAGTGAGAGTGAATAATGTCATGTCTGAAGATTTTCAATTAAAGTAATAGGCTACTTGTGAAAAATAACTGATCAAATACAAGATAGGATCTGAAGTAGCTACTGTAACTGGGTCAGCTCCTTTTGTGTTCCTCCAATCTGCGATTGCTTTGCTTGCGTCTGCTGTGCTTGTTAACGTTGTAGGAAGTCATTGATACTTTTATTTGCCATCTTTCTTATGACAGCTTTGTTTTTCTTTTTCTTCCTTCCTTTCCTTACTCCGAGATAAGATTCCTATATGTAGTCTAGGCTGATCTCAAACTCACAATTTTCCTCCCTCCATTACTCGAGTGCTAGGCTTATAGTCTTGATGTCTAGACCTCATTTTTCTTTTGCTAAGGTGGGGGAAAAAAGGAATGATTACTATGTGTAAGATTCAGCTTATATTTAAAACACAAGACATGACGGTCTTTTGACCTAAAGCAAAACATAATTAAACCCATTTCTCCTGAGCTTTCATCTGGTTGTGCAATCTGTTGCTAGTTTACATTCCTCAGTTGTCAATGTTTTCTTGAATCATATGTGTGTGTGTGTGTGTGTGTGTGTGTATGTGACATGCATATACACATATAACATATACATATATATGTGTGTATATATATATATGCATATATGTGTACTTATATTAGGAAAATCAGTAAGACATGAAACAGATAAGTACACAATTGATTTAGAAAGGGGACTAGTCCCATTGTTTTCAAACCTAGTACCCATGTCTGCTGCCCTACAAAATACACAGAATTAATACTACACAAGTGGGAGGCCCAGGACATGACTTTTCACTGTCTGTTACTGATGATAGGATGATGGCTTCCCAATCACATCCAGTTTTTTCTCATAAAGATTCCCAGGTGAACCCTTACTTTATTGTTGATATATTTGTTGCCTGCCGATGCTGCCACGTGTAGATCCCAACTAGAAGTATCTCCAGGGAAGGCTCTGAGTTCCTTTACAAAGTGGCTGTGCTTGTGCTTTTATTCACGAGTATGCTTTGAGTAATTGCTATAGATCAGGCACAGTGCTGGGTATGAGACATATGGGGTTAATAACATAAGACTTTTAACTGGGGTTCATAAAAGAAGACTTTGGGAAGAAAACTTAACAACTGTCAGGTCATAATCTAGGGAGAGGTTCTTTTGGTCCATCTGAGGACAAAGAAAATCATTGCAAGATTTGGAACACGCTCCCATCTTTTAGTTATCCTATGCCTGGAGAGTTTCTCAAGGGGCACCATTTGGTGGTCTGGGGCCAAACTGCCAACAGGGTGGCAGTCTCCTCAGCAGGAGTCTGTGAAACCATGCAAGGTGGATGGGAGAGCAAAGGAACACATGAGGAGTTCGGTGAAAGATACCTTGTTACCAAGCATTTCAAGAGAGAAGACATGTTTGGCTAGCTGGGCCCTAGTCTAAGACACATACTACTCTCAAGTTCTGTAAAGAATTGCTTACGGAGAGTGACTTAGGATCTGGCGACTGAACTCTGATCCTTCAGACCCGGGGGCTCCCCATCCCTGCCCCCTCAAAACTATATCCAAATGGTCCCCTGTTAAAACATGATGTAATGACAAGGGAGCATACATCTCTGCTATGTCATAACCACACAAAAACCAGCGGCATGTTTAAATCTGGCTAGGGAGAGTGATCGTCCCCCTTATTTAGAATTTATTACTGCAAGAACCTTCAGTTTAGATCAATTGCAAAATCCAAGCAGGTTGAAAAGACCTTTAAAATATTTTTCTTTGGCTGATTAAAAAAAAAAGCAAAGGTAAAAAGAAGTGTTTCTGCAGCTCGATTTCTCAATAAATCTGCCAGTTAAAGTATGTGCTTTGTGGATGAAATGTGCGTGCCCGCGGCAGGGAGCCCCACTTAATCGGGTAAACCAACAGCCATACTCCCCTGACATTTCTCTTTTTCCTTGGGGTTTTTCCTTAGGCAGGTTTATTCCACAGAGGGGGCTTATAAAGTCACTCTTTGTATACCTCCATTGCCCCAGCTGACTGCCACGGTCTTTTCTGTCAGTTTATTCTAAGCCTAGTCGATTACCAAGGTAATTGGTTCTATAGATATTGATGTGTTTGGGGGCATTTAGGCTTTATGTATTTTTGTCCAGCTTATTTTGCCTTTTTTCCTTTAGAGAGCGGACGCCCTGTTCTCCTCCTTTGCAGCTCCCCCAAGGTTGCCATAGATTCTGTTCACAGTGGGCTCACATTCCATATTGACGAAAGCGATGTGGATGAGGATAATTGGGTGATACCAGCTCTCTGGATTCTTTCTTAGGGCTGAGCAGTGAGAGGTGTGATTCGTTCAGACTTTCACAGTATTTTTCTTCAAGGGGAATCTAGATAGATCATGTATCCTGTTATTCAGAGAGTTGATAGGGCTTATTGATGAACCACAAACAAATAGAGGACAAACGAACTGAGGACAAGGGCTGGGTATGGGTGGTTCTTATCCTAGCTACTCAGAAGGCTGAGATCTGAACATCGTGGTTTGAAGCCAGGCCAGGCAGAAATGTCCCTGAGAATCTTATCTCCAGCTAGCCAGCAAAAGCCAGAAGTAGAAGTGTGGTTCAAGTTCTAGAGCAAAAAATATACAACAAACGAGAGAGTATAAGGCTTTGAGTACAAGCCTCAATATTGGCACCAATTTTTTTAAAGGCCAAGGAAAATCTCTCTCAGAGTTCAATTAAATTTTCTTTTTGAGTTTTATTTATGAGTCATCAGTTCTCTAACTTGTGTAGGCATTGATTAAACATCATTGTACAGAGATATGATCCTTTCTCCTGGTGGAGCAGATGGACACGAAGGAGGCAGGGTGTAAACAAGCACAGATTATGGATGTAGAGTGAGGTGTGAGAGGAATTAATAGGATGCTGTGATGTAGGGCAAAGGAAGCAGTGCCCACATTCGAGGTCGAGATCAGGAAGGGCTTCTCTGAGTATGACTTGCGCCAAGAAGGGAGCTTTAGCCAGAGGGATGACTGTTAACTGCGAAGGCTGGTGATGTGGAACAGCATGAACGAGGAACAGTGGCCTGGCTACAGATTAAAATAGCAGGTGATGGCCCTACAGAGCTACCTGGCCCCAACGTAGGAGGTCATCAAGGAGAACCATGCTCGTCACATGGATGTCTTCAGATCTCTTCGATACTGGGTGATATAGCCTTGGAACAGCTAGACAGTCAGACAGCAATGGGAAGTCACAAGCAGTGTTTGGAAAGTAGATGGGGTCAGCAAAGAAGAGACCTGGGTTTGTTTAGGTGCAGAGAAGCTTGGCCATCTAGCGCAGCTGGGAAGGAAGGAGCAAGAGAGATAGAACCAGAGGTAATTTCTGGATGTTTGTTGAACAATTAATTATGCAGAACTGACATTTACTAATCTGAGAGTGATGGGCTGGAATTAAGTTGGGAAAGGGTGAGGAGTAAAGAGATTCCTGTAGACCTGTTAAATTTCCATCACCATGGTGATGTCAAAGTGGAGACATCAAATAAGCCATTATTGAGAGCTCAGAGACCAGGTTGGACTTGGAGTTGCAAATCTAAGAGTCTCCAGAATTCAGCTAGTAGCTAAAGCCCTGGGCGTGCATGACAAAGACAGGGGACAAAGACAGGGGAGAGAAGTCAGCCCAGAGAAAAGGTAAGTGTGTGAAAGCTGGATATGAGGGCACTGTAGAAAATATGGAAGAAATAAGCCTACAGAGCGACAGAAGGGAAAGTTTTAAAGAGCCAGGCAATCCCACCTTCTTGGTTGATTTTTATATTCAGTCTATAGGAAAGTGACCAAAGAATGTCAGCAGCAGCAGATGATTTGCTGAGGTAACAGCGTGGAGAATAACTGGGAGATGGGACAACTCAAAAGAGATGGGCTATTCAGAACAGCGTCGTAGTGCACCTGTGCTAAGAGCTGCTGAGGGTTTTCATGAAGAGGGACAGAATATCACGTGGGGGATTAGAGTAACAGTGATTTAGGAGATCTCTCAGGTGGGGATTTACCCCCTGTCTAGTGAGTAGGGGAAGGCTGTGCTGAGCCCTAGCAAAGACAGCACGGAGAGATCACACAGGAAGACACCAATGAAAGCCAATATAGACCTTGCAGAGGTCTTTCTCCAATGATGGCCCAGTAAACTGTAAAGGCCTCTCACCTAGATGTTAAAGTGGCTGGTATGGACTGCCTCTCGTAAGAGTTTGCTTGTGAATGCTGATGGTGGTGGTGACATCAAAGGCAGAATGCTCACAGTTCTGGGGAGTCTTTCCCCGTCTTCTGAGCTGCAAGCACATCTACCTGGTGTAAGTGAGGAACTAGGACCCCATAGACTCACCTGTATCTATACCTCAGCAATTATCTTTGCTTTGGCAGCCATCCCAAGTAGAAGCCCCTTGAACCCAACCTATGTCAATAGTCGACAGCACCTCTGAATTCCAGCCAGACTCCGTGGTACAGCCTACAACAGGGAGAAAGAAGAGATCGGTAGTGATTCTGTGTCAACTCTGGTTTTCAGACACGTGTTACTTCATCCACTATAGTAAAAATCCCAATGGCTTCAAAGAAAAAAAAAAGAAAGAATGCCATTTGGACTGTGATGAATGGGGATGTGGGTGGGACTCGGGATGGATGAGGAAGATTGAGGCTTGTAAAACTCACTAAGGCTTCCCTACAGCATCTAGTAGCGGTGTTAGATTCTTGCCATTCTGAGCATATGTTTCCTTGTTATCTTTTAATTGGTTTTTATTCTACAGTTAACACTAAATGCTTCTTGCTGGTAGCAACTGTGAGCACTAGTCTGGTGCATGTCAATTCTGGGGACGTGAGAGACATCAGGACCTTATCTGCGGCCTCCCTCTCCTTCCCTCATCCCACCAGCCTGCATTAAGAAGCGGGAGATTGCTCATTGTGCCCCTTTTCCTGCCTGTGTTGTCATGTTTATAGATGTCAGGTTCTGGGGAACAAAGGGAGAGGAGTAATCTAAAATCCGAACGATACCACGGGAAGCCGTGTCTAACGGCAGGTGAATGCCAATAGATTGGGAGCTGGTATCAGCAGGCCTGTGATGCATGAAATCCTGCATCCCACGCAAGGATTTGGGAAATTGTTTGAAACAGTTTTGGGGGGGAAACCTAGTAATTAAGAGTTCTGGAGTCAGCTGCAAAATTGGATATTGAAGATCTTGTGCATCTATAATGTGGAAGGAATCACAACATAAAAGGAGGGGGAGGATCTGGTAGTTAAATATTCAGTGACCGTGAGAGCTTCAAACAAATGGCTCAGTCTCGGATCTGTGGTATCTTTCTCTACAAAATGGGATAATAAGAATATTGTGTGAATTGACTACCAGGCTCAAGCCTGTGACCTAACAACTAAGAAGATTGAGGATCTGAGGATCACAGCTCAAAGGTAGCCTGGATAGGAAAATCTGGGAGACTCTTATCTCCAACAAACTACCAACATTCTGGAAGTGGAGCTGTGGCTCAAGTGGCAGAGGGCTAATCTTGTGCTCAGGGACAATGCCCAGGTCTGAGTTCAACCCCAGGGCCAGCAAGGTCTATGCATCTGGTGTGAACAAATTAACTACGGCTAGTAGAGTACCTGCCCCATACAGACTATGTTGTCAGCGATATAAGTCTTGGTGTATTTATATTTGCCTGAAGATATTCTGCAAGTTGTATGCTCTTATTACTATTTTGACCAATTCTCCAGGCTATATTTTCCCATTGGAAATTTTAATACATATTAGTTTTAAAAGGCCTTTTAAAGATTTACCAAAGGCCCGATT
The DNA here is from genome assembly GCF_019054845.1 of Dipodomys spectabilis. Lineage (NCBI taxonomy): Eukaryota > Metazoa > Chordata > Mammalia > Rodentia > Heteromyidae > Dipodomys > Dipodomys spectabilis. Next base: position 17,045,041 of record NW_024870696.1, read on the forward strand.
GGTTGGTTATATTAGAGGAAGAGAACTTCTGTGTTTGCTCATTTTTTATCTTGACTCATCTTGACTCATCCTATTAAGAGTATTGAAAGCAAAAGTTCTATAAACTTAGCTAGAAAAAATTCTGAATGTTTGTTACCGCAGCTTAGAACAAGAGGGAAGCTTTCTCTTGAACCTCCTCCTCCCAGATCTGGCACCAAATCTCATTTCTTCTCTCCCTCTGCACAGTCCCTAGACCTCGAAACCCATGGTGCAGTTCAGCCTCCTGGTTGTTTGTGCGGTCCATCTCCCATTCATTTGAACAGTCCTCCTTTGGAAGTACATTTCAGTTCTTTGCTCATCTTCCTCAGCCTTTTGGCCAGCCCCCTTCATCTTCTGAATACGACTTGCCCTTGAACTGTTGCTACAAGCCACAAGCTCTTGGTCTGGTTTTGAGGAGACTGTTCAGTATGGCCCTCCACTATCCGTGTCAATTCAATCTCATTCTTTCCCCTTGTGTCACAGAGTTAAAAACTCCAACAACCCGTGTGGCTGCCCTCAACTCTGTGTCCTTGGCCAGTTTCTCCTCCGTGAGCAGTCTCTGCCATCCCTGACTACCTGGGTGAGCCCATTCCTACTCATTCTCCCAAACCGGGTCCTTCTCCAAAACTCTTGGGGATGGCTCCCGTTCTCACGTATCTTCTCGAAATGCCTGCAGCACCTGTGGTCTTTATGTATAAACTTAGCACTGACTGCATCCTCTGCTGTTGCACAGACCTGTGTGTGGGCTTCAACTCTTCCACTTCCTAAGAAACTTCTTTGGTGCTCAGTTTGTTGACATTAAAATAGGGATCACGATCATTTCAGCACCAGCCATTATGCTTCCTGTGACACCTTGAATATTACCAGGAAGGTGAAGATCTGCCCTCATGCTCTTGCAAATGGCTTACTGTAAGGAAACACTTCTTTTTCCCTAAGACAGATTAGACTCAGAGAAAACACACTAATTTGCCTATGATAAGACCAGAAACTGATTCTCATTCTTTGTCTAGTAAGTAATTATTACCTGAGTTGCTCATCTCTACCAATGAATAGGGCTAAAATGCTTGTGAATCAAACTTGAATTAAGCTTCTTGCCTTTCTCCAACCCTTACTTTTTTGGCCCAGGCTAAGCCTGAGTCTGAACCTACACATAGCCACCCTAAAGAGCAGAAGTTAAAACATCTTTCCCTCACCCCACTACCATAGTAGTGTCCCTTTGAATAAAACTCTCCTTGCTAAATCCAAATTCTGTTTTATTTGGCAGAATATCTACAAAGTACTTATCATGAGGGCCACAGAAAGTGTAGAATAAAGAGAAACCAGTATTATTGGCATTACACAGTTGTCACTCTTGTATCCCAAATACTTTTTTTGAGGAAAGCATCTTATACTACATTCACAGTCCCCAACACCACACCCCACAGCTCTGGACAGGTGGCAGATCTATGGCCGTACACTGATGAGGTTGGCAGTACTGTTGGGAATCTGACAACCTGGGGTGAGGGGCAGGGGGATCCTATGTATGTGAAAGCCTTTCAGACAACTTCAAGCAATTTTAGCTCTGTTCAGAGAAAGAAGGGAATCCAAGGAGGACTGAGAGTTCCAGACACGGTACTTTCACCAGGAAATGTGGAGACACAGCTCCTGTTCTCTCCTATCTTCTAATGTGCGTAAGATTGTTTCTCAACAAGAGAATTCAGAGAAGCCCCGTGTTGCTCCAAATGCTGCTGGAAGAGAGAGAAGTCACTCCCTTTGAGAGAATTTCATCTCCAAGCATACTCATGGCTACAGGGGCTGGAAGATGCTCTACCTGAGGTTTATTGGCAACCTTGGGAGGGAAGGAAAAGCTGAATGGATACCTGTGACAAGGTTGTTTTTCTTCTTAAAGATGGGACATGTCATATTCTGGAAATGGAGGTCACTGAGTATTTGATGTACATCCTTTATAACAGGAAAAAGAAAATGGTGACCGCAGAAATCCATACTGTTTTTATGATGAGAAAGCTATGATATCAAACCTCAGAGCTTTTAAGAGTGCTTTACATTTTAAAGGTCTCTGGCTAAAGAAAACCTATCCTGTGCACAATCCTGAGGAGTTATCATGGGTAAGTACTGGGGCCAAGTGCCTCCCTGAAAGATGTTTGAAATCATAGCTTTCTACGCTTCACCCAGGATATCTAGAAACTGGAAAGGAATGACTGCAGCTCATGGAGTCCACTTCAGTGAGGCTGGAAAAATGAAGCATTTATCTATTATGAAAGTCAATAGAGGTGGGATCAGTAATCTATGACCCACAGACAAATATAGCCTGCCCCAGTTTGCATGTGTCCCTCAAGCTTAAGGAGAGTTCCTAGCTTTTAAATGACTGAAAAGTAAAACTTGGAAAAGGAGACAGTACTTTTAAGATGAGACAATTATGTGAAGTGTGAGCTTCCGGATTCATAATTGATGTTGTAGTAAAGTAGGCCCATTCATTGGCAAAGTGTCTCTGTTTTGTTTTGTTTTGTTGTTGTTGTTGTTGTTTGTCACAAATAGCTGCCACAAAGACTGATTCTCTGTAAAGCCTGAAGTATGTTCTATCTGGTCTTCTGCTGAGGAAGTTTTTCCATCTACTACCATCGATGGTAGCTCTGTTACTCATAATGCTCTTATCCCTGAGTCTAGTCCAGAAGCAGGCTGTTTTAATGTCTCTCCTCGTCTAACCATTCTGATGGAATTTGGTCCGGTGTTTGATCTTTTTTTCTATTTTTCTAATGGCATTTATAGTTTGTGTGTCTGTCTTATCTCCTCTCCAAGATAATACATCCTTTGAATGTGGGGATTACATATAATTCATTTTGGGATATTCTGAAGACCTACATAGTACCTTGTAAATAGACATTCAATAACTTTGTATTTGCTCTTTCGAATTGAGTTGAGTTCCAGTGTGGGTCTTGTGACTTTTGCCTGATGTCAACAAACTTTTGATAGAAAGAAAGTCCTGGGAGGCTAATGAAAGATGTACAAGGGGGTGGGGGCAGGGAGAAAATGATATATGCACACACAAAAAAGAATTCATGGCTATGATGTGGAGCTGAGTACTTTTCACTATGTGTGAAAGAGTTCAGCAACATTTGCTTCTTACTGTTTCTGAAATTAAAAAAGTTAGACGTGCCTCAAGGATTTAGGAACATAATGAATTTCCTTATCAGCCATTTCGAGAGGGTCCTGTTCTCTCGGCTTTCTCTGCATCATTTAAATTCCTCACATTTGGGTTATTTTGTTCAGCGTGTGTGTCTACCCAGAAACAGGCATTCCATTGTGTGCATTTATCTGTTTGACACTGGGATAGAATGAAGACAATATCTAGATTGTCCTCCAGTAGGTTTGTTACTATAGGAATGAAATTTAAATACAAGATCTTAGCACGGAAAGGTTTGGATGTAGATAGAATTCATGACTTAATGTATCTGAGTGGCTTATTTGCTGAGTTTCCCTGTGGGTTTCTGATTCCAGATTTAGTCGGAGGAGAGAGATCCCCCTGGGTTTTACTGATACCTGGGAGGCATAGGCACTTTTTTTTCTTCTCTGTGAAAACAAAAGGGAATACAATAATCGTAGTACTCTTTTAGTTCTGATAGCTAAGTATCAGAAGTAGTTATTCAAACACAGAATGGTGCTTCTTAAAGGCTACCATTTATATACCATCTACTCCATGTAAGTGCTATCCATCTAGTGTTATATTTTAGGAAGAAATCTTTTTTTTTCCTTTCTGTGGTTCATGGGGCTTGAACTAAGGGCTTGGGCACTGTTCCTGAATTCTTTTATTCTGGGCTAGTGCTCTACTACACGAAGCCACAGTTCCACTTCTGGTTTTCTAGTGGTTAATTGGAGATTAGAGTTTCACTAATTTTCCTGTTTGGGCTGGCTTTAAGATCCTCAGATCTCAGTCTCCTGAGTTGCTAGGATTACAAGCATAAGCCACTGGTGCCTGGTTTTAGTGGAATCTTTTATAACTAAAAAGGATGGCTTACAGACCAAAATTTAGTCTTATTCTAATAGTGTAGCACTTACATTTGAATGAAAGTTCAGCATGGTCTACGGCAGTTTTCTACTTGTTTCTGTCTTTCTTTGGCTGTCAGTTAATGTCCAACTTCCAGAGAGGTTGGCTGCTGGCCTTGCAGGTTCTACTGTAAGGGACATTGGCATCACTTCAGTCTGAACACACATGCCCCAGGTACCACAGTTAGGCAAACTCACTATGCCTTTGGATTGATGCTATGCATCCAAGGTTTACATGGAAGCCCATGATCACCAACTAGTTATGAATTTCACATCATCTTTTTCTTCTCTCTTTTCCATTCCAAGGGACTCTCAGGGGCTTTGTGGTTCTGTTTCTGAAGCCAGAGGTCAGCTGGGCCCTACATATTCTACCTCTACTTTTACTTGACAGCGTAGGTACTCTGAGGCCTGGATGAAGTTATGGTTTCTTCAGCTGCATTTTGAAGACAAGTGGCAGAGCTTTTCCTGACCCTAATTTCACCCACAGCAGGAATTTCCAGTCTCTTTAGTATGTGGGAACTCACCGTATCTCTTCCTTGGTCAGTTAAGTTCCTATAGCTTTGAAGCCCACACATTTAGTCTTTATTTACTACTGTCTGTCTGGTCTTTGTTTTTCTTTTTAACATTACAATATTTTCCTTCATGACATATTTATTGAGTATTTACTGGGTAACAGGACTGTGCTTGGTAAGGGGGATAAAATAGTGAAAATGGCCACAACTGAGTATACCAGAGGGCCCATGAAGGTATAATAGTATCATGCTATTCTCCCATGAAACACACAGGCCAGCATGACCAGCTGTTATTAACCTCTTTTGCAGATAAGGAAAGTGAAGTCCAATGCATAGGGCTCAGAGCTCTGAATCTGAACCCAGGAGTGACTCTCTTATATCTTGACATAATGAAGTCTAGGTCAATACTGGTCATTCCTACAGTAGTGACCAAGGTTATGAAGCAGTTGCAGCATCTGCCTTGGCTATTTTCCTTGTGGCATGATGGGTTACTACAGACTCTCCTACCTTCCCTTTTGTTTCCCAGGCCAGGTGTTACTCCTAGACCCAACCCAGGGGTCCCAGAGACTCTAACTCCTTGTATACCATGGACTATGGGCCACTAGGAACTTGTTCTGATTGTCCCCCAAAGAGGCCAAGTGTCCATAACCAATGATTGCACCTGCTGCTTGTGACGGGAGCCCAGTCAGGGCTAGCACCTGCCCCTTCCGGCAGGGAAGCACTTTTGGTTATTTCGGGCCCAGTTCAGCCCAAGGCTGTTGATGTTTTAGTTGATTATCATTTCTAAATTAGACCTCTAGACCGGGGCTCTGAGTTCATGTTGTCAGAACGGCTCCACAAACAATGAACTGCTTATGTTTATCAAACAGTAAGATGTTCAAAGCTAAAAGAACATTTCTCGCTTTCTTCTCTTTTATGTCTTGGGCACTTGGAAGATTTCTCACATGTGTGCTGACAATATGTAATAAAATATCACCCTCGCCTGGGCCGGCGAGTCTTTCCATATTATCTGCGGGCAGCCTGAGTCCGAATCACCTGGGGTACGTGTGAAGTGCAGGAGCTTAGCTCCACTGATTTGGGAAATAAAAGAGCAGGTCATAGAATAATAGAAGCTTCCCATTTTACTGTGAAGAGGGACCAGGGACTCGTTCTTTTCAAATGCTCACCTTGCTCTGACGCACCTGACAAGTGACCGGTCAACGTGTACGTGAGGACTTCCCTTCGTCCAGGACTCACCCATCTTCAAGGCTGTCCATCTCATTTCAGGCCAGCTGTAAATTACCACAAAAACCAAACTGTCCTTAAAAGAATCAGCTGTCTTCGTTTCTCCTCCACTGGAGTGTACTTCAGTACGTGTGTACTGCGACACCTCACCATTCCTCTGAGGACTCCATCCTCGGGTTTCTGTGCACCCCCTCCCTGCCTTGTTCATCTGAGTAGTTTTCTTGTTGAACGCCAAAGAATACTGATTCTGGCACAGATGAGGCACTCAGTGGAAGACTGTGGCTCAGTAAACTCATCTTCCCATGGTTTCTTGCCTTGGATCTGAATTCTGCTCTGTAAAAATGTGCTCCCATTCGCAAGTGACAACCCAGAAGTGAAAAGGGAGAGCCAAGTCTGCCTCTGTATCCATTCTGAACCATTCTGTTTCCTTCAGCCATTGTTTCTAGGACTTGGTCTCCCCATGCCCTGCGATCCTAGTTGGGAGTTAAGGTACTCTTGGCTTGAACCACTGAGAGCCGAACCAAATTCTGGTGTGTAGCTTGCCTTGCCATTGTGACTGTCATTGCCACATTGTCTTACCATGACCTGAGATCCGCCTGTTGGCTTAGCAGCCATGGTCTTCTTAGTAGCCCATTTATCTCAGAACCTTTGTTCCCTCTCTCTGCCTCTACCAGTCCTGGTCCTTCTCTTTCCACTACCCACAAATAGCATTGGAATCCAGTAGATGGCCCATTTGGGAATCTCTCTCCTAAACAGGGTTCCGGTTGCAGCTCTGGGTAAAACCGTATGTTATAATGAGAGCTTCATTAAAGTTTGGAGAGGTAACTAGAGAGCTGGGAGGATGTGGGTGGATGGAGGGTACAGGTCACCAAGATGTGTAAAGTGTCCTGTCCGCTCAGCACATTTTAGAACTTAAGAGATAAGGACTAAAGGTGAGAGGATGCTCAGAATCCCAAATCACTGCCACCAGCCCCTGTCTATGTGAGCTGGTAGTTCTGGAAAGCTGAGAAGCAACATAAATTTCAGTGAGGCAAATCTAAGTGGTAACGGACTTTAAGTTCTGTCATCTATAGTTAATTTGCAGAATAAATTGGTCAGGACAGCACAAGGATTTAACATCCAGATTCATTTGGAAAACAGAAGCCGGGAGAGAGTATCCAGAGGAAGACGGTTGGAGTGGTATTATTATTGAGTAATATTTTTATTCAGCATTTCTAGACCCTTTGGTAGTTAAAGCTATTTATAAGCCCAGCTTTGCAGTGTCTCAGCAAGACACTGAGTCTCCATTGGGGAAGCTAAATCCGTCCCAACAGACTCCCACCTGCAGGTAACTCAGCTTAGCGGCCTTCCCCGGGACCCTCCGTGTGTACCCTGCGTGGCCAAGTTTTTATAACCAGACATGCAAGTCACGATGGCATGGAGGTTAGACCCACTTCAGCACTATCCAGGGGTTCCCCGCTGCGTGTTGCTGCTCAGGCTTGAGTGGAGAAGAGGGTTGAGGCAGGAGCATCCAGGGCAGAGGTCGGGAATGGAGAAGCAAGAAAGCAGGGGTGCTGTAAGGCACCGAGGGAGTCTTAAAGAGGCTGAAGAGACTCACACACGCCTCCCAGTGGAGAAACGATGCTATCCTATAGATTCATTCCTCCCTATGGCTGAGTGGAGGCCTCACTGGAAACAGAGCCGGTGCTCTGGGGGTTTCTTTTCCTCTGCATATCATCTGCAAAATTACTCCTCTGAGAGTTTTCCTGGCTCCTTCTAAGGAGAGGGAAGCGCTTTCTCCACAGCAGTCTTGGGGGTGCATAGTTGACTTCTCAGTTCATCCTCTCAGACAAGAGAAGGGGGCCAGGGGAGCTTTCACTTCCAGACAAGAGCTAGGAAGCCTCTCTCCTGTAGCCTGCTGAGCATGCCCACTCATTCACGTTGCCTTTCTGCTAATGGAGATTTGAAAATAGCAAATCCCGCAGGTGTTCCTCATTTTCACCTCTCTCCCAGCCTCGTCTCTCTCCCTCCTCCCTCTCCCCATGCCAGTCTCTCTGTGGAGACGCAGCAGGGATAATCCAGCACGATTCTGCACATCCTGAAGGCTGTGACTCTGAATCTCTATGTCAGGTTTATTTTGACAGTGATGAGAAGCTGCATACAGCTTCTACTGAACAGAAGGAGCCAGAAACTTGTTTCCTTTTCATAAAGGGATGGATGACCAGTTCCCAAATGGCCAGGGACTGAAGTAGGGGTGGGCCCGCTGGTCCATGTTCCAGGTTCAAGGTGATGGGCTCTGTGGTGTCAAACTGAATTTCCGACGACGGTCCTGCAGCCACAGATTGTGAACTTCCTTGGAAATAGATCCTGGTGAAGATGATTAAGATGAGCTGCTCTTGGAGTAGGTTCTAAATCCAGTGAGAGGTCTCTTTATAAGAGGACAAACGGTAGACTTGGGCACAGACACACAAAGAAAGCCGTGTAGGGCAGAAACTAGGGTGGTACAGCCCTAAGCCAAGGGGCTGCCCAGGGGTTCTGGAAGCTACCAGACATTAGGAAGAAGAAAGAGAGGTTCTCTACAGCTTTCAAAGGGAGCATGGCACCTTAATTTTGGATAGTTAACCTTCAGAGCTGGGGAGCAATCAGGTTTTTTTTTTCCTTTCTTTCTAATAAAGCTCATGGAACTTTGTTAAGGAAGCCCAGGGAAATAGGGGAAAACAGCTTGATAAGAAATAAACAGCTGGACACCAGTGGCTCACACCTGTCATCCTAGCTACTCAGGAGCCTGAGATCTGAGGATCACAATTCAAAGCCAGTCCAAGCAGGAAAGTCCATGAGACTCTTATCTCCGATAAACCACCAGAAAACTAGAAGTGGCTCTGTAGCTTAAGTGGCAGAGTGCTCGCCTTGAGCTGAAGAGCTGAAGGACAGCGCCCCGGCCCCAAGTTCAAGCCTCACGACTGACAAAAACAAAATCACAAACATTGGTAGTCCGTTCGTGAAGACCTTTAGTGACTGACTAAAGACAACAACCGTGGAATTAGGATGGGAGGGAAAAACTGGGAGAGAGCGAGGGAAGGGGTGACATTGTCCAAAAAGAAATGTACTTACTACCTGACTTATGCAACTGTAAGCCCGCTGTACCTCACCTTCATAATAACACTATGAAAAGAAATACCCCCCCCCTACACACAGGAATTAGTTAAACTGCTCCAGATCTCACAAGGTGGGTAGAAGCTAGTATGCCCACAACGACATAACAATCCTGCCAAGAGGGAGGGAGGGAAGGAGGGAGGGAACACTTTCAGAGCACAGTGCTGGACGCCAAGGCCACTCACACCAGAGAGCATCCTTGCCCTGGGAGTGAGTGTGACCGATAAATGACAAACCAAGTGCAGTGTGATGTGCTGTGGCTGAGGCTCTTGTGTTTACAGGCGCAAGGTGCCAGTAGAATTACTTCTCCTGAGAACAAGGCGAGCAGAGCAGCTATCCATGCATACATAAGGAAAGAAGGACCAGGAGAGAGAGAGACAGACAGACAGACAGAGAGACAGACAGAGACAGAGAGAGAGAGAAAGAGACAGAGAGACAGAGAGAGAGAAAGAGAGACAGAGAGACAGAGCAAGCAAGCGATAGATATTTGGGGCAGCGTAGGAGTGGCTCGCTCACTGGGGAGTCACAGTCTAGCAGAGCAGGATAGGTTGTTTTTGCAGCAAAAGCTTTGGTGATTTCCAGCAAGTGTTGGGCTTGATTCTCCTTCCTCATGAGATCCCGGGGCTGTGCAAAGAGGGATTCCAGGAACAGCAACAATGTCCTTGTTTTCTTCTTCACGTGAAATTTACAGTTGAGAATGGGAGGCAGTTGGGTCGCAGTCAAATTCCAAAGGCTGTTTTGTGTTCCTCTTCATCCCTTGGTAGATTCTACCATCCTGCAACTTCTTTAACTCAACTTCGTATCTCATACCCATTGTCACTGGCCCCAAAGAGGCATATGGAAGGCTCTGGGAAACTAGGAAATCGGTGATGATGTGTACTGTTCCCACACCAAAGCTGACTAACAACTTTTTGGCAAAGACCAAGCACTTTTTCTACACCCAAATCGCAATTGAACCTGACCAGTCAGGAACCTCAATCAGATACTTATTTGTGGGACAACATGCCTGTGAAGATAGGACAATCTTGAGAAAAGATAGCATGGTTACTGGGGGAGTTTTAAAAGCCACTGGTGGTACAGATGCCATTTGATTTGTCTCCTATATCTTCGAAATCTGCATAGTCATAATTGATGAGCAGAGGTCCCTTGGGGGAAAGGTTGAATTCTGTTTTGGAGGCAGGAAATTAGAAGAGAAAATATCAACAAGGACTACAAGAAAAGTAAGTCCTTTCTGGATAAATACCAATTAACTGAGAATTCACTTTTCTGGGAGACACCTTTCCTTGAGTCTCCAAGTTAATGGTATTTTGTTGAGGTGTTCAGGGGTATCTGATGACCACTAATTACCACACAGGATCTGGCAACCTTGCTTACTTCTCTGAAGGGCTGGTTACAGGGCATGATCATGACAAAGAGCTGCTGTTTCCAGAAACTTCCTTTTAAAAAAATGTTCTAAATAATTGATTCTGATATGTATCATTACCTTAATCGTAGAGTAAAAAAAGTAAAGGATATGTCCCGAAGATTAAAAACAATAAAATCCATTTCACTTCTAAGAAATGATAAAAGTACACCTTCTTTAGAGCTAGGAGGTTTTATTGTTTGTTTTTGACGATCAGCTGAGAAGCAATGGGTTTCCATTATTTAATTCCCAAAGAGTGGCATACTTACTTGGATCTACTAGGTAGAGATGACTCGAGGCTGGGAACATGGGATTCCTCCCCAGAGGCAGCCAAGATGGGCAGAGTAACAAAACTTCAGAAAATGTAAGTTTTGAGACCTCTTCTTTGGGACCACCGTTGGAGGTCAGGGTGGATCTCGTTTGCAGGCCATCTTCATTGTTAAACAGGTCCTTGTGATGCCATGTCTGCAATGACTCAGATTCCCAGGTCCGCACAGAGATCCAGAATACCTTCCCCCACCCCTGGGCCTTTTCTTTTCCACCTAAACTACTCTTTGGTTCCAGGATATCACTGTCCTGAGCCATCGCCATGCCCTTCAGACAGGCTGTGTCAACTTTTCCAGATATTCTAGCCAGGAACAACTGTCTGTCCTTTAGCACCAGATCTGGCCTGGTCCTGGCCGAAGCTTAAAATCCTAACATGCTGAGACATGTGGATATGCCCCTGTGTGTTTTACACAGTGTGCAGTAACAAATAGTGTGGGCCAAATCTTCACCTCTTTTCATCCAGATCAGTTTTTGAACCACTCTCTCTGTATCTGAAAGTAGTGTTGCCCAGTGAGTGGGAGTTATGCACCTTTTCTCATGACAAAACAAAGAGCATTTCCAAACAACCTAGTTCAGCAATGCCCCGAATGACTGTAAACCCAGCCCGGCTAGTTAGTACCTGCAGAAGACAGACCCCCTTGTAGTCATTCAGTAAATATTTGTTTAATGAATTGTTGAATCCATTAGTGTACATTATATATAGAATACTTGGAGAGATTGTAGTGGAAAACAAGACACAGTTTTGCCCTTCAGGGTACTCACTGTATAATGGAGTTGGTGATGAACAAAGCAGGTAGGTAGAAAAGTATCACACAGGAAAACAAGAAGGAAATTTAGAGATCGCCCACTGTGTCTCCAGCATACTCTGTCTGTCTATCTGTCTGTCCGTCTGTCCTTCCATCTGTCTTTGTGGATTCTAACCTGATTGGAATTAGCCCAGTTATCTTTATTTTTCCTATGAGGAAGCCCAGACACAGGGAAGCTGAGAACTGAACCCCGAATCACACAACTAACAAGTGCTGAAGGCAGAAATCAAACCTAATCAGTGTGATTAGGAGTTTCTAAAGTACCACTTCTCTCGTGGGGTGGAGAGGATGGAGATAAGTGCACGGTTTGGGGAGGTGGAAAGTAAATTTAGCATTAGCTGATTAATGGGCTGGGGGCTGTGAGCAGTGAAACCAGCCAGGCTTTCTGACTTGAGCACCTGGGAAGTCAGCTGTCGCTTTCCCTGAGCTGGTACCTAGAAGAGGAGGAAAAGGCTGCCAAGCAGAATGAGGAGATAATGACTGATGTTGGAATGTGTTGGATCTGAGGTTCTGCCATCCATATAAGTGTATGTCCAAGCAGAAGAGTTATAATCTGTTAATTGTATAGAGACCCTGGCTAGAGAAAGTCCACTGTCACCTCAATAATGCTTTGTACTACTTGGTGGGTTGAAGCTTTAGTAAAAGACTAGAGAACAGTTTACAACTACTTCAGTTTTAGTTTCTGTGCTTGAGATTTTTTTTTTTAAATAGAATTTAAGCTGGGCGCCTGTGGCTCATGCCTGTCATCCTAGCTACTCAGGAGGCTGAGATCTGAGGATCATGGTTCAAAGCCAGCCTGGGCAGGAAAGTCCATGAGACTCTTATCTCCAATAAAACCAGAAGTGGTGCTGTGGCTCAAGCGGTAGAGTGCTCACCTTGAGCTGAAGAGCTAAGGGATAGTGCCCAAGCCCAGAATTCAAGCCTCACAACCGACAAAAAAAAAAAAAGAAAGAAAGAAAGAATTTAAGTCTATGACTAGAACTTATCAGAATATCCATGGATATAGGTAGATAGGTATATAGATAGATATAGATGATATATATATATATATATGTATACAAGTAGATGTAAGTAGATATGATATAGAGGATAGACAGATATATAGATATATATGACATGTAGATATACATGTAAATAGTTGTTTATTCATAGAGATATATGATAGATAATAGATAGATAAATATAGACAAATAGATGTATGTAGATAGAGGTGATAGATGACAGATAACCAGATGAGATAGATAGATAGATAAATAGATAGATAGATAGATAGATAGATAGATAGATAGATAGATAGATAGATAGATAGATAGATAGATAGATAGACAGATAGCTAGGCAGACTAAAGTATACACATTAAAGCTAAGAAAAGACATTTCAATGTGAAAATGACACTATCCCTGACCATGTAGCACTTACGTATTATCAAAGCATAAAAAGAAGTGGCCAGTCTGTGCTCTGTGTCCTTTTCTCTAATTATTAATCATCACATTGTGTTTGGTTTGGGTCTCAGAATGCGTGTCACCATGGAAGTGGCACACAGTTTAAGTTCACGGTGACCTCAACCTTTCTGTCCAAACATAGTATTAATCATTGCGAGAGACTAACTGTATCCTCTGCAGCTGGAAGGAGATGCACACTCCAATCACTCAGCCAGGTCATCTGCCTGCAACAGTAGATGGGGGTGAAGGTTGGGGTAGGCCCTGGCCTGCAGGATGTGGGTACACTTTGCTGAGCTGGGCTTCATCTGCCCACATCAGCCCTCTTTCCTCTGTGACCCACGCTATTCCCCAAAGCTGCCATCTGATTAGTTTGCATTTGATTCTTTGCTGCCTAATGAACTGCCACTGTCGCTCTAGCTGTGATGTCATTAGCATCTCATTGCCTTGGGCACCAACTCAGGAGAGAGATTCTTAAGCAGACCTCGAATCCTACAGGAATTGTACCAATTTACTTCATAGCAACTAATTCACCCTGGTGACCTGTCCGTTCCCACCTGCAGAGCAGGTCCTGCATGGGAATGGGTTGCTCACTTTCATCATCCTGTGTGTCCGGGAGTGGAGGTGGGTCAGTCTGTACATGCCACAAGCCATGGGCTCCATGGAGATCTGGAGCAGGAAGGGATGCCAATATTCTCACACCACAATATTCTATTGGGGGAAATTCATCCACTTGGGTGCTGTAGGATACAAATTTAGCCTAAAGCAAATGGCATTTATTTATAGCAAACTGTATTTGCAAAATGCCTTGCAGTTTTAGAGTTGTTAACTACATTCCAGGTTGAATACTCCTCTACGTATAAGACAACTTTTTGTCACAGCCAGATACAAGAGCCTCTCCAGAGAGCAATGGACTCGATTCGGTAAACAGGGATGGGAGAAGGAGGGGATCACACTGGTTATTCTTCATCAGAGGGCATCTTTGCTGGCTTTATACTCTTTTGAGTATAACTGTATAACTGTAGCTTATTTCTGATGGCCAGAGACATAGAAACAGAGTGTTTGGTTTGCTAAGAGACAGCATATAAATTCCTAGAGCATTTCTACCCAGACTGTGGAGGGAGGGTAGAAGAAGGGAAAGTACCCAAGAACTTGTAGTGGAGTTCCCCCAAGGGGTGGACAGTGAACCCTTGAACTACGAGCAAATAGATGGTCATCCCTCTCTGCAATTGTCTGCCCATAAACCTCTCTACCACCCGTTCCAACAGAGGAGGAGCTGAAAACAAGTGTCAGGGATCACACGCTCCTGAAGTTTTCAGGACCTGAGCTGCTCTTTCATTTGACACAGCTGGGATGGTTGTAGGCCTTCTCTTTGGGCTAAGGAGATTTATCTGGGCTTTCGCCACTAAACGCCATCATTTAAAGGAGTATTTCCCCAAAGTATCCTTAACTTCACATGGAAAATGCATTTTCTCTTAGAGAAATCTCTCTCCCACACACATTTCTATTCTTCACGGAAACATGAACGGATAGCTTTGGGGAGATCACTGCTCATCAGTTCTGGGCAAAGCCAGCTCTCTGGTAGATGCCATTTGAGGTAACCAGAGACTGAATGGATCGTGGGTCTTGGCCTTCTGCAGGGACCTTGGCAGTTGCCTATCTTCAGGTGACAGAAAATAGCATTCTGAGCTAGAAGTAGAATTTGGTGGCTTTACCCACCCACCCCCCAGGACTTGTCCTCCTTCCCCCTTGTCTCTACTGTCCAGTCTTGCCAAACATCTGAGGCTAAAGGGCATTGACAAAGAATGTTTGCATCTTGATTTTAATTGGGATATCCTGACGACAGCAGCAAGGGGAACAACCCCTCATGTTTACAGCAATTATAAGCCTTCATGATGGAGAGCTGGGGAGTAAGGGAGGAGGTGGGAACCCTCCATAACCCTCTGTGTTTGTGGATACAGCGCCCCCTAGTGACGACAGTTCTCTTTCAGGATGGAGCATGCCAGGCAGTGGCTAGGAAAGGCTCCTGGGTACTTTAGTCAAAGAAGTTTGCGGCATTCTTCCTCTTGATTAGGTAAAACTTTCCTCTTCTGTGTTAGGTAAAATTGAGGAAGTTTTGTGTTTTCTTCCCTCGGTTTTGTGTTTCCTTAATTATCTTGTCACTATCTTACATCTTTCATTGGATTTTTTTCTCCCTAGGATAGCTGGTTTTCAATTGTTTCACTCTTTGTCTTTGTTATCTGATTGAGAAAAAAAATTACACCTGCATGAACATGGTTGAAGTAGGGTGTGCTGGTTATTCTCTAAGTTTATTTCCCAGAATTTCCCAAAATGAATTCAGAAGAAAACAACAAAAACCAAACACAACAACAAAAACCAAAACACTCATTTTCTGGTTCAATACCACCATCTAGTGATGAGTTTGTGGAACTTCTTCAGCTTCTGTTGAAAGGATTAGTAACAAAGGGCGCTGGGTAAGGAAAAAAATCTTTTAAGGTGCAAATAGCTTATCTAGAACCCCTTAACCTCCTAGCCAGGCTCCCTGGCAGAATTTCAAAAATCCTGTTTTGAACATGAAATATTGTATTTTCCTAACTTTTGAAAAAGGGAATTCATTAACTCTTTCAGTGAATGGGTTTTGCCCAGAGTTGAGACCGAGGGCCAACGGACCTCACTGTACCCTTGTGTATTCCAGTCCAGTCTATAAAGCAGTCTGAAGAGAGTCCTGCCAAGAACTGGGGACCCTTTACAAACACTGTCTGCTATGGGGATGACTGGGGTACAGAAGCCTGCGTGTGGTAAAATCCTACCAGTGAGGAAACTGACCTAGGGGTTGGTGAGTTGCTCTGAGCTCTCAGGATACCTGTCCAATGCCACCTTTCTCAATTTGGTCAGCGTGGTTATGCAATCCCTTTACAAGCCAGAAAGAACTGGAGCTCAATTCTGTCTATTACTAAATGAAAGCCACATGTTAAATACATTATACCTCACACTTACAGTCAAGGAGTGAGTCCTTTGTCTTCATGCCTGGGAGGAGTTTGCTGTCCAGAGCTGGGGGTTGGACAAGGCCAGGGTGGTCATGCCTCATGATTTTCCCAAATGGGCTCGAATTACCCGCCAAACCAGGGGGAGGGATGATGCACAGGAGCTCCCGGGACCCCACGGGGAGAGAGCTCTTCTAAAATGTCCACGAGTTGTGGGTCATACTCACTCACTGGAACCACTTCGCAAGGCCTTCCAGCCAGTTCACCCAGAGATCTGGCTCATCAAGTCCCACATTCTTGTTGAGTCTTGGAGACCGGAACGAATGCGCCGTGCATGCTCTGTGGTTGCCAGGGCACAGCAGTATCTCTGAAATCATTTCCTGCCTGGGACAGCCACCGGGCCCAAATGAGTCAGAAATCTCTTCAGGAACCCAATGCTTTTCTCCCCCAGGCTCCAACACTAGCGTTGACTAGTCAAATGGAGAACCAAGAGAAAGGGAAGAGACATGATGAACAGTTTTCTTTATGTGGGAGCAACCCTAGTTTCCTTTAGTTGCTATTTCTATCACCCCAAAGTAGACTATTACATTCTCTAGCTATCTTTTTCTCTTCAAACAAGAGTACAGATCTTTTTATTGAAAAGTCAGACTTCTTCCCCATTCCTAATGTACGCATATAAAGTGGAAATGTCCTCTTTTCTTCTATGACCTCAAGACAGAAATCTGAACAAAGAAGTTGATTCAGATCCCAGAACATACTAGATGAGTGTCTCTCAGTCAACGGGCCTTATTCTCCTTGTCTATTATGCGGGTGTAAGGTCAGAATTCTCTGCTTGCAATGGCTAACGGAGAGCTCAAATCCATCCCACTTCATAGTTGGTGCATGCCAGTGATAGTTGTGATGATAGTTCCGGGCTGTGTGTCAGCCTCTGAGCTGTGTGCCTTTGGAGCCTATCATTTCCCAATGCCCCACAGAGGTGCTGGGCAGTCTGTAGTTTATTTAGAAAACCTCAGAGTCCCAGAATTGTGGTGGGGGGTACGGTGTGTATGCTTGGTGACAGGTGTTCACACAGATCCCATGGACATAACCGGTGGAACTCCTGATTCTGAGAATCTCAGATATGAGAGTCTCACATGGGGCCTGGCCATTTCCCAGCATGCTCTCTCTCTCTCTCTTCTCTCTCTCTCTCTCTCTCTCTCTCTCTCTCTCTCTCTCTCTCTCTCTCTGCCTCACTGGGACAATGTGGGCCCCCACATCGAGTGGGGTGAGGGAAGCACATCGCACCCCTTCTAAGCCATACTTGTTAACCTCTCAGAAGCCAGACCCCAGGCCCCGAGGCCTGCGACTGTCCCTCGTTCCCCTGGCCTCCCTGACTCTTGCTCTTCCTTGTGCAAATGTTTGACAGGTAACTCCCCGTCGGATGAATCGGAGGAGCGGGAGAGAGACCCCAAGGTACTGACATTCCCAGAATACATCGCCAGCCTGTCCGACTCTGGCACCAAGCGCATGGCAGCCGGGGTCCGGATGGAGTGCCACAGCCAGGGCCGCTGCCCTTCCTCCTGTCCCCTGTGTCACGTGACATCCAGCCCGGACACACCCGCCGAGCCGGTCCTGCTGGAGGTGACCCGAGCTGCCCCTGTCTACGAACTGGTGACCAACAACCAGACACAGAGGGTGAGAGGCTGGGGACTGGGGGCGGTGGGAAGACATCACCAACAAGGCTTTCAAAGAGGCCGAGGAGCGTTAGGTGGCCTCATCCAGGCATCTGGTTTGCTTAGACTTACATACTTGCAAATTAAGTCCAATGAATGCATCTGGAGTAATCTGGTGTTGGAGTCCTAGCTAAGGGCTGGTGGCATCTTTGAGCATGGCGAGGGGGTAGAGAGGGAAGCGCAGTCCTTGCAATCTGATGTCACCATGGAACCCTCCTAAGGGGCTGGGAGAGGCAGCTCAACTCGGTCTCACCCCTTGTTCACATGGAGTCGGCCACCTCCCCTCAAGGTTCTATCTGTGCTAGCGCGGGAGCGACTCTCATTGAGATCCTTGTGTGCCCCAGGAGCCTACAGGTCATAATTCCCAGAGGAACTTGCGGGCATCCTTAGCTTCTAGAAGGTTTGCTTTCATTGGGCCTAAGAACCAAACAGCACCTGCATGCAGATCTGCGTTTGCTCAGGCAGCCTGAGGCCTTGACTCTTCTCCATCCGTGCGTCCTTGGTCTCTGCCTCTCCTAGCCACACAGAAACAGGAGAAACAGAACGGATCTAGAGGGGACAAGGGGTTCCAGGAGGCAGAGGCGGGCACAGCCCATTTCCTAGCTCTCTGACCTCCTCAAGGACACACAGATTAGAGGAAGTCACCCCACACCAGAACAAGGATTGTGGCTATTACAGGTAATTAACAAAGCTCCAAGTATTGGGCTTCTGAGACCATAAGCAAAGCAGTTTGGGGACAAGACAGCTTACCCGAGGAGTGAGCCCCTCCAGGTGGGGTGATAATTGCTTTCTCTTTTCTCTTTGAAGAGACAACTGGTGTGTCACAGTTTGTTTCAGAGGTGTTGTTCCAACCCACAGGAGGGATTTTGCTCTGTGTGTGTGTGTGTGTGTGTGTGTGTGTGTGTGTGTGTGTGTATACATCCACAGACATATACATACACACAGTTACAGGAGCAAAAAGAATATTTGCTTCCAAGACGTACACATTTCTCCTGAATTTGATCATCACAGGAGGAAGAGCAGGAGTAAAGCCACCATCAAGGTAGCAAAACAGGAGGGCTTGGGTGGCTGTGGAGACCCCGAGTTACAGTGGTGAACGCAATGCCAGCCCCAGCCTTGTCCACTTTACTCCTGGTCTTCCCCAAGGCTTCTGGAACTCCTAACCCAAGATTGTCTGCGCCACTCACCTTAGGACAGTGGGTTCACATAGTTCACTCAAACCTTGCTAGGCATCCGGTGTGTAAAACTGTAAGACAGGATAGAGCTTAGTGAGGGAAGAGGTGTTCCTGCTGTTTGTGGGGGACCTCAGGCCTGCTCTTTTGCCCTATGCCAGTCTTCTGGGGTGGGCTGGGGTGGGTTCAAGATGACAGAGTGAAGGTTTCCTTCTGGCCTTCTTCTTAACCTTTCAATTTCCAAGCACAGGTAAGACGGCCCCGGCTAGAGTTCAGTCAGCATCCCATGTTTCTGTCCTTGGTTTCTTTGCTGTATTTTTCCTTTGCTATCCCTCTGCTAGACAGCTTTTCCATTCTGATTTTACCCCTTCTCCCAAAGCATGGAGAAACTGAGGAGAGGGGAGTGAGAACTGAGTTGTGGCACTGATGCTACTGGCTGTTTTTAATCGGTCTCTCCCATATGTTTATCTTTGAGATTATTTTCTATCCTCCCGTGTTCTCTTTGTCCTACCTCTGTTGGATGAGATCATTTCTGAGGCCGTGATTGTGGTAAAGAAATGACCAGGCCAAACCCCATAACCAACTCCACAAACCTTGAGTACACTTCCTCCTAACCCCAAACCTTTAGGTGGATGTTGCATTTCTACCTCAAGGAATGTGTCTGCCTTCCATTCACTTGTCCAAGCTGGAGACAAGAAGTGCTTTGTAGAATTTCCCCGTCATTTTAAATGTCTATCTCCTCAAAAAGCAAGAGCAGCAAATAGAGCTTTAACACATTCTCTTTGGCGCTCTCTTCAATTGCTCTTGAAATGTGAGCCCCTCCTTCGGTTGGTCCGCAAAGCCCTCTGTAATCTCTTACCTGTTTTCCTTCCTTTACAAGCAGACTGACCTGTCATTCAGGTCTAAGTCTATTTGTTTATTTATTTATTTATCAGGCCCTGAGGATTGAACTCAGAGCTTGAGTGCTGTTCCCTCTGCTCTTTATGCTCAAGGCTGGCGCTCTACCACTTGAGCCCCAACTCTACTTCTGTCTTATTTTGGGGAGTTTATTGGAGGTAAGAGTCCCATGGACTTTCCTGCCCTGACTGGCTTCAAACTGCAACCTCAGACCTCAGCCTCCTGAGTTGCTAGGATTATAGGCGTGAGCCACCAGCGCCCAGCCAAGTCTTCTCAATGTTGACCTTTCTCTTTTCTTTTTGTCTTTTGTCTTTTCTTTTTTTCCTTCTTTCTTTATTATTTTTGTCGTTGTTGTGCAATGGTACTGGTGACTAAACTCAGGGCTATTACTTGCTCTACCACTTGAACCATGTCCCCAGCCTTTTCTGGTTGAGTTACTTTTCAGACAGGATCACATGCTTTTCTTGGTGCTAACTTTCTGATCGCAGGCAACCTCTCCCATGCTTCCTACCTAACTTGAAATAACGATATGTCCCAGTTTGACTGGTTTCATTTTTGAGACATGGTTTCACTAACTTAATCCCACTGTGAGTCTTCTATGTCCACTTCCCACGTGGCTGGGATTATAAATATACCTCACTGTACTCAGACCCATTGAAATTTCTATGCATCTCATTTCTCCAACTTTTTGACTAAAGAGCTTTTTTTTTTTTTTCTTCTGTTGGTTGTAGGGCTTGAACTCAGGGCCTGGGCGCTGTGTTGGAGCCTCTTTGTGCCCAAGTCTAGCACTCTTATCACTTGAGCCACAGGGCCACTTCTGTTTTTTGAGTGATTAATTGGAGATAAGAGGTTCATGGCCCTTTTCTTTCCCAGGCTGGCTTCAAACCGTGATCTTTAGATCTCAGCTTCCTGAGAAGCTAGGCATGAGCCACTGGCACCTGGCTCCAGAAAGCTTTTTAAAATTGCTATTGCTACTGTGTATTAATTATGCAAGTGAATAGATTTCATTCTGATGTCCTATATGTGCATCTATGCCTCAACTCTATCTATTCAACCTTTTACCCTCTCATCCACACCTTTTTCTTTCCTTTCTTCTTCCATGGTAATCTCTTTTCTGCTTTCATTTTTGTCAGGAGAAAGGGTTGTTCTTCATTTGAGAGAAAATATACAACACTACTTGTCTTTCTACGAGCAGCTTTTTTCCATTAATATCATGTCCTTTTTTATTTTCTGAATTTTATTGTAAAGGTGATGTACAGAGTGGTTACAGTTACATAAGTCAAGTAACGAGTGCATTTTCCTTTGAATAGTGTCATTCCTTCCCTCATTCTCTCTCAGTTAATACGATGCTCTATTTCTTGCAAAGGACAGGATCTTATTCTTCTTTGTGGCTGAATGATGTCTTTCCCTCAGAGCCTTTCTGCTCCCCTGAGGAGATTACTCACCCTTTCTTTCTGCTCTTGTGGCCATGTGAATCTCTAATACTCCACCTTTCCTTTTGGAGCCCTTAGCATGAATCCAGTACTCAGATATACATATGTCTTTGGTCACATAATGTATGGCAAAACCAGGTGCCGGTGGTTCACATCTGTAATCCTAGCTGTTCCGGAGGCTGAGATCTGAGCATCACAGTTCAAAGACAGCCCAGGCAGGAAAAGCTCAGTGAGATTCTTATCTCCAGTGAACCTCCAGAAAACCGGAAGTGGCGCTGTGGCTCAAATGATAGAGCGCTAGCCTTGAGCTGAAGAGCTGAGGGACAGTGCCCAGGCCCAGAGTTCAAGACCCACAACCGACTAAAACAAAAATGTAATCACAATCACAATCATCATGCTTACTACAGGAAGTGGCCTCTTGAAAGTGCTTTGCAAATAATTCTTGATTGGACTCTCCTAGGCTGTGGGTGCTTTGGGTTTTGGTCTGTCTGGGGGGAAAAAAAACACTATCTGTTTTTCAATGTTTTTAAGCAAAATATCTCTTTACTTGGATCTGGTTGAGTCTGCCAGACAGGGAATAAAGTGAGCACCTCACTGAGGTGTACAGTAATTAAAAACACTTGAGAGGAAGAGCCTGCAATGCCCAGTGATTCATGGTGAACTCAAGCCCCAGGACTATTTCCTTGGCGGTCCTGGGAGGCTGAGCAAGTCAACCAATGCCTCTGACTCTCAGAATCCTCCATTATATATCACGAGTGTATCATTTACCCAAGCATCAACCTCCAAAAGCCCTTATAAATTATACAAATCTACACAAATCATAGCTATAACCAAGGATGGAGGCCTGCCTCCTAGAGGTTTCAAATCTGGAGAGGGTATTTGGTAAGGACTCTAATTCCAAATATTTTCATCTCAGGTAACACAGAAGTTCTGAAGAGGACATTGCCCTTAGGTTCAGATATTTGGATTTCTGCAGAGCTGTATCTTTCCTTCCCTGCTTTTCTTTGTTGCCCACTTACCTCCACGAATCCATTTTTTCTCTTCTTCTTCTCCTCTCCCCTCCCTTTTCTTCCTTTCTCCTCTCTTCTCCTATTCTTTTTGAATTTTTTGGTATGACCTTTTCCAGAACAGTGAAGTTTCATTTCTCTGATTTACCACTTTGGTGTGGGTGTGATGATGATGAAATGGAGAAGGAAATCTTGAGGGAAACCCGAGGCTGCAGACGTTGAGTGACAAGAATGAGCTCTGAGCGTGGTGGGCTCCGCAGTGGTCACTCTGCCTGGGTGAAGGAAGCCAGGGCCCAGGGTACCCTATCAGACTCTGCTGTGTCACCTAGGAATTGCTACCATCACAGCTCTCTTCCCTCAACTGTTTAACTTTACCCTTTATTTGTGAAGAGTGAGCATTCCCTATGAAATCAAATCACACCTTGAGTGTGCCAGACTTTGTCACTTTCACAAGGTTCTATAGAAGACTCCATCCTGACATTCCATGACAATAATAATTGCTAAAATGTATCAATGACTAATGTGTACGTGCTGTGGTGCACAGATTATTTCACATGGCATAGATTATTTCATTTAATTGTCACATACCCCTATTAGGAAAGTACTAATTTTATCCTACCTTAATCCTTGAGAAAATTCAGTTTGGCAGTGATTGACATGCTCAGATTCTCACCCAGAGCAGAGCCCGGAGCCTTGGTGCCGCAGGACTCTTTCTTGATCATGCCCTTGATCAGCACATCAGCCTAATCACAGCCCAAGGTGGAGCTCTGCAAATACTGCAAGTAGGTTATAAAGTACATCACAGGGAAACTAAGGCTGGATGGAGAGAGTAGATAAGGATGCACACAAAATTTGAGGAAGGGCAAAGTACCTAGGTACTGAAAGAAGAGTAGCAAAGGCAGAACATCCGGAGATCTGATTTACTGTCTTACCTCCACAGTGTGGGGTGATGCAGTATAATTCAGGGGAGATGGAGGACAGCCCATGATGTGCTTCCAAAGTGACCGCTCCTAACCTCAATGGTAAACTGCTATGCCAAAGGGAAAGGGACGCCTCAGAGGTTCGATCAGACTCAGGCTCCCCAGAAACCATCCTTTAGGTTAAGAATTTTAGAAAAACAAAACAAAAATCAACGTCATTGAAGTGGTCGTAGAACCTTCTGTGTGAAAGTCATGGAGGATTGAACCAGCCGTGGATTCTTGATCCTCACCCGTTGTTTGCTCTTTTATGCAGCTCTTACAGGAGGCCACCATGAGCTCTCTGTGGTGCTCGGGGACTGGAGATGTCATCGAGGACTGGTGTCGCTGTGACTCCACTGCCTTTGGAGCCGACGGACTCCCTACCTGTGCGCCTCTGCCACAGCCTGTGTATGATCCCTTTTCCTCATGTGTGTCTGACTCACACCCGCCCGGAAAAAACACTATGGAGTGTCTACTGTTTACAAGGCTAGGTCAGAAAGAAGAACAGGGCATAGTACCTGCCTTTGGAGCCCTTCTAATCTATGCAGAGAGAGGCATACACATTTTTTAATAGACAGAGAAACAGTGTGACAGACCTTATAGATAGTTGAAGGAAAGGTGAAGGAGAATGATTGGCTCATTCTGGATTTGGGGAACTGTTAGATATTCATGGTGAGGAGGGATATCAATGGAGTTTCTTTTTTAAAAGAGGAAAAGGAGAACATGATTAGAAAGGTAATGGGGTAGTGGAGTGGTTGCAAGGGTGGATGTTAGAAATACTTAGTGAGAATTTAACAGAACCAAAAACACTGCTGCTTTTCAATTACTTCCTGGATACCAGACATTGTTTGGAGCCAGTAGGTACTGCCATTCCCCTATTTAATAGAAAAGCAAATGGGTTCAAATGGATTGAATATGGTTTTTTTTTTTTCCTAAGTGGGTAAAGCTAGAAGCAAGGCCATGGCTGCCAGATCAGATTTGCAGCCCTTGTAACACGGGTAGAATGAAACTGAGAAATGATGTAACATAGAACCAAAAGGGCTAGGCCCCTGGTGGACCATGGGGACCATGGACCATGAAGAAGGATAAGCTGAGAATGGACTGATGGCTGATGACCTGCACAGTTTGCAACAGGAATAGGTCACACTGAGAAAGGAAGCATGGTAGGATGTGCATTTGAGAAGAAGGCGGGCCCATTTGGACTTTCCTGGGAAGTGTCTTGGGGTGAGTCTGTAGATAGCCATTGAGCAGAGAGAAAGAGGGAAGTCTAAGAAGAAATAACACAGGAGCCAAAAGATTTTTGTTAACCCCAAAGAAATGGGAGACAGGATCAAAGCCATCTGCCAGGATGCTACAGACCAGGTATGAACTATGGAGAGTAGCGGGGGTGTATCTGCCTCTGAGGGGTCAGAAAGATTAAGTATGAAAAAGATGCCCAATTTGAGATGAAAAACATCTCAAGAGAAGATTAAACAGAAGGGACCAAGATGAAGCCGGAGCCTGGAGCAGGGACCTGGCTTTGCCTCTTATGTGGCATCTGCTTTGGGAGTTAGGCCAGCGAATGATTGTGTCCATGAAGCAGGGCTGGTAGGACAAGCTGGTGGAGCATGACCTTAGGGATGAGGAAGGCAAAGAAAGCCCAAAGCAAGAGCTGCCAACACTGGAGGGCTGAGCAAGCAGAGACAGACTGTCAAGGGGAATTGGCAAGGAAAGGCTGTCCTCCAGCCTGCTTCACGAAGATGTGGCTGGAAACCAAGGAGCCAAGACTGAACAAGAAGAACGTGAGAGAGAGGAAAACACAGGAAAGCATCGCTGTATGCCAATCCAATGTCTTCTCTGGTCGCCTGTCTTCTTTCTCTACACATACGATTTTAGCGATGACAACTCTACCTTGCAAATCATAACTTGAGATCATAACTTAAAATCAGAATTTGAACCTCCCACTAGTCTAATAGCTGCTATTAAACTGACTCCCAGGTAAGAAAGTGCCCTGTTATTAGATAAGGACCTGAATGTTATTTAGTCACAACATTTTAGAGATGGTCTCCATTTTTGAGCCTGAATGTACTAAATGTCATCACTTATGATCACGCTGGGTTAAAGTTTTCACAAACAGGAAATACCTGTTAAAGTCTTCACTTTTCTTGTCAAAGTGGATCAGTTCCTTCGGGAACAGACCTGCATTGCATCCATTTTAATTGGTAGTTGGAGACAGAGGTAGGTTCTAATTTTACACAAGTCCATGTGTGAACGCTTCTACATACTTCTATTTCCCAATAGAGGCTGTCTTAAGTCTATAGTTTCACAGAATTTGAGTTCCCAGAAGGCTTAGTTTCTTACCAAAGCTTCCCAATTTTATTTTTATTTTTTACTTCAGAATAGCATTCTGCATGCGACTCTAATTAGTGAATTTGTCAATATCCACACTGTTCTGGGTCTCTGCCACCTTAATGTCAGATGCAAATCATGCACTCCTTCATGGTAGCCACAACCAGAAGCGCATATGTTTTCTATTGTTTTTCCCACTGGTTGAACTCCTTCCTTTTGCTCCCACAGCATCCCGTGATTTCTTGTTGAAGTTCTGATCATATGTGCAGTTGCATATTTCTATTACTCACTAAACTGCATAAAAGAAAGGACCTAGGATAGGCTTGTGAACTCCTATAGTCCTAGCACCCAATATATCCTTACAATTAAGAGCTACTTCATGCATGTTTGCTGAATTGAAACTTAACATTGCAAGTCATTTGGTGTGACGCAGCCAAACAATGGTTCTTTGTCATTCTGGGGACCAACGGGAAGCATCTTTGAGTAGAGGGTAGGAGTGTTTTTGCATTACAGATACTTATTAAATAGAGGTACTAAGGATGGAGGTGCATGGCTGAGATGTCTACAAGAGAGGCAGGCTTGAACGAGCAGGAGCTTAGAAAAGACTCTGGATCCAGTACTCTAGGGTGAAATGGGAGTTGGAATCAAGAGAGCAATCTGAGAGCTACGTATTAAAACTCCAAACCAAGGCGGAAAACTGAAACCAGTCGGACAATTAGGATAAACTGCATCAGTGGCTGTCAGTAATGATTACTTTGTCTCTACAGGGCACAAAGAAGTATGAGACAGCAAAGCAAAACCAGGCTCTAAATGGACCACTTGTAAAGAATGAAAAGGCTCTGAACTGGGGCAGGGGGGATGGATAGGGATTGAAAGCAGAAACGCAAATATTCATAGAAACCCAAGAGAAAGGCAAAAACAAAACCAGAACCCAAGCAGCAGGCACAGAACATCACCCCAAGGAGAACTGGACATGAGGCCAACCTTCTCCTGCCCAGTAATATCCAAACAGAGTCTGTTCCAAGGCCCAGTCTGCAGATGGCCTGGGAAGAAGCCACTGTATCCTTAGCAAAAGGGACAGTGGAGCGGGCAGGGCAGGGGCCATTAATTACAGGACTTAACTCACTGTCCTCATGAACGTGAGATTCTCCTGGATGCTACCATCAATGGGCCTTTTTACGGACACTACACACATATTCTCTTAGTATTTCTCAAGAGTCCATAAATGATTTTAAATGCACTAAAGTAAAAGATGTTGGGTGCTAGTGGCTCATGCCCGTCACCCTAGCTAATCAGGAGGCTGAGATCTGAGGATCTCAGTGCAAAGCCAGCCTGGGCAGGAAAATCTATGAGACTCTTTTCTTCAATGAACCACCAGAAAACTGGAAGTGGCGCTGTGGCTCAACGTGGTAGAGTGCTAGCCTTAGCCTTGAGCAAAAGTGCTCAGGAACAGTGCCTAGGTCCTGAGTTCAAGCCCCATGACTGACAAAAAATAAAATAGACAAAGAAACAAAAAAACTAACCCAAGAAGCCTGTCCCCTTAATCATGTAACATACATGAAGCTTTACTTGCCAACTTATTTGTTTATTTACAATCTGTAATGAGCACTTAGATGCATAGGTCTCTTGCGATCATGGGATAGCAGAAAACTTACTATATAGGAAAGGAGCTCAGAGTAATTAGTAATCCATTAAGGAAAATGTACAATGTGACCATCAACAAGGAGGCCAGTGACCAGTGCAGGTCCTAGCTGCGTCCTCATGTCATGCTTTTTCCTGTCTTGCTCAGACTACGACTCTCTACGGTGTATGAGCCCAGCAGCACCCTGGTGGTCCTTGAGTGGGAACACTCAGAGCCACCGATTGGGGTGCAGATTGTGGATTATCTCATCCGCCAAGAGAAAGTCACAGACAGGATGGACCACTCCAAAGTGGAGACAGGTGGGCACCTCCCCCCCCCCCCCGGCTCCCCTGAGCTAGTCTTGATCCAAAGCAGTAAAAACAAAGGCGTCACCACCTGGCTTTGCTGCAGAGCCCCATTACTGCAGGGCAGAGCAGAAAGAGCAAAAGAGAAGACACAAACAACTTCTCTTCCAAACGGCAGCCATCTTGTCCATTTAGGAGTTTGCGCCTGGTGAGCATCTGACAGTGCCTTGTTTTGATTTTGCTTTTCTTTTTGTTTATGGAAGAAGTGTCCATTTCATGCCTGGAGGCACACTCACATAGAAACAACAATACAGTACACTAGTTATCCCAGCCCACAATTAGGAAACAATGTCCGCTAACAACTGCTATGATTACAGAAGAAAAAAAAATTCCTTTACTAAGAACACCCCCTTAAGGCAAAAAGCATGTGCAAATAGTTCTGCTTGCTCCACGGCTTGTCCTAAAGCAAACCCCACTTTTGTCAAGTCCAGCTAAAAGAGGGAAGCCTGGGAGGGGGTGGAAATACCACCCCAGGAACAATATTCTATGCCTTAGTATCTCAGTGGCTCCCCACGGAGAGAGGTCAACATCAGCAATCCCTGAGATGTACTCCTGCCATGCAATCCCCAACGGGAGGGTGTCATCTGCAAGGGCATTCAGAGACACAGCTTGGGTGCCCATGTTGGGCACTTGGGGACACAGGCAGCTTTCTCCCGCCATGGAGAGTAGTTGTGCAGGGCTGCCACTGAGGCCCCTCTCCGGGTTTGCATAAGGATGGCAGCGGCCGCTGACCAGAGTCGCTGTTCTCCGGCCACGTGAAGAACATTTAATGGTTCACAGATGTGGTTTGCATGCCTTGTCTTTCTTGTTTCTCAACAAACTCTGGACAAATGGCTGTCAATCAGAGAGCTGTCTAAGCCACAATTGTGCTGGTCGCTGGTGGCTAAGACCTGTAATTCTAGCTACTCAAGAGGTTGAAATCTGAGGATCATGATTCAAAACCCACCTAGACAGGAGAGTTCCCTGAGACTCTTATCTCCAGTTAAGCAGAAATAAAAGTTGGAAGTAGAGGTGTGACTCAAGTGGTAGAATGCGAAACTTGAGCAAAAATGCCAGGAGAGAGAGAGAAGAGAGAGGGAGTGGGGAGGGAGAGAGACAGAGACAGAGACAGAGAGAGAGACAGAGAGAGACAGAGAGAGAAAGAGGGGGGAGGGAGGTTCTGAGTTCAAGTTCAAGCCATAGTACTAGCACAAGAAAAAATGTCATACAAGATCATCCTCTCTGTCTTCTTTCTGTTGTAGGAATTAAAAAAATAATCTTATTGAGCTGTTCATTGCTTGACCATCACTGTCTCTGTTCTCTCCTTTCTGGGCAGAAACTGTGCTGAGCTTTGTGGATGACATCATCTCCGGAGCCAAGGCTCCCTGCGCCATGCCATCGCAGGTCCCAGACAAGCAGCTCACTACCATCTCTCTCATCATTCGATGCCTGGAACCCGACACCATTTACATGTGAGTGATGCACACACCCCCCTAGCAACCGCTTACCTGGAAATCCCCAGGGCTTTTCCTAGGTTCTCTTTTGCTACTTGAGTTCCTTGAGAGATCTGGCAAGTATCTGGAGTCTTATCCCAATCAGCATTATAGAGAACCTTCTTGGACGCTCAAATCCTAGAATAGGTAGGATCTAGAAAGATAATAATCCTGTATCTCAAGGAGGTTGCCAGACAGAGGGAAAATACATAAACCACTGCCTTTAACCAAGGGAAGAATGGAAGATGCGTTAGATAGAAAAATAGGGACATGTGGAAGAGAAAATGAGGAAGCAATCTAGTCTAGCTGGAATAGGTCCCCTCTTCTGGGATGTTAGACTTCCATAGCGAGAATAGTGTTGGGAAAAGACACACCAGGCTCAGAAAGATCGAGGACAACAGTGAAGAGGCTTGAAGGGAAGTAGCTGGTAATGAAACAGACGGGAAGCAAATGATGAGTGAAGAGGAATGGAAGAAAATAAGATTGACAGCACAGAGCGAAGGCTGTATGTCAATGGAAACTCTTCGTTCTTTTTAAGGAAAGAGTATTACCAAGACCGGTGCTTTCGAAAACTAGCTTCTGTGACAATGAAACCATTTATAGAGTTTAGAACTAGACAGCATTTTTCTTCACAGAAAATACAGTGAATGATACAATGGTAGTTGGGAACGTCCCATTCTCTCCAGGCACTCCTCTGCACCCCTCCCTGTGTTCAGAGAACAGTTGTAAAATATCTCTGAGGCAGACATAATAGATAACAAAGAGGAGTGACAGAATCTTTAAGTCATGATGGAAAGAATTGGGCAGAATTCATAGTGATGCAGTTCCGGGACCCTTTAACCCCATCAGTATGAAAAACATTTAACAGTTTACAGCTGAGGTCGCGGGAAGAGAGTCAAGTTTCCATCATAAATCATTTCCATTTCCACAAAGAGTTCAAGGACAAAAAGCACTAGGATTTGAGTGGTAGTGATTGTGATGAATTTACCTGCTCCAGCTTTAGCTGCTCGAATCTAGGACTAGGGAGAGGAGAGCAAGGACCACCTAAGACGAAAAGTAAAATACAGAAACACAAGTGGCATCTTAGAAGGCTCAGGAAGGAAGAATCAAATGACAACTCTGAGACCAAGGAATGTCTGTGTACTCTTTGAGTGATGACGTCATGATTCTCATCCAACCTGCGTCTCCTGGGGAGGGGAGCAGGTGAAAGCAAGAAGAATTTGTGAGCGTCCACCACAAACCTGATGCAAAGCCTCTAGAAACCAACGAGACTTATCATTTAGAAATTGGGACGGTGCGTTCATTTCTGTCACTAAATCACAAGGGTTAATTAGGAATTTCCGAACTCTCTGAGCAAGAGTTTGGCACAGTCTGTTATTGAGGAGGGTCAGCCATCACCCATTCTAGGATCCTCTTGGTGCTGGCCTGATTTGGCTTCTATTTTTCCTAATCAAAATACTTGAGGCTAATACCTTCTCTCACTCCTTGATAGTCTTCCAGTGTTCTCCTGTAGCTGGTAAAACACATTCTTTCTATCAAGGTTGGTTATCAAAGAGGGAGGTGCTGGTTACCAAGGAAGGAACAGGCAAATTCCACTAGGTGGCGCTGCAGATCACAGGTAGAGGGAGCTGTGTCCGGAGGAGAGTGAAAATACTCTCAAGGAGTATTTTCACTGAAGCCTGCACTTCAGTTCATGGTACAGGGAAAGAGCCTTAGATTAAGACTTGAGAATAGATGGGCCCCAAGCGTGGTTTGGTGGCTAACAAGCACTACCTTTAAACTTGCTGCAAGGGAATTCTCTTATCCACAAAATGGGAGGAAGGTAGCCACTGGAAACAAAGAGATGTGTGTGTGTGTGTGTGTGTGTGTGTGTGTGTGTGTGTGTGTGTGTGTGTGCGCTTCATAGTGAGTGTACCCAGGTTTTCTCTCCAATCTTGCAGGATTGTATTTGCCGTCCCTAGTTAAGGACACTGAGGTTTAGCATAGCTGAGTAACTTTTCAGGTTCACCCAGTCAGTTGTGTCAAAGAATACGGACCATGGGTTAGGAACTGAGTCAGGGTTCATGGTTTTTCTGCACACGTATCTTTCTCCCTGACCAGTCTCGGCAGGGGGAGGCTCTGCGAGTATGATTTTTTACCCCACCTGGAAGCACAGTGCTGGCCTTTGCTGTGGAGTCGTGGAGCTCTAATTCAGCCCACGTTGCTGGCCATCCTTCATTTAATAATTCTGTTTAGTCCATTCAAGGTGACTTAGTAAGACGGGCCCATGGCTTCCACAGCATTAAGAACCTACGAATTGAAACGGATCTTAAAGTGTCTCTGACTCTACATCTTCATCTTAGAGAAGGGAGATAACCTACCAGCTTTCTAGTTCACTTTAGCACAGCACCTGCCCATGAGACACTACTACCTAGCTGGGAATAAGACAGCAGACAGACAATTCAGAAAACAGGTAGCTGAGTCTTAGGGACTGACGGACAGCAAACACCACCCCTGGAGGAGGAAAACAGGAAAGCAGCAGGCAACCCAGCCAGCACTTGACAGGGAGGTTTCTGATTCTCATGCACATTAAGTTCCAGGCCTTTTAGACCCAACCCTGGAGCCAGAGCCACTCTGTGTCTGTTCCCACGCACACATGCCCCCGATCCATGTCATCACCACGTCGCTAACTACGCACTGAACCGTTGCAGCCGGGTGTCTGGGTGAAGGAGCCCAGAAACTTTGGACAGAGCAGTGAATAAGCTCCCTCATGAGCCCTCTGGATTGGGAACAGGGCTTATCTCTTCCATCCAGTAATTCCCGCTTAACCCTCTTCTTGTGTGCAATGGTGGGACCAATGCTGCTGACAGTGTGCAGACAAAGCCTTTCTGAACTGACTGTACATGCATTTCCTCCTGAAAAAAAAAAAAAAAAGAAAGAAATGTGTCAAGTGCTCCTGGCCCTTGATAGTAAAATAAACTGGCTGTTCTCTCTCCAGGGCCCTGGGGTGTGTGTTGGGGGGAAGCTGAGATGGCTGAATAGTGACTCTTAAGGTCAAGCTGTATCTCTGCTTGGAAGGTGGTGGCAGGTTTTTCCTTTCCTAATATCTGATAAGTGCTAAGAAATAAAATAGGCTATCAAAACAGATGAGAAGCCAGACTTTTCTTTTGCCAGTCCTGGGGCTTGAACTCAGGGCCTAAGCGCTGTCCCTGAGCCTCTTTGTGCTCAAGGCTAGAGCTCTACCATTTGAGCCACAGCACTACTTCTGAGAAGCCAAACTTTTCTTGCACTAATTATCTTTGGGAGAAAGGTGCAAATGGATGTGAGCGTTGGGCGTCTTGGTGTAACGGAGCATCTGATCAGGGACAGCCAGAGGAGTGGTCAGGCTGGGAATGAGTTGGGGACTTGATGCCATCTCAGGCACAGAGAGAAAGGGTCCCTCTGGCTGCCAGCTTGGTACCTGAGCCTCAGGACACGTCCCACCACAGTCCAGGAAAGCTGTGTGAAGTCATGAGCTTCAATAGTCCACCTGTCCTGGCAGGTGACCTCGTGCAACCTCTCAGTGGTCAGGAGCTTTCGGACTTCCAAGGCCTTGCTCCAAGCCTTGTAAGCTTTCCAGAAAAGACCAGGCAAGGCCAGACGTTCAAGAGGATGGGGCAAACTGGAAGTCATGGAAGCAAGGAAGCAAGGGCTCAGACTGAGGACTCTCAGAACGCCAGGGCAGCTGCTGAAAAGGAGCAAGAACATCTTGTTAATAGCAGTAGGGCCCAGGGAGAGTCATGCCCCAGTTCTGTGGCCAGGCCATGTCTGGATCATCAGCCTGGGAACAAGTAGGGCTTTGCATCCCTGGCTCAGCTGAGTTAACTTCGAGAACTAGATAAAGGTAGGGTCTGCGATGATGCCCAGGCCATCCACCTCTGTCCAGGAGAGAAACTTCCTACATACAAGGTCTCTGACTGGGATCTCTAGTAAGAGCCAGGGGCTCATTAGGCCCAAGCTTTGTTCCACACTAAAATCCTGCAGCTTCCTGGCTTCCTGGACTGTGTAGAACACAGGAGAGGCTTTCTTTGCATACGAAGCCCAGATCCAGAAGCACAGTCTGCAACCTGCCCTAGGGTGCCTTTGAGACCACCTTCAGAAACTTAGCGAAAGGCGGTCTGGAGCAAGTGTGCAAAGAAGAGAATTGATAGCTGTGCTAAGACCAGGTTTGTGAGGTGTGATCGGATCAATGGACCAGCGTCAGGAGTTGGGAGCCTCAGCCACTTTCTAGAAACAAGACCTAATCACTGATGAGGAATCTGGGGGCAAATGAGAGGAAACAGCAGGGAAGGTGGCCCCATGCCAGTCCCGGGGTGGGTGGCTCTGGGGGGTGGGTGGCAAAGGGCAAAGAATGGTGGGAAGGAAGGGTGGCAGGATCCCAAGATCACAGTGAGTTATTTATTACCAGGCAAGACCATTGATCCAAACTTAGGAATATAGAGCACGGGGTAGAAGCAGCCAGCAGGGTATACTGCACCCCTTCGTTTGTGGTGCAGATAGGAAAGAAGGTGAGCAGGGTCTGGTCAGCACCAAAGGGCTTCCTTTAGGAGCCTACTAGGTATGATTTGGGTGGTACCTGCTAGATCTCAGCAGATCACCATGATGGTAGTGTGAGGATTTGGGGGATGTAGCGGAAGACACAAGGTATCTTTGGAGCACACCGGTAATATCTATTCTAGTTCACTGGTTTACCTGTTTCGGTTGACATTTGTCTGGGCCAGTCCACTTTGGGAGTATTTCTTTGTTTTCTCTTTCTCCAAGTAACTTTGCCAAGAGGAGCCAAAATAAATATCCGCATTTGACAAGAAAGGGGCCAGGAAAGCATTGCTAGTCGTTTCTTTTAAACGAACCGGCTAGTTATCAGAGACCCTGCAGGGACACTGCTGTTGGTTTTCGTGGTTTGGCTTAATTTCCCCTCAGCATAGGAGGTCCTGGAGTCTCTCCTTTTCTGATCCATCCAGCACCATCACCTAAATGGGAAATCTGTGTCTGGCCTTTGATAGCTATTTCCATCTCTGGGATTCCCTTCTACCCCTGTGCTCCCAGTCAGGATTGGCCTTTCCCTGGGGGATCCCTGGGCTGTGGTGGGCGTAGAGGGAGCTAGCTGCATGCGTCCAGCCATGGGCTATAGCTAAAATGACCTTCTCTTGCATTAAAGAGCGAACTTGTCCTCAGTTTACACTAGAAAAGGGCTGAGGCTGATCTCCCATGTGGAGAACAAGTATGTTACACTGTGATGCTTCCTGCCAGATAACACACCTAAGAGTGCAAGTGACAACTCCAGTACCACAGGGAGCAGGGAGAGGCTGTAGGTTTTGTGCTTTCTGACCAAAGCGAGGGCGGTAGGTGTGTCTCAGGATGACAAAAGCAGCCAAGGAAGTCATTATCCCATCCAGGCATCGCAGGGCCTCCAGCCCAGTGGCAGAGCCCCTGCCTCCAGCCTGCTGACTTTGCCCACTCGTGTCCCTGCCAGGTTCACCTTATGGGGAGTGGACAACACTGGACGACGCTCGAGGCCCAGCGATGTGATCGTGAAGACGCCATGTCCTGTCGTGGATGATGTCAAAGCCCAAGGTAAGAGATACGGAGGTCAGCGGAGAGTCTGCAAGAGTCGTGCCCTAGGGACCAATCCTTCCCATGAGAAATGAGGGACCAAAGATGCACGCAGTGTGTGACCTGGAACTTAATGGGCAGAGGGAAGAATTCAAGGCCCAGCAGAGAAGTCTAGCCTTGCTGGATGGGCTCTTCAGCCTCGGCCTTCGGGTCTAGAAGCCCTCACTCCTCTCTGCAGCCCCTGCTGCAGGACCTGACAGTTCTACCGTCAGGATACTTACAAGGATGCTCCCTCTTCATAGAGTTTGACCATCTGAGAGGCCATTGTGAGTGACCCACACATAAGGCTGAAGATTTGGAATTAACGGCTATATCGCTTCCTTTCTAGCAAAGAGGCTCTGACATCTTTAACTCTATCTTTTGGAGTTGTTCTGGAGCAGGTCTTCAGTAGAGAGCTCTCCCTCCTCATTTTAAACTCCAGCACTGGCATTGGGCCTGGTTACCTAGGAAGTTGGTCTCCACTGCACACACCACGCTCCCTGGCTGACAATGTCTCCTCACTAGGCAGAATTCTTCCATCCTCATCACCACTTCTCTAGAGTTTCAGCACTAACTAAAGTAACCTGATCATCTCCTAAGATCTCTTGCATAGAAATGAACTGAAAGCATTTGCATGTTAACTGGGTATACTGACTGGTATTGGAAGCCTCTGCTGTATAGGTAAGGGATACAGATTGCTGAGCTGGGTTCCTGATCCCTGT
Source organism: Dipodomys spectabilis (assembly GCF_019054845.1). NCBI lineage: Eukaryota > Metazoa > Chordata > Mammalia > Rodentia > Heteromyidae > Dipodomys > Dipodomys spectabilis. The sequence continues at coordinate 17,080,224 of NW_024870696.1, forward strand.
CAATTACTCACACTGGTTTCTGATCCTGATTGTGTCAGACTGACCAGGAGGGACACAGTCCCAGAATATCCCAGGGAAGATGCAAGGATGGCACACGAATAATCCATGGTGGAAGAGTGACCCAGGCCTACTCGAACACCACCTGGTGTTTTTAACAGAGACATCTGATCATATCAAGCTTCTTCTTAAAAGTCTTCAATGGATTGCCATTCCTCTTGTGACATAAATATTCAGGAGACATATTAGAACCTATGTGGGAGCACCTTGTCCACTTCTCTCGTCCACTCCCACAGTTTGGCTGATCTAGGTCTTCCAATCTTACTGCCTTCCTCAGTTTCCCCCCGCCATTCTCTGTCCTACTACGGAGCTTTTGCATGTGTCAACCCCATTACCTGAAATGCTTGCTACTCTTACTGATGCCAGCTGGTGAACTCAGCTCAGCCTACAGATCTCAGATCAAGTGTTTGTTCCTGTCTCAGGACAGAGGGATAGAAGCTACTGTTAGGACTCTTTAGGGTACCATGTTGCTTTCCTTCTCAATATTCATCTCCATTTGCTAAAATAATAAAGAGTTCAGTCTCTCCTTACCTTGCTAAATAATCAGCTCCATGAAGACATGGCTCCGGTCCCTTTCCCTCCATTGCTATGTTCCTAGAATCCAGAAAACAGAAGGACTGATTGGCCACCAAAGGCTTTAATCTCTCCATTCGACAATCCAAGTTCAAATTCCTGCTCCACTACCCATCTTGATTTTGGATAAGTTACTTCATTCATGCCTCAGTTTACTTATCTGAGAAATGGAGAATGAAGGATATAGTAGTAACCTCACTAGTAAGGCACTACTGAAAATTAAAGGGCTAATTAATTTAAAGTAGCAAAATCAAAAACAGTGTCTGGTATATAATGAATATTCAGTAGGTGTCGGTAATCATCATTATCAATAAACAAGCATAGCATTCCCTATTGGGAACTGAATAAGTATCTCCCAAATACATAAATAAAATAATGTTCCTATTTAAGATGCAAAGGTTAAGATTAAGACTAGGCTACCAAAGATGACTAGCATCACAAAACATCTAATAGAACCCACACTCAGATTCACTATTTGACCCCCAACTCCCATTTTGTCTCCAATATTACCAGGAACTAGGTAATAGGTTATTATATAAAATAGTCAACATCTTTCATTTGTCTCTAAAAGCTACACCTTTAAAAAGCTATTAAAAAAATGTCCTTGTCATGGCTGTCAGTCCACTGTGGGGTGGGGGTGGGGCCACTAGGACCTTTACCTGTGCAGTGAGTGCCTCTTCCTGCAGGGGGCGCTGTTGGCTCAGAGGGTAAGAGTATGAGCATCCGTGGAGGTCTATAAAGATGATAGAGATGTGTGGGGCCATACACCCCCACATGAGAGGATGTCTGAAGGACACCCCTACACTCCTCTGTGGATTTCTTCCAAGCCAGAGAGGAGCAGGTGATGGGACGTCTTTGCCAGTTGCAGTAGATGCCCTGAAGTTGTTGGCTGAGGAGACAGTGGGATGTTGGAGCATCAAGAAGGTGATGAGCAGGTGGAAAGGGTACAGCAAGATGTTACCGGTGGGGTGGACCAGTAGAAAACAGCTGCAGGATGAAGAAGAGTGCCTAATGTAGGGACACTCCCCCTGGGACAGACCATGACCTTATTTTCTCTGTAGGGCTCCTTGGAGTCAGCTCTAGTCCGAGTGTCATCAAGATGTGTTCTACCTGCTTTTACTTCCTGGCAAAGGACAGTCTATAAAAAAATATCCTAGCAGCAAGAACCAATTTATTGCTGAGAGAATGAAATAATACTCCTAGGTCTTGTTATCCATCAGCCAGGATAGAGCCCTGCACAGAGCCAATCTGGAGATTAATGAGTTAGACTAATTGAGGGTATCCTTACGTATTCATACAGTTCTCACAGGTCTACCAAGAAAAACCATATGCTTTGAATCCCTCAAATCCAGATGGTGATCATAAATATCATTCACTTGGGCCTGATTTTAAATCTAATAGCAAATGGGAATTACCTTTTAATTGACCGAGACTGTGATGTCAGCCTCTAATTACCCAGGCAAAAGCCAGACAATATCCCTCATGTGAACGTTTTTCCTACGTTAAATACTTTCTAAGAATAATTTTACCATGTTATGACACTAAAGCCACTGTGTATATAGTTTCTAGCAGTGTTTCACTGAAATGACTCTTCAGCAGGAGCAAGTTTATGTCAGTAATAAGATCACCCTCATTGTCTGACCTGGAGGTTAGGGCGTGGCCTCTGGGGGTCTTCAAGGCCTTTCACTGAGAGAAGGGTAGTTCTCACCCATTTCTCCCCAGCTTCCACCCTCCCTTTCTGATAATAAACATGGATCCATTTCTTTATTTGATCTTTCCACAGCCACTGATTTATCTTCAGCATTAGATGCTAAAGAAGTGAAACTAATTAGATTCAGAATCTATTTTCAGGGATTTATAGTCAGGTTTCATGAATTTATTATTGTTCCTCTAACAAATATCTGATTCTTACTAATATCTATCCTAGGTATCAGGAGCAATGCCCCTGAAGGTTGTGTTTTAGCAAGGGTGAGAAAAACTGATATTAAAATAACAAAATATTGGACTGGGAATGTAGCTTAGTGGTAGAGTGCTTGCCTAGCATGCATGAAGCCCTGGGTTCAATTCCTCAGTACCATATAAACAGAAAAAGCCAGAAGTAGCACAGTGGCTAACCTTGAGCAAAAGAAGCTCAGGGACAGTGCCCAGGCCCTGAGTTCAAGCCCCACAACTGGCAATAAATAACTAAGAAGAAGAAATATTTAACATTTCAGAGGATGATATATATATACATATATATATATATTATAGAGATAAATAAGCAGGATATGGGAAAGAAGTGCAGGGGGTGGAATTTTGACTATTGTGTGGTGTGGGGAGAAGTTGAATGAAGGTATCCTGGAAGAAACCCTTTCAGAAGGCAGCAAAACAGCAATTCATGGGGTATTGGAAGAAGATGAGGGAAGCTTGTTATAGTTGGATCAAATTTAAACAAGAGAATGGAGGGGAGCAAGTAGGAGGAAAAGAAATAGGAGAGGGATATGAGATCTGTCAGATTTGACAGGGCCTGGCTGTCAGCAGGATACAGAACTGTCCCTGGGTTTGTGCAAGGAAGCCCTGGAAAAGAAAAGTGAACATGATCACACTTGATGCTTTGCAGGTTGTTCTGACTGCTGTGATGAGAACAGATGCCCATGAAGGGGAATAAGAGGACACGAAGGCTCCTAGTATTCACAAGAAAAAGGATGTTGTTTTAGTCTAGACTAGTGGCCCAGAGATGCTCAGGGATTATCTGTTGAGGTCTCTGATCATCTAAGAAAGTATACTTTTTGAATTAGCTTTCTAGTACTTCAGCCATTTCAGTATTCTTAATCCACTTACTAGGGAGTTATTCACTCAGTTCATTTTCTGTGCCTGTGTTGCAATTTGTGCATGTGTTGGGATGTAGGTATGCATTTATTTGTTGGTGTTTTGTTAGCCTTGTTAGTGGAGAGCTTTCTCTCGGGGTCATATTCCCCATTCTCATTCAGAGCAAGCAGGCAGAAGTAACAAAACCACAGCTCAAAATCTTTGGGCGTAGCACAAAACAATTATAAATATCAACTAAACTCCAATGTGACTAGAAAATAAAGGATCTAGAATAGAAATGGTATATGATAAGAGTTTTAAAAAGATTACATATTAAGAAGTAAGAACTAATAAAAAAAAAAACAGAGATGTTGAAAGCTTGTTTGGAGGTTCTAGCAGGGGAGCGCAGCTGCTCGTATACCCCTGACCGAAGAGCGGGCCTTCTCTATCCAGGATGGTTGTCCTCTTGGACAGAGTGTGCAGCCTTGGGAGGAATGTGCGTGGAGCAGTGAGGGAGGAGGGGGACACCCGCCTAGCCAGCCAGATCAGCCCAATCAACCCTGGACATCAATGAGGTGACAGATGTTGCAGTCAGATCGAGATGGACAATGGAGCAAGGTATAGAAAAAGCAGAGTAGTACACAATGGAATTCTATGCCTCCATCAGAAAGACTGACACCGCCCCATCTGTTAGGAAATGGAAAGACATGGAAAAAATTACATTAAGTGAAGTAGGCCAGGCCCAAAGAAACACAGGTCTCATGGTTTTCTTTATTTGCAATAACTAGCAGAAAAGGTCAGATAAGAAGATGTTAGGCAAAATGAGCCCCAAGATAAGGACACAAGTGTTTTTTTTTTCTTTCTTGCTATTGTTTCTAACATATTTATAAGGTGATTTCTTTGTGGCTTTGTATGTCCCTCCCCCACGGTATAGCCCCTGTTTCCACTGTATTTGATGTTGGTATAATTTGGGGAGGGGAAGGGAAAATACAAATTGTCTAAATAAGGATACAGGTGGACCCATTGCAGCAATGAGATGTACAAAATGCTATGTTGAAAAAGAACTTTACAACTTTGTGGGAGGGGGGGGAGTGTAATGGTGGAGATGGGAGGGCGGGGATGGTAGGGGAAAAGCAAAGGAGGAGGCAACAATGCTTGATAGGAAATGTACTCATTACCTTGCTCATGTAATTGTAACCCCTCTGTACAGTATTTTCACAATAAAAAAAGAAAAAGCAAAGTAGGAAGAAAGACAAAAAGTATATGGGATGTGGTATAGGAAAAAGTAGAATAATATTGCGAGAGAATAGGATCAAATGAATACAACAGCAGATAACATGGTCAACAAAAAAAGTGACACAACTGAACTGTGACAACCGTGTGAAGAAATAAATACAAAACAAGTAAACAAACAAAAAAACACAGTCAGATTGCTTCCTTGCTGAGGAAAACGGTGTGGATCTCTTCCAGTTTATACTTTTTAGCTTCCTTCTGAAGGGGAGGGAGCCCTTGGTTTATTTGGTTGGTTGGTTTTATTTTTCCTTTCCAAACTTGTAACAAGCTAACAAAGAGAATGTTTCTAGGCTAAGCTCACATCTGCCTTCCCTGCTATGATGAATTCAGGACATTCTTTACCTTAAAACACTGATAGAGGGAGTCCAGGGGTCACCTTCAGGCTGTTCCTGCCAGTTGAACCTGAGGGTTACCTCCCCTGCTCCCAAGGTTGGATATCTCCTTGGTTCAAGACTGTGTGTACTAGTTTTTGAGCAATTACTGCTGTCCACCCATTTCTTTAGACCTCTAGAAACAGACAAAGCAGACAAGGCCAAGAAGTTTGCATTGGCTGGGAAAAGGCATAGGATTCTAAATGATCCTGACTTCTCCAGACTCACAATTCTCTGTCTTAGCATTCTAGCACATATTTGTGGACAGTTGATGCCTCTCCTCTTTTTTTTTTTTTTTTTGTCGGTCGTGGGGCCTGAACTCTGGGCCTATGCTGTCCCTCAGCTCTTCAGCACAAGGCTAGTGCTCTACCACTTGAGCCACAGCGCCACTTCTGGCTTTTTCTGCGTATGTGGTGCTGAAGAATCAAACCCAGAGCCTCATGCATGCAAGGCAAGCACTCTACCACTGGATGAGCGGTATACAGATCTTCCATCTTGACTTCTATTTCTGTAGGTTCTGGCTGCTGCCCCCTTGTGTATGCATCGGAGGCTTACCTTCTCTCTCCCCATGAAGGAGAGGCTTCCTCAGTCTTTGCCATTCTTTTTTAATCAGCACCATATGTTTGGTTTGATTTTTTTTTTTTGTAAATCTAAAGTTTGCTATTAGTAGATATCACTTGGTTTCCGCCTTCTGCCCTCCCATATCCATGTTCTTTACTGGGATACAAACCCCAGAGTTATAGAGGTACAGGAAAGTCTTCCTACTTATACATACATACACACATACATATGTATATGTATGCATGTATGTATATATGTATGCATGTATGTATATATATGTATATATGTATATGCACACATAGATACATACATATATGTATATATGTACATATATGTATATATACATACATATGCATGTATATATACATACATTTATACACATACATACATATGTATGTATATATACATACATATATACACATACATGTAGGTATGTATATATATTTTACAAGTTAAAATTATTTATATATATTTATATGTATATAAATAATTTTAACTTGTAAAATAGTACTCCTGTAGCAACCTACTGCATCGTGTGTTTACCATGTCTCTTTGTTGTTGTTGTTGTTATTGTTGCCAGTCCTGGGGCTTGAACTCAGGGTTTGGACACTGTTCTTGAGCTTCTTTTTGCTCAAGACTAGCACTCTACCACTTGAGTCGTAATGCCACTTCCATTTTATGGGGTATTGAGGAATCGAACCCAGAGCTTCATGCATGCTAGGCAAGCACTCTACCACTGAGCCACCTTCCCAGCCCATGCCATGTTTCTTTACTGCACCACTTCTCATGTTCCAGATTTAATGGGGGCCCTGTTCAAACTGGCTCTTGGAATAACAGGCTATGACACAGGGACCCTACGGGTCCTGTGTATATAGTAGGCTCTGCCGTGTGTGCTCTGAATAGTATTTGAACAACCTTGAAATATCTAACGATGTATTTGTCAAAACCACGATTCAATCATACCTGACTAGATTTTTCCTTTATTCCCCCTTCAGAAATAGCAGACAAAATCTACAATCTCTTCAATGGTTATACCAGTGGGAAGGAGCAACAAACTGCCTATAACACCCTCCTGGATCTGGGCTCCCCCACCTTACATCGAGTCCTCTTCCACTATAACCAGCACTACGAGAGTTTTGGAGAATTCACCTGGAGGTGTGAGGATGAGCTAGGCCCCAGGTAATCAATCAACTGCATTTTCTATATTGAAGTCTTTGACATTTCATACGTCTTGCATTGTAACACTGATTCCCAGAGTTAGACAGATTTCCTAAATAAGTGTGGGCGCTTGAAGAAATAAGTCTTTGGTTTTAGACAGCTCAGGACATGCAGGATCCTTTTGGAGAAGATATTTATTAAGCAGTTGCATTGTGAATGCATTTCCTGAGAAAACCTTTGCTACTGATGGGCTTTACTTCTATGTATGATGGGGACACAGATTTCCTAATGCTGAAACTGGAGGGATCAAAGTCTATGCCTTGTCAAAGAAAAGTAGGAATTTTATTAATGAGTCTATTCAGAAATCATTACTGCACAGGGACTTTGTATATGTTCTTTGCATTATGGAGATGTGTAATTTGGATTACATTGTAAAGACAACATGTAAGTTGATAAAAACCCTATTTGTCATCCACTTTGGCCTAAGTTAAGATGGTATAGTGCACACTAATTTCCCTTGGTCTCAAAGCTGCAATTTCATCAGATTAAATAACCATGATTTTGCTGATGACCAGACCAGTTAGGTTTATGGAAAGCAGGAAATGAGGAAAATGTGTAGTGATACAAATCTTTTGATTCATCCTGACTGTAAATTGCACCTCGAAATGAGAGACTTTCTTAGACATTCTGCAGTTTTTTTAGATAGACATAATAAAGAGTACTGTTCCATGGAAAACTAGTACTTATGCATCCCCAAGTTACTTAAGAATTAATGGAGTAAATAATAAAAATATAGCAAAGGCTAACGTGAGAACAGGAAAGAGACAGAAATAGAGAAAGAAGCAAAAGAGAGGAAGGAAGGTAGGAAGGAAGGTAGGTAGGAAGGAAGGAAGCAAGGAAGGAATGGAGGGAGGGAGGGAGGGAAGGAGGAAGAGAAGGAAGGTGAGAAAGAAAGGAAAGAAGGAAAGAAAAGAGAAAGGAAGAAAAGAAAAAGAAAAGCAAGAAAGAAAGGAAAGAAAGAGAGAGAGAGAAAGAAAGAAAGAAAGGAGGGAGGGAGGGAGAGAAGAAGGAAAGGAGGGAGGGAGAGAAAGAAAAGAGAAGGAAGGAAGGAAGGAAGGAAGGGAGGGAGGGAGGAAGGAAGGGAGAGAAGGAAAAGAAGGAAAGAAAAGAGAAGGAAGGAAGGAAGGAAGGAAAGGAGGGAGGGAGGGAGGGAGGGAGGGAGGGAGGAATGGAAGGAAAGAGGGAGGGAGGGAGGAAGAGAGGGAGAGAAAGAAAGAAAAGAAGGAAAGAAAAGAGAAAGAAGGAAGGAAGAAGGAAGGAAGGAAGGGAGGGAGGGAGGGAGGGAGGGATGGAGGGAGGGAAGGAGGGAGGGAGGGAAGGAGGGAGGGAGAAGGAACAAAGAGGTAGGAAAGGACACTAAGAAGTGAGACTTAGAAAGATCAGTGCTATAGACTTCTCTTGAAGAATCCTTGCTATGTAGACAACATAGTTCGTCCAACGCATCACCCATCTATCTCTCCAGGCACTTCAGTGATTCTGTTGTAACCTACAATTATATAACTTCCTAGAAGACTGCTGCTCAAAGCATTTCCCTTTATTTTTTACTTCTGAAGCAAATTTTAGGAGAGTCTTTCAGAAACAAAAGGATCGTGTGCAAAATGTCAGGCAGGATCTTTCTACATTCTATAAATTATTTCCTGATGTGTATGAAGGATGATAGTTCTTGGGCAAGCAAACCCTAGGGAGCTATAAAAAGGGACATTTTTTTTTCTTGGTTTTGGTAAGAAACAAACCTGGGTTAAAAAGTAGATGCCTATTAAGAAATGTGCTTTCCAGTCCATACCCTGTTTCTACTCCTAACCCACACCAAGTATCTTGCCTCATTTACCTCCTCTCCCTATATGTCCTCCTCTTCTGTCTACTGCTCATTTGGCTCCTTTCCACTCTTCTCTCCTTTCTTCTGATGTTTATTGCATGTACACACATAGTTCTTTGTTAGGGAGCCCAAATGTCACAATTTGAATAGTACTAGCATTGCATAGTTCATCTTGATTTCTGAAGGCATTTGGAGTCCTTTAAAACTTCTCTTTTGCAACTCAGCTTATAAGGAAATTGGTTAATGAGGCACGTGAGCAAGGGAAGAAATGTGGATCACACAATGAAGAGTGTACACTCCCCTCTGCCAAAGCCTCCACCAAGGGTGGTTTTATGTGTAATATGGGTCTTTTACGGAGACACAGTAGAAAACATTGCCCTGTTTCATTAGCCCATGGAAAACAAAGGCTTGCTCTTTTGTCATGAATTTTAGAGAGAACCACAGGAAAGGAAAAGTCCACTGCCTAGAGCGACATCAATCCACTTTGGAGTTTGTTGTGAGAATGAATGAAAATGGATCCATGAGTATTTATTTCCTGAGCCAGCAGACAGGATTCCCTTAGTTCCGTCAAATCCAATTATCCTGAAACTTCTGGAAGTTTCCAGATTGAGTTGAGGTTGCAAATATTTTGAAAACAACCTCAGTGGTTCTGAGAAAGAAGGCTCCAAGACTCTGACATGGTCAAGGGCAGGCCCAAACTAATTATTATTTTCAAAACAAAAACTGAGCAATGAAAACAGCAATAAGAACGGACAGGCTAATTCAACTCACTCTTTCAAAATGGTAGGAGACATGGTCCATTCTTTGAAGATGATGAGAGGCTAACCCTCACTCTAGTCTTCCCCTTCCTTCACCTCCCAAGAATTTCAGCAATGAATGGCATACAGCAGGGTAAATTAAGAGGAAGGGCCATCAAAAGCCTTGTTGGTGATGACTCTTGGAAAATAAGTCCTGGCAAAACTACAGACGCTGATAGGGAAAGTACAGATCATCAGCCTGAGATGCTATTTAGTCGGCAGGCAGAGTGTTTGTTTGATTTCCTCTGATTCATTCCTGAAGATAGAGGAAGTATGACTTTGTCTCCAATAATGTCACATCACTCTTGGTCCCTTGAATTTGCCTTTCCTTCAAAACCATCCCCACCCTCCTCTCACATGCCCTCATAGGAATTCTCTGACATCAGCCCCTTGCTGACACTCTTACTACCAGAACCAAAGAAGAGGAATAGAACAAATAAATGTGGTGCGCATTCTTGGAAAGCTCATTCTAAATGGAGTACAGAGCTAGGCCCTGGTGGCTCATGCTTGTAAGCCTAGCTACTCAGAAGACTGAGATCCAGAAGATCACAGTTTAAGGCCAAGCCTACACAGAAAGGTCCATGAGACTCCATTTCAAAAATAACCAATGAAAAACAGTGTTGGAGGCATGGCTGAAGTGCTAGAATGCCATCCAAGCAAGCAAACCAAGTGAGTGGAAAATCCTAAGTTTCAAACCTGAGTACTACCAAGAACCAAACCAAAACAATACGCTAAGTGAAGGGATTCTTCTCCTCTGTTCATCCTAAATGCTCAGAGTCAAAGCAAAGCAGTTCTGAGAACTGTCTCTCAGGCAGCTTTAATCTGTGGCACCAGAACTGGATACCACCAATGAAGGTCTGGTGGTATTCAAATTTCCTAAGCCACGTGCTTGAGGCACTGCTCTTGGCCTTGATGGAATATTAACTTGCACTGTAAGCAAACTTGAGGCAACGCCCCTCTCTCCTTTCTCTTGCAGGATCTGCAGTGACTCAGGTATGCTGTCATCCTCTCCTTTCCCCATTCTTTCCAGTTGAGGCTTCATAGCAAGGGCCTCTTGACTTTCTGAGCGAGATGAGGAATGGGCCATAAGCTCACCTGGAAGTTAATTAGGTGACACGTGCTTTGCCCTCAGACTATCCCAATATCCATTAGAACTGCAGACACTATTGTCCAAGCCCCTTTTGGGCTATAGTTAACACAACACAGGCACAGCTGGCCATATTTAGTATCTTCTTCCATGCGCAGTAGATTGGCTCAATTCAGATAGAGCCTTGATAGGAGAAATACTCAGCCAAGCATGCCACTCACCAGTTCCTGATGATAAATTCCTGGCTTTAAAGAAAATGGATTGGATTTGTCTGTTAAGACTGCCAATGATATGATTGCAAAGGGTACATATTCCCACTAAAAGACGCGTTATTTATTCTCTTGCCTTTTCTTTCTTGACTGTACTTTGTCTCTATTTGTTTATGGTGCTTGCCCCATGTTGTACAACTATATCATTCATTCCTACATCCATTCACTGGACAGATATTTATGGAGAATCCACTGTTCTAACCATGGAAGATAGATAAGCCAGCAAATACAACCCTCACGCTGCCTAGTCTCATTCTAATCCTGACCTTTGGTCCTTCCCAGTCTCCTCTCCTTCCTCATGTAACTATCTTCCATGCTTGATCCGTAGGAAAGCCGGCCTCATCCTGTCCCAGCTTGGGGATCTCAGCAATTGGTGCAATGGACTCCTTCAGGAACCCAAGATAAGTTTGAGGCGCAGCGCGCTCAAGTACATGGGCTGCCGCTACAGCGAAATCAAGCCCTATGGACTTGACTGGTCAGAGCTCACCCGAGACCTCAGGAAGACATGTGAGGAGCAGACCCTGAGCATCCCCTACAATGACTACGGGGACAGCAAAGACATCTAGCAGCAGGAGGTGGCTGCCAGAATAACCCAGAAGAGAAGAGGGGGACATCTGGTATGATTGGTGGATTTTTAACCTTTTTAATGGAACATTCAGAGCTCCACAGGCACTATCTAAACCAGGCAGAGACATGATTTTGCTCCCAGAAGAACTTCTTCCATATGCTATTCTCCATCCGCATGATCAGTAAACCTGCCGGGTTCATGCAGTGCCATTTTTCCTTAGCGGATTACTTTGGGGACTCATTTTGGTATTACTTTGTTTCATTTTATGTCCGCCCCCCCCCCAAGAGGCTCGTCAAGATGTGCAAGAGCTCCATCATCTTCATGGAAGGTCTACAGCTTGAGGCTCCTGTGGTGTGCTCACTCAATTCCTGAGTCCATTCATTCCTCAGGTATCCATTAGGAGATATCTCACTCTGGGAGCCTAATTCAAGTTCATAGAGAAAAGCAATGTGGACATTGCTCCCTGTCGTGGTTTTTCTCCCAGGCCTTCTTATTGCTATCTGTCTGCCCACCATTCCAGGTGAACTTAGCTTCCGTTATCTGCCCAGTGGGCTCTCTGGGATTTTAGGCCCTCCTCTATTTGAAGGCCGGCCTAGAATTACGTCCCCCTCAGATAGATCTCTACCCTCTCCTCTGAACTACATGATCTTCAAGAGGCAACAAGAAACCACCTGTCAAATGCACCTCCAGGGAAGTCTACCACAGGAACTAGATAGCAGCCTTCGCTCTGGGGAACAAGTGAAGATGATGGTTTAGAATAAGTTTTCACGTCTCCTTTGGATGAACCAGGCCAGCAATCTAGATCCAAGCACTTTGATTTGATTTCTCCCTGAATCTTTACTCTGGACAGAAGGGGCTTTGCTGAGCTCTGGTCAAGTCAAGGAGGGTAGATTTTTTTCATGTCAGTGTTTAAGTGAACTAAAGCTATTAGCTCAAAAGTACTTCTGAGCTGGGCACTGGTGATTCACACCCATTAGCCTAGGAGAGTGAGATCTGAAGACCCAGGTTTGAAGCCAGCCTGGGCAGACAAGCCTGAGAGACTCTTATCTTCAGTTAATCAGCAAAAAGGGAAGTAGAGGAATGTCTCAGACAGTAGCGTACCAGCCATGAGTGAATCAAGCCCAGGGAAAGCATGAGGCCCCAAGTTGAAGTGCGCATGCACACGTGCATGCGCACACCCCCGCCTTCCCCACAAACACGTATTTAGGTCTATCACCCTTGTTAAATTTGCTTAATTGTTTCGCCAGTCATTTCTCGGATGACGATTGACATTATCACACGTAACACCTTCCTCTAGCCACTGAGTTTAGCAGAATCTCTGAATAGATAATACCACTGGCCACAGTTAAGGTCTGGGGTGCCATCTTTGCCCACTGCCAAAGTATTGCATGGTGGCATGACTAACAAGAAGCCCAGCCTTTCAGAAACCTCCCAGGGCCATGTTGACCAGTTCATAGCCTTAGCTGCCACTTTCAGCCACCTTGCCGCCTTAGACTAGAACTCCTCAAGTGGAAACATAATATGACAGAGGCAGGAAGGAGATGAAGAATCTACAAGGCACTTCATCAAGTCTTATTGACTTTTTTCTAAGTAAGAATAACAACAGATGACATTTATTGAGTGCTTCCTGGGTGTCAGGCACTACTGTAAGCACCGTAATTGAATTCTCCCCCCCCCCCCCAGGAAAGTACTATTTTTGTCTACCTCTAGATGATGAGGAAAATAAAGCAGAGGTTATTCACCTTGTTCCATATCTCTCATGCCTGAGTTTATAGTAGGAGCCCAGGCTCCTTCAGAACAGGATTTTTACTCTGAAAGTCTCAGTAAACAGCATATGGCTGTCCAAGTTGTCAGCTCCACAGGGGATCTGCCCAAAGAGCTCCATCTTTCCCCCACCCACTTCCCCGGCACCATGTACTGCATAGGAGTGGCAGGAGTCAGAATGCACACGCAGCCTTGGTTCTTTTAGTATTAGCAGCTGGGCAGCGCATGGTCTTCCCCACAGCTGATTAGAATGAAGTCTGTGATGAACCTACAGTAGAGCTTGGTCTCAACTCCTCTCGGCTTCTTTCCAAGGAAAGATTGGAAGATTTATTACACACTCTCTTATGTACCTGCCTCAGAGATTCTTCTACTTCTAGAGGAAGGGTAGCAGAACACTTGGCTATCTCACTAGTGGTCAGTGCAAGACCGCAGCATAAGTACCTCCAAGGGCAAGGTTTGCACCAGAGAAAAGGATGCTCTGGGTCAACGCAGCAGGCCCTGTGTCTCCTTGCTGCTACATTTTACCTTCCTTCTGTTCAAGTCCACGTGAACACCTTGACTTTGAGCAGAAGGATGAGGAAACTGCCAATGCCTTCCTGCCCCAGGGATGGGGAGACGGGAGCTGATGGGTCAGGCAGAAAGGGAAAAGTGTTGCAGAGTCATGCCTGACTTGTCTGTCACCTCCACTCTAGTTTTACTTCAAGCATATCTTTCTCTCCTCTTTTGTCTCTTACCTACTCCCCCAAGAATTCTTACTTCCTTTCTACCTCCCCTTGTCTTAGTTTCTTTTCTTGAATTTTTTTGTGTGACCTTCTTCCTTTCTCCATTCCTTTCCCATGGTTCTCTTACTCGTTCAAGGTTCTCTTGTATTCTCCTTCCTGCACTTGCATGTGGTGTGTGTGTGTGTGTGTGTGTGTGTGTATGTGTGTGTGTGTGTGTGTGTGCTTACACACCTGTAGGACTATACACACAACTCACATGACTCAGTCCTATTTACTTTCATGTTAAGGAAGGCCAGTATGAATAAGGCTTGGAATGGATGGTGTACAGTAACTGTAGGACTTTTTCCCTGGAAGAATACAATGGATCATGTACTGCCTATGTTTCTCAGTGCTTTCTTGGAGAAACCACCACCCTGGCTAGAAAGGGCAATGGCACTGAGCCAGTATTAAACCTCAAATTTCCAAGCTGCCAAACAGGTCTTAATGGATTTATTTCATCTACCAACACACCTCCAACGCTGGTGTCCCTTTGAGACCTCTATCATTTCCTCTTGAATGTACACGGACCACTGTACTAGCAGTAGACCTTTAGCTAAGTGTGCAATTGTTTTCCATGGAGTTTCGTCCCTTCATTGGTTTGAGTTAACTGCACTTCTTGGTATTCAAATGTTCTATTAAATATCCAAGTGTGAAAGAAAATACTTTGCTACTGTAGAAGGAAGAATCTAATGTGACCATCTTCAAGTAAACAGTGTTGTTTAAAAGAGAGTTATTGTACAATTATTTAAAAAATGAAGTAATCAACTAAGTAATAAACAAAGCGGTTAGTAAGCATCTGGTGTATGGCTGTTACTTTGTGTCTGTTTCGAATCAGAAACATTAGATCCACTGGGGAATCATTAAGGTTTTAATCGTTACACCTTGTGTTCAAAATATATAGGTCATATAGTCATCCTAACTAGAAAAAAAGTCAGCTATTCATCGCTAATCATAAACTTACTGTTATAGAACAGCAAGTTTCATCTACTCTGTATCACCTTCCACAAATAATTAGTCAATGAAATAACTGATCACATTCTTTCTGCATTCTGGACACCGGGTTTCATATAGAGGACCCAAATTTGTTCTTTGTCAGAGGATCAAATTTTATAAGCAGAGCTAGACACTGAACCTAATAATTACAAGGTAAGAAGTACTAAAATGAAGGCGATACTATGGGACTTTGTAGAATTGTAGCTTTGGGCAGGTAAGAAACATTTTTCAAAAAGCTCTCCCAAACACATTTTTGTCTTGAACTCTGTGGAGGCATTTGGGAGAGGCCGGATATAATGAAATGTCTCATGATGGCTAGCCCAAAACATTGAATATCTTTCTTTACAATGTAACGTTAGAGGTTAACTGGGCTGCCACCAAGACGTGATTTCTTTTCAATTCTTTGATTATCTGATGTTCAGGATGTGGCCTTAATATGTCCCCTTGAAGAGAGATGATCAGAGACCTAGTCCCTGTCCAAACAGCAATGATTAGAACACTATTTAGTTTTAAACCATAGTCACAATTTCTTCTATAGCCCCCTCCCATCTCATTTAAAATTGTTATACTGATTGACTCCTTGAGTCTGTACATGTATATGGCTGTTTTGACCAAAAAATGAGATGGAGGTGAGTCTGCTGGCTTCCAACTGTGAGTCACAGGAAGGCCCTGCAGTTTTTGTCCCTGTCCCTTTTGCTCTTGGAGCTCTGAGTCGCTGCATAAAAATGGCTTGGTCCCCTAAGGATGGAGAGTCACAAATAAGCACTCAGGCCCATAGTCCAACGCTGCCAAGGCACCAGAAAGACAAACTATTTAGGACCCTTGAGACTAGTCCTCCTCTAGGCAAATGTTAACATTTAACTTGCATCAATGCCTTGTGGGTAAAGAGAGACAATGTGTCAAGTCTCTTCCAATACGACATAATTAAAATGGTTGTTTTTAAGCCATTAATAAGGGCTGCTAAGTAAAGGGAATTTGACTGCAACCTGTAATGTCTTTTCTATCTATGCAGTGTCAGAGCATCTAAGTGAGGCCTGCCCTGGCCCTGAATCAGAGGGGAGAGAAGGGAATTGCACAATGTCCCTTTCACTAACTGGGTAAGGCTTTATCTTGACACACCAAAGGGGAACAGCAACAAAATGATTGGAATTCTGCATCTGAGCGGACAAACATCAAGAGAGACCCTACAAGAGGGAAAACAATCCTCTACGGGCCAGGAAAAGAAAGAGAAGAGGAGGAAACATTGGAAGGAAAGAAGAGCTGCCATTTATTTTTTTTTTAATTTTCTGTCCTCTTTTTTACTTGGAACTCCAGGATGTTAATCTGCATAGCCTACAATGACTATGCTTTAGACATTGTGCTAAACACTTTGCCTACATATTATTCCTCAGTCTTCATTCCAAGTCTGCAAAAGGACTCTTAAGAAAGAGGGAAGTACAGGGGCTGTCTGACTCTAATCCTTATCTGGTACTGCCTCTATCATTAATAATAATAAGCTTATTTCTCATTTAATTTCCTAGAAAGGAAAAAAAAATAAAAAAAACTCCTCCCACCGAGATTTTTTTTTCCTTTTTTTTTGCAAAGTACTACACATTTGCTCTGTGTGAAGAGATGAGAGAAAATATAGCTGGTCCAATGAAAATCCAAAATGAGATGTAACTCAGGCTACATCTCCTGTTTTCTAAATCTGAGTATACTTTGACTTGTTTGTTTGGCTTAGTTTTAGGTTTTTCATTTTGTCTGTCACATAGAGATAATGCAGAGCCACAGAATCATAAGTCTAGCTCAGTATGTTCAGCATTGTCCAATGTCATGCCTCAATAGTTCTTTTTTTGCCCTATTCTCTGTGTTCTTCATGAATCCAGCATACCACCCAATACTTGGCAGAGAACTTGGAGAACAAAACTATCCAGACAGCCTAGCTTGTGATATGGACCCAGAATCTGGCTTGAATTTTGAAAGCTCTGTGTCTCCCAACTCTGCTTCCACCATGAACACCATTATCATTTCCAATGAGACAAAACTACTTAGAATTTTGAGTTTAAAACAAGATAGAATAAGCTGACAGTTTCTCTTGATGCACACATGACTCCAGGACTTAGTGTATGTTTTTTCTATTCCAAAGTGAGAAAAAATAAACTTCTTTGTTCTGGGATTTTGCAATGCGTGCCACAATTGGATTGATTTCCTTACAAATGGACAGGTTTAGACATCAGGTTTCTTTCAACACAACTGCCTTTTGTTCAAGTCTATGATATGCCTGCTCACATAGGGTACAAATTAGTGTAATTGATTCCTTATTACCTTTCCCAGGCAAACAACTTCAGCCAGACTCTGTGCCTAGTAAGTAGAAGAAACTTCTTTTGTTTCAAGTGAGTCAAATGTCAAGTGACCGGGAGGCTGTTGTCCAATATGTCATACCATGTCCTCTAACCACACAGACAGAGTGGAAATCACCTCAAACCATGTTCTTTAGGTATCATAGGACTTAGGTATTCGTGGATGACACTAAGGTCAACTATCCTTATTTGCCATTTTGACCTAATGATTGTTGAAAATACAGAGGTAATGATTGAACTCCTCAGCTTGGTTCTTGGATTCATTTCCCAACTTTTACTGTTTTGTTCCATATTATATTGCACTTGCTAGGCAAGTACTATACCACTTGAATCACACCCTTAATGTTTTCATATTTTCAGTTTGCTTTTAATTAAGATCTCTAGCTTTTGCCTGGGTGGGCCTTGGCCTTTGATTTCCCTATCTCTACCTCCCTACCCCTACTGGACCATAGGTGTGCACTTCTATTCCCAGCCCTCAAACTGATTCTTAATAATTTTCTCGTCAATTGGCTGCCAGGCAGACTGTGAGAGTCACATGTGGAAGATCGGAGTAGAGGAAGAAGAAACAAACCAGGATATTTGCCCCTTCCTCTTCCCTGGATGGTGTCTGTAGCAACTCCTTCATGATCTCTATTACTTCCATGTGTCTCCTGTTCCTTCAACACGGGAGCTAATCTGACTTTAGCTAATCTCTAAGATGAGCCACCACTCCCTACATGCCTTTCACCTGTTTCAAAGTCTTCTAACTTGTCTCTACTGTTCAATCACCCAAAATTTGTTCTGTATATGGGTCTTAACGAATGCATATTTCAACTGAATATCATTACATACCAACTGACACAAGAACTTTTGTAACTCTTTAAGGCTTGTGTGGCAATCTAAAAAAATGAAATTTTAGTATCGAACATAAATGATCTTCCAGGAACTCTAAGACTGATTGCAAGGGTGTCAAACACGTTTCCACTAAATTTGATCAAGTGGCAGAGTCCACCTGGGCAACTGATTTGAAGATGATTGTGACAGTGAAGATGACTGACCAGTCAGAGTAGTAAAGATCAATGCTGTCTAGGGGCATAAAAATTGCAAAAAGCAGCCTCTATGGCATAAGATTGACTACCCTCATTTATAGGATCAGAATACACACAGAATATTTAAAATCAGGCCTCTCCAAGAAACGCCACTGTGTATGGATCCTATGTTGTTTATAACTTAGGATAAATGCAAAAGAGAACATGGGTTCATTGCTAATTGACTGTGTAGATTGGTGGGGAACATGATCTTCCATTTCCTTAAGATCAAATTCACAATATGCACTGAAGTTTATTCAACTGTCATTTTCATGATTAAAACTGAATTTTAAGACTGTCTTCACAAGTGTTATTTTAGTACATTAGAAGTTATAAAACAAAGGTTTTCAGTCTCTTTCTGTGTCTGATATTTGTCAGTTAAGCTCCAGTTGAGTATTCAGGAGAGAGAATTTTAGCAAGGAAGGGAACTGATTCCAAGACATTATAGAGTCAACATGCAGAAACATTCGAAACACTGAGATAGCACAGAGGTATTTGCAATTACACCTTGATCAGAGAGAGAGAGGGAAGAAGTAGGTTTATCAAAAACCAGACTCCCTCAAGGAAAGGCTGTTTGGTAAATGTTGGAACATCCATATTCTTTAAGCGCACAAAGGTAATTGAGACTGGACTATACTGCTGCTCAAATATAGGTTTATACTGCTGCTTCCACGCAGAGTCCCTGAAAGGAGGCTGATGAAGACAGCTACTTAACAGGATGGAACTAGTCCCTCCCTGCCCTTCTACCTTCCCATCTCCCACTATGGACCACTGATGACAAAACCTGCCAATATGATGAGAACAGGAAGGAATCAGGGTTTTTATTATTGTGACAGCAGCATCCAAAGCAGAACTCAGAAGTATATGCCTGGCTCTGTTAGGTGAAATCTGCTTTCCCAAGACTCATCTCCAAAAGAAATCCTCTAATCCCACCACCTGAGTAGCTGGGATTACAAGCATAAAACACTGCCTCTGACCTGGAAATAACAGTGACTACAATGCCTGAAAGTGTCTAGCAAGTGTTCAACCATGTTGGGATTTGTAGGGTCCCTTCAGTGTTCTTCAGACACTAAGATGCAGCTGCATGTTTCACAGTATTATCCCTTCCCCAGCGTCCTCCCTTGCTATATGGTTAGACAGCAAGAAAATACGTTCTGAGTTCACATTATTCACTGTATTTCTTTCCTGAGAAAAGACATCACACTTGCTATGCAAACATAGTGCCACATCCCCAATGCTTTTTGCTTTTAGTTTTTCAGATAGTGTCTCACACTTCCAGACTAGACTTGGGGGCTATACTTCCTATTATTTCTATCTGCCAAGAAGCTGGAATTATAGATGTGTGGCATTGTGCTAGCCCACTATTATGTATCTTTTCACTGTGTCAGAGATCCTGTTGAAGTTTTGTTGTTGTTGGTGGTGATGTGGGGCTTGAACTTTGGGCCTGGGTGCTGTCCCTCAGCTCTTCAGCTCAAGGCAAGTGCTCTACCACTTGAGCCACAGTGCCACTCCTGCTTTTCTGGTGGTTAATTGGAGATAAGAGTCTCACAGACTTTCCTTGTCCAGGATGTCTTTGAACCACAGTCCTCAGATCTCAGCCTCCTGAGTAGTTAGGATTATAGGCGTGCACCACTGGTGCCTAGCTCCTGTTGAATTTTTGACATTCACTTTTACCATTTTTTTTTAAAATGGAATATCTTTTGTTGCTGAAGATGCTGTTGTGTTAATAGCAACTGCCACTGACTCTTTACTGTGTGCCAGGACCATAAAAGCACCTTGCTTAATCTAATTATTTTAGAATAAAATACCTTATTTTTTTATTATAAATCTCTTCTTTTATCTAATCCTCTTAACAACACTATGAACCCATAATCACCATTATCTACATTTTCCCAGAAGGAAACTTGGAGAATGTAAGCAACCTCTTCAAGACAATATAGGTATTAAGTGTGCTACTCTGCAACAGTGTCCTGTAGCTCACTGAAATGACCTAGGTTAGTTTTCCCTGACCAGAGAACTCATCAAATGGCAGCATTTAGTTGAACAAGTTTGTTCATCTGGCTGGCTGTGTTTGGGAGCAGTGGGATGTTTATTTGTTGTGTCTAAGAGACAAAATGCAGTGTTGTCTTCCTGTAGGTCTTTCTCACAATGTTAGTCTGGTGAAGGATCAGCTGTGGGCCTAGACCTATGCACAATCCAGGCTCCTGGTACTAGGCATCAATTACCATAGATAGAACTCCAGAGTGCCTCTCTTCTCTCTTCTCATTACCTTTTGATCTATACTAGCATAAAAGCCAAAGCATAATCACCAACCCCACCTGAGTCTGGTCATATCCTAAGAGCTTTCCAGCTACTTAGAAGTATCTTCACTTATTGAGCAGACATGTTCTAACACTTCCATTTTCATTCCTGTGTCTACACCATGGTCACTCCTAACCAGGAAGGTCAGTTACTGCATTTCAGACCTCTGACATTGAAAACAGTCTCACTGCTGGGTATCAGGCAGGAGAGGATGTTTTCATTCTCACCCCATAGCCTTTGTGTCCCTTGGCAACTGGCAAAGGATCGGAAAGGCCTGCAATAGAGGTGTTGGTGGTGCAGCGGACTGGAGCATGGCGAGGAAGGGAACATAAAGAAAGCTATTTGGTTGCCATGGCAACCAGCAAACACTCCAGAGGAGGAGGGTGTGGCCCAGGACTTAATGAAGTGCCATTGGGTTTGAGCAGCAATTGGAATGTCTGAGCATAGCTGCGTTTTCTTCCCACAGAGCCTGGAGCCAGGCCACTAGCAGGGACTGCCTGTACCTCTCAGGAATGCTCGGGATGAAGACAGGAATGGAAAAGTCAAGCAGGCCTCCCAGGTGCAGGTTTTCCTCCTGCTGGCCACAGAATAGGGGCTTCCCAGAAGAAATTTGGAAAACTCCTCAGAGAGCCAAAAAAGACTCAATATACAAATCATGTCTTCTCCCCCGGTCCCCCAAACTCTGAGACTGACATTCTTCTTGAAATGAGAAGGTATTTTGAAAGTCCTTCTCTGAAGAAGCTCACTTCGGCCATTTCCTGCCTGCCCTTCTCAAAGGTGGCATTTCCACTGTAAGGATGGACCTGGGACCTCAGCCCTCACAGTGTGATCAAAGAAAAGCCATTGGTCAGCCAGAAGATGTGGGTGGCAGAGGAGTGAATCTGGAAAAAAGGCTGAATCCTGAACGTCTAGTCCACAAGTACAGAGAAGAGCTAAGGCCAGCATGACACAGGGACTTGAATTAGAGATTTAAAAAAATTCAGATACTAAGACTGAAAACCAGTGGTTAGACAAAGCAATCAATAGCTAGGAGGTCCGCCTTTGAATGTGGCTTAGTGGTAGAGTGCTTGCCTAGCATGCATGAAGTCCTGAATCTGATTCCTCAGAACCACATACAGAGGAAAAAGCCAGAAGTAGTGGCACTGTGAGTGGCTCAAGTGATAGAGTGCTAGACTTGAGCAAAAGAAGCTTGGGGACAGTGCCCATGCCTGGAGTTCAAGGCCAGGACTGGCAATCTATCTATCTATATATTTTTTTCATGACCATATATATATATATATATATATATGGGAAAACTAGGCACAATCCAGTGAAGTTGAGTGCTGTCCAGGTCACCTGGAGCTCCTGTGACATCCAAGGAAATAGACAATGCCAGAATCGGACCTTGCCACTTAATTTCTTTACTCCTAAGTTAACCTTTTTTGTCCTACCCTAAACCTTAAGTACTTAAGAAGAAACTCATGCAGAAGATACAGTGTGAATAGAAACTGGAGGTAAATAATAAGGTTTTAATGCTAATCAAGTTCCTAAGGCACCTCACCGACAAGGAAGGAAATTGGTTCTTTAATCAATGTTTATTGAAAGGTATATAGTAGTAGTATTTAATTTCAGTTATACTACAAGAAAGTATGGAGAACTCTTTGCAATGCCAAGTGTTACTAGTGTGACTTACTTGAATGTGTGTTACAACCTAGAAAATTTAAACTCACTCTCCATTTTACACATGAGCCCTACAAGACTTGAGCCCATCTGCTCAGGGACTTGCTGAGCTGGGATTCCAAATGAGGTCTACATTCTGAACCTGCTCACACAAATATGGAAGCAGCCAGACTGTCTGCTAAAGGCACTTTAAGGGTATCAAGACCTGATTCCAGATGTCTTGGTCCTACCTTGACCTTTATGTATACTTACAAATGATTCCTGCTACTACTGGGTTCTCATCTTCATGAAGGTAAATTGTTTAGCTTAAAAACTGAGTATGGATTAGTGAATGTTACCTAGGGAGAGTCTGGGGACAAGGTTGTCACTGAGATGACCTTCTGAATGAGCTGGTAAATTACTTTGTCTTGCTGACATAGTTGAGAAATATTTTTCCTTCCCTTCATACTTGAAATTAGAATTAGAATTAAATAATCTGGAGCCTCAACCTGGAACATGGAACATGATATAGATTTAAATGAAGCACTTAATTATAATTGAAATATATGAGAGGAAGGGAAAGGTAGGGAAAGGAATTAGATAAGAGAGAGAAGATGGAGAAAACAGGAAGAGAGAGAGAGAGTACCAACCTAGAATAACTTACGTCCAAGGTCAAAGTGCAAAAGTACACAGCAATTCACATGTCAGCCACTCACCATAACCCATCCTCTATTTCTTAAGTCAGTGATACTTCCATTCACCTCGGTAAAGAATACATACAACAACAGAGTGGCTGTTCATAATTCATGCTTTATGTTCACTGTAACACATCTGCATAACCATTTTGAGCTGTGGATTATTGTTGTTCTCTTTTTACAGATGAGAAAATTGAATCACAAGCTATTACCCACCTTTGCTCAAGATCACCCAACAATCAATCTTCTAGCAGGCAGCCTCTTTAACCCTGATCAATAGACAATTTCCTGGTCAATAAACAGCTGCTACTTCCTTTTCCTAGCTCATGTGGACTACATGTGTATATCTGCAATGTGCATGTATGTTCCTCAGCTGGGCCAAAGTAGGTCTCAACATTAGTGTGAACCTCAATCCCCAAGGCTTATGGTCAACTTGAGAATGAGTTATTTTGATACTATGAACTTAAAACCTATAGTCATCTGTATTGGCTTTGTATTGCCACCACTACCTGAATTATTGTTAAAGAACCAGCCAAAGCTTAACATGACGGCACACACTATGGGCTCTTTCTGACAGACTTTCCTCTCAATTTAGACCCAACTATTTTATTGCCCCCAGAAATCTGCAGTACTGGACTTAGAACTTGGTGCTTTGCACTTACTAGCAAGTGTTCTACCATTTGGGCTCTACTTGAGCCCTACACACTGTACTAATTCTATTTACTTTGTTAATTTGGTTTTAGATAGTCTAGTGCCCGTGCCACTTCCTATATCTGTTTAGCAGCTGGGATTACAGGTGTCTGCTACCACAGACAGCTTTTTTTTTCCCAGATAAAATCTAGTGAACTTTGTACTTGGGCTAACTTTGAACTGTTATCCACCCATCTGTGCCTTTCAACTACATGGGATTATATTTCTTTTTAATTCATGGTTTGAGGTTTCTGCCTGTTTCATTTGTAGGTGCAATTTATTGCATTTGTTTTTACTAAACTCCAATAATCTAACCAGAAATATCTAAGTGAACAAAATGTGCTTTATGTCAGTTACAATTTTAAAAATCATTAGAAAAATCTTTTTTTTGGGGGGGGAAAGGGGGGTCTGGTCATGAGGCCTGAACTCTGGGCCTGGGCGCTGTCCCTCAGCTCTTCAGCTCAAGGCTAGCGCTCTAACACTTGAGCCACAGCACCACTTCCGGCTTTTTTCTTTTTTGCTTATGTGGTGCTGAGGAATCGAACCCAGGGCCTCATGCATGCACGCAAGGCAAGCACTCTACTACTGAGCCATCTTCCCAGCCCCTAGAAAAATCTTTTAAGAGAAAATTAAATGATGTATGTGAAAAAAATATGCTAGAACTATGCTCTCCAATACAGTAGCCATTTGCTACATGTGGCTAGTCACATTTAACTTATTGGAATTAAGTAAAATTCAAGATTCAATTGCCCTGTCTTATTAAGGCTAGACAGCAACCTGTGTCCACAATGCAGGTATAGAACATCATAAAAAATGTATGTAGGACATTGCTATTCTATAAACTAGATACTTTCAGTTATCTTTTGAGGAAAAGTTTCAGCAGTTTACATAGGTAATGCAATTTTCCAGGAAGACTCCAGCTGAACTTATAAACATTTCTTCTAGTGTCTAATATTTCCTTTTATCCTTTTATCCTTTCCTCCTTTTTTCTCAGTGCCAGGCTTTGCCACAGTTATCCTACAAATCCATTTTGTTTCTCTCTGGATCAGTGGTCTAGAACATTTCCTGGCAGCCAAACTACTCAAGAGTCTCCATCTGTTCTCTCTGTCCTGAGAACATAACTAATGCCGGTGTGCAGCTCAGAAGCCTTTTAATGTCAGAGTCCCAGGGTACTTGAGAACTCGAGCACTTTTGCAATCCATAGAAGGGCAACTTCCTCCCCTGTTCCACTTTCACACTCTCAAGAGACTAGTTCACACTCATGGAGTCCCTTCTACTCTCCTTACTCACTGTCTCCCTGGTGCAGTTTAGGAACTGTGCTGGAAACATGGTGCTGCAAAGACACATATCTAGGCAGTAAGTTTGAGAGACTCAATAATAAGGTGTAGATTCAAATCTACCAACTTGGACACTTGGATATTCCACCCTTGCAGATTAACATTCAGTTGCCCATGGATCTCAAGTTACCCATATACCTACACATTGACTTTCAAGGCCCAGATTGAGCCATCCTTGCCTTGCATTCCCTAGAAGAGTACCTCAGTCCAGGAGGAGAAAAAACCGAGCAGTCTTGTGTTAATAAGCAATATTTCCCAGCATAGAGACTACACAGATGTATAGAAATGTTCCATTTATCTACATCTGAAGCATTAACTGGATTGGACTGATAGGCTTCTTTGGAGACATGCTCTGTCATTATCACACCAGTTACTATAGACACTAAACAATATACCCTAAAGTTCGAGTGGCAGGATTAGAACACAAACAAGCAAACAAAACCGATTACTAGCAAGGACCTAAATGTAGCAAATCCTTGCCTTCAGCCTCCCTTAGACATGATCCCCAGGGCATTGACCTAGGTGCTGACTGGAAAATATGTTTTCAAACCCATAGCAGACTAGTATCTAAATCAGTTTTGTTTCTTCAAGACAAATACCTATGACATATATAGAAGGTTCTATTACTACCCTTTTTGTCTTCTGAGTCTACCATTGGGAACCCATAAATGGCCCAGTATTAGTCGTATTCTTGGGGTGATACAAAAATAGGTGACTCCAGAGACACACTGAAGCTATTTCTAAATGTAAACCATTCTCATTGACTCCTCCACCCGACTGAGGGCCTCATCCTCTTCTTGGCCTAAATCTCTGAGTAGTGAATCTCCCAGGCTATGAGTGACTCATCACATCATTTAAGTTTGTCAGTCAGTGGAAACCAGAGCTCCAAAGTCTCTGACCAGGGCTCTCCCTGGAGAAGCTATTAAAAAAGGAGGCAGCCCTGCCAGAGTTTCTGTCCAGCTGTCCTAACTGGCATGTGCAAGGGCATCTGCTTATCCTCAGGGCCTGGCATGAGGAGAGGGTCCTGGAAGGGTGCTCAAGAAGACTTTCTTCCCATTTGCTATGGCGAGCTGGTAGGAGAGGGAAACTAGTAAGAAAATGACAAGGAAACCAATGAGGGGTATCTTGAAACAGGTAAAATAGATGTTAACATTTCTCATTACCATTGGAGCTGGGTTCTCTCTTGGGCCTGGGGGGGGGGGGGTCTAAGAATGATGGAGCAGAAAACACATTATATTTGGGGGCAAAAACATTTGGATTCCCATCCCAATTTGAACTTTGATATGTGAACTTAGTTTGTCCAATAATCTCTCTAAGTTTCTTCTTCTATAAAAATAAGGAAAAAAAGTCAGAACTGTTCCTGCTCTGCTTTGCCCTTGGGTAACCAGAAAACATGTGAAAGCACTTTGCAAACCTTCAAAGAAGATGGCAGGTAGTATTCTTTTTTTACTATAATGTGTTTATTTCTAACCACATAACTGTCTCCCAAGTTCCAATTCCATGAATCTAACTACTTATTTCTCAAAGCTTCCTGTGTTTGCTAGGTGTGCTGAGATATCCATCCAACACTGCCAGTAGCCAAATAGGGCCTGGCATGTCCAGAGATCTTAGTCCCAGATGTAGAAGTTTACTCCAGGGAGATGAATACGTGTATGTGTATGTGTGTGTGTGTGTGTGTGTGTGTGTGTGTGTGTGTGTGTGTTTGCATGCTGGTTCTTCTGGGGCTTGAACTCATAGCTTGAGCACTTCCCTGAGCTTTTTTTTTGTACAAGGCTAATGCCCTACCACTTGAGCCACAGCTCTACTGTGACTATATGAATTTGGTGGTTAGTTGGAGATCAGGGTCTTTCAGGACTTTCCTGTCTGGCTTCTAATAATGATCCTCAGATCTCAGCCTTCTGAGTAGTTAGGATTATAGTCATGGGCCAATGGTATCTGGAGAACATTTTTTTCTATGACATTTCCAACCAATTTTTATCTGTCTAGTCCTCAATTAAGTTTTAAAAAGAGCAAATAAATACCCATCCCATAAAGTCTACTCATTCTGCCTCCATTTACTCACTGATGATCATGGCTACAAATTGTGGGACATCATTCTGGGTATTCTCTTACATTTCCCTGCCTGATTAGTCTTAATCTTTCTGTTGCACCTTACATTTTAGTGTCCCACAGATTGGACTCAAACCTAACTTAGTTTCCTTGTCCATGGAATTGCTTGGTGTTCTCTTCTGTGAAGTAAGAACACATGATTTGCAGATCTTTCTGGGGTTAATTACGATGGTGTTTACCATATGCTAAGCACATGTTAGCCTGCCTTCCAGCTTAGATGGAGGCCTCACTGATGGCCACAATGGGTAATCTTTCTCATTCCTACCTTTTACATCTTTTCCCTAGCCTTCTCTTGCCCCAACCCCTTGTCAAGTCATGTGCATCTTTTACCAACCATCCTTAAAATGCACCTACCTTTGGCCTCTAAGAGTGATGCTTATTTCCTCTTTAAATGACATCTGAGGCACTGGACATTACCATTGAACACAGTTCATTTTCCTATGTGTTGTTTCTTGTGAATTGTCACATTTATTTCCCTTACACATCCTATTCATGTAAATAGTAGTTTTTAAGTGACAGAAAAGAATGGACAACCAACCACTTAACAAATAACTGAGATTTGAATATGCATAGAGCCCAAGGAAGGTGATTTGGAAATCAGGAGGTGATATAAACTCAAGAATAAAACACCATACACCCTTCACATTTTGTGTGCTGATTTTTTTTAATGAACATTTTATAATCTTACAAAATAACTGGTTGTAGCTATCTTACGTTACAATACAGTAGATCAGCTCCTTTCACTATGTTTTTTTTAAATCAGGCTATCCTGTTGGATGCTAACTGACACACTCAATAGTGATCACGCAGAATAGATGAAGTGCCAAGTCCAATGCTGTACCATGGAGGAAAGGGAAGTAGAGAATCAAGCAGAGCTCTTTACTTCCTTTATTCACTTATTTTTTTCCAGGATCTGTCCATTCATGTCACTCTGACTTCTCACTTGTGCTTCTGATTGGAGGCTACCTGCTTAGTCAGCTCTCCCTGGGCAACCTTTGTACCAGAGCTTCTAATTACTAGGAAACAGAAGAAACAGAGCAGTGACCCTGAAACAACAACAAATAAAGACCCTCTGGGACAGGTTCTCAATGGCTCTATGGGTAGGTAAGAGTAGCAGAATGCAGACAACCCTCTGAAGCAAATGTGAGTTGTTATCTTGGGCTCTATAACATGGCTTATTGGTCCTTTTATTTTAACAGTGACCAGAATCGTTCAGAACCCTAGGGCCCAGGGACAAGGACTGAAAGACACATGGGCAGCCCTCAACCTAGGGGATTTTCAAATACTGCACAGTTTTGAGTTGTACATGTTGCCAACAGAGTAGCAACTATTTTTTAAATGAAGAAAGAAACACAGGGGTCCACTATTACTCTTGGGAAGGGACTGAGCATAGACACATACTGGTGGACATCATGGGCTCCATAGTTCTCGTGAAGGCTGTATCCTTGCTGTGCTGGATCACATCCACCATAAGTACAACTCTGCCCAAGTCTCTGGATGGATGTTCTAAGACAGAGCTTGACACACATCCAGGAATTTGGATGTCCCCTCCTCTACCCCCAGGAAAACAAGTTTACAATGTGCTTTGTGTTTTGTTTTTTAAATAGAAAATCTAAAGCTTTCCATGTTCTTTTCCATATTAAAGCCTATCAGTATCCCAGAAATAAATGTTAATTGCCTTCCCAGGGCTACATAAGCAGAGCTTATGAAGTGAATTATACTTAGGCGATAGTTTCCTTTATGGTTAGCCACAGACAATAAGGGAATTTCAGATGGACAAACTCTGTTCTTTACCTAATAACTGTTGCTCTCATACCACATGCCTACAGATGAATGGATATATATGTCTATATTTTTGATTTTTCATTCTACAATATTTTTCTTCATATATGATATTGGGGGGTCATAGGTTATTGTGGCACATAATATTTCCTTTTTGAAAAGCCATTGTTTCAGTGTTGATGGGAAGAGGCAAATAGCTGGTCAGCACAAAGAGCAGATGATGTGGAAAAGCTGAAGTTGAGCTCTAAGTTTGGTTCTTGGTCTCTATTAGAGAAGAAACTGGGAGAC
This sequence comes from Dipodomys spectabilis, assembly GCF_019054845.1. NCBI lineage: Eukaryota > Metazoa > Chordata > Mammalia > Rodentia > Heteromyidae > Dipodomys > Dipodomys spectabilis. The sequence goes on from NW_024870696.1 coordinate 17,109,385, forward strand.
ACATGACTCATGTCCTTTTTTATGATGATGATAAGACAGGATGTTGAACAGAAATTGTTCCTTACTATCTCTAACTCAGAAACTATTTCAAGGGAAAAAAAACTTAAATTGACCACATGCCAAAAAATTAATGAAGATGGGATGCATATGAACAGAAGCAAGGTTAAAACGGCCATGTCCTGTGTAATTCATCTGAACAAGAGGAAAGACAACAAAATGGATCCTAAATGGTTGAAATTCTTCTTTCTCCCCACAGAGTGTCACCCTTGTTCCATGTGTTTCCATAATTTGCCCAACTTGATGCTATAGGTTTGCCCAGATGTGATGATATAGGTTGTGTTTCAATACAATTTATGTCAGCTGCTGCATTGCTCAAAGAAGCCACTTTGGGCCTCTTTGGAGACTTGGAACAATGGCCGAGTCTCTTTGTCTTGCTTCATCCCCTTAAACTCAAACTTGATTTCAGCCTGACCTCTCATCTCTCTTTCTTTGATCTTATTTGACCCCTTCCTTCCTGTCTTCCCACCTTAATCTCATCTCATTTCCAAAGTATTTTATCTCAGAAAATCAACAGTTGGTGATAGGGCTGTGAGTGATGGACAGGGTTTGGACTTCTAACAAGGAAGGAGACCATCCACTAGATATGAAGAGTGTTTAAGTTCCTATCATCCTGGCATTTAGGGAATGAGCCCTAATAACAACTTTTTGACTGGCTGACTACCTGCCACCCACACTTTGAAGAGGTCCATATAGAAGTAGAGACAGTCCTGTCTTACCAACGCCAGCTGCACATTCTGAGAAATGGAGCAAACTTCATATGAAGTTTATGTGATAGATACTTATAAATCATTGTCTAGATCTCCTGCTCCATCACACCTCATTGTCCATGTCTCTCTAAATTATTTTTCCAACCTGCGTATCCTGTTAAGTGGGCTTGGCTTCCCGGTTATGAGAAGATGATCAGCTGACATGCTAGCATTGTGAATTCCATTTATTCTCCTCTCTTTTCCCACTTCCCACTCAACCTGCTAGTCTCTCTCCATAAAAAGATGGCAGAAAAACTGGTGTTTCTGTCCTCAAAGCCTCAGCATTAATTTTGGACATGAACTTCTCAGCAGCATATGTGGAACAATGGATAAATTTTTTAGCTTAGTAAACAGCAAAAAATATAATATTATAATATATTTATAGAATTATGTTTAAATACTCATAAAGAATTAATAACTAACCTTATGATTTAAGAGATTACACAAAAGAAAGGGCAAGGGCCAGTTTAGAGTAGACAGACCCTAAAAGATGTTAATCAGTGTGATACCAGTATTAACAGAGTGTCCTGGCAACTTCTCCTCTGATGTTTTGATATGGATCTACACATTGGGTGGGGCTGAGCAGTTGACAGGGTGCAAATTGGGGAATAGGGCAAAAGTTGAGGATAAGGTTGGGTAGAATAGAGATGGGGGAGGAGGGTGCTGTTTATTATATTTCTCCTTCCATTTTTAGCCAACTGACATTCAAAGAAAGTTTAGTTTATAATTCTTCACTACTCAGGCTACTCAATATATTAGTTGGCACCTATCAGCATCCTCCTCTGTTTCTAAACCAGCCATCTTATAATCTGCCTCCACTACATGGCCTCTCTTCCTCATTGCCCTTTGTTTACTCTCTCTGGCTGCCTCCAGGGTAGAGGAAGGAGGAGCTTGATCCCACAATTACTGATTTTCTTCCGCGTTGGGGTCTCGGCAGGTGCATTCATCCTGGTCACAGTTAGCAGCAAATGGAATGACCTAGGGGAAAGAAAGGCAGGTTGAAATAACCCACTGTGTGTGTGTGTGTGTGTGTGTGTGTGTGTGTGTGTGTGTGTGTGTGTGCATGTGTGTACCAAGTTTCCTCCTTTTCAACAAGTTGGCCTTTCTTACTTGGTCCAGGAAGAAGTAGAGAATTGTTGGTTAATATCATAGAGTTGAAATTAACACTTGCGTCTCTCATTTATACATCATGTCATTTTAGACAAGATAATCACTCCTTGCTTGGCTTTTTTCTTATGTAAAGTGAGAGAGACAACAGACAGTGCTTGTGTGGTTAAAATAAACGGATGGGTTTACATATATTGTCAGGCACCTATAATTAGTTTCTGTCAGAACCATTTCTAATATTCCCACTGATGTCTAATATTATTTTTGTTGCTGTCCTCAATATAACAAAATTCCTTAAAACATCAGGAAATATAAACACTAGTACTTCATATTTACTTGAAAGGCCAGAGGTTGAGTGACTTCATTTAGAGTAATGACAATTAAAGCTCAGAATCTACAGGCTAGCTCTCTGACTTTGACCCCTAGGTGTTCTCTAGACATTGAGATCATCTTTGATGCCCTAAGAAGCATCATATTTTGTCTTACTGGAGTGCATGATATATTTTGGCTTGATTACCCTCCTTCTACATAGTAATCCCTCTTCCATGCCAGAGATACTTCAGCAAAAGTTGGTCTGCTCCTGCTTACCTTGCTAGCAACAGATACACACCTCTTTTTGTCTACTCAAAAGTACCATCAAAGAGAACAGGACACTTTGGAAATATGATCAAAGTGGCTTAGTTTCTATGTTTTAATACCATGGAAAAGTATTGGGCATTGGCAATCAAATATGATTTTTGTAGTACTAGTTCCACATACATTTTCAGTGATGGTTGGACAGCTAGGCTCGAGAATGGATGGGGCTGTTTGGGGAAATTTCCAAGCATATGTGCACATTTGATTCAAATGTGACTTAGTAGCCAAAGCAACAATCTTGATTGTTGTATATATTGGCCCCAGGCACTGAAATCCATGAACAGGTTTGCATTGGGTGAGGTGGGCTTGTTTGCTTTCCTCCTAACTGGCCAGGCCTTCCTGTGCAGGGACAGGTGCTTTGCCCCATTCCTCTCACAACTGAGAATCAAAACTAGCTAGATAAAAACTAGGTTTCTGACTTTCTACCCAAAGTCTTGATCTGTTGCTCTTTGCTCAGAATTTATTGTTTTGTTTTTTTTTTAGACAAAAGAGGCACAGATTGGATAATCATGTGATAAATTCCTACGTGTTCTGCACTAAATAAATTAATACATATGTGTTGAGAATAGTGCCCTGCATATTGTAGGTGATTAATAAATAATTGCAACAAAGAGAGTACTCAAGTCTGCTTAGAGATGATCACATTAGGCATGTAGAGACATGAAAGGAAAGAACACCGGCATATTTCTGATTCGTCAAGTTGGTTGGTCAAACAGCTTCAAACATCTTTGGAGTACTTAGATATTTACTCATAGCAGTACAAGATTTCAGCCTACTTAATTTTGCAGACTATCATCTAAGAATAATGAGTATAAAGCACATCAAGCAAAAGGCTACTGCTCAGGATAGGGGCCCAAGTATTGTAGGTGGCTTGTAGGAGCCATTCATTCAACATGTGCTTACAATAGCCTATAAGGTGCTATCTAAGATTATTTGTTTAATTATGAAGATGGATAATAAACAAAAGCATTTTGTTGATGATCCAGAATTCTCAAGAGGAAGATACCATTATTATTCTGACCTATAGAGTCACCTGGGGTGAGTATGAGACTTCCAGCCGCAAAATCTTTGGGCCACTGGATTGACAAATTAGAATCAGCAGTGAGAATACTGTTAAATGGCCAGTGAATATTTGGAATAAAGAGACACAATGTCACTATTTTCTGAAAGTATACACTAAATACCATGATCCTCAAGTTTAGAACCTCGAGTATTCGTTCATCATACACCATAAAGTAGAACCACCGCGTCCTGGAATCTCCTTGTCTTCCCCTGAGTCCTAAGGGCTCTTACCTACCTTCTTGGAGGAGAGTGTGGAAGAGCAGCAGTCACCTCCATCATAGTGGCAGTAGGCACGGTTGTTGATAGTGTCACACCAACCATCTGCTTGAAAAGGCTGTTGAGACAGAGCCAGAGGTCTCTAAGCAGCTTTCCTAGACCTCTTTTTCTTTCTCACTCACCCTCCCCACCCTCCAATCCAATCTGTAGAATTCTAGACAGTATGGGAGCGTACCCAAGGGCAAGACACATTCTCAAGAAGCTGAAAGACCTTGAAGTAAGAAAACTAGGTCTCAGGAATTGCCCAATGTTGCAACATCAGGTTCTGGCCTAGTTTAAGGTCTGGGATGGGTGGTTAAACTCTTTGACCAATCATTTTGCTTTCTTGAAGTAACTGGTCTTTACAGTTATATAGATTACAAACAGTCTCACACATCAGAACTCTGACCACCTTCAGAAAAAGCCTGAGTTCTAGGCAAGATTGGTTTTACAACTCCTCTGTTATTAGATGTGTAAAGATGATAAAAATCTCTCCAGGTCCCACAGCCAGATGAAACAGAATTTGGTTTTAGTTGTCATATGCTTTGGCTTTGCATTGCTTCTATTAAGCTAAAACCTCCAGCCCTTCTCCTGGTACACTGAAGTCTTTTTTATTATTAATAAGTTTTTTATTGTGAGAATACCGTACAGAGGGGTTACAATTACATGAGCAAGGTAATGAGTACATTTCTTATCAAGCATTATTGCCTCCTCCTTTGTTTCCCCTTACCATCTCTGCCCTCCCATCTCTCTCCCTCCTCCCTGCCAAAGTTGTAAAGTTCATTTTTCAACATAGCATCTTGTACATTTCATTGTTGCAATGGGTCCACCTGTGAAGTCTTTATTTAAAAGTATTTGGAGGCTACAAAGACTCAATTGATGGTTATCCAAAGAGCAGCTGTCTGAAAATTGAAGACAGCAGGGTTGAAAATGGAATATTCCCACATATGCAGCCACTTGATGCACAGAAGCTAGTCCTATGGTCAGACTAGAGAGAACTAAGACTCCTCTTATTGCTGCCAGCTAATAGGAACCAAAGTGGAAAAGGGGTCCAGACTAAACCAGAGCTAACCAACTGTTTCACCCCAAAAGCGAATGTGTGATAAGAGCAGCAGTTAAAAAATAGTTCCGTGGGACTAGGAATGTGGTTGAGTGGCAGAGTGCTTGTCTAGCATGCACGAAGCCGTGGGTTTGTTTCCTCAGTACCACATAAACAGAAAAAGCTGGAAGTGGCTCAAGCGATAGGGTGCTAGCTTTGAGCAAAAACAAGCTCAGAGACAGTGTCTAGGCTGTGAGTTCAAGCCACAGAACCGGCAAAAATTAGCTTAGGGGCTCAATACATTGCTTTTACACAGTCAGAGCTATCTCTGAAGAGAGACATGGTCCCATTTTGTCCAGGAGGTTCTATCAGCCAGTCCATGTCTTTGAGAACATTGGCTGATCACCATTCTGAGCAAATGCCCAAATGCAAAGGCTTAGGAAGGGTCTTAGGGTCAAACCCCAGAATGTAGAGTTCTGAGGTTACTTTCTAGTTTATATGTTCCATCCACTTTCTCTTCTCTGCTCTCCTGTAATGTCAAAGAGAAAGATTATTTCCTAGTACACTGGGCTTTGATGAGATAGACCACTCAACTCAAAAACGGCCATTAAATAATTTTTAGCAATTGGGTTACATCAGAACAAGCGCATCCAAGTTATTACTTCAATGTTTGATTTATTCTATGGGGTCCTGAAGTCATTTGAATATCCCATTCCAGCTGTGTACCAGTTTGCCAACCACTGGAAAGCTGCTACTTGTGGGTGGATCTCAACTCAACAGCTGTCCCCCAGCTGTACAGCAATGTCTATTAGTAGGAAGAAGCAAAATGAATTGTTTTCAACTCAGGCTTCACTGGAATAAAAGATTTCAAGATGAGCATATGTCTTTAATACTTGAGCCATTTACCCTGGCTTTCGAGAACTTGGAATAACTATACAGTCAGGGCTTGGGTCAAAACTTGCAGCCAAATGATCAGAGATGAAATACAACTAGTGCATCCTTCGCACCTATGGGTTCTCTGAGAGGACCACCTACAACTTCCGAGGTTTCCCAGAGTTTATTTTCTCTTTTACAAATATGTTGGGAGTGCCTTTGACACATCCAACATGACATCTGTTACTTTCCTTCCAACCTTGACTCACTGGCCAAACTTCATCCCTCCTTCCTTTCTTTTCCATGTTATTATCTATACAAATCCAAAGGAGCTCCCCAAATAACATGTTCTTATATATAGCAATATGCTCTTCCTAAGGCATTACTAAAGGTATCCTAGATATCTTTTCATAAGAACAGCCTACACTTTGAATAAGTTTAGTAAAGAATCCTGGATAAGCTTTCTTTGCAGAGTTTACTGCAGGAATGCTTTTCATCTCAACAACTCTAGGGAAGACAAGTCAAAAAGCAATCACAGCCTAGGTGATCTGCTCAAGGTCCCACTGAGCTTTTATTGTGAGGCCCTCAAATAACACCCTGAAGCTCCTTCCTTCTCTCCTTCTCTTCAAGGATCATCAGGGAAGAGAAGAGGATTTATAAAAGAGACAGAAATACAGAGAAAAGATCAAAAAGTCCCAAGTGTCTACTGCACTATATACCTATTAGGATTAATTGATCCCCACCCTTGAACCTGCCAAAAACAACCACTCCACCCTCAACAAACAGAGTCTCCTATGGCAACATGGGCCTGGGAAGCCCAGTAGCTTGAATCCAAAGTTATAATGGGGGAAAAAATAGGAAGGGAAAAGTGAGTGATTGATCTAAAATTTGAAAGTATCTGAAGGCTGAATGTAAAGGAGATTTTAAATCTTAGGACTTAAAGGTGTTGGCCTCAGGTCATGTCTCCTCTTTCAGGAAACATTCCCGAGGGAGGATGCCAGGCTTGGTTTCTAAGCCCATCGTGATGGGGCTGAATTTCACCATTCACTAGTGAACCGCACCTACCCTGTAACAACAGAAAATGATGTTCCATGAAAGTCTACTTTTCAAATTCCCTAAAGGAATAAACTGCTTACTCTCATTGTATCTATGCTGATGTAAAGAAAAAAAAACACTCCTTATGCGTGCTTATTTGGCATGAAACTACTTACAGAGTAAAGAAGTCACCAACATGAATATTTGTAATTTTCATTATACTAGAAGGTGAGGTTGATAAATGTGTAGAGACCAACATGTGCTCATATACACACACAAACACACATACATGCGTCATACACAGACACACACAGGCACATGCATAGACATATATGCAGATATACACACACACACACAACCTGGGACTTATCTTTGAGGCAAAAATTTTAATCCCTTAGAATTAGCAAAAGTGCCAGGTGCCAGTGGCTCATGCCTAGCTACTCAGAAGGCTGAGATCTGAGGATCATGGTTCAAAACTAGCCTATGCAGGAAAGTCCATGAGACTCTTTTTCTCCAATATACTACTCAAAAAAAGCCAGAAGTGGTGCTGTGGCTCAAGAAATAGAGCACTCACCTTGTGCAAAAGAAGCTCAGGGACAGTACCCATGCCCACAGTTTAAGCCTCAGGATAGGCAAGGAAAAAAAAGAATTTAGGAAAAATAAATAAATCAGACTGCCTGGATTAGTCTTCTTATAATGTTTAAGCTTTACACCTACTTTAGGTGTTACTCTAAAGCTCATGCTGCCAGCTTCCTGGTGATAATTGTAGTCTGAGAAATTGAGATGTCAAAATAAGTGGCTATAAAAGAGGAAGTAAAAAGAAGAATATTATTCTATATGACCTCTACTACCTTGGAAATTACCTAAGATGAACATAATTTCCTCTTTATGTATAATTGCTATTATTACAGGAAAGAACTCTTACGATAGGATGAGTTTGACCCCTCTGTCCAATGGCATTTCCTATTTCTTTTTTGTACGTTTTTTTACTGTAAAAATTTTGTACAGAGGGGTTACAGTTACATGAGCAAGGTAATGAGTACATTTCCTATTGAGCTTTGTTGCCTCCTCCTTTGTTTTCCCCCTACCATCCCTTCCCTCCCACCTCCACAACTCCCCCCCCCCCCACACACACACACACTGAGGTTGTAAAGTTCATTTTCAACATAGTGTTTTGTATATCTCATTGTTACAATGGGTCAATCCATTTAAGCATTTTATTTTTTCCCTTCCCCTCCCCAAGCTGGAGAAGTGTATATACAAAATGCAGGGCACTGATATCAGGGAGGAACATACAAAGAAACAAAGATATCACATGGTACATTATAAATACGTTAGAAACAATAGCAAGAAAGAAAAAAAGATATTTGTGTCCCTATCTTAGGGTTCATTTCGCTTAACATCATCTTATATGGTCATATGTACATAGCTTTTGCCCTCTTCTGCTTGTCCTTCACATGTACTAGTTATTGCAAATAAGGGAAACCATGGGACCTATGTTTCCCCTCTCTGTCCAATGGCATTTCCTATTTCTTCTGTTTACCATAGTGACAGCCTTGGCAATGGTGGCTCTCTCTTTTCTGTGCTTGTAGTTAGCCATTTGGTTGCTCAATATTCTTTACTCTCTATCAGTATCCATAGCAGGTACTGTTATGAGGATAAAGAAAGAGTTTAAACATGGTTCTAGCCCTTGAGGAAACCCACTGAACTCTATCTTAGCTGAGTATAGTAGCTCAGTGTTAACATTAAGACACAAACATGAGAAAAGGATGTAACCTACATTTCATAAGTAGGGTCCTGAGGGCTCTCTTCTGTAGAATAGTGGCAGGAAAGAATTCCTCACATAATGACCAGTTTGCCTCTTCTTTTTTTCTCTTTTTCTTTCTCTGCCCCTTTCCTTCTTTCTCAGCTGGGTACCAGTGTGTCATGTTTATAGTCCTAGCTACTCAGAAGGCTGAGATCTGAGGATTGTGGTTCAAAGCCAGTTGAGGCAAGAAAATCCCTGTGAAACTAGAAGTGGTCCCATGGCTCTAGTGGTAGAGCGCTAGCCTTGAACACAACAGAGGCTCAGGGATAGCACCCAGGCCCTGAGTTTAAGCCTTACAACTGACAATAATAATAATAAAGATATGGATTTTAAAAAGGTACTTTTCTCTTTCTCTCTCTTTCTGGCTTGCTCTCTTCCATCCCTTCTCTCTCTTCTATTCCCTACCATGAGATAATGCATCAAGAGGGCCATCAGCAGATGCTGATCTCTTGATCTTGGACTTAGCCTCCAGACATGACATCAGCCAATAAACGTTTATTCATTTTAAATTACTCAGTCTTGGTCGCTAGCTACAGATAGATCGAGACTTTATAGTTCTGCTCAGTATGATTATCTAAGCCTCACACCCAAAGGCTTCAAAAATCATAAAAATTGACACCTTGTTTCAAGCAAAACTTGGGAGGTCTTAGAGACCTGTCACTGATGCCTGGATATCATTAACACAAAAAGATAACACATACTGGCAACAGATCAGGAGCAAAGGGAACTCTTTCCTGTGATGGGAATGTGACTCAAGAAAGTCCTTATGGACAGTAGTATGGAGGTTCCTTGAATCATCATGATTCAGCAATCCTGCCACAGGGTATACATCAGGAAATAAAGCCACAATGTTTAAAGAGAGATTTATATTTTTGCTTGTTTGTTTGCTGGCTTGTTTTCAAGGAGTATAGACAGATGAAATCCAAAAGACAGATGACATCTTGAAAACTACTTAGTACCCAATCTCCTTCTTACAAATGAGCAAAGGGAGCCTAAAAGGTGAACCGTCTTGTTTCCAAGGCTCGTTAGTGGCAATCAGCGAAAAGAGCCTAGATCTCTTCATTCTGGATTTTAATATTCTTTTTGCTATATTATACTCTCACTTTCTGATGAATTGTACTCATCTCAAAAAATTAAATTTCCTGGGGTACCTCCACCAAAGAGGCTTAGGTCTGCAGCCATTAATTCAAAATGAACATAGCAATCCAAAGTAAAGATGAATAGGCCATATAGTTAATCCAATTCTCCTGCACCCTTATAACATTACCTCTCTTTGCTTCAGGAGTGGGCAAGATTTATCCCAAATAAGATCCCCAGCACTCTAGTTACTCTGAAGATTGAGACTTGGTAGACCCACATTCCGTGGAGCCTCACATTCCCAGGAAGAAATAACACCATGTGCTAGCCATACCAACAGGTCTCTACAATCCAGAAGCATTGATTTCTGGGGCTCAGAGTATAAAAGCCAAGTACTTTGCTCCTCACTGCAGTCATATGGTGAAACAAATAGATAGAGCTGTTCCACTCCTCCAACTTTCACCCCCTTGGGATGGGAGGACTCCAATGATATCACATTTGTAGGCTTGCTACAATCGTCTTGGAAACTGTAAAATACTCAGAATAGGTATCTTGAGGTGGACCCTGCAGGAACAATTTCTTAGATATCTCATCTGGAAAATTTTGTCTGCCTTCTTGGATCCAAAGAGTTCTTCCAACCTCTGGGACACAACAGGATATTTTATGCACACGTGTTACAGAACTTCATATTCTGAAAGACTATCAGATCCTATCATCTTTGTGGTTACAGTCAGTAGTGCCATTCCAGGCACAGCATTTCCCCAGCAAATAACCATTTCCACAGTGGCACAGTTTATCACCACATTCCTCCCTTTTATTATTCCTCTAGAATAATTTTACTAGGTATGTTGTTTTATGAAGATCACAAAACATAGACTCATCTCTAGCTTTTAAGAATACCCAGTACTTTTTTTTCATTCTTTATCATAAACATAGCCTTTGGCGTTGAGAAAGATTCATATACATACTTACTAATTGGATAGATGTCTTTCTATGTTTTATCTATTTTTACTAGAAACAGAGTACTGGCATACACCTATTTCTGGAGGTTGGGAGAAGTAACAATATTTACCATCTGAATATTCTTCCGCTGTAAGCCATCTAAAATGATGAATAAAATTTGGCAATATTCTTCCAGTTCTAGAGCTTAGATCTTAAGAATTGAAAGGGAATTTCTCAGGGACCAAATCAGAAAGAGACTGAATATTAGAACAGAAAGAAGACACTATACTATGACTCCCATGGGAATATATGTAAATCTATAATCAAGTGATTGATTCAGGAATAGAGGACTGGATCTGGGGCTTTTACAAGGTGGAGAATTATAAGTGACCCTGTTGGGAAAAGAAGACTCTTTTCCAGGGCTGATATGAAATGCTACAGTCCTATGATAATACTGTTTCTGCTTACCAGCCCTGAAGGTTTCATGATTCAAATCCATCATAACTCAAATCCAGACCTTGTCTAAGTCACTAATTGTTAGGATGCCATAGATAGGCTCATTTAGCAGGTAACAGCAAACTTCAGACTATCCCCTTGAAGGCCAGTTGATTAGCCAGTAGTTGTAAGAAAGACAGTGAAGATACACATACTGTTGGATCGCTGAAGTGATGTCTAGTCTTGTGGTCTTCTATGGATTTCTGGTCCATGTGTGGTTTTAGAACCTCTGTGTAGGACCTCAAACTTCTGCTTGTACAATTTACCACACCAAGTGTGAAGGAAAAAGTATTTCTGAAGGGCTGAATGAAATGTCTTACAATCAGCTCATCTAAATCTGATTCAAGAGCAAAGTAAAATTTGACAATGAGATCAAGAAGTAATCTCCACTGAGAGAAATAATTGAGATAAATCGAGATGGAAATAAAAATCAAGCAAAATAAAATCAAGTGACTACTTCTTTCATTTATAATGGTTTAAAGGCGCTCAGAATTTAAGAGCTCTTTTCCAGCAAAACATTACAAAATATTACAACCGGAGATCAAGCTGGTTAAGAGCATGGAACGTAGTGTTAGACAAGCCATGCTCAGACCTCTGCTCTGCTGCTTTCCAGCTATAAGAGTCTGAACAGTTTACGTCACTACAAGCAGTAGTCTTCTTCTGGTAAGCACATGACTCCCCTGTCTCAAGACATGGGACAAGTAAGCAAAGGAGGTTGAATTCTTAGCACAGTCCTGAGGCACAGTAACCACTCAGTAAGTCAGCATGATGAATGTTTCAGGGAAACTTCTACTGCTTTTCCTTTCGCAGTGAGCGAGTTCCTTGCAAATAGACTCTGGTTAGAAAACCCTGGAGATTCCATCACCAACACCTCAGAGGCAAAATCATGGCTATTGTTATCTTTGATAGTCTTCTTCCCATTTGTCTCCCCCATGAGCACACATTTGTGAAGGAGCATGGGTCACGTGCATGAGAAATGAGTCTAGGACATGGAAAAACAGAAGCCAGGGAAGGCCTGCCTGGGCTCTAGAAAATCGGTCAGTCTTCAAAATCATCATGATGACCTGGGTCTCCTAGCCTATGTGAAAACATAAACCATCACAGACATCTCTTCCCTGAAAGATATGACAGAAAAACAGAAAGGCAAGAAAACTTTCTGGATTTCCATCCAAAAATCATCTCCCTTTAGCCACTTTCATGTAGCTATAGTAGTTAGAACTCAGAGTTATACAAATTCCCCAACTCAGGTTCAAATACACCAACCTACTCCACGTATGGCTTCTGCTCATAGCCCAACAAAATCCAATATGACTGGTGTTTGCCTACAATTTGGCAGGTGCAGATAGAATTGGTTATGAATGGCAGCAAGGACAGGATAGTTAGGGGAAGATTCCAGTGGAGTTCGCATGTCTCCATACCAGAACAATGTTGGTCCAGCTAGAATTCCTGCTCCTTAAGGTAGCTAGGTGAACAGCAAATCTCTCCACACAGTTCCACACAAGTCTGAGCAGTGTCCATCCGTCCTTCTACTGAAAGTCATGCTGTGAGCTATAAGGCTGGGCTCTCCCATCAGCCAGAGGCCTCACCAAGGAAAGCTCTTCCATACCTTTTGCCTCTTGTCATGCTCAATCTGTCACTAAACCTTTATAGAACGTGAAGGCACCCTGAGCTCCATTCGCAGGCACAACTTCATTCCTTACACTAATCTTCATTACTACTGAGTCATTCCTTGGTCTTTGTGTATTGAAATCCACACTCTATGAACTAAGACAAAAAGCCCACCCAAACAATGTTTTTCTCTTTCACCACCAGGGCAGTGGTGATTTCCTTTTATCTGGTGTAGCTCATTCCATACACTCAAGTGTAGACTTAGCCAGTGATTCCTCATTCTTGGTTGTCAAAGTCTGTTTCGTAGTCAGATCATTCTTTCTCCTTGAACCACACAGCAACACTTCTCAAAATGTTGTCCAGTAACGGCTGGCAGTAGACCTCCAGGTAGCCTGGTTGTCATAGGTCTGAGCTGGGACTCACAGAAGAATTAATAATGGCACACTGTCAGACCTCTGGGGAGTCTCGCTTGTGGAGCTGGCCAGCCCACATCTCATGATTTCCTTTCTCTTGTTTTCCACAACAGACATAAAATGGGCCTTCTGACACTGTCTTGCTGCATGGCATCTGGCTTTCTTCTTTAGAAGATAATGGCCTAACCACTGTTTGTTCAGCAACTTTTCTGTCTCCTACTAGCTAATTGAAGTCAGTCTACTGTGTTTCTAGGTTAGAATGGAGACTTGGAACACAGGAGGTTCTAATTCTAAAAAGACAAAGAGGCCAGGGCACAGCCACATTGCTCTCTTCCTTTTTCTACTCCCTTCCATCTGCATTGAGCCATGTGCATCAACCCTTACCCGACGTATGATGGCGGGTGCTTAAGGAATATTTGGAAATTTCTGGAGAGTGAAATCTCCCCAGAGTCAGCTCTGTAAGATAAGAAGTCAGTTTTTCTTTCCAATTTGTCTTGCCTTCCCATTTATGACAAAGTTACTTTTCCCAGTATTTTCCCTAGCCTCCCGGGTATTAGATCTTTATTAATAATTATTCCTAAAATGCACTTGACCTTCCAGGTCAATCGGAGTAGACACCAAACTTAAAAATTCAAACAAAAGCCCAGCATTGGTGGCTCACACCTATAATCCTAGCTACTCAGGAGACTGAGATCTGCGGACTGCAGTTCAAGGCCAGCCCAGGCAGGAAAGTCTGTGAGACACTTATCACCAATTTTTCCATCTAATTGTGGAAGTGTAGCTGTGACTCAAAGTGGTAGAATGTTAGCCTTGAATACAAAAACTCAGAGACAGCACTCAGACCCTGAGTTCAAGCCCCAGGACCGAAATAAATAAATAAATAAATAGAATCAAACAAATGAAACCTATTAGAATTTCAGGTGCCCTGAGTATCTTGCTGAGAGTGGTACAACCTTCTGATGCCTGCCTCTGGCCAGTTGCCTGCCTCTGTAAGTGGCCAGTCCCTCTGCCCTTTCTGATCCTTGTTCAGTCATTCTCCATATGTTTAAAATGCTCAGGGACACAATGCTTTGCTCAGGAGCTCATGTCACTATGGGCTGCATGGATGATAGGAAAGCTGAGAAGAAGGCATAATTCAGAGTTAAAATCCTGCCATAGAGGGACAAAAAGGAAAGTTGTGTGGGGCCTGGCCTAAAGCAGGCTCTTTGGGTCTTGCATGGACTTTGAGCCTACACTTCCCTGAATCTGGTCTTCTAGATCCTTGGACAGCCTTCAGTTATGGGAGATTAAGGCAGGCTGAACTGGCCCCTGGAATGTTCTACCGCATCCCTGAGACACGTGCTCTCTCCTTACCCCCTACCAGGCACACACACATGCCAGGCAGCTCTACATTTCTTGGCTCCCCAAGTTTGCTGTGGAAGATGGGAATGCAAACTGTGGGAGGAAATGACAGTATTCATTGTTTGGAGTAAGTGTTGTTCTTGGACAGCTTTCTGTTTGCTGAATGTCTTATTTTTTCCTCTCCCAATTTCTCTTGTTCTTTCACTACGTTCATCTGTCTCTCTTTTTGCTTCCCTATCTTCCCAAGCAGGAAAACCCACTGACAGAATTATTGAGGTGAAGGCAAAGATTCCTAGGATGAGAAGAGTAACTGCAGGAAACCAAAGTAGTTGATTCCCATTTTTGCTTCCACAGTCAGCTCTCCACAAGATTGGCATGTTCTACCTTGGGTAGAACCATGTTGCATTTCTTTGAGCTTTGGTATCTATGGACTCCTTTTCTCTCTTCAATTCTCTCTTTCATGTATATGCAATGCATATGTGATATATACATGCACATATGAAATCACATGTACACACACACACACATTTGTAAATGTGAATATGTTTTGGGTATTTTCTCTCTTATATATGTGATAAATGTATGTGTAATAATTAGTAAAATAGAGCTGGATTATAGTTATATAACATACAACAGGGTTTTTTTTTTTGTGGAACTAGGGATTGAACTCAGAATCTTTGTGCAGCCAGTCACTTGAGCCACACCCTTGGCCACATGTTTTTATTTTACAAAGGTGTACACACATGTACACATGTACACACACACACACACTTTCCTTGGAAACCAATAAACGTAAGGAACAAACCTAATGGTAAAACCGTTTTAACAAAATATAAAGCATGATATATTTTAATTTCTTATGTCACACATGCTGTGTACTATGGAGTCTGTACACATGAATCCTTATAATTATCAGTGAAATAGGTACCAGGATTTTGCTCACTTCGTACATGAAAAGCCTAAGGCCCAGAGCTATAAAGCAATGCGTCTGTAGCCAAGGTATAGAGTAATAGTGATGTCCTGGCCTATATTATAACCATCCTGACATTCTCACACTGCCTCTAGCATTACCGTCTCCTATTGAAAATGTTCTTCATTCTGTTTCTCAGTACAGCACACCTGGTCCAATCTCTCTCAGAATCTGTATGTTTGATGCTGCTCCCTTCTGCCTTAGGAAAGGCCAATGCCTAGAAATTCATGACAAATGTATCATATAAGATATTCAGTGGCAATCCACTCTGAGCCTGCCATGATGTTCCTCTGCAGAATTCTGGGATACTCAGTCAATGCAGGTTTAATGAGTCTCCTCTACATGCCACAGTGGATTCTATGAAAGATAGTATCTTTGCTTTAACGTAGCGTTTATAGCATGAACTCTGAGTAAGACTGAATTTGTACACTACTGGAGATAGAAGAGAACAAAGCACACACAAAGGGAGGGCACATTACCATAGTAATCAATGGCACCACTAATAGAGCTACAGAAGTATAAAAAGGGACAAGGCCTAAGGGATGCTGTCTTGCAAGAAGGCTTTATAAAGTATCTGGGATTGATGCTCATCTTTGAAGGATGGATAGGATTTGGATAGAGAAGTGGGGAGAATAATCTCAGAAGGAAAGCCAAATACTTGCCAAGATTTGAGATGGAAAAAGAAAAAAAAATGTCTATAGTTTTCTGCTTTCAGAATTAATGATCTAAGTTTGGAACTGTGTCAAAATCTCCATCCAGAGGGAATCGTAGCCATATTATGAAGACAATAGGAAACAACTGAAACTTATTTGAGTAGAAAAACATGATGAAAGTTATGTTTCAAAGGTTGGAAAAATACAGAACCTAATCAAGAAAAGAACGTGAGGGGCCCAGAGCAGGTAAAAGTTAATTTAAAGCACTTCAAACTAAGAACCGAATTGGCTGCTTATAATATGGAACAGAAAAAAAAGTCAGAATCAGTGTTTTGAAGAAGATTGTCAATAGTGTTAAATACTTATATCTAAATATAAGAATATTAGAGAAGATAGGTGGTGATTAAAGTTTATGACACTTGGGATAAACTTTCCTCAAAACAATTGCTCACCGAAAAACAAACTAGAACAAATCCTATACATAATCTAAGAATGGAGCCATGGGACAGAGATCATAATCAGACAACAGACCCTGTTTTGGGAGATGCTGTATCTGTGGGGTTCTGTTTTGTTCTGCCCCTTTAGTAGAAGTCTAGCAGGTCCCAGTATATGCTGTTGGCCCAATTTGGGGGAAGACCTCCTTCACAACTTAGATGGACCTATTTGATCACCCCCAGAAATACCCAGGTCCAAGCTGAGTTGAGGAATGGCAAGAGGGAGGTGTCATGTTTATTCTAGAAAACTTTCTTGCCAATAGTCTTCTTTCTTTTAGCCTCCGTCTGCTTTGTAAGCTCTTGTGTCTATGGACAACTCAATTTGCGAGGCTGATTTTGTGGTTCTCCTCTTCAACCTGTCACGCCATCCTGAGTTGTCAACCCAGCTGTACTGTTTTCTGTTAATTGGTTGGTCTTTCCAAGATCACTTTCTCCCATATGGAACCTATTCTCTGTGTAAGTGTCTTGTTTACATTCCCTTTATCTACGGGATGCTGGTCTGTGTATCTTATCCACTCATCTTCTGATCAACTGCATCTGTTTTCACAACATGTTCTCTAGTTTCTGATCCTTGCTAAGCAAAGTTCATTGGCATACCTCCTCTACCCTTTCTTCCTCTGGTTTAAAGCTTGGAAAGATGAGAAAAGTTCCCTAGCAAGTGATCAGCACCCTGAATTCATCTCCTAAAATTTCACATTCCTAGTTTATATGACATGTTTTCCTTGTTCTAGTGTTACTCTTCCTACTAGTTTAAGAACAGGCACTTTAGCAACCAGACTGCTTGGGCTCATCGACTGGTTCCACATTTTCTGGCTCTGGAGCTTTGGGAAGATAAACTTACTGCCAACTACTCCGTTTCTTCATGATTGTACTAGTTCCTCATTCAATGACCCTGGCATTGATAATGCTATTAAGTTTGCCATGTGATGAGTGGCAAACTTTGCTGTCATGTTCTTAGCACAGCAAGCCTGGGGTGATTTTGAGAATCAATGGATCCTTGCCTGTGGAGGTGGAACAAGTTGCTCCTAGAGGAGGGTGCTATCTAACCTTATCATTCTTCCTTTCTTTCCCATGTTCTGTAACCTCACAGATACTACCATTTACCCAGCCCAATATGGGACAAAGGATGATGCATAAAATAGCCATTCTCCAGCAACGCTGCTATATATGTAAAGTACCAAGCTTAAGATTGTGTTCTTGGGCTGGGATTTAGCTCAGTGGCAAAGCATCTGCCTAGCAAGTGACACGTCCTGGGTTCGATCCCCAGTACCAAAAAAGAAAAGACAAAAAACACGGTTAAAAAAATCAACCAAACAACAACAACAAAAAACAACCCTTTAGCAGGGAGCCAGTGGCTCATGCTTGTAATCCTAGCTACTCAGGAGGCTGAGATATGAGGATCGCAGTTCAAAGCCAACCAGAGCAGAAAGTTCCTGAGATACTTATCTCCAATAAACAAGAAGTAACCCTGTGGCTCAAGCAGTAGAGAGCTAGCCTTGAGCTGAAGAGCTGAGGGACAGTGCCTAGGCCCAGAGTTCAAGCCCATGACCAACAAAATAAGAAAAAAAAAAAAAAAAAACAGGACTGGGAATATAGGGCCAACACAGGCAGGCCACAAGTACCCTCATCTTAGCTACAGTGATGTTTGGGTCACAAGTGGCTGTAGAACCAGAGACCCATGCTAGAAATTTAACAGCATTTCAGACATGCATCACCAGCCTTAATACTTCTCACATTAGAAAGACTTGTTGAATCTAATTTCATTTTTAAAGTTATCACATGACCTGGTGAGGCAGATTAATATAATTATCCATATTCCATTGATGGGAAAAGTGAGACAAAGGGCTGTGGCCCAAGGTTACTTGGAGAATGAGCAACAGATTTGAAAATTAAGCTTGTATTTTTTAAACTTCAACAAACAACAAGGTAGAGGACATTTGGGTGTATGTTTTATCTTTCTTTGTTCAGAGCCTTCACATTTGCATAATGCATAATGCATATCCAAGCTGCTTTTTGGTTTCTCTATTAATTCTAATACTAGTTTTAAATCTGAATCCCAATAACTCCATTTTTAAAGCCTAAGGATGTTAGCCAAGAATACATGATAAGAAGAGCCAAAGAAGAGAATAAAATGAACAGTACTTAGTCAAACAGGAATATTTATGGAATGCTTAGTACTAAATTATCAGCAGGGGTGGGTTATAAACACAAATAATTAAACATGGCTTCTGCCCTCTAGCAGCTGGTATGACTGGTCATTCAAAATAAGAATATCAGGGTTGGGGCACAGCTAGTAGATGTGCACACGCCTAGCATGCATGAGGCCAAGGGTTCAAGCCTTACATTGCAATATTCCCAAATAGCTATGTATATGTGTGTACATGTATATATATGCCACACATATGCATACATATGCATTATGTGTTTTAGACACATATACATCTAAGGACATAATATATACACACATATATACACATATATATATTAAGCATATTACATGTACATACACACACACTAACAAAAAACAAAACTAATGTAGTTTGGCACTCATGGCTCACCTGTAATCCTAGCTACTTATAAGGTTGAGACAAGTGAATCTTTGTTCCAAGCCAGCCCAGGAAGAAAGGTAGTAAGAGACTTATCTTCAATTAACTAGCAAAAAGCCAGAGTTCTCGGAGGCATGATGCAAGTGGTAGAACACCAGACTTTAGAGGAAAAAACCCCAAGCATTTGTGCATGTGAAGTGTTGCAACCATATCCCCTGTTCTTCTCCTCCTGCCCATTGACCTCTGGTCTTGAAGTGGAGCTTTCTCCCAACATTCATGTCATGCATTTTAGTGTATCTTCATTTTACAAAGGTGTTAGTCACACTGTGGAGTTTCACACATGCATGCATTTTATCCTCCCAACACTCTATTACTGAATGCATTCCCTTATGTTGTCTTTGTACATGGATGCAATGTGTTTCAATATTATTCACTCTGTGTTATTCTCTTTCTCTCTCTCCTTCCCAGAATTGAACAGCTGCAAATCTTGGTATAAACATGCATCCTGCAATCAGTTTCCTATTGGTACTGAGAGTCAACTACATTATGGAGCTGAAAATTCGCTTTATTTTTCAATACTGTAATCATAAAATCTCTCTCCTCTCTGTCTCTCTGTATCTCTCTCTCTCTGTCTGTCTCTCTCTCTCTCTCTCTTTCTCTCTCCCTCCTTCCCTCCTTCCTGTCCCTGTAGTGCAGGCTGACCCTGAACTCACTATCTCCCTTTTTCAGCCTCCTGCATGCTAGGATTACAGACATGTACCACCATATCTTGGAACTCACTGAATTTTTAATACTTGATATTCCCTTTTGACTCTGCTCATCTCCTTTTGTACATCTTATGAAATGAAGTTATTATCCACCCACAAACCCTAATAATAGTCCTTAATTTCTCCTTACTCAAAGTAAATAAAACATTAATAAATATTCTGCCCTACATATTATAACAATTAAAAATATAATCAAACCATTTGTTAGGATCTTCAAGTGGATTGGTTAGTACATAGGAATCCCTTGCAGTTAATAAAATTGCTGACCAAGAGAAGACAAATAAGCAGAACAGCATGTTAAATTTTTAGAGAGAGAGAGAGGATAGAGAAAGAGACAGGGATGGAGAGATAGGGTTCTTGAAAAGACTTACAAGTATAATTTTTGGCACATGAATTTGCCTGGAATTAAAATATGAACAAGATCATAAAGCTTATGAAGAGTTTGAATTGCCCAAATCGCCATCAACTTGGATTAAAGGAGATTTACTGTAAGAGAACACAAAAAAGACCTTTTCTATCTTTTGACAGGAGAAAATAGATTGACTAAATGGTCCAGCTTCTCAAAAAGAGATATTCTCCAAAGCTCCATTTAGTGACCAAAGAGGATGAGGGACAGGAGCAACTTCTAATAAGAAAGAGCCAAGAGCCAAGAGCCACAAAGAATGATCAACTGGGAGCTGCACCCAGGGAGTATTGAGAAGTTATTACCCTAGAAACACACCCCTTCTCACCACAGAGGCTTTTGCAATGTTTGCTCAATAGGATTTTGGAACTGCTGTAAATCAGTGACTTTCAGATGACTCTCATTACTCTTCTCGAATGGGAATGTTTATTGTGGTTGTTTTGTTTCTGCTCTACTTTGTACCTGGGCTGAGTGGGAGGCGGGGAGTTCACAGTTTCACCATGCAGGGTTCTAGATTAAGAGACGGGCCATTGAACCTGATCTCAGTCTCCTGGGTCTAGCTGTCAAACTCAATTCTGAATCTGGATAAGGATTTTGCAATGACTTGGGCTGGAGTGGATTTGATTCTACATGGATTCTCATGGACCCTTTGTGAATCATGATTATAACAGAAAAGAAAGAAAACATTTTTCTTCTCATTTTTGAATGTTTACATGCTCCTAATTATCCTTCATACTCACATCGGATGGTGATTCTCCCCAAGTCCTTCACCATGTGATTTGGTTAAACTCTGCTTTAATCTCCAGTCTCATGTGGATTTAGATTATTACTGCTTAGATAGCAAACTGATTAGTCTTTATTGTGTACACTGTGTTGGGAGCCTCTTATTCACTTCTGTAATCTAAACTCATAATAGCCACCCAGAAAATACTACTTGAAGTGACCAAATGAAGAAATGGCCTTGAAGAAATGCGTATAGTTTTGTTACCATGGAGCAAGTTCAGAAGAGAGCGGCAGTGATATTCCATACATCTTAGCCATGGTGTGGGACAGCAAAGTCTGAGACAGAATTTGTATGAGGTTCACACCAAAGAGGCTGGGCAAATTTGCATTTCTGTGTGCTAGAATTTGGAGCCCTGGCTTCTGTAGCTAATCCTAGAGAGGTAGGAAGATGTTTCCCGTGCATGCAGTATTATACATTCCTGAGGTAGAATATGTTTTCTTTCAGGTTTGTTGTGGTTTCTCTCTCTGTCTCTGTCTCTGTCTCTCTCTCTCTCATATTGAAAGCATCTAATGTCTGCAATAACAATAACAACAACAAAAATTTGAGACTGCCCAGTATGAATCAGGAGAAAAATTTGTACAGACAGTGGGTGTAGGAAGGAGAGGGCAAAAGAGGGTGAGGGTAGAGAGAAGGAAAGAAGAGTTAACCAAAGTGAAAAGAACATGCCGTACCTGACATGTGGCTGGCCACATGGGCACTAACGTCTATTCTCCATGAGAATCCCCCTGGTGTATGCCTACCTCGTGTGTGTGTGTGTGTGTGTGTGTGTGTGTGTGTGTGTGTGTGTAATGAGACACCAGGCTCTGTGCTGCAGGAAGGCTGCTGTTGGGTTGAGCCTCACTAGTCTGAAATGCAGCCTCTGTGGTGGCCTCTCAGTATGGTTAGATCTCCAGCCACCTTATTCTGGCAAAGCATATTGCAGGCTAGAATCAGCTGTGGAAAACCAGCCTGAGAAAAGCCACAGGGGCCTCCTGATCCACTGCAATGATTCTCCCGCCGTGTTGCAAAGGCTGATCTTAAATTGGATGGAAAACGATATATAAGGTTGAAGAGACCATGCTGAACCGACTGGTAAAATAATGTCTCAGTGTCATTGGGTTAAGGTATTGGGACAAGGGTCAGGCAGTAAGCCTCACTCTTGCCAAAATAGGTGCGTGGATATTGTTTGATTTGGTTTGGTTGGACTAAGGTTTCAATGACTTGTTTTTCTCTCTTGTTACTCAGTTTAAGGAACTGAAGGCAAAAATGTAACAGGGGGTGTATAGCTGAGGATGGTGATACACTTAAGGGAAACTTCTGTAGGAAGCTGTTTTGTGGATGCTGGGATGCTACTAGAAAGCTTCAGATGGGAGCTGCCGTGAGCCAGATTAATCAAGGTTCTCCCATACAATTTGAGTGTCTACCTTTGGAAAAGTAAAATCAAAGAGATGCAAAAACTAGCACACAGAGGTAGGACTGCGAGGAGTCAGATGGAGTTGAAAGGAAATAATCCTTGCTGCAGTTTCTCATGCCTCCTGGAGATACTTCTTTCCTTGGGAACTGCTAGTAGGTAGCATGGAGGTTATGTTACTTGAATCATTGCCCTGTCTCTGCCTGGGCTTGTTTTTGAAGGCTTCTCACACACAGGGATGATAATAAAGATGATAGTCTGACACATGTGTGTAGCATTTTCCAGTCTACAAATGCTTTCACAAATGATACATCATTTGAGAGTCAAAAAGAACATTATAAGTCAACTAAGGGAGATATTCTTTTCCTATGGGAGTTAAATGACTTTGATTTGGGTCATACACTCAAAGAGAAGAAAGGCACTCTATGGGAATTATGTCCTCTTCCTCCAGTACAAAAATAGTCTTTAAAAGAGCTGAAGGTGCCTTGGGAATCTAAATTTCATCCACCCCTACCCCCAACATCTTAGTACAAGGAGATATTAACCCTAAGTTTATCACAAAAAACACTGAATAGAAAAGGCTCTTAAAGAAGTTATAAAACTCAGGGTTTCTTGGAAATCTTTTATTCTTCACGTGTCAGCAAAACTTTTCTTTGCCCATGATCATTAGGCTGCTTGTTAAGATTCATACCCAGATGCCGCTCTGTGGGCATTCTTAGATTATCAAACTCATTTGCTCAAAAAAATATTAGCATCTTCTATGTGACAGTGGCTATAGTGTCTTATTAAAGGATTGATGTATACTAGTGAATGAGGTCAAATAACATTCTCTCCCCAAGAAAACTACAACCCAATGGAGAAAATTGACATTAAACATAACAATGAATGGCACAGTAAATTAGAAAGTAAGAGATGGTAGCAGTATAAGGAATTCTACAGTGCTTTGTGTTAGAAGATGGGCAGAGAGGAAGACTGGGAAGTTGGTTTAGTCAATAAATGATCAGAAAGGAAACTTTCGGTGGAATGATGTAAGCCATTGTAAGGACTTTTACTCTGGACGAAATGAGGACTTGTTAGGCCTTTAGCAGAGGAGTGTTGTGATTTAACTTATATTTTAGCAGGGTGCTTTGGCTACTATGTTGAGAGGAGCTTGTAGGTAATCAGAGGAGAAAGACCAGCTTGTCCAATGAATTGGATATGGAGGGTAAAGGAAATAGAAGAATGATGTCATCCTGAGCAACTGGAAGGAGAATATTTGCTGTCAAAAAACAGATGGGAAAGTCTACACAAAGAAATGACAAATTGTTCAGGTGGACCTGTTGCAACAATGAGAAGTACAAAAAGTCATGTCAAAACCAGCTTTACAATGTCGGTCGGGGGGGCAGGGGGGGTATGATTGGGTGGGAGGGAGGGGGGAGGCTGGGAAGGGAGGTGAAGGGTAAACAAAGGAGGAGGCTGCAATGCTTGGTAAGAAATGTATGCATTATCCTGCCCATGTAATTGTAACCCCTCTGTACACTATGTTCTCAAATAAAATAAAATAAAATAAAATTAAAAAAAAAAAAAAAAAAAAGAAATGACAAATTGTTTCACATGCCATACCTGGTATTTCTGAATTTCACCTCCTAGTTTACAAACTTTGTAATCATTGTTACTCCCTTCCCATGAGACTCAGAAGTAATGGTATTTATAGTCCCTCCTACCTCCTTTATCTTTTGTTTCCATTTTCTCCACCAGATTGTCACCCACAGCCAGTAGGTGTGTTCTCATCAAAAGTCTTCCTAAGAAACACTGTTTTATATTTGTTAACACTACTACATTGGATAACTTTTGGGAGAAAAAGAAGATTCTACTTGCTGCTTCCTCTTTCTTATCTGCTTGTCAAATGATAACAAGGAATTAAAAAAATAGCAATGCATAAAAGAGGCCAATAGAGATGATGGTAGCCAGTAGAGAATTCAACATGCAAGAAACTAAAAAATGAATGGGCAAGTATTGGCTGGCATAGCAGGGAAACAGAAACCTAAATTCCTGGAATGCCACACACCAAAAGGCCTAGCTATTAGAAATATCAAGTACCCACAAAGGCAGTAGTACGTGTGTGTGTATGCATGTGTGCGCACGCATGTGTGTATGTAATGATGTCAGAGATAAACTTCACCTTTTACATTAGAATGCCAGGAGATAATGTACTAGAACAAAATTTCAGACTTAGTAGAAGTATATTACATATAGATAGATGGTAGATAGAGAGGTAGATGTAAAATAAAACATGTAATTTCAAGAAGAAATATAAGAAGATGACAAAGGAAAAGCAAAAGAGACGAAATGTAGCTTTTGGGAGGGAGACAGAGGACAGGGAAAAGGCGATCATGATTTACAGTAGCTAGGATTACAGGCATGAGCCACTGGTACCTCACAATAAATATATATTTTATATTCTTTTAAACAAAGTATAATAGAGTCTAAGGTTTTGCTAGGACTTAGTTGGTATAATACAAATAATTCCACTTAAAAGTATATTTATTTTACCAGATAATTAGAAATTTGAATTACACAAATTTCTGAAAGACTTCTTCCATCTGACCATCGAATGAAGGAGTTATGCCAGTTGCAATGATGGTAAATGGTAGAAACATTTAGTGCTCTAGAGGACCCAGGTATTTGTGTCATAGTGATAATGCATTTAAAATACAATTTGAAAACAAATGTCTTCACGGAACAACGTGCTACTGAGAAGTGGCAAGGAGAGAACAATTTGTAGACATAACTTTGTTTACTGTACATTCTCACAAGCACAACATAATCTTTGGGACAGAGTTGAAAGGTCTGGCAGACTAAATACAAGAAGAGAGTGTTTCTACGATGCCAATGCTTCACGTCTTAATATGAAATATTAATTTAATACTTACATGGTCTGCAAGTATAGGCTAGAAATGGAAGGGCAATGAAAAGAGATGGAACAGAAATATAAAGGAAAGAAAAGAGTGTCTGATGCAAAGGGTAGAGTAAGAAAAGGTAGCAAGACTGAAGAGAGAAAACAGTGAAAGGTAGCTTACTAGGAGACCCAGAGGGTAAATGAAATGAAGCCTGGTACAAAGGCCACCAAGATGTCACAGAGCAGCTCCAGAGGAGGTGCAGACAAGCATAAACCCTCGTGAAATGTTGTTTGTCTACATGAGGCTTTACAATTTGCATGGTTGTGCTTTTAAAGTTTTACTCTTTTAAAAAGCAGAGAATTAAAACACACATATGTATGCGCGTGCACACACCACACACACACACACACACACACACACACATGCCCCACAATGGTTTTAGGTTTCCAAGAGAAAATCTCATCTTAATTAACATTTGGAGTCTTCTTTTCAGAGATTCCAGCTAGAGACTCTGAAGTTGAGCCCTGCACTGAATAGGTGTCTGGATGGGCCTAAAGACATGCTTGGATTCCCAGCCTGGTGGAGATATTGCACAAAACTGGCAGAAAATTCACAAACAAATCTCAAGAGGATTGGAATTTGGCACTAGTAAGGCTGGAAGACAGTTCCAACTTAAGCTAATTTTCAATTTCTCTTTGGATTTTAACACGTCTAACACATATTTAGATTTAGATCTGTCAGGACCTACAGCATCCGTACCAAAAAAGTTAGTAGCTGTTGCCATTATTGTTTTCTAGGACGTTATCATCCCAACTCTAATGATCATTTTTCTAATTCCTTCTTACCCACAGATCCTAAAGAACTTGGCATGAATTAAAAGAAAGTGAGGCCCAGAAGATCTGTGCTCTGAGAAGCAGGGGAAAAAATAGTTATAATATGGCTTGTAAACAGCTAAAACATAACAAAGAGAAGTTTTGACTTTGGTGACTATTATTTCACTAAGAATATACAAATAAAGACAAAGTAAGTTAACTTCATAGTTATACAGGGCATCGTATCTTAAATACGATTCATTCTTTTCTCTCTTTTTAATAGAGAATTCATTAAGATACACTCGGGTGAGAGTGCTTTCTGAAAGGTGACTAGTAATTCTATCTGGGCAGATTTTTGAATTCCATTTGGGGTTGTTCTAACACTACCAAGCCCTGGCATTTGTGAAGAGTAATTTGGACTAACCAGTGACGAAAAGCATATTACTAAGGCATAGTAATAAAGATAAACATAGCAAGTAGTAATTATTATGAAAACAAAAAATAAACAACTTTTGAGCAACTTCACTACATAGAGGACCAGAAAAGAGAGCAGAACATCTGGGACCAGAGAAAGGGCCTTAGCATTGTGCTCTCCATGTTCCTCCAGGCAGGTACTATCCTCCTGAGACTGCCGTGGATACCAGGGAAAGCTTTATTAAGACTAATGTAGGACTACACCTCTAGATTTTCTGATTAACAAGTCCAGAGTGGAACCTAAGCCTCCACATAGCTAACAGGTTGCCAGATAAGGCAGGTGCCCCCCGTGGGAGCCATATAATGGTCCGAGACCATTCTGGCTCTTTCTGAGCCTAGGTTGTTCTTATTCAACAGTCTCCGAGATCCTTTGTTGAAATGCAGAGCTATCTGCCTCCCTTGCTAGTTTGAAATATTTAGTGTTGAGAGAAAACTTCCCTCATGCTTTCCTGGAGGTGAGCCTGAGATTACTTCTGCCGTCACAGGAAGGCAGAACAATGAAGTCTAGAGGCACTTCTACATTTCAGCCCAGCTCTCTGAACAGATCTCTCAAATTCATCGTAATTGTGACATCTTACTATGGAGCCTCATATAGTGAAATCTGAAGAATAGCGCGTGCGCGCACGCACACACACACACACACACACACACACACACACACACACACACACACACACACACACACACACACCATCTTGTCCTAAAAACTACAGGACCAGAATTCTAACAATGTCCTTCTTTCAGAAGGACCTGAAAATGTAGAAGCCCACAATCACACCTATTCACCCTGCCTTACCTCAGGCAGGTATTACCTTATCTCTGGCAGGTTTTCCTGTCCTCTCTTCCTCTGAGTATGTCAATCCTACATCTGTATGTAGACATTCTGTACCCCAGAATAAAACATAGCCCTTAAATTTTGTCTTATTTGTCAGGATTTAGCTAATTTTTTAACCCTGTGTTGGCTCAGATTCTGGATGAGAAAAATTGGTGCAAGAAAATCACAATTTTCATGTGGCTATTTTCCACCTCATGAGTTATATTTTAGTCCCCGTATTCTGAAGATACAAAACAGGAAAGCTGGGTAATGCCCATGAGTGAAGAAGATGCACATGTCCCAGACGCAGCTAACAGGACTACCATCTGGAGTATAAATAATAAAAGAGAACAGAGAGAGGTCCAAGACAACAGGAGAAAGAATCCAAGGAATGGTGTAGCAGATGGAATGAATTAGTGATGGAAGCAGTGTTGGTATGAACTACTAAATGTGTAAAAACAATACAAATCCCCACCTATGTTTCGGTAATGCAGCTAACTCAGATGGAGTTAAATGTGTCCCCAAAGCTCCATTTTCCATTCCCAATTCCCTCTTGTGTATATTCCGATAGAAGTAGGACTCTCATGGTAATGACAAATAAAAATATAGCCACTAACTTCTTTAACAAAGCACAAATCTATTTATATTTAAATACACAGTGCTGATTTACAGAGAAAGAGAATACTTGTTTGAGCAGGAGCAAGTGGTTATCCATGTCAGAAAGAGAAGAAATATATCTCTTTTAAAAACTCTCTAAAGACTAGTGTGCCTTTGAAACATTTCCCCTTATAACCTTGTATAAAGGTTAAAATATTCAGGTCATCCTTCCACAGATTTACTTTTAACTTAATTCATTCAGTATTTAAAGTCCACTGTTTTCTGCTTCTTTTATTATTGGGGCAGGTGATGAGTGCTAGTTTTGCTCTACATACTATGTTAGTCTTTTTCTTTCTTGTTATAGGCTTTGGAATCCTAGTTATTTTGATTATTTTTCCCCAAAGGTATTAACATCCAATGTTTAACTCTTGCTACCTCTGTGGTTTCTAGTGTCTGTAGAATGTAAGCTAGACATTGAGAAAATGGAACTGGGTTATTGATGAGAATACTGATACAGAGAGACAGACAGACACAGACAGACAGACAGACAGAAAGACAGACAGACAGACAGAGAGAGAGAGAGAGAGAGAGAGAGAGAGAGAGAGAGAGAGAGAGAGAGAGAGATTCAACTGTCCAGGTTTTCTGATAGGCTTACTGAAAACTTTCTTGTATGTAGGTTGTTGTTTGAAGATTAGAGCTATGCTGCTCTTTCCCCAAAATGAGCCATAAGTGTTTTGTTTTCTAGAAAGAATGGATCATATTTTTTAAACAACCTAGCCTTTTCTAGTTTACAGTAATACAGTCTTAACCATTGTTATCAAATGCTTTTACCTCTATTTTGAACCCTTTGAACTCTATCTTATTTCAAATAATTTAAAAATTTTATTGCAGAACTTTTGTAAGATGTATGTTTTTCTTCCTAGATATGAGCTAGGCACTGCTGTATTTAATTGCCTGCTAGGGGATTAATCCCTATCCAGTGTTCCTTAAAGTTCATCTTAAGGTCACCTGCATTAGAACCACCTGGAATCTTTGTTTTAAATATGAATATTGTGGAGTTTTATAGCATGCTTCTTATTAAAAACAACAGGAAGGAGAAGCAGAACCTAAACATCTGCATTTTAAAGGAAGAATCAGCATTAAGCATGCTTCTAAAGAAGCTACCAGCTGATCCTATTGCCCAGGAAATGTTGAAAGGCAAAATGTGGCCAGAACAAGTCCTCAGTGCTCCACTGGGTAGACTGCCCCTTCCAGAAGGACATGTAGAATGTGATGTAGGGCTACCTCATTTGGACTATGATGACATGTCTACTAAACTTCAGGAGTAACTTCTCCTTTATCTCTTTGACCAATCATTCTGTTATAGAGCTCAACATCAGAAAAGGAGAGGACGTTCCTTATAAATATAAGACTTGGTCTTGGAGATATTTATCCTTCAACTTTTCTAGTAGAAATGTCAGACTTGTAAATATGGGTAGTTTTTGTTCAACCTCTTTTTCTTTTAAAATGACATATACGACTTGGCTTTTCTTCCTTTAGACAGTTCCTGAATCCTTCAAAAAACATCATAATGGTGAATCACACATGACCCAAGCCTCTTATTAAGCCTAAGATTTAAGGAGGCCTTTTAAGTGATCAGAGCTTTGTTAGTGTTAGAGCTTTGTTTCTCCTCTTCTCAGTACCTGCTGGGGGGCAAGACCTCATGAGGCTTAACAATGTGATAAAGCACCACTTTGCTTTCAGTGCCAGAGTAATTCAGTATTAGTGATAAATAAAATTTGGTAACTTTTATTTTTATCAGAACCCATTAATGTTGATCAAACAATCACAGAATAGATATTGCTACATCCTTTCTCACACTTGGATTGTCATATCTATGAGACAGAGTTTTCTTCACTTGTGAACTAGTACTGAGATGGAAGTATTAAAACCATTTACTACCTAGAGATTCATTATTGACTGAAGTGTGCAAACAATGGGTCGCAAAAGAGAGACAGAATTCTGTTGTAACAATAGAGGCAAAGGTGAGGGCAATTGTTAGACACAAGTCTAAGAATGAGGGAGAACACATAACAGACAGCTACTATAGCTCAAATGAGCCATGTGAAGGCCTAAGATAGGAGGCTAAGAGTAGGAGTGAGTAGAGTTTCTCAGAATGAGATGTTGACTACTGAGTTGGTGGCTGATTGAACACAATAGACAACTAGTTGTCTCCAAGTGATTTGTGAATTAAAAATCTCAGTGGTTCTCTGTGGAAACAATTTCCTGCTGCTGCTCCTTTCTTTGAGGTTTTTTTCCCCCTGATTATATTGAGGACATACCATCAGCAATTCCCCTGTTTACTTTTTTACTTATTTGGTAAACATATACACAGCGGCTAAGAGCTTACAACCAACCATGCCACTTTGTAAGACTTTATTATGGGCCAGACCTGACATTAAATGTATCATGCACATTAATTTCTCCTAATAAGTCCTTCAAATAGCATTGTGTCTCATTTCCCAATCCAAATCAAGTCACTGAGGCTCACACAACTAGTCAACTCAGGATTTGAATCTGGACTTGATTGGCTTCAAAAACTTTTTTTTGCCATCTTTGTCCATTTTCAACGTATGAAAGAGAGAGAAAACACAGGCATATTCAGGTCAAGAAGGTCAAGAAAAGCAAATAGAAAGATAGAATTTGACAGATGAACAGATTTGTATTGCAGATGTGGAATGCCCACATATTCTTGCTCAAACAATGGAAACACAAGTCACCATAAGCAGAGGCAATTATTTCGACATGATTGTTAGAGGAAACCCTGTGGGTGTCTCTCAAAGAACCCAAGAAGCACAGTAGTGGAAAATGGGAGCACAATGTGCACGGCAAAGGAGAAAAGACACAAACAAGGATGGAAGAGACAGGAAGCAGGCAGTGCACGGTGAACAGTGAGGGAATGAACTAACTGCCTTGGGCTTACTAGGAGAAATAATGGATGACACACCCCACGCTTACAAGGCTGAATGGCTAAAGGGGACATCTCAGAATTATTTTCAGTATTGGAAAGCAAAACAGAGAATCCCCTCTGGACATTAGGTTGCAAAGTGTCTAATTTGAGCTCAAATTTCTGGGCTGCTTTTTTTTTTTTTTAAAATAACTTCTATAAAAAAGACTTCCTTTAGCCTTCCAGCTTCTTTTGCCTTATCTTGCTTCAGGGTTTGTTTTCCCTCTTCTGCTGTTGATGCTTTTCATTTCTCCCTAATATGTTTAGCTGATTTTTCCAGTAAAGAATTAGGAATCAGCCAACTTGCCCTTGCACATGCCAGTTTCAGCCTATTTTCTCCTTTCTCGTTCTCCCTCTTCACAGTTCTTCTTGTTTGTTTCTTCCAAACTGTTTCTCCTTCTTCTCCTAACCAGGTCTCTTTCCTTTCCTAAGGTTATGAACTCTCTTTTTATTTTTCTCCCTTCTGATCCATAAGTGAACTTTCTTGTTCTTAGCTTTGCTGAGTGAACAGAAGCCAAAAACCAGGCTTTCAAATCTGACACAGGGAATGGGGAATCACAGCGTAGAAAGAATCCAAAATAATATAGAAAAATCAAAATGTAAAATGTAATTGGCTAGAATTACTTGTGGACAATGAAGACTTCAAATAGGGACACCCAGGTTAGGAATCTTCCTGTCTGCTTCCACAGTGGTTAGGTGGTAGTTCTCTAACTTTAGTGGTCGGAAGAATCCCCTAGAGGGCCTGCTTGGTAAAACTCAGACTGCTGGGCTCTATGCCCAGAGTTTGTGAGTCAGTAGGCCTGGGGTGGGGCCTGGGAATGTGCATCTTTAACAAGCTTCCTGATGGAGCCAGAGATGCTGGTCCAGGGGCCACACTTTGAGCCCCTTTGGAGTGGGGGACCAAAACCTATCAAGAGGTTAAAGATCAGCTGTTCATGATATGGGCAGGGTCGAAGGAGGAGTATAGGAGAAGCAACAGTGGAAGTTACTGTTTGTCAGAACGACATAAGGGCTATGGCAGCCTGGGAGACTCTGGATGAAAGATCTAGAGTGTCTGCTGGGATTCTGGGTGGAGGGGAGGACAACTGGGGAAAGCGTTATATCATAACCTTCTGGGAAACACCAACGCCAGCTCCAAGCTCTGTCATCCACCCTCCCGCTTGCGGTCATGCATAGAAACAGCAGAAGGGAATTCTCAGGATCCCTTTGATGTCTTCCCAGCTCCCCAAGTCCTCTGTCTGTTTATCTCCATCTTTCCCTGGCCTCCTCTTTCCCCTTCCTGCCCCCTGCCCAGTGAATGATTCACTCCCCTTCTCTCCCGCCTCGCCCGCGCCACTACCATCTGTTTTTCTAATGATGGCAGAAGATGAGCTGTTTTGTTGGCCCACACCATAACAAAGCACACTCTCTGCTAGCATTTCCCCCATGCCCTCGCAGAACATTATTTTATGGGTATCACTCCCCTCACCAAGTTTTCCCTTTCCTTTCAAACACTGCCCTTCCCCCCCTCCCCCACACACCCCTCTTCAGGCTTTGTGTGGATTTCAGTTTTCCCAGAATTAGAACAAGAGACACAGAAATACAGAAGAATAGAGGGATTGACATGCGTGTGGGTTGGGTGTGTTTTGGAGGAGGATGCTGGAAATCAATGGCAGTAAAACAGCTCTCACTAGTACACAAGGAGGAGCCAGAACTATTAGGGCATTGCTGCTAAGTGGCTTATTTACTTCCAGAGAGATTTGGATTGAAAAAGAGAGTCTGATGTAACTGAGACTAGAATATTTGTATTTGTCACTGGCTATAGAGTGTGTATAGCTTCCTTCTCTCTTCTAGATTCCTGCATCATCTTCTCCCTACAAGGTTTTGCCTCATTCTTGACCGTTCTTTGTTAAGTTAGTTCCAGACGAGCTAGCCAGGAATTAACTACTCTCCAAGATCCCCACTGGGAGGAGCATCCAAGGTAAAGTAGACAGGATTTCTTGAGGGACTAAAAGTCTAGTCTGTATCAGGGAACATTAGATTATAGATCTACCACGAGGGTTACAACCATAGATGCTTGTGTGACTCGTGTGGTTAACCTAAGGAAGGAAGTTGTCAGGTGAGGGGCTACAGAATAGGAAAGATTCTGCTAAACTAGAACCAAGTCCCCCTCTGAAGTTGCAGCTGCTCCTCAGCTCCAGCTGACTGTGTCCATGAACACCAAGTATTCTTGCTTCTTGAAAAGAAAACTTTTGCCCAAATAACTTTTATACTTATTTTTATTTGTTGTGTATGCATATAATATTATGAATGCACATTTGAATTTTATGTAAAAAGTCTCAATTTTTAAACACTTGCAATTGAATTAAAGCAGTTCTAGACACTGTGCTATACCAACAAAGGTATCTGAGGGACACCTTTGTTGCAAAAGCCTAATCTAAGTACAAGGCTTACTTACAGAAACCCAAAGGTGTAATTCTGACTTACCTTTAAACTTTCTTTCCTTTTTTTTTTTTTTTTTTGCTGATCCTGGGATTTGAACTCTGGGCCTGGGTGCTGTCCCTGAGCTCCTTTTGCTCAAAGCTAGCACTCTACCACTTTAACCACAGCACCACTGCTGGCTTTTTTCTGTGATTAATTGGATATTAGATTCTTAAAGACTTTCTTGCCGGGACTAGCTTCGAACCGTGATCTTCAGACTTCAGCCTTTTGAGTAGCTAGGATTATAGGCGTGAACCACCGGCACCTGGCTTAAACTTCCTTTTTATTAAGTCAGAGGATTTATTTTATTAACAGGATTTTATTTTCTTAAGAAGAGGATCTTTCTAAAGCTAAAGGTCGGGAATCCTAGTTTTTCTGAATTTGGGATTGTGGATCTAGTCACATTCAGAGACCACAGAGAGAACACAGGAGCAGGAGAGGGACCGGGTCTGGAATGGCAAGCTGGGCACTGCTCTGTAAACTGGACTTGAGGAAGAAGAAGATTGCTTACCTCACTTCTCTGTAAACTGGGCTTGAGGAAGAGGATTGCTTACCTCACATGACTGGATGCAGTGGACCAGGGAGGGGTCTGGGTACCATTGACGTCGACCAGTGCACACGATGCTCTAAAGGAAGGGAAAAACAACAGTAAAAATAAATAATTTTTTTTCTGTGAGACCAGGGTTCAACCTGCACAGCCCACATAGCCAACTCCATTTTTTCAGTATTCAGACTTTGATTGTGTATCCTACCGAGGCGCTGGCATTGCTGTGGAAGCTGCTAACCCTCCCGGAATGCTCCAAAACAGAAATACTCCTCAGAGGGACTTTTCCCTCCATCTTCTTCCTCTTCTTACCTTTCTTTTTTCTTCTTTTTTTTTTTTGTTGTTGGTTGTGGGGCTTGAACTCTGGGCCTGGGCACTGTCCCTCAGCAATTCAGCTCAAGGCAAGCACTCTACCACTTCAGCCACAATGCCACTTTGGTTTTTTGGTGGTTAATTGGAGATAAGACTCTCATGGACTTTTCTGCCCGGGCTGGCTTTGAACAGTGATCCTCAGATCTCAGCCTCCTGAGTAGCTAGGATTACAGGCATGAGCCACCAGCACCTGGCTTCTTCTTGTCTTTTTTAAAAAATATTTTTATTGTAAAGATACTGTACAGAGGGGTTACATTTACATAAGTAAGCTAATGAGTACATTTCCTATCGAGCATTGTTACCCCCTCAAATTTCAAGTATTGCAGATGTGATTGAAAAACAAAATCACAGTCCACATGATAATGAGTTTCATTGATTCTGAAGCACAATATAGAGTGCATTTGTTGTGAATTTTTCGATCATGTTATATGATATGTGAGAAAAGAAGCACCATGGATTCTTTTTTCTTTTTTTCTTTTTTTTGTCCATCGTGGGACCTGAACTTTGGGCCTGGGCACTGTCCCTCAGCTCTTAAGCTCAAGGCTAGCGCTCTACCACTTGAGCCACAGTGCCATTTCCAGCTTTTTCTGCTTATGTGGTGCTGAGGAATGGAACCTAGGGCCTCATGCATGCAAGGCAAGCGCTCTACCACTGAGCCACCTTCCCAGCCTCTTTTTTCATTCTTTGTTTCGTGATCTTTTAGTGGTTGTATAAAGGACTTGCCACTCAACAAAGAAGTTTATAAATGCAATGACCTTGACCAATGTCACCCATTTCGACATTCATCCTTCTCCTTCTCCTCCTACTCCTTCCTTCACTTTTCTCCATTTTGCAAGCTATACAAAGAGTTATTTTTACTGCATTCCAACACTTCTCTTCATTCATCTACCCTTTTCCCCTTTACCCCACACCATTCAAGTACCCCTTTCACGGTATTTACTTTGTTGAACTATGATTTTTTTGCCTGCCTAAGGAATTTCATTGAGTTCTACACTGCATCTATTGATGTCAGTGAATTACATCGGTGTACATTTACATACCACCCAGTGTAATGTGTATACAGAACACTTTTTAGGCAAAAATGAATGCAGGTATTTGGACTTGTTTTTACTATGGTTCCCACAGGTTCATGTGCTGTTAGTCTGGCTCCCACTGTGATGGGGTTTAAGTGAACAAAAATATCTTTAACAAGTGAACAGGATGCGTTCTCTGGGACTCTAGCTAGTTTCCCTAAGAGTCAATGATAAATACAGCAACCCTGGTAGACAAGTCTCTCCGGCTTCTTGCTTTGTCATTTGCGCTCTCCTTCTTGAGATGCTCCTGTCACAAAGCCAAACACAATGTTGTAATGAGGCCAAGAGACCCTTGTAAGGTTCACTCTGGGAATGGGGGGCAGGTTCCTCCCTCCTCTTAGCTAAGTCTCCGCCCACTTCTGTGTCACCTAGGTTCACCTAGGTAACTGGCAAGCCTGGAGGTACATTGTACCCTCCCCCTTCTCCCCCCAGTCATACTTCCCATTGGACCAGCGGAGGGTCTCAGGCCCTGATCACAACTGAATCCAGTGTGGCCACACTTTCCCTCACCTGGCTGCACCTTCCCCCTTCTCCTTCCCTACTTAAACCCAGCTCAGACCTCAGCCTGCCCCTTTCCTTTCAGCCATGTGGTCTCCACCTTGTTTGGTAAAACAACAAACTTCTCTTCCTGCCTGAATATCTCGTAGTGTTCTCTTATGGGCTACCTAATTAAACCTAGTACATTTATTTTATCTTGCACCCCTCACTAGGAAATTGGTACCATGTTAATGGGATCCTCTGACAACCAGGATCATGAGCCAAATAAACCTCCTGCTTTATAAGGTTCCCAGCCTCAGGTAGTTATTTATAAAAACTGACTAACACAATAGATCTCAGATATACTAAATTATAGAACACATGTGACCTAGCTGGGACCAGAGACCAACATACACGCTCTGCAATTATTGTTGACACCATTTAGACCTTCCTTACTGCAAAGAGAACACACTGAACACATAAGATTACTGTTGGTGCCAGAATTCAAAATGGCACCAACATAAAGCTGGGGTGGTGGTCGTGGGGTATAACAGGGGCATCTTCATTTTGAACACCAGTGAGTGTCCTATTGGTAGAGGTTATTTTCAGGTGCACAGTTCCACAGAAGTTTAATTAGTAATCTTATTCTCAGTAAGCTTTAAACTTTTATTGTTTATACTTTAAAACAATCAGATATGCTTCAGGAAAACAGAAAGTCTTGTAGCAGGTTTCAGGGAGGGGAAAGAAAGAAAAAAAGGTTCTGTATAGAGCTTATAGACATTCTCATATTTCAATCAGTTCAATGAAAACCAAGTACAATATGAAGAAATGTAACAAATGATGAGATATGAGCTTTATGCTGTCTAGAGTTTCCAAAAACTAGACATTACGCATTATAGAATGCATTATATTAGATATTATGCTGGCAGTCTTACTCCTTCCTATAACCCTGCTTTTACATATCATTCATTCTAGAATAGATTCTAGAATATATACATTCAATAATTCAGTGAGAGGTATTTGTGTATATTAATGTGTTACATATATATAATATACTTCATGGTTGGCCATGAGAATAGAAGTCTGCAATATTTATAGAGAGTTTTACTACTAAAAGCCAAAATTATTTTTCACAACTTCCCTAAAGAGGAAATAGAATAAATCATCACAAAGTCTGATACTCAAATTTCCATACTGTTATCTATTATTATTAGAAAATGACTTGATTTGTTATCACTGCAATGAAAAAGGGATTGTTAAAACAAATATATAAAGTAAACATAACCAGGATGAAAAATTATTATTATTTTCCTGCACATAAAGCCACTTTAGCAAAACCATTTGCATATTAACTACATCTCTGATAACTAGAAATGATGTTGATTTATGTGCTGAAACACAGCTCCTTGGATTTCTGCTTAGCAGGGTTCATGATTATTACTACTTCATGCACTTATGTTTTGTTTCTTTGTTGACCTCAGAAAGTGGGAATGGAAAATTGCCTTAACTTGTCCCCTTGAAAGATGCTAGCAGTCTTATTCCTCTGTATAACACTGCCTTTAGAGGTCCCTTCCCCAGAACAGATGGATAATACAAGTCTTACTTGCTAACAACCAGATTTCAGTGAGCAAGAGGATGTATAAACCCATAGTGTGGCTCCTAAAGAGCTCAAAATTTGGGATAGAGGATACTTAAAGAATACCAGTTCTTCTAAATAAGGGAAGTCTTGTCTTTGGCAAACTCATATGGCCCTGACAATCAGAAATCACCAAAATATTCTGAACTGATAGGGTCAAAATCTTTTATGCCCTTTCCACCTTCAACTTGTTTACAGATTTTATAAAAATGCAGTTATGTCTTCCAACAGTCCATAAATTATACAAAATATTGTAAAAGAAAGAAAAGGAATAAGAATTTGTCTTCATATCCAATTTTCCCCCTAAGGCACATTTTCCTAATTCTCTTATTTTCAATTTATTTGGAGGTATTTGTATTTTTATGTAATTTTATTTTTATTAAATATAATAAAATGTTCATATAGTAAAATATAAATGGCATAAAAGAACACAGCCTTCTCCTACTCCTCTTTCCCAACTACCTAGCTTCTTTTATACAAGGTTATTTTTTGAATCATACTGAGGAATTCCACACATACAACTACAAACAAACTATGCAAACTCTATGTGTGTGTATAATGTATAATGTACATTATATATTCTATCTATAATTTTCTTCACAAGCCATAGACTGCTATAATTTCATTTTTCACTTCGGCTTATTATTATTGGTATTATCACAGTTTTACTTTATCCTACTGCATAAGTGTTATGGAGTTCTGTTTATTTTGTGATATCTGAGATGTGGTATTATATTGAATGAATAGAAATTCATCTCATAAATGTACCCTAACTTATTTAGCTAGATTGAAATGGGTGGATACTTAGTCATTTTTTGTCATTTTGTTGTAACAATAAAAGTTTATATAAAATCTTTTTACCCATAAAATTATATTTATAAAACAAACTCATACAAATAGATTTGTCAGCATCTATTACACCAATGTTCTAATGCTGTATACTTCAGTCTTGAGACAAATTCAGATTGGTACACTCCTAATCGTTGTCATAATCTTTTACCAGAGTTCAAAACCCCTGGGGAGAACAATCTTCCTATTCCTTAACTCTGACTTACAAAAATATATTTGTTAAGGATTTGCCAACCATAAAAGGCAATGCTAGATTTCTATATTTTTCCTGTTCCAGCCTATGCAAATCAAGCATCCTATAAAGACATCTCTTATCTACAGATATGCTTATGCTCTTAATTGAACTACTAGTTATTTATTCTAATTGGAAGGCAATTCCAAGGGTTTTTCAGGACTGGATTTTACAGGCATGCTGGAAAGGTAAGAGGAGAGTGAATCAGGAAAGGAGCAGAGGGACAGATAGAGGAGCTAGCTAGCTGGTAGTGAATTTGACTTTCTTATATCTGGAATATTGTTGGCAGGTGACCATTGCATAGTTTTCACTTGAAAAGCTATGGAGAATAAGAGAACAATTCCAAATCCTCTGCCCATCTTCACCAAGCTTTGACACTTTCCTCTTTCGGCTTCCAGAGTGTAACTCATAACAAATTCTGGCCTTGTCCTCTACATCTGGCCCTCCAATATCGTTCTCCATCTTTTCCCCCTCTTGCTAAGCAACTATTCTGAATCTAATAATATTTAAAAATGTCTTTTAAAAAGCAAAAAAGGAAAGAGAGGTAGAAAGAGGAGGAAGGAAAGGAGAAAAGAAATAGAGGGGGGAAATAAAGCAAAAGTTATAGGTATTTAAGATGGTCATAAGACTTTGTGAAGCTGTTGCTAGTTATATTTCTTGTGAAATGTCACACAAGTGACATTAAAAGATTTAAAACCTAACAAAAATGTATCAGTTATTCTTAGTAGTAATAGTTGTGTTTTTGTCAGGAATAGTTAACTAATAGTTGCTAGTCACAGCAGCACGCAAAGTGTTACATTTGCCTTGGCCTGCATCAAATTGCTCATGGATATATATGTGTGTGCCACTAAATAAAACATAGTATCATGTTGTCCATTCATCTGGACCAAAACAATTGGCTTTTTGGGTTTTCTTCTCTCAAGTCTGTCTCATCTGCTCTTCCCAGTGATGCAAACCTGATGACAAGAGAGAATGGTCCCATGCTTAAAAGGAAAGAAAACCAAGGCATTTCATGCCTCATGTCCTATCTGCTCTCGTTTGTAGCAAGTGTCACTGGGAATCTCACACACATCATTCACACAAGAGGACACTTTGGGAACAGGATTCAGTACTAAGCCAGAAACACTAGCCAGAGTACTAATAGTCATTAAGTTCAAAGCTACAGCTTTAGGAAAGAACTACCTTTACCTTTTCCCCCTGCTTTTCTCTTCTCATTAATCTCTTCTATTCCTTTACAAAATTAACAGTCCTTTGAGGGTGGATTTGGGAAAACACATTTAATGTGACTGAACCATTCTGTCGATGATCTGAGGAGCATAGAGAGATTTCACACTGTTTTAAGACTCTGAAAAACCATCCTGTGCAGACACAGGAAAATCTCATTAATGTGGATCTGACTAATTCATAATTATGACAGTACTAAAAAAAGAAAACAAAAGCATTATTCAACCTATGAAAACGGAATTTATGAAGCAAAATAATAGGGGAAATGAGAGGTTACCATGCATGCCTTTGTACTTCAACAAGAAATACTTTCAAATACAATTTAGGAAAACTCATTTAGAGGCAAACAATTGCCACATTGTGTTTTAAAAAAAACTTCTCGTAAAATCGGTTTCCTGACGGATCACTGCTTTGAAACTTAAATTTCTGATTTCAGGCATAAAATATAATAAAACACTCTCTTAACATAGTGAGTAAAGACAATCATAAACAGTTCAACCTCACAGGTTTGAGTTTTTGTTTGCTTGTTTTATTGTTTATCCTTTAATAAAAAGTATATTTAATAAAGTATATTTAATAAAAACTATATTATTCACTCACACACAATGAGACCAAAAGGGTATAGAAAGAAACAAAAAGGCACTATGTTTACCTGCCTCTTCATATGTATATCAAATTATATATATATATATCAAAACAAACTCCAAGATATAGAAACAAGATGTCTCTCTTAAAAATACTTTTGATGATTCTGTCTTCTGTTTTTTTTTTATATAGGGTGTATTCGAGTGTATACCTTTGTGAGGGTGGGAGAGGGTACAGACCTTGAAGGAAACCTTGTGAACAAATGCAACCATGGAGCTCAATGGACACTAGTAAAAGTGAACTCTGTACCTTGTGGATAGAGATGGGAGGGAGGAACTGGGACAGAATGAGAGAACAAAAGACAATGTATGAAAGGAAATGCACTCATTACCTAACGCACGTAACTGTCATCCCTCCGTACATTACCTTTATGATAACAATAAGGTAAATTAATTTAAAAACATTAAAAAAGTATATTATTCTAGGTAGAAGTCTGACAGAATTTGCAGGAATAAAAATCAACAGGAACCCCAAGAAAGTCAAATAAACTCTGTAGATATCTAAACATATACTTTTTTGTTCTTTAAAAAAACAAATAAAATGACAAATCCTCTCAAAATAAGAATACTATATCTTTCTTCAATTGGCTTGCAGCAAATTGCTCGTGGCTGTAACTAAATAAAACATAGCATCATGTTGTCTGTTCATTTGGACCAAAACAATTTGCTTTTTGGATTTTCTTCTCTCAAGTCTGTTTCATCTGCTCTTCCCAGTAATGCAAAGTTGATGACTAGAGAGAATGGTTCCATGCTTAAAAGGAAGGAAAATTGAAGCATTGGTTCTTTTTTTTTTTTTTTGTCGGTCGTGGGGCTTGAACTCTGGGCCTGGGTGCTGTCCCTCAGCTCTTCAGCTCAAGGCGAGCGCTCTACCACTTGAGCTACAGCGCCACTTCCTGTTTCTTTAATTATATTTTTCTTAAATTATTTTTCTTAGATTTCATGATGGTGGGAGGAAAGTCTAGAAATTACATGATCTTGTGGTTGAGAAAAATGACTTTTTAAAAAATTTCATAGACAAACTAACCCAACCTCCCCCCCCCCACACACACACAAGCCAATAACAAACAGGGTGACATGGATGGTGTCATTCTGAACTTGGAGTCAAAAGGGTTGGTTATACTTCTGCTTTTTGCCAAATGAAATCTTGGGCAGATTATCTAACAACATATAATGTATTAGTAAAGAGAAGATAATAAAAATCTCTATCTTATTCATTTGTGATGAGATTCAAAACAATAACACATACACATGTAACTTTGAAGACAATAACATATTGTCCAAATATGTTATCATTTTTTATTCTAAAGAATGAAGTCATTGGAAGCAGAATAGAGAAAATTATGCAATTTTGATCCATTGCTCTAGTCTTTCCTGAAAAAAAAGGGTATTTGAAATATGATAGATGGTGAGGATTTTCATGACACAGTAAAATGTGATTTGCAAAACAATAAGCCATGCTCCAAACAGGTGTGCTCATACTTAAAATACTTGTAAGTATTTTATTTTGTAAATGTAGAGATTGTTAAAGCAATGACAGTGAAATTACCTGGAATGGTTGCGAAAGATATGCAGTCCACTTCATTCCAGTGTTTCAGAAGGTGGAACCTATACTATTCCTTATTATAGATAGTGTCTAAGTGACCCTTGAAGACACCCAAAGCCAGGTGTTGTGGTGTGCCTATAATCCAAGCTACTCAGAAGGCAAAGGCAGGAGGATTACAAGTTTGAGGTCCACTCAGGGAAAGTTAGAGAGACACTGGTTCAAAAACAAAATATACGAGCAAAACTGATGGAGTATGGCTCAAGGGATAGACACTTGCCTAGTAT
The DNA here is from genome assembly GCF_019054845.1 of Dipodomys spectabilis. NCBI lineage: Eukaryota > Metazoa > Chordata > Mammalia > Rodentia > Heteromyidae > Dipodomys > Dipodomys spectabilis. Next base: position 17,151,788 of record NW_024870696.1, read on the forward strand.
GCTCAAGAGTAGCTGGGTTCAATTCCTAGGACCACAAGCAAAAGACACCCAGATTTAAGGTTGAGTACAGTCAATTTGAATTATAAGGATTTTTATGCACTGTGGAGTTTCATTCAATCTGACTGCTTTGGTTTATTAGGCACTACTTTCTATGTATGAGCTCCAGAAACTAAACTCTCAAAGAATTAATAATCCCATTAAATAAATGGACAAAGGAACTACGTATTTCTAATTTATCTCCCTATTTCCTTTAACTTTAAAAAATATTTCTTTGGATTGTTCTAATTTCTACTGCACAGGTTTAGTTAGTAGTCACTTTCTTCCCAATTACTTATGTCTCTGAACCTTCTTTCTGCCTTAGGTTTTTAAACGTTCCTTCAGACAAGGGAAATTGCTTCTTCTTTCCTCTCTCCTTTCTCTACCTGATTGATTATCTTTGGTTATAGGAATGGTCTGTCTGGATGTTTGTGTCAAGGATGCTTTGAAAGGCTCAAAATTACCCCAGGAAATATCCTACCAGTTGGGAATCGCTCAGCAGCCTTAACATCTTTGGTGCACAAAGTTGTACTCACTCCCATTTCTTACCCCAACTGTGGCCGCTTCCACCCAGTGCTCCATCGTGTCAACAGTGACATTCTGGGGCAGGGTCACGGGATCTCTAGCAGGCATTACACAGGATGGGAAACACACTGCACCTAAAGAAATAAAACAAAACGAAGCAGAGACGTGAATTTCCCAACTCATAGCTTTCTTCTAAAAATCTTACATCAGGTTTGATTTTTTGTTTTTTTTAGCTCCTGCAGCCAAGAAAGCATCTGTGCTACCATAGCTAAGGAACCAAACCCAGATGCCCCTCAGGAGATGAATGGATCAAGAAAATGTGGTATCTATCTATCTATCTCCCTCTCTCTCTCTCCCTCCCTCTTTCTCTCTATATATACACATATGTATATATGTATGTATATATATATATATGTATATATGTATGTATATATATATAAAAGAATGGCACTGCTCCATTTGTAAGGAAATGGAAGGAGTTGGAAAAAAGTCATATCAAGTGAAGTAATCCAGATCCAAAGAAACATAAGTCCCATGGTCTCCCTTATTTGTAATAATTAGTTTCTATCTAGAATAATCTTAGCAGCTGAGCAGAATAGTTCTATAACTATGTACATATGCCCATATAAGAAGATGCTAAGCAAAATGAACTCCAAGATATGGACACAAGGGGTTTGTTGTTGTTGTTGTTCTCAATGTACCACATGATTTCTTTTTTCTTTTGTGTTTTCTGCCCCTATGGTTTATCCCCTGTTATCACTGTATTTGATTTTGGTACCCTGGGTATTGTATATACATTTTCTGAACTAGGGAAGGGAAGGGGAACCACAAAATGGTGAGACAAAGGACAAAAGGGGAACTTATGCAACAGCAATACTCACAAGACAATATGTTGGAAATGATCTGTACAACTTGGGAGGGAGTTGGGAGAAGGAGGGAAAGAGGGAAAAAGTGAGGGAAGGGGTAAGAAGTTAGACAAGAAATATAATCACGGGGGGGGGGGGGCTGGGGGGAGGGAGGAAGGAGAAGGATTGGGATTAGGGGGGGGGAGGGGGGAGGCTGGGAAGGGATGTGAAGGATAAACAAAGGAGGAGGCTGCAATGCTTGGTAAGAAATGTACACATTATCCTGCCCATGTAACTGTAACTCCTCTGTACAGTATGTTCACAAATAAAATTAAATTAAATTAAAAAAAAAAAAAAAAAAAGAAATATAATCACTACCTTACTTATGTAACTGTAACCACTCTGTATATCACCTTGACAATAAAATTTATGAAAAAGCAGATTTAACACACACAAATCTTATATCAACAGCTTTAAAGCTGTTGATATAAGATTTGTGTGTGTTAAATCTGCTTTTTCATAAAAGTATATGGGTCATTATGGGTCATCACTTTGTGATGGTTATATTCAGGACTGATACTCATCTAGTACATATGATATTTATATGTTCCTGTAGGAGTAGTTTTACATAAATTAGTAAATGTTACTGTCGGAAACTGACTTTCCTTACCCAAGTCTTTTCTCACTTCCTACCCCTCATTGCCTAATGCTGAATATCCTTTCCTTTGGGATCTCTTAGTCTCTCTACCATCCAGCAATTAATAATCTATTCTGGACCAAGAGGCATACACATCCCCCTTCTCTAGCATTGGCTTGCCAAACCCTGTCTTGATTGCTGATGTCGTTTAAGTATAATTAATATCCTTCCTACTTATATGGTCTCCTGGTAGCTTATCATCTTTGCGATGACTACTAACTAATAACTCAAATGTCTGAGAGAAAATGGTCCAGTGATTACAAAATTACTACAGGGAATATATTGCCCGTTGATATAATAAAGATGGTTACACAGACAGCCAAGTAACCTACGTGACTGAAGAAGGAAACAACAGAAAATCAGAAGCAGAGATTTTGGCTGCATGTTGACTCTCAGAGGAAATATTTTTGGTCTTCATTTTCACATGGGATCCAAACATCTCTTAAGATTCTACTCAAAGATAGCATAGTCTCAGGGTTTGCTACTCCTTCGTCTATTGATGTGATGTTAGCCATGCTTCTCAGCATTTCCTATCTGTATGTTTCTAGGTAACTTTTGTAATAAAGAAATTACATCACTCTTTAGGACTGTGGATATGTAAACATTTGGTATTCTTATGTAATACTTGATGGTTCTAAGGATGAGAATCTGTTCATGAAACACAAGAGATACAGGGAACCTCTTGATTCACCAGTCACAAGATATTATATATAATGCAGAACACTTTAAACATAGTAAAGAACCATTTCAGAAATGAATGAATATTCTAATTAACACAAATTATATTTATCGGTATTACACAGCTTTCAATGTGCTGTCATGTTTTGCCTTGCCAATGTTATCAGAAGTCACCAGTGCTACCACAGCATTTCATATTATTTGCTACAATGCTGAGTACCAGCATTGGCTAAATTGGGTCAACACTTCTTTAAGTGAACTTGAGCCACAAAGACCTGCCATTGCAATGACTGAAGTGGGCAAATGCCCATAGGCTTTGGAGCTTAGTCCCCTATAGAGCTTAATGGCTGAAGAGAAGCACCAGTAAGAACAGTTACCTGCCTGCCTCAGCACCACTCTGAGCTAGTAACACCGACAGAGAGAAAGGGGGAACTCAACACACAAGTGGACGTGGCTTCATGTTCCTAACTTTCCTCTTGGAGCTACTCTCTTGCCACAAACTGAACCGCTCTCAACTCTGGTAACATGACCAGATGGCTTAGTGGTGATACGGATATTATATCTAAGTGGAACAATTAAAAGAACAAATTTGCCACAAATTTCCTTCTTACTGAAAGTTAGGAACATGAAGCCACGTCCACTTGTGTGTTGAGTTCCCCCTTTCTCTCTGTCGGTGTTACTAGCTCAGAGTGGTGCTGAGGCAGGCAGGTAACTGTTCTTACTGGTGCTTCTCTTCAGCCATTAAGCTCTATAGGGGACTAAGCTCCAAAGCCTATGGGCATTTGCCCACTTCAGTCAGTTTGTGTTCCTGTTCTCTCCTCAGAGAAAACACTGATTCCATGGCAGGCTTAATGTAAGGATGGCTTTTGACCTGACTCCAGCCTGCCCTTCCCGTCCTTACCAATCCCATATCCTTCTTCGCATTTGTACTCCACAAAATTCAGCTCTGAGGGTGGTGGTGGGCACTCCCCTTGCAGATTTGCACACAACTTGAACTCCTGAGTCCATTTTCCATCCTTATTGCAGAGGATAGGAATCTAGGAATATAAAAGGGAAAGCTCATTTCCATTATTGTCTTTAAACTACATTAAGTAAAGGGGGAAATGGTGGTGTGATTAAAGGGTAATGTGCGTCCCTTTCTAGTAGTTGTTCTAACAGACTTTACTGAGCCAAACATAGTGAACCAAGCTTGTAAACTCAGCTTCTTCTTAAACAGAAATCCAAGAACTGTGACAGAAGGCCACCCTGGGCAAAAACAGCAACAAAAGTACAAAAATATCATGAGGCTTCATCTCCACCAACACAGGGCATGGTGGTGTGCACCTATGATATGTGCCAGGAAGGGATGGCAATTCAGGCTGGCTCAGATACAAAGGGAGATCCCATCGCACAACACCAATGAATGCAAAAATAGCTGACAGTAGTGCAGTGCCTGCCTAGCAAGTGTGAAGCCCCAAATTCAAACCCAGAGCTTGAAAAAGAAAGAAAGGAAAGAGGGAAGGAAGGAAAGAGGGAAGGCAGGAAGGAAGGCAGGAAGGAAGGCAGGAAGGAAGGAAGGAAGGAAGGAAGGAAGGAAGGAAGGAAGGAAGGAAGGAAGGAAGGAAGGAAGGAAGGAAGGAAGGAAGGAAGAAAGGGAGGGAAGAAGGAAGGAAGAAGGGAGGGAGGGAGGGAGGGAGGGAGGGGAAGGAAGAAAAATTGTATTGAAAAACTTGGTGTTGGAAATAGCAAAAAGAAAGAAAGAAAGAAACTTCATACTGTTTCCATGGGAAGAAATCATGAACAATTTTACTATGAATGATATTTTTCAGCAATGTATTTTTCTTTAGATATAAACCTATGATGAGCTATTGGCCATATTCTATATATTTTGAGCTATTTTTGGAAGACTTCTAGAGATGGTATTATTTTGTTTTTTTTTATTTTAATTTTTAAAAATATTTTATTGTAAAGGTGATGAACAGAGGGGTTACAGTTACACGAATCGGGTAATAAGTATATTTTCTTTTGAACAGTGTCACCCCTCCCTCGTCCTCTATGTGGTATTATTTCATATTAATTGATTCACACTCTTAAACAAATACTGCCTATGGCAAGTAGCACATTTTTTTCCAAGATAAGTTACCTCCATTGAAACAAATTCATAGTTTTCTTCAAGGTGTGTTTTTGCCTTTCTGTTGGAACAGACACAGCACAGTTGCTTTTGATCTCAGCAAAGGTTAATTTTTTTCTCCACATGTTTGCTGGCTTGTGTAACTCTTCGCTTCACAGCCCCAATAAACACAAAGCATATTCTATCTAGACCACAGTGTAGTAAAAACTAACAAAAACCCAAGGAAATAAGAGTTTGGAAACTCCATCTGGCCGGCTCCTTGGTCTTTAACCAATCTGTGCAGATGGATGTGTTTGATGTCTCATGGTGTCATTTTATGGCATATTCCTTTCATATCTACGATGCTTACCTTGGAGTGCTAGGCACAAAGTTAGAGACATATGCCAAAGGAATAGTCAAGGTCATTGATCTTTGCCTAGGAAGTCTGCTTGATTTCCTGTCTCATGTGTTTGTGTCGTGGTGAAAAAGATTCTTAAAAAAAATCACAAAAACTGATTTTAGTCACACAACTGTGATAAGGCTGTGGTTTTCATTTGATACTTGTGTGCCAAAATCCTAGGGATTATCATAGTCCAAGAGTGCTTTCAACCCTGCTGAGGAATTTGTGTTTCTGCTCAGGATTCTGTTCTATTAAAAATAATAATAAAGTATAAAACTAGCAGTGCTAGCCAAGTTAAATCAGTGGTCACTGGTAAGAGGAGATTATTTTACCAAATGAGGATTCTAGTATTATTTGGGATGTACCAGTCTCCTATTCACCAGATTCTTATTTTCCCCCAAAATGTTCTCAGTTGGGGAGAAAATATTCCAAAAACATGGTCTCTTAGCTGAGTTCCCTATGTGATAATATCAACATCCTCAGTTAGAATCCCAATTGAGTAAAGTCCTGTCTGTTGGGATCCTTTCAGATAATTTCTACTTAGCATTCTTGGCGCAGCCAAGATCCAAGATCAGCTTGATCCAAAACAAAGCTCAAGGAGCCTTCCTTACCCTTTCGCTTTCCTGGGTGCAGTTGAGTACACACTGGCTGTCCAGATTGAAGCCATTGGTACATTCATACATGCCTTCGAAAACAGGTGATAGAGGCTCACACACCACAGGGATGCAACTTCCTTGATTCCAGATTCCACTTTCCAGGCACTGTATATTCAGGAACTTACTGATAAGACATGAAACAAAATAGACCCACCGTCAGAGAAGCCTGGATTCTCTCTCAGAAATATGTGAGAAAGATAGGCAAATCAGCAGATAGACAAATAGTTCATTTAAGCCAAAAGTCCTATCAGTCCACTTCGAACGTGAAGCTAAGAAACTAAAAATAATCATGACTATTGATTAGCAATAATAGTATTTGAAAAATCTCTCCCAAAAGATTATGAGAAATTCCGAAGTATCTATTTATAGTTCAGTTTCATGTTGGAGAAATCTCACATGCAAGTACACTGGAAAATGCCAGGGAGTATAGAGGATAGAAAAATTGTTACACAGATACTCTGTTGCTTTGACAATAATGTTGTTCTAATATCTGTTGGTTCTTCAAAGAGGAGAATGGTGCAGCGGTACAAGTATTGTTTTAAAACAGATTCAGTCTATCCTTCGGAAGGGCAATAATCTCCCTGAGGTTACTACAATTGTTTTTGTATATTTACATGCTTATTTTTCCTTGGAAAAGTTTCCATACTTTTCCACAGATTCTAAAGCAGTTATGACTCAATACTGCCCTGAAAGAATTGCCCCTCCTTCTCATGTACACACATGGACTCCAGAGAAGCTGTTTAAGGTGGATGGAATTCCATTCCATTCCCTTCTGACTCATTGCAGAGAGAAGGTACCTTCCAGTTTTACTGTTGTAAGAGCCCAGTCCTGATTCAGACTCTTGTGGTTACAGACACAACTGCACTTCTCAAATAATAAATAACCTTTTGGCCATTCCAGCATTGGTGGATTTAAATTGCCATTTTCATATGCCATGATTTCTCTTCAGAATTTAGATGAGACCACCATCCCATGCAGACTTCTCACTGACCATTGTGCCCTGATATGTGTGTTTGCCCAGTGTTCTAATATCTTACTCTATTTACATTAGTCATACTGTTTTCTAGAGATGGGCATGTCAGTCTTTGCCACTAGATTGGAAGTTTCTACAAGGTAGAAGATGTGTCTTATTGTTTTTAATTCTTGGAATCTAAAATAATATCTGGCTTACTTTGGACATTAAGTAAATATTTGCCAAATTGAATCACTGATCTGAAATTAACATCATCAGGCATATTGAAAGAGATTGCTTCATAATAAATTGATTAATCAAAACACTCCTAATAAAGTCATGTTTTTATTCCTACTTTGTAGATAAAGAAATACACAGAAAGATTTTAAGTTTTTTCCAAGATCTGAATCATGAAGTTGTCTCTGATTTCAAATAGTTTTCATAAGAACAAAAATACTTTAATAGCTTAACATGTTAATAATACCTACTTAGAAATAAATGAAATGTTACATACATAATAAATCATAATATATGGTATTATATATAGTGTTTATATATTATATTATTTATATAATTAGGTAATTATTAAAAGCCAACCTTTATTTTCAAGAGTTATTTTAGGATAAAAATATTTAAAACTAGGATGTTTTAGCATCATAGTCTTTGTTGCCACATATCTACTGTTTATTAACAATAAATATCATTTTTGAGCTATATTTCCAATTATTTTGGGGGAAAATCCTATGCACATTACATATTTGATTCCTTCAAAGAGTATTTAAAGGCAAATGTTATTATTCATATTTTAGAGAATACTGAAATGTAAAGCTTAATCAAAAACCCATAGGCAGGATGTAGATTATGCTCTAGGTCTGCTTAGTGACAGAACCTAAGATCCTTCTGTGTCACTTGACTGTTCTGGTGTTCTTTAATTCTTTCCGGGGTCATTAACAGCATCTCCATCTTCTAGAACATCCCAGATGCCTTTTGTGCCAGTGCCACATGCTACATCCGTAAGTATAACAGAAAAACAGATGACTGGTTTACAGTTTTTGAAGTGAATACTTAATTAGACATATCAAAATACACGTTAGTATAGAGCCTGATGGATTTTGTATGTGAATACAGTTTGGTAATATTGCTGAGCCCAAGATCCTGAACAATTTCAGCTCTTCAACATTCCTCTTTGTGATTCTTCTCAGTAAAATCTCCCACAACATAAAGTATTCTATTATATGCACTTTCACAACCTGGATTAGCTTTCTTTGTTCTTGAAATTTATAGAAATGAAATAGCACACTACATATTCTTTGGTATGTGGCTTCTGCTACTCAAGAAAGTCCTACTTAAAAATACCTTGTCAAATCTATGTCCGTGAAGGCTTTACAATTCTTTTGCCACATGAGGCTTACTTCACAATGCAGAGTTTAAACCCTCCCAGGGACTCTCTCCTTTCTTCCACATCCCACAGATGAAATCCTTCCTCTGCTTCTGTCGAATCAACAGCCCCCAGATGGAGAGAGCAGGCAATACCACTGACACCCGGGAGAAGACAAGGCTGTAAAATCCTTGCATGTCAGCATGGTTATAAAGGAAACCCTTCCTTGGCCAGAATGATAATATTTTTACTTCATGTGGTATTTTTCTCTGAATTGGTTAGAACACTTCAACCATGGAAATAGTCCTCCCTTTCCCTTCCCAGTGAGGAACTCTTCAAGAATGTTGATTTCATATATTTCCTCGCCAGTTTAATAACCTCAGGGTGAGGGTAGACAAATCAAACTTGGATAAAGAAGACTGTGTTTGGATGTTTTGAGTGATGCCCAGACAATGTGATAGGCCATGCACTTCAGCCCAAAAGCAAGGGTCCCTGGACCAGAGAGGGAAGGCTTGTAGATAGGAGGGAGGAGAGGCTGGGTGAGAATTTTGATTTCCTAGGAGATCCTATTTCCCTTCAACAGGAGTTTCTCTATTCCACTCGACCTCGTGGAATCTCCTCACAGTTTCTCCTCCCTTGTAACGAAAACGGTCTTATACAGTGATCTCTCTAGAGATCTTTCCTAGTTTTCACCTCTCTCCCATTTTCATTCATTGAAATTTTATTGTAAAGGTGATGTTCAGAATGGGGTTATAATTACACAAGTCAGGTAATGAGTATCTTTTTTTAAAAAACTGTGTTACCCCCTCTCTCGTTTTCTCCCACATCCCTCCCCCATTTTCTTCCCTCTAAGTTGTAAAGTTTATTTCCAACAGTTTCTAGTGAGTATTAGTGTTGCATTGGTACACCTTTGTCCCACTGTTTGTTTCTGTGATTCCCATTCCCTTCCCCAAGTCAGGTAAACTTACCTAGAAGACAATGGACACAGAAATCAAAAACAGTGACAACAGGAAATAAACCAAAGGAGAGAAGAAAGACATAACTGCAAGCAGTACAATAAAAATAAACCTTTCATTTCCATTTCTTGGAGTTGATTTTGATATGCATCCTTTTCTATGGTTATATGCACATTGAGCCATTATGATCCTCTCCTAAGAATATCCTCCTGTGTTCTCACTGTGTGATGCTGTTTAATTAATCATGTCTAAGTGTAATTATTTGTCTTTTGTTATCCATTGGATTAACTTGTACATTTATAAATATATTCTAGTTATTACACATGTCACCTCTCTCTTGAAGTCTTATTATTAAACAGCTCTCAAGGCACTTGGCTGGTTTCTTGGAGTCCAAGAACATGTTTCTGATGTACACACCTGTAGATCTTCACTTAGGGAATGAAGCTGAGATTATAGAATGGACTTTTGCCCTTGAATGCCATGAGCTCCTCTGGCCATTTTGTTCAAAATGGATTGCAATTATCACATAAAATCAGAGCACTTGCGATTATTTCTGGTTTCAAAAGATTTGGTTTCCTTGGAAAGACCCTGAAGCCGACAGAAGCCTAATTCAGGCTTAGTGATAGGCTTACCTAGTGATATGGACTGAATAGTTCTTCTTTCTTCTCAATTCATGTGAAATTCCTAACTCCCAGTGTGATTGTGTTTGGAGGTAAGCTAGTCATCAGGATAGAGCCTTTTTTTATGGAATTAGTGCTCTTAAAAGAAGAGACTCAAGAGTTTTCCTTCTTTGTACTCACAGAGAAAATAAAAGGCATGAAAATTGAGAAGAGTGCTCTCAATTGATCTTGGGCTTTACAAATTCTGTAATTGGGAGACATAAATGTTTGTTGTGTAAGCCAACAAGTTCACATTATTCTGTTAGAGACAATCTGACCGAGAGAGAACAGTGTCAGGACTCTGATTTTCAGTGGTGCTACTAAAATGCAGATATCTTTACCTTTCTCCTAGTTTAATGCTGTTGAATTCTTACCTTACATTTCTTTAAAGTTATTATTTGTATTAATCAAGAGCCAAGAGACTCTAAATTCATAAGATGAATGGCTAAACAATTTAAAGAATGGTAACAATGCACACATACAGTTCCTTACCAGAACAGAGATTCCAGGACTTCTCTGAAAGCCCATTCCAAGCACCTTTCAATTGACATATTCTACTAAAGCCTATCTATCCTCTACACTTTCAAAGTTTTCAATTTATAATATAGCATCCCCACCACGTAACCAATTGTTTCCTATTGGAATTTGTAGACTTTTCTTATCACAACTATTTTTGAAAACCTAGATTGTCATGTCTACTGAACCAAATCTGGGGCTGCCTCAGAATTCCATTTTCTTTTTTCTCCCTTCTGTTCTCTTCCATTTTCTTCTCCCCACTTTTCTCTTCTCTTCCCACCCATCTCTTCTCCCTCTCTCTTTCTCTCTCTCTTACTTGCAGTACAAACCCAGAACCTTGGATGTGTTCTACCACTGACTTATATCCCCAGTCTAGACTCTATTGTTAAACTTGCCATTAGTTTTTATATGCAATCAGGTTGAAACATCAAAAATTCTTTGTTCCTTAGCTAGTAAAAAGCCGTAAGTGTAGAAACCAGAACAAGACCATTCTCCTAACAAATCTGCGGTCATCCTGTTTGGTCTTTGATGAGCATTTAGCTTTCTGGCTGGGGTTGTTAACTGAGTGATCTTACTCTATGATTTCTTACTTTGTAAGTAGCATTATGAGAAGTTGGAGTTGGTGTAAGGTTTGCATTTATTTTCCTTCAAACTTCTCCAGACAAATCACCACAATTTCCAAGTGAGAAGGTGCCTTTTCCAATTTCCAGAACTTGTGGTATCCACCTCGTGCTGAAAATCCAGCTGTGCCTTTTCTGCTTCTTACATCATTGCCAGAAATAAAGATCTTGTAATCAAAACTTGGCTGCAAATTTGATTGATGTTGCTTGAGGCACACATGAGTCTACCCCATCTTTCTATCACCACTGAAGGCTTTTCAAAAGTAATATTTATTTTTCACTGGAGAAAATAAAAAGGATGATTTGTTGAGTCTGAAGGAATTATCATGTCTTTGCCATTCAAGGGCATCTGGTGTCGCGGATGGGTATTCCCTTGTGAATAGTAATAGGCACAGAAAAAATAAACTAAGGTATACAACATTTAAGTCCTAGTCATTATGTACAAAAAATATATATCTATACAATTTGATCCTCACACCCAATTTGTGTGATAAGGAGTATTATCTGAATCATTGGTTCCTGTATCTCTATATATGCAGCTCCTCAGTCATCACCATCATTAGAAAGCCTCACCATGGGCAGTGCTGCTCAACTTTGGAATTCAGAACAGAGCATTGGTCTACTCTCTCCTAGTCTTACCTGTTCCTAAGCCCCCTATGATCTCACAACCTCCATCAGCCAGCAATTTCACATCAATTTCACACCTCAAATATTTCTGAAATTCTCACATCTCTTCCGTTCCCCTCAGCTGGACAGAACATTAAAAAAAAATAAGTAAATCAATTAGATGAGGTCATTTTCCTGTAGAGAACATTTGGAGTGCTTCTGGTTGCTAAATAAATACGTCCATACATAAATAAATAAACTCAAACTTAGCAGGTTAGCCCAGTGAGGCTCCACAAAGTAGGATCCTATGTTCTCTGACTTCATTCTGTTTCATATTCGCCTTCTTTAATATACTTAATCCATGCTAACTTTGGTGCCCAAGTACAAACCAGTATCCTCCCTACCATAGGAATTAGGTACCATTCCCTCTGTTTGCCCTACTTTTCTTCTTTCTCATCTCCTAATGTTATCTCCTCACTTAAAAAATAAAACATCTTTGTAATGGACTGTAGAGTCTATAATGTATTTATTTATTGGTTCTACTTGTTCATTAACAGCCTCACCCCTACTGTAATATCAGGTTGATGACATGATAGACTTTGTCTTCAGCTCCAAGAACAATGTTTTGTACATTGTAGGTGCTAATACATTTTCTTCAATGAATGTATAAATGAGGTAATGTATATATGAGATAATTAAGGTTTAGAAACTTAAAGCCATTTGCCAGAAGGTAATCAACAAGTCAATATATTATGTTCATTCTGCTACCAATGCTGGCATTATAACATAAAAGTGTTTCTACTCCTGGAAATGAAGCTGCAAATAAATTACCTTCCCTTGGACAGATGCACTTGTCCTGTTCTACACAGGAGCTTTAAGAGGAAGAGGAAGCAGTGTTATTTCTCTAGAGGTAAATACTAAAGTATTCATTGGCCAAGTGTATTTTTCTGCTACAGAGTCAGTTTATGGACCCAAACTAAACAGTCTCTTTATTCAAATTACAGTCTGGCCCCTTACTACTAACATCACATCCAGTAGTATTGGAATCATTCTAAGAAATAAATTTTACGATCTACCCCAGATTGACATATTCAGAATCTGAATTTTAAGAAGTTTCTCCTGAGTGAGTCCTATACATTTAAAACCTTCAGCAGTATTGATCTAGAACTCTCTCCTACCCTCATCACTTCCAAATTCTGTGCCAAGTTTCCTCCTAACCAATTGTAGGCCTGTTTCTCAGGCCAGTATCCTTAAAAGACAGTAGGCAGACTTCAGGCTTCATAGTCCAAAGCTGACCGTAGTTACTCTGCTCTGAAACACCAAGCATCCTGATGGCCTGCCCCATCCCTTTCTTCTAGAAAAGAAATAGTATCAGCAGGATCATTGAAACAGACATATTGGTTTTGGACTTCCTTTCTTCTTTAATTCAAACCAAAATGCTCCATTAGTAAACTCTCTTCCCAAGCAAAACAGAGCCCATCTGTCAGAGTGAACAACTTGCTAATGCCTCAAAGTACATGGGCTATTTGTTCTATTTATATGTCTAACTCTTCCTTTCTGTCTTTGGAATTTCTGCTGCTAAAGCATAGATATCCAGACTGATAGGTGCAATTATACTCTGTCACTACCTTTGAATGCCACAATTTAGGGTTCCTTCTCCATCTTCCATTTCCCCAGTGTACCTCAGCTAGCCTCACTTTAAGTTTAACAACTCTCCCAACATCCCATTCCACGATTTTCTGGTCCATTCTCCAGAGTAACACTCTCTGGAGTAACACTCCATAGAGTAAACTAGCTAGTTTCTCCAATGTATGCAAAATTTAAACCTAACATGCAGAAAATTTACTACAATTATTGCTCAGAATCCTAGTATGAATTCCTATTGGTACATGTTTAAGGAACTTGAGATTGCACTCAAAAGCAGGGCTTAATTGGACCTAAAACAAAGAAACCATCTTCACTATCTTATACCATTCAATTATCTGTCAGTTCATATGTGCATTCAGCAATTAGTCATTCGGCACTTAAAACATCCCTGTGTACTGCTTTAAGTCTTTCCATTTTAGAATCAAATAGAAATTCTGTTATAGTGCAAAGTTATTAATATATGGGAATCCAAAAGGAACATCCAACACTTCCTAAAGATGTGAAGGATTATCAGATAAAAACAAAACAAAACACTCTGAGGCATGTTCATAGTCCGAGAAGGAGAAGATAGACATGGTGGCTTGCAAGAACAAGTATTATGTAAGATCTTAGAGGTATAAAAGTAATGCTTGTTCAAGATTTGACAAAGTGTTAGCAAAGTGAACCATTCTCTTTCTCTCACTACTTTTTTCCTCTCTAATAGGAAGGACTCAGTTCAGGAAGAGAGCCTAGATTGAGTCCAATGGAAAATAAAGGTTCAGAGAAGGACCATGAACTATATATGCTCATCCCATCTTCCAAGTTCTCTCATTTTTGAGAAATCTTTTGTCTATATTCAAGTTTCAGCATAGGTATTTTTTTCTTCAAGGCATAATTGTATCTCTGTTGGTTAATTCCACTCAAAGTGAAATGTGATTGGAAGTACACAAAGGTACATAAGTGCATGCATGTGTGCATACACACACACACACATACACACACACACACACACACACACACACACACACACACACACACACACACCTCACATAGGAACTTACTCATCCACCACCTTGACATTACATCCTTTGATGTGGGCTGAAGAGAAAATGGATGATGAACATTTTCTTGGTCAATTTTTCCTGTCTGAAGGCAGAAGTCACAGTGACCCGTCAGCAAGCTTTTAGTGGTTGCACCAGGTGATTCTCTTCGGGAAATACATGTGTCAGAGTGGCAGAAACCACATGCTGTGAGATAAAATTAATGCTAGAACTACAGCCTGGCCTCTTTATAAATCATTAGCTTGAAATAAAGTCTTGTCCTCCTCTTTCCTATCTGAAAAATAGGAGTGACCATGCATTCTTAACAGCCTCAATAGAAGATCATGTAAGTTAGTGTATTTAAACCAGTACCACAATTAATGCTACATGCTTACCAAGCAGCAGAAATCATTCTCCCTGATGACTGAAGGATCTACTCACCCCACACTACTCTTTCACCTATCTACCCATCTCTCTCTCTCTGCTTCTTTGTCTATCTGTCTTCTCTTTCTCTCCTCACTGTGTGTGATGAGTGCATGATGTTAACATTCTACTCAGTGTTCCCACCCTACTTAGTTCTTCAGATTTCTGTCACACCCAGAAACCCACAGGGAGGCAGTTTATGAATCAGTTTGGCCTGGCTTGACCCCATAGTTAGACAGCAATGGCAAGATCACCAACCACATGCTCACACATTAGGCTAAAGAAAGTGTTAGCAGAGCCTGAAACACGGGCAGAGCAAGAGGCTGGAAAAAAATAAGAAAGCATCAGGGTGTAAAGTTACGGCTTAAGGAAAGTCTTATTGGTTTATAAGTAAAGAACTCCTAGTCAAGATTTGTTTTCAGTTAATAGAAAAATTTTCAATCAACATAGCACAGAAAGTTATCTAATAAGATGCCCTGTAGCTTAGGATTTGAGGTTACAAGGGCATTTACAAGTCCAGCATGTGCTGTGTTTGAAGTGAGGATCTGTATGCCAGTTGTCAGCCCTGCAAAGCCTGTAGCAGTGAGCTGGCCTGTACCCAGGTATAAATTTGCATGGCCAAGGCTTTGAGCAGAGTTTCATTCACTGAAATCAAAAGAAGTTACAATACATTCGCTCAAAGCTCACATTATCCTACAATGGCAGGAGAGTTGTGTATTCCTAGGACAAACTTTGAATGTATTTACTCTAACCGCTAATTATAAAGTCAGACAAAGTCTTAATGGACAGAAAACAAATTTATATTTCTTGCAGGTGCATGAGCATACAGAGATCAATGTTTCCCTTTTTTGGAAGATCATAGATAATGCACACATACTTATGCATGGATCTATGAATGTACCATATGCAAACATGCAAACTGGTATAAAGGTTTGGCATCTAGTCACATATATATGCACACAATATGTGTGTCACTAGCTTGTTTTAGTAAGTTTAGAAGTTATAAATCCAGAATACTTAACTTTTAGTATTACCTTGCTGCATGTTTTTGGTTCATTGGCCAACTAGCCCTCCTACCACTTACTATGGTAGCATAAAACCAATGGAACTTCAGAGGTTTGAGCTATTGTCCAAAAAGAAGGGGAAATTAAATATTGACATCATATGCCTAAGACCTGTTTTGGTGACTTGCCTTCCAGATGAGCCTAACTTCATTTGTTACCCTACTTATTAAAGTATGTCCAGATGTATATTCACATTTGTTTAGATTGCTTTCCTCCACTTTATTCCTTCTATGATCTACTTACAGCTACTGTAGAATGTGTACACCTCAGTGACTTGACCAGGGCTTAATATAAAACATATATAGAGGGGTCTAACTGAAAGAGGAAAGTACATTTTTTCTCTTAATGAACTTTGTATTGGGATGTATATTTCTTTTATTTAGGAAGGGACAATTACTTTCCCATCTAGCAATCAAAGACCTGTACCCTCTTCCTTTGAATTCTAATTCTGTCTTTCTGATCTCTAAGTTATTGTTCTAGAATATAAGAACCAACTACAAAGAACCAACTACTGATAAAAAACAAAATCATCATAGCTGATACTATTTATTCTTAAATGTTTAAGGTCAGAAATCCAATCCAGTAAGTACAAGTTAATTTATAAAGGCCCTTCATCTGCTGAAGATCATGTTAGTGATAACTGTTGATAATGATCCTGATGCTGTTGGAGGTGGTGATGGCAGTGGTAGTGATGGTAGTGATAGGAGTAGTGGTAGTGAGGATGTGGTGGTGCTGTTGGCAGTAGCCTATCAGTAATGGTGGTGATAATAATGGTGATGGGTAGGAGTAGTAATGATGATAAGCATGATGCTGGTGGTGGCCAGAAGGTTTCTTTAGCATTTTGCCACATTTAATTCTCAAAAACTTGTAAGGACTCTTATTATCTCCACTTTGCAAATAAGTATAATAATGTTCACTATATATCAGTGACTTACTAACATCCAAGAACTAACATATAGCAGAGTTAGGATTTAAATTTACATCTCACTCACTCCAAAGCTTGTATAATTAGGTAAGCAGGATATAAATCTTGAATGAAAGAAATTCTTTGTAGTTTAACTAAAATAATTCTTTAGAAATTTTAGTGAAAATGTGTAATTTCTAAACTCAAGTCCATAAATCTCAAAAATGTACCTAGTATCCTATTCTCAAAGGAAACCTAGATCCCTTTCTCTTTTATATGAATGGAGAATGTCACCAGAACACAGCCAATGAAGACAATAAAATTCTGTTTATTTAGACAAATACTTCTCTAAGAATTATTCTAGTTCTCTAAATGTTTTCTAAGAATCTAGCATTGAAGTACACAATACATGGCACATATACATATATGTATATATACATATATGTATATATAATACTTAGCACATGGCACACAAGTAATCATTGCCACCATAGTTGTCAACAAACCAAGAATAGACACCAACACCTACATTTTTAACTCTCTGCTACACTAATCTATGTGTGTGTATTGATGGGTCAAGTACATATCCAGGTTCTTTCCTGAAATTAGATCAGACAGAGCTCTACTGAAGGTTTTCACTAGCCAAAAGTATGTTCAAAATTTAGTAATTGTGATTTAAGGCTTACTGAACCCAGTCTTGATCTACAATTTTGCTTATAGAACTTAGATGATCTGGGTGCCAGTGGCTCACACCTGTAATTCTAGCTACTTAGGAGGCTGAGCTCTGGGAATCGTGGTTCAAAGCCATCTTGGGCAGTAAAGTCCGTGAGACTCTTATCTCCAATATACCACTAGAAAAAACAGAAGTAGTGCTGTGGCTCAAGTGGTAGAGCACAAGCCTTGAGCTGAAATGCTGAGGGACAGCACCCAGGCCCAGAGTTCATGCCCTACGACAGACACACACACAAAAAAAGAACTTAAATAGTTTTTATATGCATTGAAAAAGTACATACTAAGAGAAAAGTCCAAGGGGCTCTTATGTCCAATTTATCACAGAAAAAGCGAGAAATGGCACTGTGTCTTAAGTGGTAGAGTGCTAGCTTTGAGCAAAAGTTGCTCAGGGAGAGTGCCTAAGCCCAGAGTTCAAGTCAAAATAAAAAGCATGGCTATTTGCAATTACCTTCAAGAAGATCTGACTACTATATCATCTGATGGCATTCTCAGGAATGATGTAGGGAAGGAGAAAATGTCTAAGTAAGTGAGAAGTCTGAAGTATTTTCTTTAGAAGCTAAATTAATTATGGGCCCTAATGAGGTTAACCTAACCTTCACAGGTAAAGATAACATGTAATGAGAAAAAGCAGCCATGAATGATAAGCGAGAATATAATATGGTCTCTTTGATAAAATATAAGTTAAACACATTTATTTTAGCTTCCTAGGAAGTCAGGCTAATGAAATTACAAAGGAATGATTAATGTTGATGTGCATGTGGAAGTAAATCACATAGAAGAAAATGGAAAGAGTCTAAAAGAAAGTGTGTGTATTATACATTGTGAAATGTAAAAGCTCCCTTATCCATGACATTTTTGCAAGCTTATTGGTTCTAGTTCTATTTGTATTTTCTCTATTACCTTCAAAATAAGAATCCTAAAAATGACATGCCAAAATCTGCCATACAAAAGGGCCGATACAGTAATTTTGAAAATAGATGGAAGTTTACTCTAGGCTTTCTTTAAAAAAAAAAACACTGATAGTCAAGATCTGGGAAAGGGTGACATTGTTCAAAAAGAAATATACTCTTTATCTGACTTACGTTACTGTAACCCCTCTGTACATCACCTTTACAATAACAATAAAGAATTTTAAAAACAAAAACAAAAAAAGCTCGTGACAGATATTGTTTAAGAAGAACAAAGTTTCCTTTAGAAGAGTGACTTTGGTTACACATTGCTTTGGCATAGGAAGCATTTCAAACTATCGCTGCATGGACGTCACAATTGGATAGAAAGATATCCTTTGATTTAACAGTACAGTTGTAGTCCAATCAATCCATGATAAACCATCAAAACTACATTCAACACACCAAAACCTACAGAACGACACAATTTGACTACATAGTTCATTGCAGGGGAAATGCTGCTCACGCCAGTGATGGTTTACTCTCATGAGAGATCACTGTAGCCGCACCAAGTGTCATACCACATACTATTAGTGCTGCAAAGAAAGATTATGGTTTGAACATAAAATGTTCCCCCAAGGCTCATGTGATAGGATTTTGATGCCCAGCTTTTTAGCGCTATTTGGGTGAGTGCTAGAAACTTTAGGAGGGGGGATGCAGTTGTACGCGGCTGAGGGCAGGTGCCTAGAAGATGTTTTGTGCACTAGCTGCCTTCTGTCTGTCTCTTTGCTAGAAAGGAAGACGTGTGAGCATGAATAGAACACAGGAGGAAGACTTTCAAGAAGCAGAGTGCTGCTCACTGTATAAAGGCAAACATGCCTTCCTGCCATCCCCAGGTGGAACAGAGCTCTCAGATCAAGTCAGAGCCAGCACGTGGCTTTCTGTTCTCTTGGAACACAGATTTGGGAAAAAGAAGGTGGGAACACATTCTGCTCATATTTTGGTTGTCATTTTCTGGGTTTTTTTTTGGTTGGGGGGTCCAGTCGTGGAGCCTGAATTCTGGGCTTGGGCGCTGTCCCTCAGCTCTTCAGCTCAACCACTTGAGCCACAGGGCCACTTTTGGCTTTATTTTTCTGTTTATGTGGTGCCGAGGAATCGAACCCAGGGCCTCATGCATGCAAGGCAAGTGCTCTACCACCTTCCCAGCCCATTTCCTTATTTTTAGTATATATATATATATATATATATATATATATATATATATATACACACACATATATATACATATGTATACATATGTATATACATATAATTGTAAAAGTGATGTACAAAGGGGATACATTTACACAAGTCAGGTAATGAGTTATTTAAGTCAGGTAATGAGTACATTTCTTTTTGAATAGTGTCACCCCCTTCCCTTGATCTCTCCCAGTGTTCCCCTCATTCCTCAACCACAACTTGTATAGTTCATTTTCAATCGAATGCCTAGGGAAGACCACTGATGCATTTATTCACCCTTTGTCTCACCTTTTCTGGGCACCCCGTTTCCTGCCCAAAGACAGAAAAACTAACAAATAAGACTCTCTCTCTCTCTCTCTCTCTCTCTCTCTCTATATATATATATATATATATATATATATGTACACACAATTGAAGTCTACTCTTCCATTAGAAAGAATGATATTGTACCCTTTATAAGGAAATGGAAAGACATGGAAAAATTACACTTCTTTTACAAAAGAAATAAGCAAGGAGTAACAGCTAGAGTATGGCATATGTACTAAATTTAATCATTTATACAATGATTTTGGTGAATTATACAACTATCAGCTGCAAAATAATGTTGCTGGACTTCATTACTATCCTTTGTAATAAGGAGACAAAATCTAAGACACATGGATGTTGAATATATTGCTCAGTCACGTAAACAAGTTGCAAATCTAGCCATCAAGTAATTGTGTTTTCTCCCACTATATTGTAGAGTGGCGTAAAATAAGCATGTTCTTGATTTCTGTGGGTTTATTCCTCTACCCATTTCTTGCACTCACTCATGTCCTAGAAAGGGTTTCAGGGCCCCATCTCTACAACACTGGGCTTTTTCCACATGGGAAGAACAAGGCTGACACAGTCTGTTAGGTAAACACAAGTGACAAGTGACAGTGATTTATACCCAACTTGCACACTTCTGATTACCAATCCCTCGCCTGCTATATAAACAGGTGCAAACTAAGATTTAATCAGTTTACACAGCACAGTAAATAATTTAATCTCTCCTTAGCACAGTGCTTGCAAATGTAAATGTTTAAGCCCTAACTGATGTTCATGTTGTGATGCAAGCATCCAGTTTCTCAACCAGAAAAGCTGTGTCCATGAAAGACTTTCAAGTGCCCCTGCCCAGGCAGATAGATGGAAGGGGTGAAGCAGAACATCCAGAGATCTGGATAGAGACCTCATTTTTCCCCAGCATAAAGGTCAGCCATGGGCCCAGAATGCTGGTGTTCATCTCTTAATTCTTCCTGATCCTGACATACTTCTGCCCCTCTTTATTACTCCTGACTTAACTGATCTGCAGGTGTCTGAGATGCAGAGAAGGATGCTGGTCTGTGCAAAGACAGGCAAGGAGAGAAAGCACTGGGGAGAAAAATAAGGCAAGAAAACTGCAGTCCTCAAGCCAGTTGCAATAACCCTTGAAAATTATGTGCGTACACACTGCTTGCCAGAGTGTACCAAGAAAAGCATTCTGCATCTAGAGCCTACGAAACATGTGGTCAAAGGTGCTCTTTGCTGTTGGACTGTTTATAGTACCTGCTAGACTCCACTGAAGCACAGGGAGCATCCTATGACTTTTTTCATCAGTATTACTCACATTCTAATCAGCCTGGTTCTTCCCTCTGAGCTGAGAGAATCAGAGATTCAGAAAGGGTTTGTACTTCGTCCCTTATTCTTCAGTTATGGCTTCCTCTATGTGCTAGTCCCTGATTCTGGCTGTACCACTACGGTAGACCCCATGTTAATACGTCTGGGGTCAACTAGAGGAAGGGTGAGTATGTTTCAGAGAATAAGCTTCCTCATCTTCCTCTGTCTGCTTAGAGAAGACTAGTTTATAGCAAAGTTTGTATCTGCTGGCATCATTGGTAATGGTATGGGTGGGCACTGTCGCTATTTCAAGACAATAAACAAAAAGCTAACAAAAAGAAGACCTATCCTTTCAACTAAATCTTGAGTAAGAAATTTATTTATTTATTTATATTTGCTGTAACTACATTATGAATGGTAGGAAAATGCATGGAGTTTCTTTTGCTGAAAGTTATTGTGATTATTAATATTTGTTGTTACAAAGTCTCTTTTCTGAAACCATTTATTGAGTAATTGGCATAAACCCGGTGCTGTACTGGATATGATTAGCTCATTTAATCCTCAACTCAGCACTTTGAGGCATGAGTGTCATCATCCATTTAAAAGGAGATGGAGAATCCAAGTCAGGTAACTTGCCAGGAGTTCCTCAGTTGGTGAAGGAAGAAAGCACCCTAGCAGGACTCTCTTAAAAGTCCTTCATCTTAACTTGTGCTGTGAATCTTTCATTTCTTCCCTCCCCACCCTGCATATTCAAAAGGAAAGCTCTTCTCTCTATAGCTCCCCGAGTGGACAACCAGAGTTCAGGGAAAAGAAGACATAAAGATTATGATCACAATGCAAAAACCACTACGTGGTGGTTGATTTTCAGTTTTGAAAATTACCTCACTGACTTGTATGTCTTCTACATATTAATTCAATAAGTCACTATATCAGCTTTATCAGGTAGAATTTATTATCATCCAGTTTTATAGATAAGAAAGTGAAACAGAAAGAGAAAGCTTCTCTGCATCATGTATTTATTAAGTATCTGGTCCAAACCAGGCAGTTTCTCCCTGAACTCTGCTTGGGTTATCTATGGATAAGGTTGGTTGTACCAGCACAGGATTGGATTTAGATGACACGCCAAACACTCAGGAGGAGCCTAATGCTTACTTTCAAGGAAAATGATGAGTAAGGCCAAAATTCTTTAAAAATAAACCACCTAAGTGACACTGTGAAATCTCCTATGAGAGAGAATATTTTAAAGGAAAGAATTGAAATTACTTTCCTGTCATGACTGGTTAATATATCTGTATTGAAAAAGAGAGATTGCATAGACAAAAATACACAAGGAGTGGACATCCCAGGAAGGCACGGTATCATTTGCAGAGGAATGATCTGTCATGTGCAAATGAATGAATGAGGAGCAAGGTATACATGAGTTAAAGACAGTGAAGACCAAGACAACGGCAACTTACTTCTTGACTTGACTCTCTGCACTTTCCAACACGTAGTAGCCAGGTTTGCATTCATATTTGCAGATGGTACCCACATCCTGGTTGTCCCTGAGACAGCGAGGCAGAAGCAAGTTGGCATTTGGTATCAAGGGAGGAGCATCGCATTCCAATTTGCAGTAGACTTCAGGGAGAGACCAGAGCCCATCTTCAAGACAGGTCAGCCATGGATTCAGTCCTGATTGCAGAAAAGAGAAGCATAGGGTACTCAGAACAGAGAGTTCAGCAGAAAGAATAAAAATCGTTGATACATATTGATACATTGACATTCTTCCAATCATCACATTGTTCTTGGTTGAACAGTGTCTCTAAAATCTTGCATCAAATGTTCATCCTATGTGTTATTAGCTGTGTGAGCCAATGGGATCTCCTGTGCAGAAGTCATGTAAGTATTTTTTTGGCTTGAATGAAAGAATGCTTAGAACCAAAAACCGTTATCTTCTTTGCTCCCTCTCACAAATGATAAAAATATTGTTGTGACAGTAACCATAGATAATAATAAAACAATAGCAGGTAACACTTATATAGTGGTTATTGTATTGCAGCCACTGTGTTGTATTAACTTGTACAGATCTCAAGTAACAATCATATAAACTAGATTCAGTATTATTCCTTGTATAAAAAATGAAATTAGAGTTTGGTAACCTGTCTAAGCACTTAAAGGGTAGAGTTAGGGTTAAGTCAGGCAGCTTAACCATCAGAGGCCTCAGTTTCTCCAAGTACGAATGATGGACTATTCACAAGAGCCTCAGCCAGCCCACTCCAGATCCACTAAATCAGAATGTCTCAGAGTAAGACTTGGGAACTTGCATGGGTAACACATAATTGTTAGACACATCCAAATCTGAGAGGCCTGGTGAGGAAAAGAGCAAGGTATAGGAGCCAGTGAAAGCAGAATCCACCCCATCTCTAGTAGCAGTGCAGTCAGAGACAAGTTATATAATCGTAACAAACCACATCTAACCCATCGAACGATTACACATATTTAATTTTAAAACAAACATGGTGCCATATGCCATGGTTATGCATATATAAGGACAACTGAGTTTCCTCCAGGAAGGTCACCTTGAGCTTTCTAGGTGATCAAGGACAAAGAATGGTTTGTCTTTTGGGGCTTTCCTGGTTATCAGGAGAATGCATAACAGTAGAGTAGGTAGAAACCATGCAGAGATAAAGAAAGAGTGAGCCTCTTCTCCCCCAGAGGCCAAGGAGAACCTGCATCCTCCCAGCTGGTCAGACAATACCTCGGAGCTTGGCTGGTGGGATACAGGAGATGGAACAGCGTTTCAGAAATTCAGTGCCTTCGGAGCAGGAGAAGTTTGCAAAGTTCACCAAGGATGAGTCAGGGATGCCACAGTCCAGGGGAACACAGCTCACATTCTGGTCCCAGTGCCCGGAGAAACAGGTGAGCACAATCTCCTAGAAATGACAGAGAATTCATTTCTTTCAGGTTATCAGAATAATTATCAGGCTTTGCTAGGGAAATGCTCCACCACTGAGCCATATCTAAAACATAATTTTCAGGTCTCTGAAGAGTCCCAATGATCATTTGCACCCAAATTTAATATAGATAAAACAATCATGCCTCTGTCTGTTCTTAGGCCTCGCAGTTCTACTACAGCAGCTCACAAACTTGGGTCCGATGCTGATGAAAGGAGCTTGTCTAAGCAAGAGAATCACCAAAAGGCAGTGCTGTGCACGGATACCTCTGCTGGCTGCCATGCACTTGCTCCTTTCTCCCTCCTCTACACCCAAAGACACTAGCTCCTGCAGGCTTTATGCTTCTGCCTTGTATTTGGTTTTGTCCTAGGTCCCCATGGAAGGAACCTGGAGATGGGGGTGGAAATGGGAGACTTGAGTGCTTATTCTTCCTGCTTTCTCTGGAGGAAGTGTCGGTACGTTGGGTCATCCTTGGCTATCCTTCCATTCAGCTGATGGGTTCATGGGCTCTGTGGCTCCCCACAGCTGACCTTTCAGGACTAAGGGTGACAGCTGAGTCCTTTACTCCCTGGCTACTGTATATCTCCTGTGATCCTTCTTAAGCCTTTAGGAGTAGTCTTTTTATTAAAATTTCTCAAATTGCCTGCTTTGTCACTCATTTCCTGCCGTACCTTATTAATAAGCCAATTAATAATTGTGAGAGAAGGACTTAGTATCTAAGAACAGCTGAATTTAGAAGGTACCCAAAGTGGTTAAGTGGGAGTGAGTCCAACTATGTCCAGGGCCTGCCATTTTAGTCAGGCAGCCCTAGAATACAATCATTAATTAAATAAAGAGATTATTTATTGGGTAGCTAGAAGTGGAAGGTGTTAAGAAAGATAATTTCAGGAGCTAAAAATCAACCAGGAGAGTAAATCTCATGCTGAAGAAGTAGCTAAGAATATGTCTAAAGATGTCAAAACTTGGAAAGAGAGAGAAAAGGAGAAAAGGCAGAAAGGAAATAAATAAAATAATGCAGATGCAATTTTCTTTGTCACAAGAGCTCAATAGGTATGTATATATGACCATATAAAACGATGGTAATCAAAATGAATTTTAAGATAGGGAAACAAGAGGTATTTTTGTTTTTGTTTTGTTTTGTTTTTCTAATGTGCTGTGTAAAGTTATTTCTGTTTTCCTTCATTTATTTTGGTACCCTGTGTCTTGTATACATGTTTATCTGATTTGGAGAAGAGAAGGAGATTAACAAAATGGTGAAATAAAGGACAAAGAGTGAACCAATGCAACAGGGATACTCACAAGACACTATGTTGGAAATGAACTTTACAACTTAGGGAGGAGGAGAGTCAAGGGAGAGAGGGAAAGTGGGAGAAAACGAGGGAGAGGTTAGCAATGTTCAACAGAAATGTACTTATTGCCTTACTTATATAACTGCAACCCCTCTGCAAAACACCTTTACCATGATTTTTTTAGAAAGGAAAATATAACTACATGAAGTCAAGCCCCATGCTATGATCCTCCAGCTCTGGAGGAGGACGGTCACTCTTGGGCTGAGAGGGAGAATATTTAGGGGAGTTTCACTAGAGGAGAAACAAAGGGACAGAAGAGGCGTATGGAATGGAGATGAAAACGAACAAGTCCTAGAAGCCAGAAGTTCTCTGTTCCTTTGGGAAACGTACAACAGTCACTCCAGAAGCTGGGTTAAAGGTCAAAAGTGGAAAGGGGAGTTTCTGCGGCTGAGACAGCTATCCTGTCAGGAGGTGACAGTGGCAGGAACGCCAAACGCCCAACGACTGCCCAAGGCACCTGTCACCCCTGACACCAACTCCTGGCAAGCTCTTCCCCACTGCTTCCCAGTGTGTCTCTGTTGTCTGCCAGAAGGACAAGCCAGACACATTTTTCTATTTAGCTTCATTTCTTGTGTCAACAAAAAGCAAATGTCCCTACTGTCTTGTGATCACCAGTCAGGGTTGTATAATTTCCTTAATGGGGCCGATTTGGATGCGAGCAGCTGGTCAGCTGCAGAGCTGTGTTGCTTGATTGTATCACATGGCTGGCAGATAGTGACTGTCCATCTCTCCCCTTCCAACAGGACTCTGACCCCAGTACGTTTATCACATTCAGGAAACCTAGCTCAGCCCACAACAAGCCAGGAATCACTTAAAGATCATCACTAAATCCTGCATAGATTGCCTGGGTATTCTCCTGACTTTGTTAGGAATTGTCCTTTGATCTTAATTTGAAGGCACTGCCAACATTGCCTCTTCTTCTTGGTTCTCCATAACCTACCACATATATTAATTCTGTCCCTATATTTTTTTACTCTTTTTTTAAAATATCTTCTACCTTGTTTTTAGTGTGTACATACCTTTGTTTGAGTTGCAAAACAGATGATAGATGTTCTTTCTTTTCAAGTAAAGTATACCACATAAAGGAATTGACGCCTCAAGATAATTAAAATTGATTCAGTCTAGACAAATATTAAACCTTCTGAAATGTGAGTAGCCCTTTAAATTCTGACCATCTCTAAGCATATGAAATTCTTTCACAGGCTTACCACCTGTTAAGCAATCAATTGCACAAGATAAAAAATTTCAATTATACAAACCATTGACATCTGACCAATAATCATGAGTTCACTCTTTTCTAATGTTAATATACATCTTTTAATTTTCTACTTAAATACCACTAATCTGCCTGATTATGTATGTCTCATTATATTCTCACTTTTTCTAAAAGTTCTGTCCATGTTTAAAACTCCTCTCTAAAAGAATGACAGAAAACAAAGCCCTTAAAGCTGGGAATATATGTTCACGCTTATAATAATGCAACCCAACAGTAGCTAGTGAGTGACATTTTTCTAAGAGCTTTAAAACAATTGCCCACTAGTCATTATAGTAAGTCAATGAGTTAAATCGTTAATGTCCTGATTATTTTACAAATGTGGAAATAAGCTTAAAGAGATTATAGCTACTTTTGCTTGCTTTTAAAAAAAATATTTTCTTGTAAAGACGTTGTACGGAGAGGTTACAGTTACATCAGTAAGGTAATGAGTACATTTCTTGTCGGGATAGTGGGAGAAAAGCAAAGGAGAGGGTAACAATGCTTGCTTTTTTTAAAGTACATACCTAATACATAGGGGAGCCAAAATTTCACCCAAATTGCTTTCCTAAGTAATGCTCATAACTAACATATTCTAACTACCTCCACTACACCTTGAGATCTTGAAAATGGTACAGTAGAAATTTGGAATAATGGGGCTTGTAGAAATCGGGAAAATTCAACCAAAACTAGCATCTTACTAGAATCTCTGCCTCTGTGACATACTTAATGCTTTTGGAGAGAAATTAGTCTGTATTTCTCTATTTTGGTAAAAGAGAAGACAGAGGTCAGGAACAGACAATGAACCACAGACAAGTTAGTTGCAACTGTTGTTCCTAGAAATAATGCACATGTCTATATTTTGCATTTTTACCTTGAAGGAAAAAAAAGGGAGACATATAATTTCTGACTGGAAAATAAAAACAAAGGAGAGCGGAATGAGCATGGCTATGTATTGCCCTCCTAGAGGGTAAATTTACATCCTGGTTAATCAGATTCACACATGCTGTTAGATACTTTACATTTCTATTAAGCCATACTCCTCTTTGCTTGTTAGGGCAAAAAATTAAAACACCCTCTCCTCATTAGTCTAGCCAGGGAGAAGTGCATAAATTTCTGGAAAACCTGGCCCTGCTAATCAGAGGATTCCAACTCACCTGCATAGGCCTGAGCTGCTGCCCCCTGCTGGTCTGTAGGACAAACCCCTTTTGACAGGTAATAGCACACTCCAGGTGACCAGGGCTGCTAGAAGAACAGTTCACCTTTTCTGTGTTCTCAAACAGCATGGGTGCACAGCTGCGCTGGTCCCCACAAAGCCGATGGGCACAGCTAGAATGACAGAAACACAACATCGCAGGACTGGTGAGACTCAATGCGCAGCAGCAAGGATTTCACTGGTTCCTCTGAGGAATGGCTCTAGCAATTTACTCTGAGCAACTTAGTCTTCAAAACTCCATTGAGCTTGTCGTTTTCTCCTGTATTACTTGGAACTATGAGGCATCACATAAACGATATAAATTAACAAGTAAGAATTAACCAACTTATCATGGCTCTTCCAGGAAAGTCAAATAGCGATGGGATGAAGGAAAAGAAAGGTTCCCAAGAATACTGGGTGATCTCGATTAAGGGAAGATATTCAAATATTGGTTGGTTCCCAAACCATCAGAATAGATGCAGAACGAGCTAAGGAGTGGATCCTGGAGACCCTTTGTTGTGTCAACATCAACCTTTGGGATGCTTGATCACAGGACTGCCCCAGGGGTCCTACAACAAAGGCCTGGGTATATGAAATGACCAAAGTCAATAACAGCTGTTGACGGATTCATCTGAAAATATTTTATCTTCTTGTACAGTCGTAGTAGTACACACCACTAACGACCAGTACAAGCCACTCACAGCCTGTGCTAAGTGGAAAATCTCGCATATTGAATCCCCATCACACATTTGTCAACGTGCTAGGTACTTTGAGAGACATTCCCTCAGCAGAAAGCTATTTCCTGGATCATTAAAGCCAACCTTCAGGAAGAGGAGAGATAGATAAACTCTCCAGACTTCAAGGAAGCTCAGTCTGAACTACAAGAGCAGTAAGAATGCAGTAGAGCAAGAAGAGCACAGCACTCCTTCCATGGCCAAACCAGAGACTGGAAATCAGCATAAAGAGAATGGCTTTGAATCCTGGTTCTACTAGATACTGGAGGGAGTCGCTCATTCCCCCAAGTGTTCCACTTCTTTTTCCTAAGAAATGAGATAATTAGAGTAATATCTTATAAGGTTGATTCATTTCCATGTTAGTTTTCTCTGCTACTCTACTGTCAATGCCTCCCCAGTTGTCAGTTGGAGGTTTGCTCCCACCCTGATTTTTAGTTCTCTGATACCTCTTTGCCTTTGTTGGCTTTATTTATTAAAAAGGCCTTCTTTTTCAAGAAGTCTCTCCAGCTCTCTTCCCTCAGTGTAGTTACAAAAAAAAAAACAACAACAACAATCCTGCTTTCTAAGATCTCTTTTACTTTCTGTTGTATATGTTATTTTATTGTTCTTAAATTAACTTATTTTCTGAACCCACAAGAAAATTTATAACTGAGTGTCTTCCAATCTCCTAACTGGAGCATAAACTTTTGGAAGAGAAATATTTCTTCTTACCCATCTCTATATTCGCCACACACCTTTCTGTAGTAGATATAAGAAATGTTTACTGGTTAAATTTGTTTGTACTGTAGTATAGATAACAAAGTAAGCTCCTGGCTATCAAAATGGAAAATTTGCTAAATTATATTTATTTCAGATAAGGATCTGAAATAAGAAAATTATCTAATAATGCTTTACTTATACATTCATTAATAAACATTTAGTAAGCACTTCATTGTTTTCAAGGTATTGATCGCAGCACTAGTGCTATAATAAGGATGCTGCTCTGAAAGCACTCACAGTCTAGTGAAAGACATTAACAAGGTGTTTTCCTGTTTTGTGTGTCATTGCCACTGGTCCTAACTACCAATCAAAGTGATAACCACTTGTCATCAATAATGTGTTGTTTGCTTCTAGATTGTATTAGTCAGCGATTTTATCAATAAGCTGGGCAATAATTTAAGAAAGTGGAAAGTAAAATGTCATTGGATATGCACATAGTGGCTTAGATAATTGAGAGTTGATTAAAAATGCAGCATCTCCCAAAGGGCAGATTTGATCTGACTGTGATTAATTTGCTGTCCCTGACCTTAAACTTTTTGGATTTAAACCATATTCCAGGGACATTCTCATTTCCTTTACACATACTTGATAGAGGATGTAGGCACTGGAGGTAAATAATATGAGGGAACACTTTTTACTCCTTTGTATTCTAGCTTTTCCTTGTGATGGTACAGTATCAATCATCAACCTGATGAAGGGAGAAATATATGAGTGGAGGGAGGGATGGCTCTTAATGAATCAGCATAGTTCCCCAAATCTAATGCTGATTATTGGGTATAAAATATGGAGTGTAAGTCTCTAGGGATGTGAAGAACTCTGAACTCCACAGATGCTATGG
Source organism: Dipodomys spectabilis (assembly GCF_019054845.1). Classification (NCBI taxonomy): domain Eukaryota; kingdom Metazoa; phylum Chordata; class Mammalia; order Rodentia; family Heteromyidae; genus Dipodomys; species Dipodomys spectabilis. The sequence goes on from NW_024870696.1 coordinate 17,181,993, forward strand.
ACTATTGTGTCCCAAATACAGTATCTTCTTTATTGAGTTGAACAGGAAGCATTGGAAAACTCAGCCATTAACATGCTGCTTCATATCAACTGATTGCCAAGAAATTCAGGCAAAAGAGGGGGCGTGCTGTTTTTAGTGACATCATGTAGTTAATCCTCATGGTTTTTGAGCACAAACACATGCTGTGACAAGACAGAAAGCAAACACTGTGCACGAGCCTTCTCCTATGGAGGAGAAGGCTGAGCTGTACTGAAGGCTGCTGCTCTGATCTCTGATCACTCCAACAGTAGGAGGAGTCTATCAACATTAGCAGTGGAGAAGAAAGAGCAAGACAGAAGCACACAGGAGGGAAAAGTGGCATGAAATATGACCAAGGCCAGAGAGAAACAGAGAGTGAGAAAGAGAGAGGGGAACCAAAGTCCTAGTTATGAAGTGAGAAATGGTTTTAGGGCAGTGGCTACAAATTCTTTCACTAGCTTATATTTCCATTTGCTTCCTTTTTTAAGGAATTTGTTTTATGAGGACGGTGTTTGTCAGGTCGTTAGTTTCTGATGGCATCTGGTACCAATTGTAGACTTCTCTCCCTTGTACCCCAACACTACAAAGCACTACAAAGGCTGCTTCTAGAGTGAGTGTGCTGTGTTCTTTTATCCCTTCCTCCCATTACTCTTGCTCCTAATCCTATGCAAGTTCTCATAGCATAAAGATGATGTTAGCAGTACAAATAATTCATCTCAAATTTTCTCTAAGAATTTATCCCTATGCTTTTTTTCCATAAAGCTAATGAAAGTGGCAGAAATGACACCCAGAGATGTAGGAAGTTAGGTGTTTATCTTAGTTAGACATACGAGGAAACTAAAGTCATCTGGAAACTAGCTAGAGGACCACACAGCAAGCCAGAGAAAAATCCTCAGACTGGATCTCAGTTCCTCCCATTTCCAGACCCAGCTCAGGCCCAGCGCTAGGTTGCCTTTCTGCTGCTTTCTGTCCAGCTCAGAAGCAAGTAATATCAGCCAAGTGAACCAAGGATCTCTTAGAGGACAGGCAGGCAGGCAGGAGCAGGGGATATTTATTCACTCTTCTTAATTTTGAGCAGCTTTCTTTTTAAACGGTAGCAATTCAAGGTAGAAATATTTGTTTAGCTGTGGCTACCTGATAAATATGCTTCTTTCTTTCTTTTGCCTCCCCTCCACTTCATCACATTACCTTCTCAAGTAGGGATAGAATAGACCCAATCAAGTTGGGTGCCGGTGTCTCCTCCCTGTCATCCTAAGTACTCAGGAGGCTGAGATCTGAGAATCGCTGTTCAAAGCCAGCCCAGGCAGCAAAGTCCATGAGACTATTATCTCCAATAAACCACCAGAAAGCTGGAAGTGTCACTGTTGCTCAAGTGGTAAGAGTGTTAGTCTTGAACTAAAGGGCTGAGGGACAGTATCCAGACCCAGGCTCTGTATTCAAGCCCCATGACCAACAACAACAACAAAAATTGTCCCAATTAGAGGTGATTCATAGATATTTCCATTTTAACAAGTGACAGAGTTTCAAGCCAAAAGGTTGAATTTCTTTTATGATTGAGTTTTAAGTCAGTAGGTCCTTTGGAATCACATACAGAAAAGGGTACCTACCATCATTCTAGCTTTACTATTTCTCTTTGAACTCTCTAATATCTTTCCTCTGGTCCCTACTGAAAAGTCATTGGGATATTATTTTGGTGGTGGTGGTGGTGGTCATGGAGCTTGAACTTGGGGCCTGGATGCTATCCCTGAGCTTATTTCCCTCAAGGCTAGTGCTCTATCATTTTGACCCACAGTGCCACTTCTGGTTTTCTGGTGGTTAAATGGAAATTAGAGTCTTATGGACTTTCCTGTTCAAGCTATCTGCTATCTGATAGCTCCTCAGATCTCAGGCTCCGGAGTAACATAAGATTACAGGTATAAGCCACAGTGCTCAGTGGGATGTTTGTTGTTGATTGTTTTCTGTTTTGGATTTTCCTTAAAGGGCACTCAAGTGCAGAATTGCTATATAACATGTATTTTAACCTCCTCTAATGTGAAGTTGTTTCTGGGTTCCCATCCTCATTATGTCTTAACAATATCATTTATTAATGATCATGTGTGATTTTTCCTTGGCTGTTTGGGCATGTAAATGATGCTTGGATCTGAGAAACTGCCACTTCCCATCAGTGAGGCCTGCTGTCTTCACCATCGCTATATGAGACACAATATCAAGGCCTTATTCTCAGTTTAAACCCTAATACTGCAGAACAACAACAAAGACAACTCTATATTGAAAGGAATCAATAGCTCTGTCTAAAGATAGTCTTACAGTCAAACTCTCAAGTATTCCTAGGGTTTTTATGGCAAGTGAAGAGCAGGTTAAGGCTGACAGCTGAAGACAAATATTCTCTATAGATAGACTGGCAAATTCACTCACATACTCATAAGCTGACTCCCAGAGGAGGCCAAACCAAACATATGATATTAGTTTTCCAGTCCTTGAGGCCACTGTGGGGATGTTGGCATCACTTATTGCCCAGGTCCACATTTGAGAAGCTGGGTAGCTCCTGAAAAAACGAGGGAAATCCAGGCTGTTTTCCTTACAGCTGCCCTGCAGCTTTGGACTAAGTTACCGCTGAGACTCTGGCCACCTTGGAAGAACTCAGAAGGCTAGGTCAGTATTCCAGACTCAGTCAGTCAAAACTGAAATTCCTGATTCTCTCATATAAGGTTTGAGAAAAGTTTATGGGCTAGCAACCCCATTTCCTACTGTGAAAATGGGAGTAGGGAGACATTTAACCATGGAAGACTGCTAAAACTGAAATGGAGTTGAAAGATAATGTAACCCACATTTCCTCACTTTGGAAAATAAGAAAACAGAGTCCCAAATTAATAATGGGATATTCCAGCTCTTCCTATAGCATTGAGACTGTAACATAACAACAAAGAAGATTTATTAATCTTGGGCCCAAATTCAAAAGCAGGATTACAATAGCTCACACATTTTTCTAAAGTCAATAACCCACCCTTTCCAGGGTGTCCAGACATGTCTGACACAACTTCATTTTGTTTTTTTCTAAACTCTAGGTTAGTGAGAAAGAAACTTCCTGGCTTGCATCTCTACCACACTTTTCAAGAAATAGCCTTGTATGATGAAGAGAGCAGTAGAACAAGACCATGTGACATTGGTTCTGGTCTTGGCTTGCTCCTACTGACCTCTATGACCTTGGGCAAGTCTCTCAATCATTCTGGCCCTCCATCTGCAAATTTGCAAAATGACAGGGCTAAACTGGGTTCAATCAAAAAATCCTTTCCAGCTTTAACATGGTATTTAATTTCACAGATGAAGTGATGGTGGTATTGGTGTGGGAGCACAGAAAGCCCATGAACAGACAGGATGTGGCAGGGAATGCAGATTCTCTTAGAATCTTTCTTGCCCAATATAAATCCTTCACTTAATGTCTCAATTTTTCAATTGTTTTGTTGAACAAAATACTGCATTGCCTTTATCTAAAAACTACCACCATTGACTAAATAGCAAACCCAGTGGTTTCTCTAGAACAGCTCTGTTATGGCTAAATAATAAAAAATGGGGATCAGATTTCTCTCCATTTTGGTGATTCCTATTAATAGAATAGGGAGTGGGTTCAGAAGGAATGCATGCTCTGGATCTGGCAACAGAGGAGATGTACAGAGTGCAGAATGGACTGGAAGAGACTAAGTTCTCATTAATCTTCCCACTACTAACTGCAAAACCAAATGTCATAATAATAGCATTCATTCTCAGAGAATTTTGCTTCTTTTCAAAACCATTCTAAGCAGTCTCCACTTTGGCTCTCCATCTCCACAAGTTTCATTTCTGCTTTGTAGAACAGGAGCCAGATTACATGTTAAATACATTGCTAACCACCTTCTTGGGCAAATCAATGATGGTACTTTGAAGGATCAAATCAATTAGGACAGAAAAATTGATTCAATTTGTTCTCTCCAAGATTTGATTCTCGTTTGAAGAAGACTGGATCTCTACAGTCATTCAGATTATCCCTTTATGAAGCAGAGAAATGACAGATGCTTGCACCCAGCACACCCTCCTTCTATTCCTGTCACCCACCCCCAGTAATTTGGAGGTTGTCCCTGATCATTTAAGCCTCAGCACACAGTTGGACTCTTCACCATAGCTCTGTTGGGGCATGTCATTCTCTCCCTAGAATGTGACCTATTTGAAAGTTCAAGACTGGACATTGGTGGCCCAGTCCTGGGTAATTCACTTTGCTCATTTCTAATTCTGGGCATAGGTTATTATCATTTGTTTTTTTCTTTAACCATGCCTGGCAGTAATACCACAAGTGCCATCCAAGGGTCCTTTTAAAGAGAAACAGATTTACATCAAACAGCCCAAAGTGCTCCCTTTCAAAAGCCATGCCTCACTAAGTTTCAAAATTCAAAATTTTCATGTCAATTAAAAAGCTGCAGAATACCAGAGAAAGAAGCAATGTAATTCAGTTACTGGCTTAACCTGCAGAGCTTATGCTTCCTAGCACTTGCCCAGAGAAGCAGAATCTCCCATTTGGAATGACAAATAAAAGTCAAGATCTCCATGCACAGATCCTCTAATTTCCCCAGGCAGTAGCTACCTTCAGGAGGTGTACTTCCTAATATGAAATGACCACTGGAACCCCCAAAGGACTGCGCTGTTGACTCCTTCCCCTGCCTTTGAGTCATCTGTGGGTTCCAATGAAACTATTCATCTGAGAGTGACATTTCCTCTGCCACGGCCACATTCACAGCTTGAGCCTGGGGAACTGTAAAACATGTGGCACGAAGACACAACACGGATAAAGTTTAACAGGCATAAGCTTCTGACTGTGTTCCTCTTAGAATGGCACCAACAGGAAGGAAGGAAGGCAGGGGAGCTTGAACTCTCTGTGGTCTAAACTCTAGCTAGAGGTAAATGGAGATCTCGTGCCAGTATTTTTCATAGCTCTCAAATTTGTATGCAGCAGTGGAACAACAAGGTGTGCTAGGTCATTTGAGGAGTCTTTCCTGAATAACTTTCTAGAGTCCCCAACAGAACATCTTGCTGCTTTCATGATCTCCTAAACCCAGAATTTGCCATCACTTGGTTGGCAACAGACTTAGAATATGATTGGCTTCTGTTCTTTTGCTCTTCCTAATACTTTGGGGCCTTTAAACATTAAGAACTACCTTGCTTATAAAGCCCAAAGAAGGAAAAGATAGTACTGAAATCCTGTGGTGAGATTAGATAATGCATCTCAAAGTAATAGGAGGCAGGGATCTGGAATTGACCTTGCCACCACTCCAATTGCCAGATTTCTTGTCCCTACAGCTATAGTGGCACAAAAAGTAGGCATGGCCCGAGAGTCATTCCAACCAGAACTATGGTCAAATCTATCAATAGAGTCTGCCTATTTGGCAGGCTGGAAAAGGACAGAAGTCTAGAACAATTGGCTTATTTTTATTTTCTGTGCTTTCTCCATCTTTACCATCTTTCATGAGTACAGACCAAACTGACATAGCCAGCCTTAAGCAGGCATTTTTAATTCATATATTTTTGTGTACTATATGCACTTTTCCTATTTTCCTTCCAAACTTCAAGTGCCTAGATTACATTTCAATAGGACCCTGATCTATTTGTGTAAAATGTAAATATCTATAGGAGAAGACAATGGTATATCTAATTGATAAAGACATAAAACATGTTTGCCACTAACATACAGGTGCTTATATTTTAAAGAGACTCTTAAAGGTTTTATATAAATAATTGCTATTGGTAATATCTAAGACGCTGTGGTGACTCACTGGGAAGACATTTGTTTCAAATATATTGCTTTGAAATAATAAATAAATACTCCTTAGGGTCAGATTCTAGCCATGGCTCTTCTTAAGTTGGTATACCTGTTGCTAACTTTGCCTAAGAACAATGTCAGCTATGTCAATGCTTTAGTTTTAATAAAAGATATTATAAATCGAATTTGCCATATTTCAATAAACTTCAAGTGAGAAAATGTCCACTAAAAAATTCCCTTATAAAAAATTCCCTTATAAAATATTACCTTATATTTCCCTGGGATAAGTCAGTTCAAGAGACTCAAACAGCTCAGTGTGTCTCCTAATGCAGACCTGTTGTTCACTGGACCATTTGTCACTGGGCAGGGGAATAAAATTCCTCTCCAGTGGGTTCTCCTCCTTCCCTCTGATTTTATGGGTAAATCATTCTGGGAAAAGAAAGTTGGGCAAGAAACCTAGGGAACAATTGAACAGCTATAATTCTTTCCTTGCTCAAAAGAAACTGGGCAGAAACAAAAACAGATTCAACGTTAATTTGCTAAACTGCTCTGGGGAAGAAGATAATCAAATGAGTAGAAATGTAATACATATTTCATTTCTATAGTGCCTTTCCCAGCAACAAGAAAGAACATTTCCCATCACCCTAGAACATTAAGAAGAAAACTTTTGCTAGAAGGAAAACATGAAGAGCTAAAGAATAAGCAACAGTTTGAACTTATAGTCCCAAAGTGAAAGACAAGAGCTCTTCCTTCCATGAGGACATCAAAAGGGAGGTAATCTGAAAATGGTGTGTAAAATGAGCAGAAGGAGAGGTCTGGCCAAATACTGGGGTCTGAACCTAGCAGATCAGGAAGGGAAAGAGTTGGCATTTCAAATCTGATCTCCAAATATTCGAAGCACAAAAGCAATTGAGAAAGTAGCAGCCATTATTCCAGGGAATAATGAAGCAAAATGACCGATGACAGAGATGGAAAGATTATTGGTTAGATAGGCACCACAACCTGATCACAATAAGGACAGAAAGCTAGGTTAATGACCTGTGTTTTAGATTGCCCACCCTGGAGTTCAGAGGCTCTCTCACCCAGCCCTAAATTCTTTGGGTAACCTAGAGCAAAACCAAGAAGAAATATTTCACACCAGATGCCCATGTCTCTTGAAGAGAAAATGTAGCCACTCCCTCCTAGAAACGCTGAAGACTATTAGAGTGGCAAAATAAAATCTATGGGAAAAATGCTTTCCTTTTTACCATTTCTTCTATGCCCAAGTCATTTTGTCTAGAGTGAATTCTTTGTGAACAATGAAAGGTAATCAATAAATTATCACCTCAATTCACAGACCCATCTTTTTTGAGAATAGCTTTCTAGGTTTAAAATCTCTTTTGTGTCACAAGCACAGAGGTGCCATTGACACGGGGTATGAAGACATATTCCCTGCAGTAAATTAGGTTGGGAAACCACAATAAATAGCAAGTCTCAATCTGTGGATCCTGAGACATACTAACCAAACCAAATCTATCTATCCATCTATCTATCTATCTATCTATCTATCTATCTATCTATCTATCTATCTGTCTGTCTGTCTGTCTGTCTGTCTGTCTGTCTGTCTGTCTGTCTGTCTGTCTGTCTTAGAAAAGCTACCCAGCTACTTTCCGGTTGGTTTTTTATGTGGGTATTGTTGGGTTGGGTTTTTTGTGTTGCTTTGTTTTAGTTTTTATTTTATTTTTCAGTACCTATACTGGGGCTTGAATCCAGAGCCTCCAACTGTCTCTTGGCTTTCTTATAGCTGGCACTCTATCACTTAAGCCTAGGCCTTCAGTCTGGCTTTTTATTGGTGTTTGAGTCTCATATACTTTTCTACCTATGTTGGCTTCCCACTGTAATCCTCTAGGCCTCAGCCTTCTGTGAAGCTAGAATGACAGTCTTGAGCCACTGGTGCCCTGTCACATTCTCTTCTTCGTACCAGCATCATTAGCAGTGCATGGCAAGTATATTAATTACACACAGGTAGGTGGAAATTTAAGTTTAGTTCATTGGCCATTGGTTATTGACAATGAGGAAAGCTATCCCTGTGTGAGGGGAGGAAGCTTATGGGAGAGCTCTTCACCCAGTTGTGTTGTCAACGTAAAATTGGCTTTCAAAGAACAAAATCTTTACTACTAATATGCAGTGCTCTTTTGAAATGCACAACCATTTAAAACATGAAATCATTAAAAAAAATTAGTTTTCTAGTTCAATTCACATTACATTAACCTTTATCTAAAAGATTGCTTGGCATAAATGTGAAACATTCCCATCGATAATTATGAAGAGAATCAAAATAGAGATACTTCAAACAATGACTAACACGTTTCTATTTTTGAATTTGGGGGATGATTTTACCATTTTATAAGGGGAAAAAACCCTGATACTACTGATTAAATATCACTTTGATGCCCATGATAATCATTTCAGTTGAGCCACGGGGAAGGGGTCTCTGAAGCATGCTAAGTAATAAAGGAAATGAGTTGTACATATACTTTGGAAAGGGACCTCTCTTAGGATGATGATATCTGGATAATAGAGTTGAGAGCACAGTTTCTAATGTGAGATGGCCTAGACAATTCACCAACCAACATCTCCGGAATTTCTATGGGACGGCGTTTCCCTTGGAATCATCATTTTACATCATGAGATTTATACCTGTGTGCCACTTCATCGTGTGCTGTTGTAGGTTGTACTTCATGACTGTAGTGCATGGATAGATCATAAGAGATAGACACACTTAGATCTTTATAACGCCATGGGCTATGTACATAGCTTAAGCTAATATAATGGGGTAGAGGTGACTTCGTCTTCTCAGAATCTATGCTCTTTAAGCCCCCTCAACTTGGATGTGGTTAGGACAAGTAATTCTCTTCTAACTAATTGACAAGATGTTCCTTCTGTATTCTGTTAAAAAAAAGATTATAAGGCCTTCTTGCTTAGATTGATCATTGGTCTCTGGCTAAGAAACAAGGTGCTAGGAGTACAGTACTCCACAGAGAGGGGTATATGACAAGGAGGGTGGGGCAGGAAACAGAAGTGCAATTTGACAGTGATTTGGAACCAAATTCCAATATCCAAGTGAACTTTAAAGTCTTTTTCTCCTGTCAAAATGTCAAACGAAAACTTGTTCCTGGCTGACACCTCATTATTTTCTCCAAATGGACTCAGCTAACCTTGCCTATATGTCTGTCAGAAGATTATAAATGCATTGGTTTAAGGTGCTACCTTTGTAATAATACCATTACATATTAATAGAAAACTAACCCATACATAAGCAGGCTTCAAAATTTCTCTTCCTGTATTTCCTACACTTCTCATAGAATGTTTTTTTTTTCTCAGATTTTGTCTTAAGAAGGAAGATGGTCTTCACAGGAGCTAAGGTCACAAAGGACCTGGACCCAAACTTCTCATCTCCCAGTGACCCTAATATTCCTAGAGTCTACCCATAAAAATTTCCCTGGGCTGTATTCTATATTTTATCATCATCTCCATTAGTCCAATGTATAGTTATCATTTTATTCTTCCAATGAAGGATGAATAACCTCACATTACCTTGCATGTATATATAAACTTATCATAAAGAAACTCAACAAAAGCTGATGATGATCGATAGAGAGAGGAAAAGGAAGGAGAGAAATAGAAGGTGTGCGTGGGGTCTAGAGTGAGGGATTCTACTGGTGAAAGGATTAAGGAATGCTATTGAGATAGATTACAACTATGAAAATGGAATAAGAAAATTGTGGAGACAATGATTAGGGAGAGGGGAACAGATATTTTGATAAAGGGCATGAGATTTGTCAGAACATAGTATGAATATTTAGAGTTATAACCATGATATCCCCATTCATAATATAAGCCAATAAAAATTACATTCTTCTTAACCCACTCCATTAAATATTTTCAACTTGCATTATTCCTTAAAGATATAGTTCATTAGAGCACTGAATCTAAAATACAGGTGCACGTTGATTACTCTAGAGCCAGTTCAACTCCTATTATACTAAACTAAATAGAGTCAGAGAGAGGGTAGTTGAATTTTTTGAAAACTTGTAGACATGAGCATACTTTTGAAACAGTTTGCTATTGTTGCAATAAAATATTTTCTAATTAGAAATGAATCGTCCCTGTTAATTACATTAACATATGTGTGCATATGTTTGTATAATGAATCAGATTGATTCCAGTCTTAGTTCTGCTAATCTAAAATAGGGTGAATCTGTAAGTTTCAATTTTCTTAATTGAAAAGCAATTCCTAGCACTTTGAGGTACTTAAATATCTTCTTGGACGGTCAACAGTCTATGATATTTGTGCACTCAGATAAAAGCATCGTATAGAGTAATTTACTTTATAGATAAATTTACATTAAACTTTTCAAAGTTACTAGCATGAGATTAAAGTGTTTTTTTTTTCACTTAAAGTAAAGCAATGTTTTCTTAATGTGTACAAACATAAATATAACCACTATAATAGATAAAAGTTGTTACAAAAAATCAATTCTCAATTATCCATGATGGTAAAAATGGATCAATGCATGCATAAATATATAGAGGAGACAAGAGATAGAAAAACTCGGGATCCCACACGTATATTTATTAGGAAAGCTAAAGATATTATTGCATTTTATATTAGAGTATTTGGTCTTGATAAGCTCTTGTTTAAGACCAACCTCAGTACTCAAAATAATTTTAAATTCACAGTGTATATTTATACTAAATAATCTAGTGAGGTATTTATATCTCATCAGTAATCTAATGAGGTATTTATACTTATGGCTGCCTTGGACTTTACTTTAAATCCTTAAAAGAAGGACTTATTCATTTCTAGTTAGCAAAATCTGTTTAGAAGTTATATTAAAAATAGTAACTTAAATTCTATCTTGAGTAAAAGGCAGGGAGAAAAGGATTTCTTCTTGCTTATTTGGCAATACAGTCTCTGTGACTTATCAACTTACTGCTGCTCAGTTCCAAGACCATGTCCTGCTTGAATACTAGAAGTGGACCATGTAAACATTTCTCTTTGGCCAGCTAGTATGATGCCCTCCTTTTCCAAGAGGCACTGGAGAGATTGAGCAGGATGAAGGTGAATCACCCTTTCCCTACCATGTGTCCTCTTCGCCCTGCTTCCACAGTGTGTCATGAGTGACAGACCATTGGTGCTCACCACCAAGAGAGCTGTGACTATACGCTGCATGTCTCAGCAAGTTTCACCCAACCTAGCTGGCATTCCAATCAGTTTAAGTGGACCTCAGTGGATGCTTCCTATCAAGGTGCATCAGTGCCCAGTGAATATACTCCCAGAAAGATCCAGCAGCACTCAACGCGAGCTTCCTAGTAAGCCCACTTCCCCAAGATGTAGTTTTAGAAGCAGCTGCTAACAGCACTTCCTGGGGATGGGCTCAAGATTGCAAGTATCCTTTTTGGATTTCAGCAAACTTCTCTGCATTGAGTGTGCCATAGCGTTAGCCTCTCCAGTGGCAACTGAATCTTGCTTTGGGTGTGGAGTCTTTCCACGTTTGTTACTTCCTTGGATAAGCTTCCATCAGTTCCAAAAAGTAATGATTACTCCTTTTATCTACCAGCCATCAATAAGATGGTCTCTACTCCTCAGGAGCTAATCCCTGATGCTAATTCATAATTATTTATTTTAGTTGTTCCCTGTTCTAATTACGGTGTGCTGACTTGGTCCCAATTGTGGGAAAATGCTATTGAGAATAGTACTGGAAAAATTTTCTCAAAAATGGGATCTGGAAATCAATTTGGTTGTGCTTCAGGCTTAAGTGCAATGCTGAGCACCTTGCCAGTGGGAACTGTTATGCGAATACTGTGTAGTATACAATGACATCATAATTGAACTAGCTATTTGTCATCTTTAGTTGACTGTAAAGAGCTAAATGAAACAAGTGCTGTAGAATAGCACAGTGGTAAATGATAACTATTATTCAATATCCAGTTCTAGTATATTACAATGCAGATGATAAGGGTAAATCAAAAGCCAACAGACTGATTGATAAGACTGATTGAAAAAGACAGGCTTGAAAAATAATGAGAGAAGTGGGTGGCAACTGTCCTGAGTATTACTTCAACCTGAAGAATGTGTTGCTTTCAGTTAATCTCATAAAAGTACCCTTTAAAGTAACTTCTCCCTACTTCCAACTTACATTTTGATGATGCAAAAAATTAAAAGCAATCAAAAATAGTTTTAAAAACAAGAATGAATGATAGCCAAAATCTCTGCAGATTTTGTCCTGACTGAACGTATTGCGTTAAATTCAAATACATTGTGGAAGGCATGTTTTTCTTTTCTTTTTCTTTTTCTTTTTTTTTGGTCGATTGTTGGGTCTGAACTCTGGGCCTGGGTGCTGTCCCTCAGCTCTTCAGCTCAAGGCTAGCACTCTACCACTTGAGCCACAGCACCACTTCCGGATTTTTATGCTTAACTAGTGCAAAGGAATCGAACCCAGAGCCTCATGCATGCAAGGCAAGTATTCTACCACTGAGCCACCTTCCTAGCCCTGTTTTTCATCTTTTTTGAAAAAGAAAACAAGAATGGAACTATACTAAAGAAAAAAACAGGTAATTATTTTTTCTTTTAATCCCATGATTCATTCTTCATTCTCTTGTCCCTGTAAATACCAGAAAAATGAATACTGAGTTCTATTAGTCAGAGATCGATTCCCTGTCCATTACTCCCATTAACACCTCACTGTCTTTACCCATGTCAAGACTTACACCTCTATAAAATTTCAAATGCAAAATATTATGGAGCCCCGAAGGATTTTAGAGGCTTAAGGTTCATGAGATAAGTTTTCAGAATAAAATCTTGGAATACTTTTATATTGCACTACTAGTCTTTGTAAACAGCGCTGTGAAGCAATATGCCCTGGGCTCATTGGCACTGAAGATAAAGAAAGGTTGAAAATGAAAGAGGCAAATATTTATCAAACAAATACAAACAAAAGGGAAACAGGGATGGAAATTTTAATTCCAGACGAAGTTGAATTCAAAGCCAAAAAGCATTGAAAATGCAAAAAGGTTTGGCAAGAGGTATGCTCCTAATAAAGACCAGTCACAAAAAGTTATACACCTAATTATATAATGTCAAATTAGAAAAAAGCAGAAACTGTTGGAAATGCAAGTAAAAACTGACAGAAGCACAATTGATTGGGAGGTTTATACCACATTTTCACCTTTTATAAAGCAGTTGAATAGAAAAAAATTTAGCTAAACAGAAGGGAAAACACAATGCCATAAAGCAGTAGGCATTCGAAAGTTTCAATCACTTCTATCAATTCATGTACTGGAGAAGGGCGTAATGTACTCTATCTCCAGAAATCCTGTACTGGTACTGTACGGATATGCCATCACGTAGGGTTATAGAAGTTACAGTCAATATTTATACGCTATCCTTGTGTCTGGAAGAACAAAATCCTGCCCAACAATTCTTGTCTTACTAGTAAATTCTTTCCAGATTTGACCTTGCAAGTTTCCAAAGTTGGAAATAAAGAGTCCTTATTGTCTGCAAGCTAATCTATTCATTTAGACAAATTAACATATGTGCCTGGATTCTTTCTTAGACACACTCTGAATCCCATTACAGGGAATGCAAAGATAGCTTCACTTCCCAAATTCATCAACATGGTCCTAGGAAAGCTGAGGTCAGCCTGGTCCTGAGGCTATGGGCTGTGTGTGACTTTTCTCTAGAGTGGACAGAGCTCAAACCCATGGGTGAGTGAGAATTGATCTGAGCTCATGTTGACCACTCATGGCCTAAACCAATAAGACTAAACTTGACCTTCCCAACTAATAATCAGTAGATTAAGCCCAAAGAGTCAAAAACTGGGCAGTCATTATAACAGAATGAGAAACAAGACTAGGAGAGATACACCACAGAGAAAGGAATTCTGCTCCTTCTTTCCTTCTTTCCTCCCTTGCTTTGCTTCTAAGTTTCTGCATATTTGACCTATTTCTCAGGTCACAATTCTTAATTACATATACTCTATTTAGATACAGAAACTGTTTCAAAATGATCCAACTCCAAAATATTTTTTCTTTTCTTTTCTTTCCTTTTTTTCTTTCTTTTCCTTTTTTTGCAAGTCCTGTGGCTTAAACTCAGGGTGCAGGCATTGTCCCTAAGCCTCTTTTGCTCAAGGCTAGCACTCTACCACTTGAGCCACAGAGCTACTTCTGTTTATGTGGTACTGAGGAACTGAACCCAGGGCTTCCTGCATGCAGGCTAGGCAAGTACTCTACCACTAAGCCACATTTCCAGCTCCCAAAATTTTTTTCTTCTCCCTGCACTTGACTCCGATTTCCACTGTAATGAATGAAACCACTGTTCATCTAACAGCAGTCAAAGGGGCAGTGGATGGGGAAACACTGACTTTTTCCCCACTTGTCTTTAAGTATAACTCTGTTCCTTAGCTGATGTGTTGTTTGTTTCCCAGAATGCAACAAGCATATGTTTTTGTATCCAAGGATGTTTCCTAACTTACATCACATACGTTTTTTTCTGATAATCAGAAGGAAATCCAGCATAACTCCGAGGGTCAGATTTAGGTCTGGTTTTGGTAAGACTTTGCATATTTTTCTATATTGTTGATATTTCAGTAGGAAGCAAGAAGAAATTACTTGGTCTAACTGAGGCAAATGTCATGGATAACACTGGAGGGATAGAGTTGGATTTATTGGCTTACTGTGCGCTAATCTGGTTAAAGATGTATTGTAGAAAGGATGGGGAATGGTCATCAAGAGTTAAATACAAAATGGATAATTCAGTGACCACTAGACATTGGTCAGCTCTCTCCTGTCTGTGGAAGTATTAATGGAATTTAGATCAGAAAGGGTAAGACAAAGGTAGCCAACATTTTCTTTCACCGTGCCCAAAATATGAGGGTTTCATATTATAGTGTATCTACACATAAAACAGTGATTGCCCCAAGACTGCAAAAAGACTTCTATTTTTGAAAATTTTGTAAGGATTAAAATATATTCATGACAAAAATATATGAGATCTATTGGGTTTTCTGTGTATAAATTTTTACTATTTTGCACCAATCTGCTAGCTGAGAAGGAAAATCCAATTTGCATGGCTCCTGTCAGTCACATGTGGTTTGGAAATACTTATGCATTCCAGATCGACTCTGTAAACTGGAGAATCATATCCTATTTCCACTGGTTTGCATGCATGCATATAAAACTTGTTTTCCCACAGTGCCACATGAAAACAAGTGAAGAACTAGCAGTAGTGCTCACAATTAATCAACTTCTTGGTTGAAATTTCACAACTGTGATCTGATCGTGAGGAGAATTCTTTTCCCTTACAGCAAGAGAGGCTAAGACTTCTACTTCATTGGTTTTCTTGTTCAGTTCTGTTCCACATTAAAAGATAAAGTCAACATCTGCCCTTCTACACATAGTTTCTGTTATCTAACCATGTGCCAGGCCCCTTGCTTAGCACTAGGGGATACAGAGAAGAACTCCCCACTCCACAAAGGGAGCTTGGAGTTTGATAAATGCACAACAAGTAAATGAATAATTATTACTCAGCAGGTTAGCCACTTTGTACAGTTTGGATTGTGTATTACGTCCTACAGCAACAGTAAAAGAGTTTGCCAGAACTTCACAGAAGGTGGTTCCTGACAGATGAGGAGGAGTTTAGTGAAAGAGGACTGGACACATTCAGAAAGCTAAGAACATTATGTACATAATTCATGAAGGACACAGGCTACAGGGAACAGAAAGAAATTCTGTATGGTTTAAGGCTAGATGTAGAGTCAGTACAAACGCTAATTGGAAAAGACATCAGGAAGAGGCTATAATTCTCATAAGCAGTGGGATTTTGACTTTCTCATTCTGCATTCTCATGTTAATGATGGGGGTATTTTCTCACTAAGCAGATCCAGTTGTCACAATGTCCAGTATCCAGATGTAATCCCTTCCCTTTTCTCTTTTCCTGGCTCTTAGCACAGTATCAGCATCTAGCTAGTGCTCAATTCAAGAAAACAACATTTCTGCAGTTGGTGGATAGTTTCTAAGGAAACCCAGTGGATTGTGTCCTTATGAAAAATGCTTCCACTGAGAATAGGCTGGATTTGTTTATTACCTGATGAGGAGGAGGAGGAGGAGGAGTTGTATATCCTTAGATAGTTGTAGTTAGTTATACAAGGGATTTCAATTCAATATGCTAATTTGCATGGACAATTCAAATTGCATGGACAATTCAACACATATATATATACATATATACACATCTATATGTATAAAATATATACATATATGTATATATGTGTACATATGTATATATATTATACATATAGATGTATATATATTATACATATAGATGTATATATATATATACTGTGTGTTTCTGCTCATTTTAGATAAAGATCAATAGATCACACACACATACATATCACATTTTCTTGATCCATTTTGGATGGTTTCTATAACTTGGACATGATGAATTGTTCAGCAATGATAGCAATGAACATAGGTGTGCAGATGCCCTATTGTATCCTGACATGAAATCTTTTGGATAAACACCCAAGAGTGATATCAATGAAGCATGTGGTATGAGAGGAATATGCCAAAAATAGTAAGTTACTTTTCCTATAAACATTACATTATGAAAAGATTTTGGTTTCCCTCTTGGGAAGTCTACAATATCTTCACAATTTCAGGTTCCCATTTGCCCTTGGATCATTAGCTATCACATCTAAGATGTTTGAATACCTTATAGAGAGGCCCACATGGCAAGGAACTGAGATACACCTATGTGAGCATGCTCACTACCAACACATCTGAGGGTGAACCTGGATGTGGACCTTCTGACATACCACCAGCCACACAGGTAAGCTTAAGAGGAAGTTCTCCAACCCCTCTTGAGTGTGATTGAAAGTTCAGAAGAGATCCGGAGTCTAAGTCACTCAACCAAGGTGCGTCTAGATGCATCAGGTGAACACAGGAACTTTGAGGTAACATTTGTTGTGTTAAATCACTAAATTTGGTATCATTTTCTTTGTAGCAAGAGATATGAGTATGCTCTAATAGCACTATCTCCATCTCCCTCTCAGAGATGGGTTTCTGGTGTATTTTCTTGTATAAATAAGCTTTTGTGATCACATTCCTGACCACTTGTAATAAGCCAGTGGTCTTATTGCCCTCCCAGAAATAATAAACCTGTTACTTTGGTTCCATTTACTTGATTAAACCCTAGAATGATTCTACTTGAACCTCAGCATGCACGGTTGAGTTCAAACTGTTCCCTGTCTCCAATCTTGGACACACCAACCTTCTAGCTAGACAAGGGACCTTTATCTGCCTAGACAATCGCAATCACAAATGTCAACAGAAAGATGCATGTAGTTGAAATATTCTCTATTTCCATATGTAATCTTCAATGGACACATGACATGACTTGACAAATAATTGTTAAATTTGCTCTATACACTGTCCAGGTGGGAACAAGTGGAAAAATGTACATTGCTCAGGGAACATTGAGTTTTTGGCAGAGGATTTTTGGCAGTTTATATAACAATGTTGATTTGAAGTCAGTGGTTTTATGTAAAAAAGATGTTAAGACCTTGTAGGATGTTAAATATTTACATAAAATTATGCACAGCTAAGAAAAGAAGGGAAACATAAAATACAAAATGATGCTTCTACAAGTTATTGTTTGCTTGCTTCCTACGATATTTTGTTGTTGTTATTGATTGTGGGGCTTGAACTCAGGGCCTGGGCACTGTCCTTGAGCCTCTTTGTGCTCAAGGGTAGCATTCTACCAATTAAGCCACAGCACCACTTCCAGTTTTTGAGTGGTTAATTGGAGATAAGAGGTTTGGGGGGATGTTTCTGCCCTAAGACTTTTTATTTTTTGGTCGGTTGTGGGGCTTGAACCATGGGCCTGGGCGCTGTCCCTCAGCTCTTCAGCTGAGATAGGCCACAGCTCTACCACTTGAGCCACAGTGCCACTTCAGGTTTTCTGGTGGTAAATTGGAGATAAGAGTCTTCATGGATTTTCCTGCTGGCTTTGAATCACAATCCTCAGATCTCAGCCTCCTGAGTAGCTAGTATTACAGGTATGAGCCACCAGTGCCCAGCCCTGAATTTTTAATAGCTTCTGTGTCCATATTTTCATAATTACGCAGCCACTGATTATACATATTACATACCTAAGAAGTATCAGGGTATCATAGCTACAAGAAAAAGAGAGGTAAGGAAGAGAGGAGACTTTGTACCTCTGTTCCAGATGATCTTGCTCTGAAATGCAGTCAATGGGAGCTGAAGGACTGACACCCTCTACTGTCCTCAGAGCCACTGCTGAGATGCCCACCAATGGGGATGAGAAATTTAGCAACATGGAGGTGGTTTGGTTGAAGAGGGTATTTGCATGATGGGTCACATTAATAACCAGTGGATTGTGCTCGCACGACAGTTCATGGGTTCCTGGAGAGGCATAAGGACATGAATAATATTTTAGAGGCATTCATCTAGAAGCATGCTTCCATGTCTAGTGTTCATTTTATCTACTCAATAGCTGTGTGATGCAGGTACCGCTCCAAACAATATCAGAGATAGACTAGTGGCTCTGAAGATAGAATTCTCATACTCACCAAGAGAGTGGTTTCCTCCATTGACATCAATCAGGTAAAGGGTCACAGTTGGTCGCTGATGCTCCCCAGGGGCCAGGCCATCAGATGCCAAGAAAATAAAAACTGCTGTGGCAAGTCCTGGCCTATTGAAACACACCTAAGCACAAGCACATGCATGGAAGAATCATTATGTCATAGGCAATTAAGATATATGCTATCCCAGGCCTATCCTTCCAGATAGCTTTCTATTCATAAAGTATGGTTCCTTTTCCTTCCTTCCTTCCTTCCTTCCTTCCTTCCTTCCTTCCTTCCTTTCTTTCTTTCTTTCTGTGTGTGCACAAGTACTAGAGCTTGAACTCAGGGACTCATGACCTTGCTTGGCTTTTTGATTAAAGGCCTCAAGGCTACTGCTTTACCACCTGAGTCATAACTCTATTTCAAGCTTTTTGGTGGTTAATTGGAGAAAGGAGTGTCATGGACTTCACTTCCTGGGCTGGCTACAAACCTCAATCCTCAGGCTCTGTCTTCTACACAGCTAAGATTTGGGATTACAGGAGTGAGTTTACCAGTGCCTGGCTTCCTTTTCCTTTACAAATGGAATATATGAATATGTATATATTCTATCTTATATACAATTACATAATATAGTTTTATATTCTTTATTATATATATATACAATTACACACACACACACACACACACAGAGTGGCATAGAAAAGTATCCAAAGTAGCATCAAACACTGAGATGGGATGGGAAGAAGATAATTTTCAGCTACTGTGGTTCTATCTTTTTTTGAAACTTGCTTACCACAACTGTTTATTTTAGTTGGACTTGTCATTCTTTAAACTTCTCAAAATAATCATTCGGAAAGAACATTGCTGGAGACAATAAGCCACCACTGAGCTCGTCAATACCCCGTTTCCACTCAAGTGAGAGCAGTGAACAAAATGATCGCCCAGCCAACATCTAAGTTAACAAGCCAAGTTGTGAACAGCCTCAACTTCTGAACTGTTAAACCTAGTTTTCCTTCTCCATCTCTCTACATAACTCCTCTAGGCCCCCATTTTTCTCAGTGTCTCATTTAACATGCGAATTACGACATAGGAGAAAGACTATTGCAGAATCCTCTGGTTCTGGGATTAAAACCTTGACAAACTGCTTATTCCTTCCTGTTTGCCTGGTGTCCCAGGCTTCCCCTATGCCTGACTGGTAAAGAAATCAACACAGAGACAGAAAAATTCAGTTGTTTATAAGAAGTATTCTATGTGGTTAGGCTGATTAATACTATACCAAAGTTTCAATGTAAACTATGAAAACTTTGTCATGGAAATTCATCAATAGAAAATGAAACTTATGAGACTCATGTATAAAGTAAAGCTTTTATTCTACAAGCCAAGTTTAAGGATCCAGACCTTATTTTCCATGCTATATCTATTTGATGGAGTATTTCTGATTGTTGAATATTACTCCTAATTTCTGTTGAAAATAACTCCAACTTTTCCTACATAGGTGCTGTATTCTTAGAAACTCTATGTCTATTTCTCTGGCTTTTTCTCAGGTTCTAAGGGTGATGTGGCTCAATGAAATCTGTTCTGGGTGTAAAAGCAGGGTCTGACTTCTAATGGCAGGGACGACCTTGCAAGTGGGCAGCAGGAGAGTAAAACATGTTTTCTACTTTAACAAGCATTCTTTTTTATCCACAGACTGGTGTTTCCTGAGTCTTGGCAGTGTGTTTATAGTGTCCATTACACTGCTAGCTTAATTAGGGTGATTTTATGATTTCGGTGGTCAAAGCAACACAGCTTTCTCTTCTTCCTCCCTCCTTTGAGGGAAAAACCAGCCACACACAAGGTATCTTCACCCTGTCCCTTCCATTTCTCCTCTTTGAAGTAATAAATATCCCTCTAAAACTTAAGAGACTTCCAGACCCATAGATTATGGCATCAATATGAAGTTCTCTGTGTCTGGCTGGGTCAGGACTGAGCATGGAATGAATACTCGGGAAACCAAGAGCCCAGCTGTGGACCCCAGCAGCAAATGACATCAAAGCCCCCAGGGAACTCTCATAACTTCTTCCTTTCCATATACCACAAAAGAGACCTGAGCACTAGAAGAAATTCTGGATCATTTCTTGAGACAGGGACACACAACTTCCAAACAAGTACCTGGTGTCTTTACCTCAGTATGTCTCAGACCTAAAGAGCAGGGCAAATTCATGTCTAATGGGAGAACTCAATCTTTCCCACATTCTGTTGGGTTCAAAAATAGATACCACTCACTCCAAACTAGTTAGTAAAAGTGTGCTGAGAGCCCAAACCTTTCAAGTCATTCTGTATCTCCTGGTAATATTCTCCTTTGTTCTTTGCCTCTGAGTACCAAATCACCTTGCTATCTTCAATGGTTGTTTCTCTGGGCCATGATTTGTGGGGAGATATTTTATAAAGCAAAGCTTCAGTAAGAATATAGGGGCAGAAGAATGTTTGCTACACAACACAAAGACACACATGCATTGGATCAAGTAAATGGGAGGCTGAGTCTTGAACATCTCATCCAGGACTGATTCCTAAGATTATGACATACATTAACACTAGGAAAAACTGGGATTTATTTTCAACAGACACTAGGAATGATATGAAGCTATCAGGAACAAAGCCAAAGTAGAATTACTACATCCAACAAGCCCAGTGGGATGAGTCTAGTTTCATTCTCAGTTGAACCCAAGCACATCCCATAATAACGATGGTATGAGAAGATGTAAATTCTCTCCCACAACTACTGGCAACTGAAACTGAGGTCTGTTGAAATCTCCCCATATATACATTATATATATTAGGTACCCAAACAGGGGTTAAAGGAACTGCTCTGAGTTTAATTCTTAAATGAATATATCTTAGCTAGATAAAGCTGAGAAATCCTTTCTCCGGTTAGAGCTTGAGGATCTTCTCAACAATGAGAAATAGAGAAACTAATGGTTAGTAAAATTAGAAGTTTATTTCTTCTGAAAGAGTTTTAAATATTGAAGTAACAATTATATATTTAGAATATATTTAATGTGTTCATAATATATTATATGCAATATATTACATAGTTAAATAATCACATATTATATATTATATGTAATATAATATACAATTATTATATGTAATATATTATATTGTAATATTATATATCATATATTATATGATATATAATATATGCTGAATGGTATATACAATATATAACATATATATTTATATATAAATGGCCCAAACTATTTTTGCTATATATGGGAGAATGAATTTCATGTTCTTATATGTGAAAGCAATTAAGTAGCTTGGTCAGAAAATTTGGCAACTGGAATCTCTTCTACTTTACATCTTTGTCACCCTGGTCTCTCAAGCATGACCCATGAAGTGCAATAGTTATAGGATTCCTATTTAGGACAGAGATCACCAAAACATCCCAGGGTCTACTTAGACCTGAGATTTGCACCAAACACTTCATGAGAAAAATCCTAATGAATAGAAAATCAGAAAGACCATTTGATTTATGTGTAACATTTTCTTATTTGTTTTAGCAAAAATACACTATAAAACTATTTTGAACATGTCTACAAAGCAAAGAAACTATGATTAGATTTCAAAAAAGAGGCAAGAACTTTCAAAAAATCAAATGAGCCTGAAGTCTAAGGAATGGTTCCAAGACAGAGTGATTGTCAGTAAAAGAAAGAGAATCTATCACAAAGTAATTTGAAACACAGAAAAAAAAACCCATAAAGGAGTAATATCATAGGGAGATAGACAAATTGATATGGTAGAGACAGATGATTGATCTTTAACAATTGATAGAGATCTGGAGAAATGTGTGACAGAGGTAGTTAGATGTTGATAATAAAGTTAAGCAGAGATGATATTGATGCTAGGTAGCCAGATAGGAATGTAGATAGATGGCAGATAGACAGGCAGGCAGGCAGGCAGGCAGGCAGGCAGACTGACAAACAGACAGACAGATAGATATGGACAGAGATTTGGGAAGAATCAGCTATTCACGCACTTGCTTTTTCATTCGAAGACTACACCTTAAAACCCAGCTTAACTACTGGCCACTAGTGAAGTTTAAGAATAAAAAAAAGTCTCTCTAGGCAAGAACTGTTTAGGCTTAAGAAATCCCTCTCCAGCTTGCCTGCTGGGCACTGACATACTCAATATGTACCCAACCCAAGCATTTCAACTTCCAGGTCATCCTTTGTGGTGGTCACTGGATAACAGGCCCTGACACTATACCACAAACTTGAAAAGAATCTTCTCTGAGGTTTTAAAATGTGTTTGCTTAGTTCTTGGGTTGTTGTTTTTCTGTGCCTTTCCACTGTTGCTCACTTATGGCACTTCCTGATTCCAGAGGGTAAAGGGAGGCCTTGGACAAGAGAAGGCAGATACTACATTCTGTTTGCACTGGGGGATTTCATGCTTTGTGGGAGCTTCCTCCAGCAAGCGCAGTGGATTTCGATTCCTACGGGAGATTTTTGAATTTTACTGTCTTCGGGATACCTAGATTTTGTTATATAGGATTCTGAACAAGGATTCTAAAAGCGAAAATGAATGTCTCCTACGTAAATCCAAGAGAGAAAGCTAGATTTTCCCATTGTAATATTTCTCCTTATTTTTTTTGGATGGCACCAGTGTTTTTAATTTGAGGTGAGCAGGAAAGCAGATTCTTTAGAAAATTTGTTGATATTTGAGACGTCTTTCCTCTTCCTCCTCAAAAAGAAAAAAAAGTCATTTAAACACTTAGTCGTGAAAGTTTTGTGCAGTTTTAAAGAGCTTGAGAGATACTTTTAATAGCCACATGTAGTCCAATTAGAGTCATCAGGTATTAGAATAAAGATACTTGTGCTATTGGTTCAACCATGTACTTTATCTATAAATAAAAATAATCATAAGATTTGGGCAATTTTATATGTCACAGCCTACTAATATTGTTACTTTTGTAGATTTTAGAAATGTTCCCAAAGTAGAGATTGACTTCTGAAGTTCCAGAGGTTCTTACCTAAATTCCAAAGTTACTAGACAATGGAAGGGTAAGTGGCAATCAATCTTTGTGAAAGTTAGCTTGGTTATTTCCAGGTTTTAGGATATAAGTAAAAGCAGACCTGGGTTTCACGGCCTATTCAACTTCCTTCCCAAATCAAAGCCTCTGTTCTAGTATTGATCAAAAAGCAGATGACTTTTCTGCGCCATTCTTTCACAGTACAAGGAAGTCAAAAAACTCCATGAGTTTATGACTACTACTGCGCACGGGCTGAGAGTCAAAAAATGTATCATTTGGCAGATCGGTAGAAGAGGTTTGAATCAAATCAGGTCACAGGCTCCGGAGCTTGTAAGTGAGTTTCCTCATCTGTGATTTTAGCTATCAAGAGCCAGCCTGCAGAGATTGTCGAAAGAGATTATGAGATGTAGAAATTGGGTGAGAGGGGACAGGACCATATTTCATAACTGTGGCACTCAGTACACAGCCAAGTCTTTCTGGAAGTTGTGCTTAAAGCAAACTTGATCTTATGAAAGATTATGCCACTTCCCAGGAGGTAGGGGGGAGGTAGGCAGTGATTTTATGGTAGGGGGAAAATGGTACAAAGTAAGATACCTCCAAGGCCCTCCTAGATCCCTATGGCACTATGGCATAGGCCTCCTTCCCAGTCCCTCACACATGTGGACATCACTGCACATTTTCAACCAACTTACTGCATGCAATACTTCATCTCAGACCCTGGATCCTGGGGAACCCCCTTTTTAAGATCAAACTTGAAAAATTGAGAAACCATGTTAAGGACTATAGCTGAAGGAGGTCTTCTTCAACATAAGAATGCATAACACAATCGTTTAACTAGGGATACAGGTGGACCCATTGCAACAATGAGATGTACAAGTCGTTATGTGGAAAAACAAACTTTACGACTTTGGCCGGGTAGGGATAGGAAGGGGAAACAAAGGAAGAGGCAACAATGCTTGATAAGAAATGTACTCATTATCTTGCCCATGTAATTGTAACTCCTCTGTATGGTATTTTCACAATAAAAAAAAAAGAAAAGAAAAGAAAACACCATGAAAAGAAAAAAAGAATGCATAACCAAGGAGAGGGATGAGCATATCCCCAAGCTAGCAAATGCCCATCCTGCAGGAAAAATACCACTTTCTCATTTATTAGTGAATTTAGTGTCTGTGAAATTGCCATACTAAGGACTGGCAAAAGCTTCCACATGAAATCAATACAAAATTAATCATGTAGATTTGTGGCAATCCTATGAGTGTTTTACCATCTGGAAACGGATTGCTCAGTCACTGGCAATGGCCATTCTGTGTTAGAGCTAGGCTGGTCTCTGATGGAAAAGCCAATCACACACGAAGACATTTTTACTTTTTTCAGGATCCCCAAGGATCATGGGGAATCATAAATGTTAATATTCCTAACAAAAGATTTTCCTTGGGAAGCACAAGGACTTTTTAGAAATTGCCATCATGATGATAGAAATATCTTCAATTTATCATAGTAAATTTTCCTCCCTATTAAACAAAGAATTCTGTAGTTAACTAAATTTTCACTTGATGTATCTGAAATAATTTTGCATTATTCTGAACATCAACTATTTTGTGAATGATGAGATAATGGTCTTAAAGAGGCAGTGTTTCTCAAACTCAAATGCTCATCCAAATTGCCTAAGAATCTTGCTAAAATGCAGACAACATTAGTGCAACTGCAATATTGTAATATTAGCAGACTTTGACAACTGTTTATTAAGAAACATGTCTTTGAAGATATCAATAGATAGCATTATCTTTCTCCTTAGCAACAGGAACACTTAAGACTTTACTTTTGCTACTCATTGCATTTGTTTATTATCTTCTTTTAAAAATTCACTACCAAGCTTAAATCTAAATGAAAACCTGGAAGGAATCATCTAGTATAAACATCTCATTTGAAAGAAAATTGAAAAGAAAACTGATGCTCAGGGAGATTAGATGATTTATATAAAGGCTACTTGACTGGCTAATGACAAAAATAGAGATTACAATATTGTTCTTCTGAATGTATATGTTCTTCTCATTTCTAACCCACCTACTCTGTTACTCCATTCCTATAGTACATTCAAATAGCTCATATTGCCAGAGTTCTATGTAAGATCCCCACAGAAAAGGTCTTACAAACTTTTTTGGAATTTCTTTGTTTATTATGTTTTTCTATAAACAAAAATCCAAAGCAGACTTAATGTCTTTTACATATGCTCTTTTATTTTTTGCCAAATTATGAAAGCTAAACAGCCTCCTAGATGGTATAAACCATCTCTGAATAAGTGATTTACACCTGAATGATTAAAAATAAATTAGATGAGTTACCAGATTAAAAAAATCTCAAAGGACAATATCTGCCTAAATTTGATCATCTGATAAAATAATTTTAGTAGTAATATTTGCATATATTGCATGGATATATTTATACTAAATACCATTGACCACATATCTGAATTTTAAAGTAAACTGAATGTTTTAATTTTTACAATTCAATATTGTAAAAATATAAGAAACCACTTACATAGGATTGTGATAATTATTTTATAATGTATAAATATATTGAGATATAATCTGGTTATAATTGCAATTGTCACAAATCAGAAGCTGAGGCAGGAATATCATGTACCAAAAATTGAAGAAAGATTATGAGAAAAAAAGGAAGAAATAAAAGGAAGAAGATAATGAAATACAGATCAAGCAAATAGAGGAAATTAAGGAATGAATGAAAGAATTATGTGGTTATTTGTGTAAATAATATTCATATGGGAAAAATAGTAAGAGTAATAGAGAGTTTTTCATGAACTAATGCAGTGCACATTTTTATAATGGACTGGTCATTAATTCTTTTTTTTTTTTTGGTTCAGTTGCAGGGCCTGAACTCTGGGCCTGGTTGCTGCCCCTCAGTTCTTCAGCTCAAGGCTAGCACTCTACCACTTGAGCCACAGCGCCACTTCTGGCTTTTTTCTTTTTGCTTATGTGGTGCTGAGGAATTGAACCCAGGGCCTAATGCATGCAAGCGCTCTACCACTGAGCCACCTTCCCAGTCCCTGGTCATTAATTCTTGAATGAATAAAGACTCACAATTTATCTGCTTCTGAAAAGATATACCACCAAAAGGAGGAAAGAAAAAAGCAGCCTCTAATAATGCCCTACCTGGGCTGGGAATGTGGCTTAGTGGCAGAGTGCTTGCCTAGCATGCATGAAGCCCTGGGTTCGATTCCTCAGTACCACATAAACAAAAAATAAATAATAATGTCTTACCTGACATAATAAAAATATTACTATGCTTTGTTTTGAAAACATCAATGCTAGACACAAACAAAATGATATTTAAAATTCAAGATTTTAAAAAGGAATTGAGTAAAATTACCAATTTCCTAGAACAAACTGATAATAATATCTCTGTATGTCAAAATTTGTTAAATTTTAATTTAATTTAATTTAATTTTAATGTTAATAGTTTTTAAAAGGAAAAACTGAACAACAACAAAAAATAAATCAGCCAAGGATCCAACACAAGGAGCTAGAAAAAGAACATCAGTGTAAATCTATAGAAGCAAGAAACAAATAATAAAGATAAGGGTAGAAATCAATGAAATAGAGAAATAGAAGAAATATGAGAAAAGGAAAAGGTTAGAAAAGGTTAGTTGAATGCACTAGTCAAGTCTCATGTATAAATTGTTTAAATACGGATACAGGTGGACCCTGCAACAATGAGATGTACGAGACACTATGTCAAAAAATGAACTTTACAACTTTGGCGGTGGTGGGGAGAGGGGGGGAGTGTAGTCATGGAGATGGGAAGGCAGGGATGGTAGGGTAAAAACAAAGGAGGAGGCAACAATGCTTGAAAAGAAATGTACTCATTACCTTGCTCATATAATTGTAACCCCTCTGTATGGTATTTTCACAATAAAAAACTTATTTAAAAAGAATACAAAAGATGTGATAAATGGAAGAATCAGCGTATGATAAGCATTATGTCTATTGTTCTCATATCAACTCAGTTTCCAGAACATTTGAGTTGATTTTGTACTTTACTGTATCTGTAGCATATGCTTACACTATTTGTCCTCCACAATATCAGTGTAAACAAACCTACTACCATATATGCAACTTAAACAGTTCTCCATTCACTTTTGAATCTTCTACAGAAAACTGTGTTGGTTATGTAAAGGAGTGTTTATTAAGAGAAGATGTGGCTTTATGTTTTGTTTCATATTTTAGTTTTTGATGATTCTTTTTCCTTTATGCATGGTATATTTACATATATATCTTCAGGAGGGTAGGAATTCCAGGAGAAAATGGACACGGATGAAAGTGAACTATAAAACTCATGGGTAGAGACAGGAGGGGGAGATTGGGAGAGAATGAAGGAATGGAAGACACTCTATCAAAGGAAATGTACTCATTACCTGACTCATGTAATTGTAATCTCTCCATATATCACTTCTGTAATAACAACAAATTCATAGTTTTAAAAAGTGGATGTTGTCATGGAATGGAATATTGTTAGTATTTGCTGGAATCACAGAATAGAACAAGAGTTAGCAAGCTATACGTCCATATGTGAACTCTGACCCACTGCCAATTTTTTATAGCTTATGAGCTAAATTTATTTGCATTTTCAAACAAAATGATATGAATAATGTGAGAAACCACCTAGAACTCTAATTTCAGTGTTCCTAAGTCTAATTTTATTGGATCGTGGCCATACCCATTCATGTACATATTTCTTGGCTACCTCCACACTAACAGCAATGTTCAGTAGCTGTGACATTGGTTATTGACCCACAATTCTAAAAATATTTCCTTTTGTAAATCTCTCTTCACAAAAAGTGTTTCAAAACCATTATATAGAGTAGAAGGACCACAGGCTTTGGAAAAACAATTTCAATTTTTGTCCTATCTATATCTGTATTAGCTATATTACCTAAAATACTTAGTATTTGTGGGTTTTTTTAAAATGAGGGAAATCATATTTCTCTTTTTTCTTTTTTATTGTTATTATAAAGGTGATGTACAGAGGGATTACTGTTTCTTAAGTCAAGTAATGAGTACAGAGAGAAATCATATTTTTTCTAGAGAATTTGTGGGAGAATTCATAATAAATAAGTGAAATTCAGTCCATTTCAATAAACAGATTTCCTCTCCATGAACAAAGTATTCTCATCTTCAAAATCCAATCAACCTCACAATATACTCACTGCTAAGGATTCATATTCAGTGTTTGGCTGTTGAATTCAAACAAAGGGCAGAAATTATGGTTAACAGACATCAGGCTTTATGCAGCAAGGTTTTCCAGGCAATGGTCCATAATTTGTAACTCATGTGGGAGAGGATGCTGGTATTTAAAATACTGAGAGCATGTGGTAGTTTCTGTTAGGATTGCTAACCAGTCCAGTCTGAGTGAGACCATTCATTTCAAATTGGAGACAGTTTAGAACAACCATGAATATAAACATGAACATATGATTTTGCATATGTTCACTGCCTCCCTATGAACCAAACAACAAACAGTGATGTGGGCATTTGCTTCTCACACGGCTTCATGTGATGTCTACTGCTTAGATCCTAAGAGCTTCCTGGAAGAAATCACGCATCTGTTTGTTGGTTTCTCACACCTAGAGTTTATAATAAGCACTTAATAAGCCCTGCAATCCTAATCTACTCTTTTAAAATGAATGATGGGAATACAAAAGAGGTTTGGTTTAAGGGTGGCCTAAGTGGTGGGGGAAAGAGTGGTGGGGGGTGGGGGTGGGGTGGGGTGGGGTGGGGGTGGGGTGAATATTGATGACGTATTCTATATACATCTGTGGGAATGGAACAAGGGAACCTTTTGAAATCCAGGAAGTGAGAAGGGGGATGAGAGGGAATGATTGAGGGATGGGTTTGATTAAAGTCCAGTGTATACATCCACACACATGTTATTATGAGATCCCTTTGTACAACCAATGTATGCTAATGAAAAAGGAAAGAAAAAGCCAGGTGAAAGTGGCTCACGCCTAGAATCCTAGCCACACAGAAGACTAATTAAGGTTCAAAACCAAGCCGGAAAACACATCCAAGAGACTCTTACCTGCAATTAACCAGCAAAAAAACTGGAGTGGAGGCATGGCTTAAGTGATTGAGTACCAGCCATGAAAAGTTTAGAAGAAATACAGCAGAAGGCAAAACATCTTTTTATTTTGTCAATTTCCCAGAGGTTTTAATTTGTGTTCTTGCTTATCTTTTGCCCATCTCCAGTCCTTCATTCTGGACTTGGCATATTGGAAGTACTTGATGAACTTTGATTGGTGGAACAACAGACAGTAGAGAATGTAAATGGGATTAGAATCAAGAGGGCAAAACCTGAACTTCAGGTTCACCATCTTATTCTTTGGAGATAGAAAAGGCACTGTGAGGGCTGGGAAGGTGGCTCAGTGGTAGAGCGCTTGCCTTGCAAGCCGGAGGCCCTGGGTTCGATTCCTCAGCACCACATAAGCAAAAAGAAAAAAGCCGGAAGTGGCGCTGTGGCTTGAGTGGTAGGGTGCTAGCCTTGAGCTGAAGAGCTGAGGGACAGCGCCCAGGCCCAGAGTTCAAGCCCCAAGACAGGACCCAAAAAAAAAAAAAAAAAAGAAAGAAAAGGCACTGTGAATCATATATACACACACCTATGTATATTACTTTCTTCATCTATAAAACAGAAGAACACCTAACTTGTGAAATGTTTGGGAATTGTAGGGATTAAAAACCAGGCAAGAAAATGCATTTTGTAAGCCATAAATGCCTGTAAAATGTGTTTAATATTTCAGTTAACAAAAAGAATTTACACTTTATATTATTTAAGAAGATTCTTACAGTCTATTCAACTCAAGAAAAAAATAAGAAAAACTAAGGGAATATCATACCCCAGTAAATAGTGAAATAAAATGCTAGAAGTCTTGAGGGGCAGGGTAAGTAATATTTTATTAAATGAAAGAACTTGGAAAGATATTTGCAAGGTGAATGTTTTCCAGTACTGTTATTTCTCTCATGTGCAATCAATTTCACTCTGATCCACAGCATACAAGTCATATTAGTGTATCAAATTAAGGTTAAATTACAGTGAAAGGAAGAATGAAGTGTCAGAAATCCTAAACCTCAAAAAACTTTTTTCAAAGGGAAAGAAATTCTAACTACAGGGCTGGGAAGGTGGTTCAGTGGTAGAGTGCTTGCCTTGCATCATGAGGCCCTGGGTTCGATTCTTTAGCTCCACATAAGCAGAAAAAGCTGAAGTGGCGCTGTGGCTCAAGTGGTAGAGGGCTAACCTTGAGCTGAAGAGCTGAGGGACAGCACCCAGGCCCAAAGTTCAGGCCCCACAACCAACAAAACAAAAACAAAAAAATTCTAACTAGGTTATTTTTCAAAATTACTTTCAAATTTATTTGGTACAATGTGCGGGTTTTGAAATCTATGTTTTATTAATAGATTTTTACATACTAATGTAACTTTCAAAGATATTGTTGAGTTTGTTTTCCTAGGATTATTCATAAGAACACATTATTACCATAAATATATAAAGTAGTAAATTGATATATTATTCCAGTTGAAAATGTCTGCTTCCAGTTATGATAGAGTTATCTTGTAGTAGAACAAGCACCGCTGACAAATATAAATGTAAAATGTGAATTACATAAAAAAGTAATAATACTTGGAAGCATTTGAGAACAATCAAGACTCAGGATCTAAGAGCACAATATCTCAAAAGGAAAGAAACAACATGAATGGAATTTAGCATTCTGTGCCTCTGAGATACACCTCCTCAACTATGCAGACTAAAAGTATAGAAAGTCTAGCAAAAATTGGCTAGAGAGAAGCCAACAACCATTGGCAGACACATTCAGTTGAGAAAATAGAAATTGCATCTCAGAGATCCCAAAGTGGAGGGTCCAATTCATGCTGTTCATGCAAACCTCAGAAGAGCAAGGCCTTGGAAGAAATCTATCAAGGACCACACAGAACAAGAGCACAGCTTGAGTTTCTTGATTACTTATTGGATTAAAGTGACCTTCCCCACATCTTAATATGCATCAGATGATCATATTGAAAAAAATAGTATTAACTGGAACCTGTTCAGTGTATTCATTGTCTGATATTCAATGAACACATCATTTCTTTATGAACCAAATGAATAACAACTAAAAGAAAATAAAAACTAAAAAAAAGCTTAGATCACTAAGACATTAGTGCCACGAACTTTAAAATTAGTAAGATTAATATATTTTAAACTGATTACAAGATAGAACATTTCAAACAAAATAAGTATAGAGAAAATTAATTTGGTATTACTAGAGAGAAAATAAGGTATTTCTTCATTTAAAGAGACAAATTACAGACAGACGAACTCTTAAATTATATACTCATAGTTTCCAATTTATACAGTTCTTGTTTCCACAAAAAAAAATAGCAATCTAAGGGTTGGGAAGGTGGCTCAGTGGTAGAGTGCTTGCCTTGCATGCATGAGGCCCTTGGTTCGATTCCTCAGCACCTTATAAGCAGAAAAAGCCGGAAGTGGGGCTGAGGCTCAAGTGGTAGAGTGCTAGTCTTCAGCTGACAAGCTGAGGGACAGTGTCCAGGCCCAGAGTTCAGGCCCCACAACCGACCAAAAAATAAAAAACAACAACAACCAAAAATAGCAATCTACTTTATTAAATATGTCTCTCAACAAGAGGATTCAAGTTTCAGTCGGTAAGGTACTCATTGCAACTGCTATCCTTTCAATTAAAAAAAAAATACCAGGTGTTAATCATGACTATGATCAAGTTTACCACTTGTTTCAGTGTCTGCTATTGGCAGGACACTAGTTATCAGCTAATTTGAGCCACACAGACACAGTAAAGTATGTAGCCATGTCATTTCTGTTTCTCTAGTGATAAATCTACATGACAATCCACAAAAAAAAAAGGATGTCAAAGGAGGTAACTGAGCAAGGCTGAAAATGAGGCAAAGAAAGGATAAATGATCATTCCTGAAGTTAAATTTAGTTAATAGTAAACAGAGTTGCAGAATAGTTAACAGAGAATGGAGACATCAGTGCCACCAAAGCCAGAGAACCTCAATGGAGGGAGGTTCCTTGGTCATCTTTAACGAGAAAAGGAGTCTTGACAAAAAGGATGAAGATGCCTTAGAGGAAGTGATACCAAGTAAAAACTTCCTGTCACTCAATCCTCAGGGACATTTCACAACAAAGGGAGAATGAGGGATAAAGTGTTAGAAGCTGATAATAAGCTCAGTGAGGAATAAGACAATTCCTAGAGACATAAAAAACTTGCCTGGTTTGTAACATAAATCAGAAAGAGAAAAAGGCAAGCAATGACCAAACTATTCTTGGCATCTTTTCTATGTACAAAGGAATGAAATACTTTAATTTTGCATTTTCTTTATGTTTTCAATTAGTGAGGCAAGGAGCTATAAGAATTACTGTTTGCTTCATTTGCCTACATATGTTTAACTAAAAATAAGAGCATTTGGCAAAAAAAAGTTAGAAGTCATGAAACATTGTAATGTTTCCCATTGTAAACATTTTCTTTGCATGGTTTCACCTTCATAGTCATTTTGTGGTCCTACTCTCCCATGTAGAGGACCGCCTACATAAGTATTAATATGCACTGAAATTTATGAATCCAAAAGCAACAGAAGCAAAAGAAAAATAAACAAATCCAAGTTTATGATGGGAGAATATCTTTGTAAAGCGATGCAAAAAGAATTAGGGAAAATATATACATAAAGTATCTATATTTTATATATCATCTATGATATAGGAAATAAAAAATGATATTCAAACTTGTCCTATCAAATATAAAGATCAGTGTAGCATCTAACAATTGCAAATTACACATTACTTGTACATGTAAACTTGTTGTTACTCACATTGACCATATGCTCATCCATACCCATGTATTTTCAAGGTTCAACAAATTTCAAAGCATTGAAATACACAATAAACTTTTGACCAACATATATCTGTAAATAAAGACAAAAGCTCCGAACTCTAAAAATATCTGTAAGTTAAACAGCCTACTAACAATTCATTTAAGAGTCAAGAATGAAATCACAATAAAATCTTGAAAGTATGTGTGAACTGAATAACAACAAAAATAAAATGGGAAATGTGGGATATTGCTAATGTCATGCTTAGAAGGAAACTGAGTGCCTTTGGTAAGTTGAGTGTTTATGTAATTTGTCCTTTTTAAAAATCTTAAACTTACTACTGTTAAGTAAAATTGACCTCTCAAAGTGTTAGAAAAATAAAAGCAAGTGAAACCCAAAATTAATACATGGAAAGAAATAGTAAAGATCAAGGTGGAAAAATTACTAACTGGAGTCTCATATACAAAGGATCAGTGAAGCAAAATTTTGGTTCTTTGGAAATATAAATAAAATTGACAAATTCTTAGCTAAACTAACAAATGAAAGAAAAGACTCAAATTAATACAACTAAAGTGAAAAGGATATTGTAATACTTGCAATGAAATGCAGAGAATCATTAGGAAACACTTCAAAAACTTATATTCCTATAAATTTGAAAATCTAAAAGAAATGGATGATTTTCTAGACACATCTAACCTACCAAAATCAAGCCACAAAGATATAAGTAGCCTAAAAAGATCTATAATTAGCAATGAGTTTGAAGGAGTAAGAAAGAATCTCACAGAGGAAAAATCTGAGACCAAATATATTCAACTATGTAGACTCAAGGCTGGAAGTATGGCAGCAAGCACGAGGCCCTGAATCACAACTCCACTGTCATCATTTTTTAAACATTGAAATATCGGGGGGGGTGGGGCTGGTGGCTCATGCCTTAATCCTAGCTACTCAGGAGGCTGAGATCTGAGGATCGCAGTTCAAAGCCAGCCTAGGCAGGAAAGATTGTGAGACTCTTCTCTCCAATAAACTACCAGAAAACTGGAAGTAGTACTGTGGCTTAAGTGGTGGAGTGCTAGCCTTGAGCTGAAGAGCTGAGGGACAGTGCCCAGGCCCAGAATGTAAGCCCCACGACTGACAAAAATAATAATAATAAGAAGAAAAGCCTTAAAATAACAAAATGTGATCTCTGACAAGTCATTGAATGAAGAACTTTGCATGCGTGCGCATGTGCACACATACACACACACACACACACACACAGTGACATACACACACCTCCACCATTTACAAAAATCAAGGCCACTTACTTCAAGCCATATCTCATCATTCTTTTTCCAGGCTAGCCTCCATCTGCTCAGTCTCTTTATCATGCGGTCTTTTCCCACTGGTAACATGGGGAAACCAGCCAGTTAGGGGCAGGTGCTTGGGTAAATCTGGATGGTATGATGTGCAAATCTGAAATGTAAGGTCAACCAAAAATCAGGTGTAGAGTATGAGTGATAAGTAAAGACAAACTCTCCTTTTATCAGGAAACAAACAAAAAAAGTCTCAGTCTTCTCAATGTAGAATAACTTTTCAATGTTTTCTCTTAGCATTAATAACATGATATGAGAAGTTAAAAAAACAAACAAACATACAATTTTCAGTCCACTATTGACCAAGAGATCTTGCCCAAAGAACAGCCCTGGCATATTTCAGGTAATTATTCCTAGGATCAGTCATTCTACTCTTTCTAACATGCTGGATAAATTCTAATCATGCAACTTTGGCTACCAATTGGAAGCTGCTGGCTAAGGAAGCTATTGGGCATTGGTCTGGGTTATGGTTTTCTTCTTCAAAGAAGAATAACAGAACTCCAGGAAAACTTTGCTTACTTTACTTTGGGAAGATAGATTAGACTAAAAACTACTTCAGAGAAGGGTCACTAACTGAAATCGCCCAACTTTCCTGTCTTCCAGAGAAAGATGCTATAATTTGGCTGAGAGAGTATGACAGAAAGTTACCTCATCATATCTAATTCCCCTGACTCTCTTGTTAATGAACTCCAATGTCCTTTAAGGTCACTACTGACATAATTGCCTCATCTTCACAGGGTTCCCTTACAAGTAAAGGGGAAGAAGTGAGCTTTACCTGACCAGTATAATGTGGGTGGAAGTCTGTAGTGTTGAGCTTCCAGAAAAGATGGCATTTTCCAAACAAAAAGGAAATGCTCAGCTGGCATATACTAATTTCTCTCTGACCTGCTAAATTCTTCCTCCTGGAAAGGCTGATTTCATGCCTAGTAGAGCAGAAGCCATTTAGGAGGAGGAGAAAAAAAATACTGCAAGCCAAGAGTGGAAGAACTGGAGTCCAAAAGACAGAGGGTTGTTGAGGAGATGCTTGAACCAAAGCAACAGCCTGGTGGTTCCTCAGACTCTTCTGAGAGGTTCCTTAGATCTAAAGTACAATGATTTCATCCTGCCTTGAATCAACCGGCAAGCTAACATACCTATGAAGGACTGAATTACCTACTGCTAGGAAGTGTGGAAGAGCGTATTTGGCAATGAGAAGCATCTGAAAGGTACCCAAGAGCCTTTAATCTTGTTTTAGTATTCAAGAATAATTTATAAATATTATTAGTGTCACATTGTAGAGTCTACAGAGGATTTCCCATCTATTTAGGAAGATGTTCAGGAGAAACTATCTAATGACTAAGTCTAAGAGTTCTACAGTAATAATTATTAAAGGTAGTTATCCTTTGATATTTAACACATACTTTACATCTCATTTGATCTTTATAATTTATCATTCCATTAAATACAAAAGATAATCACATATTCATTTACATATGAGAAATCTGGGGATTAGGGAGGTTTAGGGACTTGTCCAAGATGACATAACGGTAATGCTAGCAAATTCAGTGGTGTACCTCAAGATTTCTGAGTTCTTCCTACTTCTTTTTATTCTTTCACATTATATTCTCCAAAACAGAGTCAAGAGTAAGTTCTGATACATGTATTTGTAAATCCAGTTTGGGGATTCTGTGTATATACCCTAGAGTCAGCTAATGATCAAGGGTTCCTAGATGAAAGCCACAGAGATTGGGTGGGGGTAGGTATGGGTGATAGGATTTCAATGCCAATCCACAAGCTTTTCCACTAATATTATCTTGATCTGAGATCAGTGAGATTAAAGAAGAAAGAATGCCAATATCTGGAGAAAGATGCAAGCTCCCATTCAGCAACTAGTGGAATAACTTTTACAATCTTGTTTACAACCGTGACCCAATTCACCTGGCTTGACTTACCATGGAATGAGGCTCTCCTGTTACCAGGGCAACAGGGTATTCTTGTCTTCATGAGATGAGTAAGCCTGGGTGGCCCACTGATCCAAATACCCTTCAGGCGTGTGGAAGCCACAGTCTACAATGCTGGTTTCCTTCTCAAAGGGCTCACAGATTCCATCTCCTTCATACCTGTAGCAGAGGCTTGGCTCCCCTGACAAGAAGCATGTATTTTATTGGAAAATGTTATTACATTTCATGGAGGGGGGATAACAGCTGTGTTTACCACATTATTCCTCTAGCCCACCAAAAAGATCCTGTGAATGCCCACTAGCCCAATCCTTACCCCAAACACACCACACTTACAACTTTAAGGAAGAGGATCTGTTTTTTTTTTTTTTTAAACTGGGGAAGGGTTAAAATCCACCCACAAAATAAAGCTATAGTAAGGGCTGGGACTGGGAGAAGGGGATTGGTGAGGAAACCAGCTGCAAGATGGATAGAGGAAAAAAGTTAACAAGGCATCTAGGGAATGTTGGAGACGTGAATGAAGCAGAAAGAGGATTCAAATGATAAGTGTAATGTATTATGGTTTTTTTAAATTTCCTTTCTTGCTTCTTGAAATACTAAAATAATTGAGGAGTTTGTTCATTGAATTGTGTTTCTTTCCATCTCTCTTCTCACTGAATTCTATTTCTTTGGCTAAGTAACTGTTCCGAAAAGAAAACTGGAAAGCAAGGTTTGATTCATTGGCAAGCAACCTATTTGCTCCCAGGATACTTCTTATTAATCAGACATGGAGACTCATTTGCTTCAAGGTACAAATATTTATAAACCAAGTCTCCTTGTTTCCTATCTGCTTTTTGTTGATGGTGGTTGTGGGGCTTGAACTCAGAGCCTGCGTGCTGTCTTTGAGCTTTTCAGCTCAAGGCTAACACTCTGCACTTGGGCCACAGCTCCTCTTCCTCTTGTCGACTTTTTATGCCATAGATTTAAAACTGTTTTTTTTTTCTTTTCAAATTCATCTGAAAACAACAGACCACTTTAAAAATACATTTCAAATGCTTCCTTTGAATCTAATATTTTGAAAAATAATCAAATGGAACTATATGCTTAGCATAAAATGAATTCAGTACTCACTGAAAACAATGTCTTAGTGGTAGAACATTCCATGTTAACTATACCCAGTAAATAATTTAAATATACTCTTAAGTATAGTATTTAAGCATAGTTAAAATAATTTAGATATAGTCTTACTGGAGTTAGAGTCTGAGGAAATATGAGTCAAATTTCATGGGATCAAATGTGATAGAAAAAAAAGTGAAGTTTGTGCTTAAGTTAAATGAGACTTGATCTGGACAGCACAGTGTTTGGAGAATGTATGTTTATTTTCATTATGAGACCACTGTGTGGCTACCAAAAAAGAAAGGATGCAAACAGAGGTGGCATTAACAAATACTTCTGCACAGAAGAGGGAGGTAATCCATTCTGTGTATTCTGCATAGCCAAACCACATCTGCAGTATTAGATTCCTTTCTGGGCATTGACCATGAGAAACATGCCAGGTTGAGGTAAATAGGAAAGGGTCTGGAAACCTAATCACATGAGGGGATATTTGGATTGGAAAGGAAAATAATAAGGAGGCATTTCAAATATCTGAATGGTAGTCAAATAAAATAGGAAAAATGTATTCTCTGTAGCTTCAGATTAAGGAAAATGCTCTTAATTGAGCACAGGAAAAGCTGGATTCAGGGATGGATCTGCAGCAGCCTTGTTGAGTGTTCTTGGATGAGTCATTCAAATATTCTGAGCCTCAGTTTACAAACTGAAAAATGGGAGAAGTATCTATAACCAAGCCTTTTTGTTGTTAAAAAAAAAAGGTCTATTTCAAGGTGCATTTGTCACTGCTATGGTTATGTAAACAGAAGCTATAGAATGCCAAAGATTTTGCAAAAGTGCTTTCTAAAAGAAAGCAAAACTGAATGCTGAGTCACTGCTTGAAAGGAATAGGTCTCTGTCAAGCTCTTGGCACATGATAGGAACTGAATATGTGGTGAGACTACTGAATACATGGTATATTTGTGGGCATTTGTTCGTTAAATATATAGATGATATGTGGATGAATGGAGGAATGGATAGAAAATTGATGGATAAATGGATAGTAGAAGGATAGATAACTTGTGATGGATGGATGGGTGGATGGATGGATAATCAATGAAGAATGGGTAATGAAGAGATAGATGACGGGTGGATGATAGATGGATGGATAGAGCGGTAAACATTAAGACTCTGTGATTCTACTCTGCCCGTAAAGAGCAGGGGCATTTGTGTGTTCTGTACAATCTTGACATCTTATTCAATTATACATAATTATAATTTCTTACTTTAACGTACACTGTATAGATATTAAAGTATTTTCAAATGCACTGCTATTTGAAATAACTTTGACATGTGATTGTGGCCCACAGAATCATTTTGGTGTTTTAACCTGGAATAGAAAACAGTCTTCTGTTAAGAAAACTGATGGTGACAAGGCCCATCGGCACTGGGAAGAGTGCTATAGGCCAGGCCTTGGAGTTCCTAGAGTTTAGGGTCAAAGTCTCTTAGACACAACTTATTACCAGTGATTCTCCATGGCTAAAAAGAAAAGGACATTCCCTTCTGTCATTTTACATAATCTTACATATTAAATACAGATACCAGTTTGCCTTCACCCTGTCTTAGAGAACTTCCTTACTCAAATTTGTATTCTCAAATGTATATTTTGGTGCTTCACATGGGGACTCAAGAGAGATTTTTGGTAGCAGAAAGGTAGGCACAAATATAACCAAATGGTTTAAGATGAGCTCTTAGAGCTATATTAACTTGCATTTAATCCTAATTTTAACGCCTCCACCTAAATAAGCAAATATAAACGCTACAATCCTTTCCTACTTCGGTTTAGTTCACTCTTCACTAGGTAAGTGTTAAATGGGTTGATCTATGTGAGATAGTGATTGGGATACATCAAATGTTATCATCATGTTCATTAAGCTGTATGTTCTAGTATATCGAGAACTCACAAAATAATACACTGAGACATCTACAATTAAGGTAAATGGAAAGACTTTGAAAAATTATTTTAAGCAAAGCAAGCCAGAACAAAGAAACACTGGCTTCATGGTTTCCCTCATTTGTAATAACTAGAACATGGATATTCTTAGTAGAGGCCCACAATAGTTCAATAGCTATATACATATGACCATATAAAATGATCCTTATGAACTGAACTCCAAGAAATGGAAACAAGAGGTATATTTTAGTATTCTGTTTGCAGTCATTTCTCCTTTCTTTTCTTCCCCCCTCTCTTTCTTTCTTTCTTTCTTTCTTTTCTTTCTTTCTTTTTCTCTTTTGATGTATTCCCTTTTGTCACTGTTTTGGATTTCTGTACCCCTCATCTTGTATATATATCTGATTTGGGGAAAGGAAGGGTAATCACAGAAATGGTGGGACAAAGGGTGAATCCACGCAACAGTGATGCTCACTAGACACTATGTTGGAAACTAACTGTACAACTTGAGGGGAGGGGAGTCGGGGGTGAGTGGGAGAAAATGAAGAGGTGACCCTGTTCATAAAGAAATGTCCTCATTACCTTAGTGATAAAACTGTAACCCTTCTGTACCTCATGTTTATACCATTTTAAAAGGTATAATTCTAGGCAGGAACTCACACTCACCTACACAGTTGAAGCCTTCCTCTAGTTTACATGCCCTTGAGCATCCGTCTCCGTTCAACAGGTCTCCGCCATCACACTCTTCTCCCAGGCTTCTAGACATACACATACAAACACACACATAACAGGGTTGTTTTGGGGGTTTGTCTATGTATTTTTCAATGTGTTAAGATTCCTAATTAAGCAGTACATAATGGAAGGGTGGGAGCTAAGAGAGATGCCTTTATAGAAAACAAACCAACACACAGACGTTTGGGACGGGGATGTTCATTGCTTCTGGTTTTTTGGCTAAGATCAAGCCTAGGCTAAGGCTGTTGCTCAATGGCAGAGTAGCTGTCTAGGAACTTTTGAGTTCTATCTCTAGCACTGCAAGTAAACAAAACAAATATATAAATACACAGACATTTAAAAAGGTCCTATTTTAGTCGATGGCTGTATCTGGTGTGTGGTGGGAAGTCTAAGCAGTGTCTTAAGTGTCTTCCTGATTTGAAATATTTACAGAGTACCCAGAAAAGATCTGATACTATTTCTGGTAGAGGGTCAGAAGCATAAAAATGCCTTTTAACTTACTGATTAGTGGAGTTTTAGAAGGGTGATTTTATTCTTCACTTGGTTAAATGTATTAATAAAAAGTAATAACCCAATAGTTACAAAATCAGTAGCATTTCTATACTCTACTAATAGCCTATTATCTGAAATAGAAATCAAGTAAGCAATCTCATTTATAATAGCTACCAATTCAGAACATACCTAGAAACAAATTTAACCAGGAAAGTAAAAGTCTCTACAATTAAATTGTAAAATATTGATGAAAACCATAAAAGAGGACATACACATCACATCCCCACACAAAATAGAAAGAATCTATGTTCATGGGTTGGAAGAATCAACAATTGGAAGAATCCGTAATCTGCTGCTCCAATGGGATCCTTATCAAAATACCAATGACACTATTCACAGAACTAAAGGAAACCAGGTCTGGGAAGATGGCTCAGTGGTAGAGCGCTTGCCTTGCATGCCTGAGGCCCTGGGTTCGATTCCTCAGTACTACATAAGCAAAAAGAAAAAAAGCCAGAAGTGGCGCTGTGGCTCAAGTGGTAGAGCACTAGCCTTGAGCTGAAGACCAGAGTTCAGGTCCCCACAACCGGACCCCCCCCCCCCCCCCCCCCCCCCCCCCCCCGCCAAAAAAAAGAACTAAAGGAAACCATCTAAAGTTGATACAAAATGACAAAAATACCAAATATCCAAATAATCCTCAACAACAAAGTAGCCTACCCGGTTGTGCTTTTAATTCATTGTTTTTCCTTGGGTAATAATATTGAATTTGGTAAACTTGTATCTCCTTTTTGTATAACTATTAGGATGTACAAGCAGCTAGAATGTAACTTAGTTCTGAGCATCCTTCTAGGGTCCAGGTCGCTAACATTACTCCTTATTACCACCTGGTGGCAGCTATTATGTATTGCAGGGCAGAATTTTCTAAGAGCTGGATAACAAATGTCATTTTGAACCTCAAATTCTGAGTGGGTGAGTAAATATAGATCAAGGTAGGTAAGCTAGTTTACAGGGAGAGGAATAGAAAGAATTTTGCAAGAACAAAATAAACTTTGGTTACAACTCAATTTAGCTATTGAAAAATAGATGATGGTTACCATTTTTCCCCCAGTGGATATGCACTGAACTTCAGAATATTATTATAAAGACAGATTGATGGTTAAATAAATACATGAGAAAAATTATTTACATGAGTTAAAAGTTTGCTGTGGATACAATAATGTTATATATATATATATAAAGTGGTAAACTCGAAGTATACAAAATATTAAAAATAAGAATGACTTAGTTGAAGAATTTAAGGGAGAGTCATTTAATCCACCATGGGGAAAGCAGCTCAGATGATGGTATCTAGGATGATGAACAGCTAGATGAGCTTAAGGACAGGTTTATATAATGTGTCCATCTGCCCTGAATTTCCTGGTCTTAGTGATAATTCAGTATACACATTGGGAACAATTCCTGGCCAACTATAATGAAAGGAGCATGGCATGATTGAGAAATAACCAGAAGCAATTCTATCTTCATCCTGGTAGTGTTTACCGAAAAGCTGGAAATTGCATTGTAATTAATCTTTCTGGGGCCAAAGGAGCTGCTGACTTCCTCAATTTAAACACTTAGTTAATAAATCCACACAGTTAATTAAAGTATAGGTCATTTGGCTGATACTCTTCCAGCATTAGTTAACAAGTAAGTTTCTGTACAAATTTCTTCCCTGTATCCATCCCCGGCAATTATTCATTGAGGCCATAAAGTTGCCCCAAAGATCCAGCTAACCTAGGATGAGTTGTAAATCGAAGTGGATTCTTTCATAACTACAGATAATGTCAGTGACCTCTTAAGGTGATCATGCAAAGTCCCAGAATTTGTAACGTAGGTTACCCTTTCCGTTTCCAAACAAGTCAACTTCAAACTGGAGGCTGAGAGTC
The DNA here is from genome assembly GCF_019054845.1 of Dipodomys spectabilis. NCBI lineage: Eukaryota > Metazoa > Chordata > Mammalia > Rodentia > Heteromyidae > Dipodomys > Dipodomys spectabilis. The sequence continues at coordinate 17,224,798 of NW_024870696.1, forward strand.
TTAGACAGAGTGGCCTAACTCACACATTCCTACACACACACATAAGACTCACCCTGTGACCTTCCCATCTCCACAGTAGGGATCTCCATGGATGTGGTTTAGGGGAGGTGAAGCTTCTCCCAGTTCTCCTCCAGCTTCAGCTTGGACTTGGTACTCATACATCTGCCCAGGCGTGACCTCCCTGTGGAAATCAATTGGTTAATGACCATGACAGCCTCAAAGGGAAGCCTGCACTGGAGCCTTTGCAAATGGCTCATAGGAGTTTTAGAAGACAGTGATGGAGGACAGAAATGTTGAGCATGGTGCATTGTATGAAGTAAAAACCAGTGTTCCCCATACACTCCACACAACAGACATGAAATAAGTGCAGGGTGAGTTAACATTAAATATAACAGTCCTAGACAACCTAGGGAACTTGTATGAGTTTTAACTAAGCGAAAACAAGACAACCACTGAAAAACCAATGCTCTGTTTCTTAAAGTAATGAGAGAAATTGGAATTGAGGTTCAGAGTGGGGCTCAGTCTGTGGATCCCAGCTTTCTCATCTCTCAGGAGAATTCTTGTCTTGAAGAGATTAAATCCTTAAAGGTAAGAGCAGGTATCTTGTTGTAGGAGATTGAAACACTTTTCATTAATATGTGGGAGGGGCAAAATATTCCCAGTTAGAAATACATTCGATTTGTTTCTTCATAATTCCAGGAATTAAGCCCACTAACTATTTTCCCTCTATGTTTTTTGTAGCTATGAAAACCTGGAAGTGAGCAGTTGTAACGGTTGATATAAGAAATGGATTGGACTCAATAGAGCCCTAATTCAGTGATTGAGAGGAGACAGGAGAGACAGATAGTTAGCGGAGGAGAGGGATCAACAAGAGAGGCTGCTCGTTCCAAAGATAAACCCTGCCTTCATCTTACTTTTATCCCAGGTTTGCCCTAATTTAAAAAGTACCACCAAAGTTAAGCTAGGACGAAAGGTATTTGAAAGGACAAAATCACAATGGAGCTTGCCAAGTCGTTCTTTTCTCTAAAACTCTTCAAATCAACCGCAAAGCCTCCATTTGCTCACCTGGTATAACACACCCAGCAAACAGGAAATAGCTTGGGGTTTCCCAAATACCTCTATAAACCTCTAGGCTGGCTTTTAAGAAATTTTAATAGGAAAGTTACCTAAATATAAGAGACTTTTAAACTTCCAAATTAGTTTTCTTTTTTGAGGGAACAGCCCTCTCATGACAGTGGCAGATATTTCTAAAGCAAGCCCAATTTTATATCCTGGTCCTCTTTACAAGGTAGTTTCTCCAGGGCTTCTTGTCCAGCCGTGCATAAAAGTCTTACACTGTTCTTTGGCTGGGAAAGGATTAGATGGAAATGTCAGTATGTGTTTACTCTTCTTGGGATGGGAGAATCATAATGGCAGTTAGCTCAGGCATTCAATAATCTCTGAGTTTGTAAAAGTCAATGTGCTACTGAGCAAAGAGAATGGAAATGAGATTTTGTAGGAAAATTGGATTTTAATCCTGAGTCTGTCATTTATTTACCAGGTTAGGCAACCAAATAAAGTGTCTGTTTTCTATCTATAAACTGGGAAATTATTGGCCTTAAAAGTTTATGTGCAGGAATGAGGATATCATTAGGTAACAAATACCATATTAACTGCCTTACCAGAGAAGCTAAAAAGTGGTATTGTTACATATTATTTAATTGATTAATCCATCCATTCATTTATTCATTCCCAGTACTGGGGATTGAACTCACTGTCTCATATACTTGCCTGGCTTTTATGCCCAAGGTTGGCACTCAACCGCTTGAACTACAACTCCACTTCAGGCTTTTCACTTGTTAGTTGTAGATAAGAGTCTTACAGGCTTTCCTGACCTATCTGGCTTTGAACCTGAACCATGATCTTCAGATCTCAACCTCCTCCTGGATAGTTATGATATAGCTATGATTACATATGTGAGCCACACCAGCACACGACTTGCTTTTTTAGTTTTGTTTTTCATTTAAATTATCCCTGTGTTCCATCTTCCAATTTGAAAAAAAAAAGATCATTTTATTGCCCTCTCATTCTAAGGACGAAAGCCAATAGGGGAAGAAAAATATATTAGATCACAGGTAGGAATTTGCTTTACTTTTTGTAGTTGTGCTAGATTGCCAAAGGACCACTCCAACCAGGCTGTGCTTGCTGGGATTTGACTGCTGTGTTGCCCATGGAAAGGAACATTTATTTTGTTGCTCCTGGAATCTGGAATTAGCTGAGTGACTCAACCAGGAAAGAAGAACATAATAAGAACAATGTGAAGCACAGACTTGGTAGACACAGGTGAAGTAGGGCTTGTCCCTTTGCTGCTAGAACCTTTCCACCACCAAGGGAAGACCAGGCCAGGCTTATGGAGACCATGAGCAAAGAGGCCCCATGCTAGCTGCCTAAGCTGAGGCCTTCAACATACACAGGAGGTCAGTTGGGGCCACCATCTGGCTCTGGGCAAGCCATCTGGATGAGAACACCCAGCCCATCCATAGAACTGTGAGAAACAACATTTGTTGTTTTGACTCACTCTATTTTGTGATGATAAATAATGTAGCAAAAACTAAACGATATAACACCTTTGCCAAGGCTTGGTTTTTTCCTGGTTCTGACCTTGGATCATTCTCTTAAGAAAATTACAAGCCAGGCACAGGAGGTTGAGATCTGAGAATTGGGCAAGAAAGTCCATGAGACTCTGATCTCCAATTAACCAGCAGAAAACGGGAAGTAGCCCTGGGGCTCAAAGTGGTAGAACACTAGTCTTGAGCGAAAGAGCTCAGGGACAGTGCTCAGGCTTGAATCCTGAGTTCAAGCCCCCCCCCACCACCACCAGAACAACAGCAGCAAACAAAGTATGAGGAGGAGGGATGTTCTCTGGAGATACCAGCCTCCTATTATAGACATTAAATAGACACTAAATAAGGCCAGGGCCTTATATCTTCTGACCTCAGCACTTAAGTACACTGAGTCTTAACTCACTAAACATACAAAGAATAGAAATAAGAGAATGAACACTTGGAAGAAAGGGAGAAAAAGAGAAAGGAAGGAGAATCAGAAAAGAAGGAGGAGGGATAAAATACACCATATATGAGTCACGAAACTAGAGCATAATGTCACTCTGCAACGTCATCTTTCTGCTGGGGTAAGAAAGAGGTGACTGTAACTCAGTTATAGAAGCCATGGCAGGGTGTTAGAGAGCCACAGCCAAGGAACCAGAAATCAAATTGTCGCCAGGTTGAAGACTGCTTCTGAGAACTTATGTGTGGCAATTTCACTGAGTCCAACCGAAAGCTTTCACACAAGTAATGTCTCCCCCTTTCCCACCATCACGATGACAGGGGCAGTGAGCTATTTGTCTCCTTTAGGGGAAAGATTTTTACTCATCTTAGATATGCCACTTTAGAATGAAAGTCTGCTTCCCTGCCAATCGCAAACAGTTCTCCAATGAAGGACGTAACGGAACAATAGAAAGTCACGGAAGAGGAGGGGACAAAGCTGGCCCCTGGTGTAGAAGGCCGCTAAGCACAACGCACCTGTCCGTGAATGTCCTGTAAGGATGTGTCATCAGCACTGGCGAGCCGCTGGCAAAGGGTGGGTCTCGCAGAACCCGGTACCTCACAGGCTGACAGCCAGAGCACAGGGCACTGCCGGGCAGCGAGGTCAGCAGCGCTGCATCAATCTCCATCCGCTCATCCAAGGTGTACACTTTCACTCCCAAGACTTTCCCTTCCGTGGGCAATTTGATGGTGAGCGGCGTGTCACAGAAAGTGTGATACGGGCCCAGGTGCACAGACTCCTGGTTTTCCAGCAAGATCTCTGTGTCCAAGAGGGCTACGGAGGAATTCACGGAGAGGTAAGTGATCCACAGGGTGAACGTGTCAGCTTGCACGGGGTATTGGAAGAGCAGCTCCAAACTACAGCCTTCTGGGGGGCAGGGCACCGTCATGTTCGTGTTGTACAGGTGAAGCTCAGGACTCCAGGCCTGTAAGCTCGGCTCACAAGGCTGATGCACATCGGGAGGCCCTGGGGGAGACCAGCAGAAAGACACATCCACAATTACCACTAAGGGTCTGAAAATGACTAGCTTACATTAGCAGCCAGAATGAGAAAGCAGGAAAGGATCTGGAGCTCCTGAGAAAGTCGTGTGGCTTAGTGGCTGATATCTTACCTATTACTAAGGATCAAGATGTAAAGCTAAACCATATGATGCTCTTGTTATTCTTCTATTTTTACCAAGGGGATCTAGCAGGAAATTGGGAATGGGACAATCAGAAAGGATTCTTAAAGAACCCATAAGCACAGAAAAAAAAATATATATATATATCTACACTTAGTTTATTATGCATTTATGAAAAATTTTTGTTCCTGTTCCTGAAGACCAGTGTGAATTTCCATTTGTCTTGGTGGTATTATTCACAAAAATCCTCCCTTTTCTCTAAAATCTTATGTGGGTACCTCAGCTCCTTGATGATTAGCCAAATATGAAAACCATATGCTATAGAATTTGGGCATGTATCAACAGGTAAGTAACCCCAGGGAGGAAAAGGTAGGCAGGAAATAGAAGCCTGCATGATTGCATAAGAAAAAAAAACGGTGTATTAGTAGCCAAATAAAAGTGCAATGGTGAAAAAACAAGTATCACAAACATATTAAGGTCAGCTCTGTGAAAATAATCCATACAAGTTTTTTTTTAATATCACATGAAGGAAATTGAAGAGACAGTAGTGTATTGGAGATCAGTAGGGTCAGCTTTTGATTGGCCCTGGGCCAGACTTTGTATGGCTATAGCAAGCCTGTATTGATTTTCCTACTTAGAAATAAGTACTAATATTTAATCTCCACCTTAGAAGAACAGAGAGAGAAAGAGAGACAGAGAGAATAGATAGATAGATCTTTCTCCCTTTTGCAAAGGAACACTAGTTTGTTTGATTTTTAGCAGTTTTCCAGTGCTTACTCCAGAATACTAGCTAATTAAAGGTCCTTTTCAGTCACCCTACAGCACTGTCAGAAAGTTTTTATTAGAAGCTCTTGTGAAGCATTAAGTAGGTGATTTCAAAGATGACTTCGTTTGCCTAAAGATGCAAGAATTAGAATACAGAATTTCTAATTCCATTCACTTCCACCACTAGATAACTCTGAATTCTCATAAGAATGTTATTTAGAAAAAAATAAGCATTAAGAAAAGCTTCGGATCAGGAAGGCAAACAGCACTGAACCAACTGTTTACCACAGAAAATGGATTTTTTGTAGTGCCAATCTTGAAGTTCCATAAATGTTATATCCACTTTTCTTTATTCCCTGAAAAGCTTTATTTAAATGATCATATACAGTCAGTCATGGAATGGTCTCCCTTTAACTCTGCCACTGGAATTCCTGGAAGCCCCAGATGGTATTGCTCAGGTACTATGCACTCTTAGGCCACTGTCTTCCTTTTGATTTTCATGGCCAAGCTACAAGTTAATTCAGAAAGACTGAATCCAACACATATTTCTGAGTAAGTTTTTGGAACTTAACAAACATAAGCAGGGGCAGGGAGGGGAAAGCAAAGCTAACAGATGATGATTAGGAAACACTGAAGAGGATGATGAGGGAAGAAATCAAACCATTCATCACAAGGTGCTAAAAGTCATGTCAATAACACTTTCTGGATTGGAACTGGGAAAAGATTCATGCTGAAATTTTCTCCCCCGTTCCTGATATAAGTATGTGAGTATGTGCCTGAGAAGTCGAGGGAGGGACAGGAAAAAAGATAACAAAAACATCTTCCCCCTCCAAGAGCCTAGCTTAGATCACATCCAAAGCACAAGTAGTACCGGCATTAATAGACTCATAAAATAGCATAGACGAGAACAGCCCGTGTGGAACACCTAGTCCACCCTACCCCCACCCAGATTCGCCAAGCCAGTGAATGAGTGTTCCCTGAAATCTGTTCTGTATTATCCTCCTGATCGAGGAGAGTAGGAGATCAGCTTACTCTATCGTATGCCAAGGCTCAGCCAGGGACAAGTAGGCATCAAAGCTACCCCTAAGTTTTGGCTGACTTCTTTTTCCATCTGTGTTATGTGCTGACCTCTGCATCTTCACAGCCACTGAATATCCACATTGAGCAGCGATGGGACAGCTGCCACACACATCTGCCTCAAGAAGTCTTTCCAAGGCCGGGTATATAGGCAGCAACACATATGCATTGTCTGTTCCTCCCCATGCTAACCTTCACCCTTTCCCTTCATCCTCAATCTCAGTGGTCAATAACATATGAATCAAAAAAGTCATGGTACTTTACCAACAGCCTCCTCTGGGGTCCAGTAACCTGAAGAGTCACACACTCTCTGCGAGGATGCCTTGTAGACATACTGACGGAACGTCCCATCTTCAGTGCAAGCATCGCACATGCTGCCCGGGGTCCTGAGAAGAGGAAAAGACGAAGATGAGCAGTGGCCCTCAGAAGAGCTAGGATAAGGAAGGATGGTACTGCATAGGAAGCCCTAGAGAGCCAAAGGAGACAGCATCATCTCTCAGCTGATGTCCTAATTGAGTAGATCTCACCTTCATGAAATAGACAGCAATATAAAAACCCCAATGAACATATCACCAAGTCATGCCTACATCACGCCCTGTGCACAGCTCGACGAGACATGCTGTGCTGTTTCTGGCCTTCAAGTGACCGTTTTAAGCTTCTCAGTTTCTTAAATACTTACCTCTACGCTCTATGCTCCTGACAGTGTGTTTGCCTTCCTCTTCTTAGAATTAGGACCCATTCTTCTGTGCTCCCACCACTCCTACTATCTCTTCCCTTTGGACATTTGTATGTGGTGTTAGAAATTTAGATATTCCAGCCTAGCTACAGCAATAAGACAAGATGCAGACATAAAGGGGATCCAAATAGGGAAAGAAGAAATAAAACTCTCCCTCTTTGCAGACGACATGATCTTGTACTTAAAGAATCTCATGGATTCCACTCCCAAATTACTCAAGCTGATTCAAAACTTTGGCAAAGTAGCAGGGTATAAAATTAACCCCCAAAAATCAATGGCTTTTCTGTATGCCAACAATGAGAAAAGTGTGGCTGAAATTAGGAAAGCAACTCCATTTGTAATAGCCCCACAAAAAATAAAATACCTAGGAATTAACTTAACCAAAGAAGTGAAGGACCTCTATGATGAAAACTTTAAAATCTTGAAAAAGGAAATCAACACAGAACTTAAAAAATGGCAAAACCTCCCATGCTCCTGGACTGGAAAGATTAATATCGTGAAAATGGCAATACTTCCCAAGGCTATCTACAAATTCAACGTGATACCTATCAAAATTCCAACCTCATTCTTCAAGGAAATAGAAGAGGCAATCCAAAAATTCATATGGAACAATAAAAGACCCCGAATAGCAAAAACACTCCTCAATGGAAAGAACACTGCTGGAGGAATATCAATACCAAATTTCAAACTCTACTATAAACCCATAGTAATCAAAACAGCTTGGTATTGGCATAAGAACAGACCTCAGGACCAATGGAATAGAATTGAAAACCCAGAAATGAACCTACAGACCTATAGCCATCTAATCTTCGAAAAGGGAGCTAAAACAATAGAATGGAACAAAGACAGCCTCTTCAGTAAATGGTGCTGGCAAAATTGGTTAACTACTTGTAGAAAACTAAAGCTAGATCCTTATATATCACCCTGCACAAGAATCAACTCCAAATGGATCAAAGACCTCGAAGACAAAGCAGACACTCTGAAAACATTACAGGATGGAATAGGAGAAACCCTAGGTCTCCTTGGCTCAGGCCGAAATTTTCTGAATAGAGACTCGGAAACACAACAAATCAAAGAAAGATTGGACAAATGGGATTGCATAAAGTTGCAGAGCTTCTGCATGGCAAAAGACATAGCTAGCAAGATCAATAGAAAGCCCACGGATTGGGAGAAGATCTTTACTAGCCATACAACGGAAAAGGGTCTCACATCTAAAATATACTTGGAACTCAAAAAATTAAATCCCCCAACAACAAATCTTCAAAGAAACAACTGCCCAATAAATAAGTGGGTGAAAGACTTAAAGAGAAACTTCTCTGAAGAAGAAAGAAGGATGGCCAATAGACACATGAAGAAATGCTCAACATCCCTAGCCATAAAAGAAATGCAAATCAAAACAACATTGAGATACCACCTCACTCCAGTTAGAATGGCAAAAATCAAGAACTCTAACAACAACAGATGCTGGAGGGGATGTGGACAGAAGGGAACCTTACTGCATTGTTGGTGGGAATGTAAACTTGTTCAACCACTTTGGAAAGCAGTATGGAGGTTCCTCAAAAGACTTCACATAGAGCTCCCCTATGACCCAGCAATCCCACTTTTGGGCATTTACCCAAATGTTTACAAACAAGACCACACTAAAACTACCAGCACAACTATGTTTATTGCAGCATTATTTACCATAGCTAAGATATGGAACCATCCCAGATGCCCCTCAGTAGATGAATGGATCAAGAAAATGTGGTATATATACACAATGGAATTCTATGCCTCTATCAGAAAGAATGACATTGCCTCATTTGTTAGGAAATGGAAAAACTTATATTATTAAAAATTATAATTATAAAAACTTATAATTATAAAAAATTATATTAAGTGAAGTAAGCCAGGCCCAAAGAAACATAGGCCCCATGGTTTCCCTTATTTGCAATATCTAGTATATGTAGGAGTCAAGCGGAAAAGGTCAGATAATGTGAAGTTAGGAAAATGAACTCAGATATGTATTTTAATGTTTTTTTCTTTCATGCATGTGTTTCTAACGCATTTATAAGATTATCTCTTTGTTGCTTTGTATGTCCCTCCTCCACAGTATAACCCCTGCTTCCACTATATTTGATGTCAGTATAACTTGTGGAGGAAATGGGGAAAAACAAGTCGTTTAAGGATACAGGTGGACCTGTTGCAACAATGAGAAGTACAAGTTGTCATGTCCAAAACGAGCTTTACAACGTAGGTGCAGGGGGGGAGGGGGAGGAGAAGGATTGGGATGGGGGGGGGAGGGGGGGAGGGGGGAGGCTGGGAAGGGATGAGAAGGGTAAACAAAGGAGGAGGCTGCAATGCTTGGTAAGAAATGTACGCATTATCCTGCCCATGTAATTGTAACCCCTCTGTACAGTATGTTCACAAATAAAATAAAATTAAACTAAAAAAAAAGAAATTTAGATATTCCAATACTCTCCTTTGCCTGTGAGCTGCATCAGACCAATACTATCGTCCCTCTGTCCCCAGCACTTAGCACAGGGAATGGCTTCCACAGCCCCTCCCGGAGATGGCTATGAAAGGATCAGCACAGTGTATGAAGTGCTCCACAGGTACCATATGTGGGGATAACCAGAATAATAAAGAATACTAGTCAGATAACAAGAGACTTGCACTTTGTGAGTCTCATCATACTAGAAATCTCTTGTAGAAGTCTAACTGTGAACAAAAATGTATCTAAAATACAGGCATCAACTCAGAGAGGTTCATCAAGCAATGTATCAATAGCACGTATTAACAGCATATTGCCATCCTGTACAATGCTAGTAAAACAGTACTGTTAGGTAGAGGTAGTAATGAAAACATCAGCTCCTACTTATTAAACATCTCACCTACCCAGCCTTGGGCTACATGTGTTTTTCACACATTATTTCTCATCCCTATACTATCTCTACTTATTCTTACAAATGAACACATTCAGGCTCAGAGAGGTTAATTAAATTTCCCAAAGATACGGGTTTATTCATTCCTGTGAGCAACTTCACCAACTTGATACTGTCCTGTACTTTGGCAAATAAAAGCAGTAGTTAAAAACCACCCACTGACTCCAGTCCACACTCACGTCTACTGAGGACACCGCTCCAAACCACATTTCCCTGATGTACTTGGCCCTTCCGGGGCCGCTGCTGAGTGCGTAGCTAGGACTCCTCTCTGACATAGGATTCCAAATACCTACTGGGGTGGAGTAAACAGAACTCCAGACATGACACAAATCGTTGAGTATGTGACGCGAGTCCGCCCAACACACGTGTGAAGAGGTCTCCAAGCTAGCCCACCTCGCCGAGAAGAGGAAGCAAATTGCAGTCTTTTCTGCCAACAGACTCCTGACTGAGCCAGTTCTGATGTCTGCTTTATCGTAACATTTGTACCAGAGAGAGAATTGAAAGATTAAATTGTTTACATGTGTTACATAAACTGATGTAAAACTCCAGTTTGCACATACCCACAGAGGACTTACTGTTCAGCCAGTGTGACCAGAGTGGCAGAAGGTCACACTTGCAGGAAGATGATCCTTATACACATCGCATAGATGTGTGCTGAGTTACCAAAGCAAGCCTCTGAGAGCCCCTGGTCCTGTTGACAATGCAAACTGTATTGTAGACCTGTGAGGTCTAAAGTGATGTCATTACTAAGTATGGGTCAAAGAATCAAGAACAACCATGAAGATCACGAGAGTTTGTGAATACCACTTTGGAGAAGGATTTATTGGTGTTATAATAACCACCTCTCTCTGTATTCTCTCTTGGAAGTTTTTATTAAAACCCAAGGGCACAATGACATAGTTTGGGGACACCTAGCTACTTAGATGGGCCTTGACACCCAGAAAGGAGACATGGAACAAGAAAGAGGAGCTATCCACCTCCTTAATGCGACAGCACTAAATTCAAAGAAATAATTCCTCTTCCTCTTTTCTGAATTTCCAGTGACTTTCCTCAAATCATTTCCACTTAGTGCGGGGTCTTAGACCAGCTGTATTTGTTTCTCTGCCTCAGATTTCTCACTTCTATGGCTTTGAGTTCTGCTTACTGCAAGAACTGCCTAAAATAAGTGCAACAAAATATCTAGCATGAGGTTTTCTGCCTATCAAGGCCAGTCAGCAGAAGTCACCGATGGGATTCTCATCTTTTCCAATTAAACCTAAAGCCCAATAACCCTGTTAATTATTGTTCTTTCTCCCAGCTTCCTTTAGTACTTACAAAAAAAATCCCTGGCATTTGTTATGCGAAGGACAATTGAGTGAAAGCTAGCTTTATTTATCATGCTTTTCTTTGATAAGCCTTATGAAGTGTCCATTGTGGCAGATCAAGAGGCAAAAGATACAAAATGTAGTTCCACTTCCACCCCCAAAGGCCAGATGAGAGAGGCAGATAGGAAAAGGAACAGATAGTGAAAATTCCCGGAGAGAGTGGCCATAAAGGCACACCAAGGCAGGAGAGAGAGATGGAAGACAGTCATGGCGATTTGTACACTCCCATCTACCTGCAGAACTGCCTGGAGGAATTTGCCTTACTTAGTTCCCGTCCCCTGAACTGCACCATTGAAGCAGCAAGCCTCTGTTCTATCATCATACCACAGAAGAACAGATGGACTGAGACAGGTGGCAAATGCCACCTCACTTCTTACAGGCCATCTTTATTATACTGACCATCCTCTCCAGACCCCTGGCTGAGAAGTGAACACTGTGCTGAACTACTGTCTCACAAAAGTGGCCCATGAACTGGGCTGAGGAGCTGAGCCCAGAGCTGGCTGGAGGAGGCAGCCCTGAGCAGTGCTGGACCCATTCCCAATTGCAAAGAGGGGTCCCCAAGCGTCTCATTCTTCCTCTCCTATAAAATTCTGCAAGGAAAATACATCAGCTCACCCACTGCAAGACCTGTCTCACCTGTCATATATAACTCCACCAATAGGAGGCAGCCAATGGATCGTGAGGGACTTCTGGGTCTGCCCAATGACCATGGGTGGGATGGGAATGGGGGTGGGCTTTCTGCTTTGACTCCATTGCTGGTATACGAGGTCCAAATAGCAGTGCATGCGGGCCACTTGGTTGGGGGTGAAGCTGTCAGTACAGTCATCATCTGTGGAGGCAAAATAAGAAAGCATAAGACATGGAGTGATTGTACTTGTGAAAGCCCACCAAGGTCATTGATACCAATTGTTACCAATACCTTGGCATGCACTAGTCTCAATAAACACTTGTTGAAAGAGTAAGTACATTCTGTTTCAGAAGGTGTCTAAACTAGAAGTGGGAAAGAGAAGGCAGAAGCATAAGACTTGCTTATCTCAAAAGCCAGGCCATTAATTTAATAGTGGAGCTGACCCAGAGTGAACTTGGCACCCTGGAGTTACGTACAGGGTTGCAGTTAACAGTTGCTTATTCGGTAAACCACAAGATGGCACTGTTTCAGCAGAGGGCCTTTCATGCTTCAAGTCGCAGACACCTGCTTTGCTTTATTGCCCTGTGATGCCGGCCAAGACTAGTGAAAATTCAGTGGAGAGTCTCAAGGGGGAGAAAGCCAAATGTCAAGGAAACAGTCTAACTTTTGGAACCAGAAAGTCCCCCTATTTTCCATCCATGTGCTCATAGTGTTGAGAGAGGATTTGTTGTTGTCGTTTTGGTTTGCTTTGTTTTCTGATGGGGTACTGGGATGCATATATGCTAGGCGAGGAAGCACCGTGCTACATGAACTATGCCCTCAGCCCCAAATCAGTTATCTCAGAATTGGGGATGTTTCCACTGAAAACATGCTAGTCAAATATTACCTCTTCTTTTCTCTTATATGATTCCTCTGTAAACCTTAAAGGTGACACGTCAGGAGTTCCTACCTCTGCTCCTCATCTGAACTCTGCCCCTGGCAAAGGCCACCGTGTTGTGACTAGAGAAGGAGCAGGTGTTGGTGCTTACAAATTTATTACACAATTATTCACCTCAATGAAACTTGAATGGAGAAAAATATCTTAATAGGTCACAGGCAGGACCAACTCTTTCTTCCCTAAAAGTCATTACCGTGCATTGTCCTTTGGGGGTTAGCTCTAGAAGGAGTATTTGGAACTGTAAAACCATTTTTTTAACCATTGGATTAAATGGATCAAGTCAAATTAGACCTTAAGTTTAGGATCCAATTTAAGTCTATCCTCAGGACACTGGTTAGTGTTACAATTTTCCAGAAACAAGGAAGATAGAAGCTATAGGCAAGAAGGATAATACAGAGTTTACATCGAGGAAAGACAAGAGCAAACAGTGCAGTGACTCTCAGGACACCATTTTCTAAAGAGTACCATTTTGAGCAGGGTATGTGGAGTGCAAGCCAAGAATCAGTGTACAGCTACTGTAAAAAAAATTCAGATTTTAATAGTAGAATTTTTAATAGTAGAAAATGCATCCTGAGCTTCAATTAACCAGGTCCTCATGTTATTCATCTGTAAAAAAAAAATACCATAAAGAACTACCTTGAACCTAAAACCTCTTTCACACATTGGACTCTCCTTCAGAGTGAATGTTTCCAAAAATGAACAATAGCAAGAATCCCTAAATTCTCTAAGTTGACTAGAGCTCAGGAGGGCTTTTTGGCTTTGTCCTCTTTTTATAATTCAAGAAAGAGAAGTACCTTTATGTTTAAAGCTAGTGGGAAAAAATTCATTCAACAGGGTTTCTAATATTTCAGTAATCCTCAAGTCCAACATAGTTTGGCAGGGAGGGAGTGAGGGGGAAGAGAACATTTCATAATAAATATACTTCAATTCTTTGACACTAATGACTGCTCAGTAATCTCTCTAGCTCCCACACCTCCATTATGAGAGTCTCCAGAGTAGAGGTGATCTTTAGGGGAAATCAAATCATACCTGTGTAGCTCATGTAGTTGTTGAAGGGAGCTCCTGGGAAGTGGCCAAGGCCACAGGTGTCATTGCCCGGGTCTGGGTCCCTGCACAGCTTACTCTTGGGAGTGGGGACCGTGTCGGCACAGAGGTCCCCTGTTTCCATGGATGGCACTGTCTCCATGCAAGGGTCATCACAGGATTCTCTTTCACTGACCCCCTTGAAGACATGGTAGAGTCCCAGGACATGTCCTATTTCATGGATCATGATGTCGGTGTGGCCAGGCATGCCATAGTATGTGGGATTGAGGACAATACCACCTACAATGGAAAGTTTAGAAAACATCTCTGAGCATTCAATGCATATCAGTCATTCTGTTCTGAGCTATCTGTTCTGATAAACTTCAAATATTATATTTCAGACTTTAAGGAGACATTTTATGACTTTTATTGGCATAGTCATTATACTTCCCTCCTGCCACAAAGACACTCAGAACTAACCAATAAACATTCCTTTCACTCCTTCCATGGGTGCGTGTGGGTCTAGATATGTCTATAGGGTTACGTGTATGGACAGAGCAATATGAGCGTGTATCATGGTGACTTAAGCTCAGGATTCATTTTCTACTATTAAAATCACCCATGCTATAGAACATCCTGAATAGCATTGTTTAAATAAGATCTCTTAGACTTCCATTTTTATTAAATGACTGCTTTTGAAAAGTTGATGTTACCCTATATCTCATTAAATAAGACTATTCTGCTTAGTTTTGAAATCATATTATAAAGTCACTTTCTCTGTATTTTTTGTGAACTCTTACTTTCAATGCCTTGGTTCTATTCAGGCATTAACAGTAGTTAATAATAGTTCATGGAAATAAGGTTTTGGATGATATTTTTGTGTTTTTTAAAGTGTTTTCTAAGTCCTGGGATTTGAATTCAGTGCTTGCTTGGCAAGGACTTGACCCCTGAGCCACACCTCCAGCAATGATTATATTTTCAAATGGAAAAAAATCATCCAAAGGAGTTTAAAAAATAAAGCCTATCAGGCTATCCCTGATAAATTAAATCAAAAACTTTTGAGGATGTGCTTTACACATCGTATTTAAATAAAATAACAACAGAAAAACCAACTTACTAGGTAAAGGGCTGTTGTTCTAGGTGAGAGTAGAAAGGATTAGGAGCTGTCAAAATATAAGTTTGCTACCTGGCCCCTCCATATACCAGCTACAAGGACTAGATGGCTGTCAGATTTCCTACAACTCAGTATTGTTGTCTAGAAAATGGAGGCTAAAACACTAGCATTGGTTTTTGTTTTGTTCTTAGCTGGTTCTTGGCCTTGAGGTTTGAACTCAAGGCCTCCTGTTTGCCCAGTTGACTTTCTACCACTTGAGCCACACCTTCAGCCTGGGTTTTTGCTAGCCATATGGGGGACAGTTTCACACATTTTTCTGACAAAGCTGTCTTTGAGACCTCATTCTCTGAGTCTCAGCCTCCTGAGTAGGAAGGATTGCACGTGTGAACTACCAGTACCAGCTGGTTTGTTTTCTTGAAAAAGAAAGGGCAAAAGTCCAAACATCTATCTCTCTGGCTTAGTAAAATTCCACTCCCACAGGATGACTGTGGCTCATGCTTAAAATCCTATCTACTCAGGAAGATGAGATCTGAAGATTAGAGTTCAAAGCCAGCCTGTGCAGGAAAATCCAAGAGACCTTTATCCCTACTTAACTACTACAAAGCTTGAAGTGGAGCTGTGGTGCAAATGGCAGAGTGCTAGCCCTGAGCAAATAAGGTCAGGGACAGAACCCAGGCCCTGAATTCAATCCCTAGGATCAGCATAAAAAATATCCATTCCTTGTTTCCCTCTTCATTCCGTAATTGAACCACTTGACCGGGCTATATTTCTTTAGTCCTCAAAATTGTCAGGGTCAGGCTGAGTCTCATCTCTGGAGCCTGAGACAAGAATGTCAAGAGGCCTAGATTAATCCTCTTAAGCTCAGTTACCCTTGGCTGTATTCCCTGGCTGACCCTGTCTTTGTGACCCAGTCTAATACTAGTTTCCAAGGTTGGATTCATTCACAACAATGGAGTCTTCTCTCTATTACAGTGTCCAAAGGCTGTCTGGCCCTCCAGAAGAACAATTTCAGCAACAATTCTCTTTCACTTGTACATAGCTGATAATGTATCATACCACGATCAAGATTAATGTACCTTGAAATCAGGTCTTGAAATCAGTAACATCTATTGCTGAAAAAAAAACAGTGAAATGCAATATTCCCACTTCCCAAGATGGCTACCATTTCATGTCAACATACACAAGTACAGAAATCATCCAGGTGCACATACAATTACGCATTCAGTTCTCTAGCAAGAATATCAATATTGACTTCCATGAAGATAATTTAAGAAGGCAGTTTTCTGTTTTCTCCCCGTTGCCTGTCAAGTGCTTTCTTCCTCATCCTCCTTCCTGTATCAAATCTCTTCCCTCTTTTCACATTTAGTGTCTTTCTGCAGTTTCCTTAGCTTACATTCTTTTCTAAATAAGTTTTGAATTACAAAAATGAATATGCTGGAAGTAAGACTTTAAAAGGCTATGCAGTTCATCTGCAAGGTTCAAATATCCACATTGATCAGTTTTGCCTAAATTCATAAATTCTGATCCTGGCTGATATTCTGGAGGAACAAAGTGGCAAAATGCTTAAATCTACTGGAGAAAACTGCAGCATGCCATAATTTCCTGAAAATTCATGATGTCTGTAAGAATTATTTCAATAAAGGCCACAGAAATTTTGTATAACCCTTTGCTGGTTGTACATATTTGAACACAGATCCTTTTTGACATTTTTAGAATACAATATTTCTTAGAGAAACTTCCGAGAATGCTACCAAAAATAAAGGAAAATCCTAACCAATAGTTATTTTCTACCCATGTGTCTATGAGCAAACAGTAAATGTTCCCTCACTTTATGCATAGGCCAGCTCAAGTCTTTTTGTGATTTCCTCCCGCTATTGACAAAATAAGTATAGATGAACATTAAGAAGATTCTAAGGACAAGGCATAGGAAAAACAACATGTATCAAGAAAGAAGGGATAGCCAGTAGTGTGACCTTTTGGACCCTTCAGGAGAATGCAAGTATGATCCTCAAAATAGTATGATTTCAGACAACTTCTAGAAGCCTCTGTCTCAATTCCAAGGGAGATATCCTTTGTCTGAGAAAATTCTGCAATAAACATTCAGCTTTCAGTGAGCCATCCTATATATATAAATTTGGGAAAAGCATAAAAAGGGAAGTCTTTAGCACTCCTAGAAAACCCCTTCCACATCCTGGTTATTTGGCCAAAATTTCTTTTACTGCATGCCTCAAACAGAAGAATATAGAGTTAACCAGACAGTATGTAAATTTTAATTTAAAAAACATTAGAATTTTAACCCATATTTACAGTGATTTTTTAATTTAAGAAACATCTGCTAAATATCATCTACGTGTTTTTACTATCATCTAAATCAATGAACTTAGTCATTACATTATGACACTTGGTATGTTGCACAAAATATAGCAAATATAGAAATGTTGGAAATGCAGAATTATATACTGTTCTGGTATAAGGAAAAGTGCTGTGCAGACCAAAACATATTGAGAGAAAAGTCCAAGATCGGAGACTCCCTAAATAACTCCCCTGCCAGTGTACCACGTCTTACAGGCACTGGGGCTATGGAAACTTGGAGTCTAACTCTGTAATTTTGGCTCTGCAGTTCTGCTCTGGGTCTCCTAAATGAGAGGCTCTAATGTCTTATTAAGATTTCTCTACTTTTACTTCCATGCCTAGAAGAACTAACACGCAGGGATTTGTAAAATGATTAGAAAGTATTGTGTACAGAATTGTGTGATCATGGACTGTGCCCATCTTAATTTCCTATTTTATGTCCCAAGATTCCCATTTCTTGGTAGCTTGGGGGAACAATCACACTTGCTACAATCATGTCTTCTACAGATTTTTCAGTGATACCAACTCCCTCTTATTAGTCCTCACTCCCTGTCCACCAGTGATATTTTCCCATCCACTCTTCTGTGATCAGATCTCCCCAACAATTCTTCTTTATTCCAGCTAAAACAACACTACTCACACATTAGGGGAGTAGGTTTGAACCACACACGCACACACACACACACAAACACACACACACACGTACATGGATGAGAGGAAAGACATCATTTCATGATTCAGTTTAGAAAAGTTCTTTCATGTTTTAATAAAAAAAAAAAATGACAAATACACAGCTGTGAATTCAGGCCAAAGCCTGACTGAGGCATACAACTTGGTGCCCAAAAATCTAAAAAGAGGAGTGAAAGGACTTGTTTTCATTAAGAAGAAACAAGACATAATAACAAATAATAATTAAAAAAACAAATCCCCAGAGTGTCAATCCTTCCCTGCCCTCTTCGACATTTGAGTCTGGCCAGGGAAGGCCAAGGAGCTGTGTCTTCCCACTGTTCCAGAGAAATGTGTTGTTATACTTTTTCAGAAGCAATAATGTGGAAATGATGAGACAATCGTATGACATGCTTCTTGCCAGAACTATTTAATGGTAATATTCAAACAAACCAGGATTATTGTTGGATGCCAGTACCTACATCTCCCACTTCCTTCTGCGTTCATTACCACCAGTGAGTGCCTACCTTTGGGGGTTTACATCATGGTCTAGGAAGCCCTTTCACATGATAACCTTGAAGTGACCAGGGTGCTTTTCTTTTATGGCTGTGGACACTCATTGGACATCTATTTATCTTTCCTTTGGAGATATGCCTTAAAAGCTCTTGGGCTATTTAATGATATAATCAGTGATAATAGCAAGAGTCCTGACATCAATGGGTTGTTATAAGGTTAAAGTAGGTCAACAAATAAGAATCTAGCTTAAAAGGTTATAGTAAGGTAAATAAATGTATATATCTAGCTTATTTCCTAGAACAAAATCACTGGAAAAATAACATTAGCCAGTTTGCCAGTATGGATACCATTCTATGATGCAGTGTGCACACGCATTTTCCCCTCATCCTTTATGGCTTTCCTCTAACCATCTTCATTTATCAAGAGAATAGGTGCCAGGGACTGCCCACAAACAGGACAGATCTGTTGGGAAACAGTCATTGATGCTAGAGAGACAAACACCTCCCACAAGACACACTTAGTGACCCTCAGCTCCTCATGCTTTGCTTCTATATTGTTCTGATGCTGAGATCAAAGACACCCAGAAGACAGACAAAACTTGGACATTGTTTCACATAGACAAAGACCCCAGCCATCACACTGGGATTTGAAAGTCACTCCAAGCTGCTCAGCTTAAAAATTTGCAATTAGGAGGGTGAGGTAAAATTTTACAAACTTGAGACATTTAAGCCAGGTGTAATGTGACATTCTTATAATCCTGGCATTTTGGAGGCTGAAATGGGTGAGTCTAAGACTATCCTGGGTTATGTAATAATACTTTGTCTCAAAAAGAAAACCAAAAACAAAACTGGAAAGAGAAGAAAATGAAAGGAAGGAAAGAAATTAGGGCTGTTTTTGCAATTCTTTGTAGATCCTGACAGTAACTCAGCTTTACACAAAAGATCTTTGTTCTATAGTACTGATGTTTAGTTAAGGAAGAATATATTTATCATTTCCTGTACTCAAACCCACTGCTCGTGTTCAGCTTTCCTTTTGGAGACAGAATTTTGCATCAGAAACTAAAGCTAAAACACAGATGGGATTCTCTCACCTACCATTTAATTTATCTTCTTGTGCTTTCTCTTCTCACCTGCCACATTGAAACAGGAAGTAAAAATATATGGCAGCATACTCTGGCCCCTCAATCTTCTCTCTGAATGGAGACTCCCGGCAACCACCTCCCACTCTCCAGTCTATACCAACCTGCGAGGTTGAGGGGACTCTGGTTTAGTCAGTATGGACTCTATAATACCAAAGTGCCCACTGCTCTATTAGCCCCCAAAGACCCCGATCAGCCTCTCAAACTGAAGGAAGAGAGATAAAGGGAACTGAATGGATACAGTAAAGTTGACTAAACCCTCCCTTCTGAGACTCAAAACCCTAAACAGGCTTGTATGAAGATCAGCCTGATAGATGCCTGAGTAAGTGGCCCATATCTAAAGAGGAATCACTGATCAGTGAGGTATAGCCCCAAGAGTGGCCCAGAGCCTGACAGAAATTTCCTGCTCTTGTGAGAGAAATGAGGGTCATCCCAGGTTAGCAGCATCACCAGATGAGTAAGGATAAAACATGCCATTTCCTCTGTGGTCATAGAGAGATAAAGCCTCCCACAAAAACACAAGGGCGCTACAAAATTAAGAAGAGTCAGGGAAGGGGTATGTTGGAGGAGTGTGTGGGAATATTAAAAAGGCTAACATTGAGCAAGATACAGGAACTGCTTTGTTAAACGGCAAACCTTTTGTACATTGACTTAAAGATAATAATAAAAAGCAATAATAAAATAATAAATGCAATTTCTATCTGGAGGAGAAATTAATATCTTAAATGTCAAGACATTTCAAATGCATGTTGTCATATTTTGTTTGGTTTTATTTATTCTTTTTTTTTTTTTTTTGCCGATCCTGGAGCTTAGAACTCTGGGCCTTGGTGCTGTCCTTCAGTGTCTTAGTGCTCAAGGCTAGAGCTCTATCATTTGAGCCACAGCGCAACTTTAAGCTTTTTGTGAGTAGTATATTGAAGAGTCTCGTGGAGACTTTTCTGCCTGGATTGGCTTCGAACCAAGATCTTCAGATCTCAGCCTCTTAAGTAGCTAGGATTACACACATGAGCCACTGGTGCATGCCTTGGTTTTATTATTTTAATAATTACATTTGCTTATTCAATCAGTATTTCCATAAAGTCCATGAGTTACTAAGAACTATGCAGAAAAATATAGTAAGTGAAATATTAGCATTTTTCTGTTCTATAAAATGTATACTTTGCAGTGGAATGAAAATAAAATTTAAAAAAAACAGGAAGGTTCAATGTAGAAATTAAACTTAATTCTGGAAGAATCAATGCACTTCAATGTGTGTACTGAGATTTGAACGCAAAACGGAGCCAGTATTATAAACCTGCACATAGATTATTGTAAGTTGAGTTCCCTGGATTTAGCAATTGGTAGCCATGTGTGACACAGCTGTTCCTAATGGGTTGGCAGGGAGAATGCAAATGTGCCTTCTCAGAAGACCTTTCAGCTTTGATTATGAAGAACAAGCTAAAACAATAAGACAGAGTTGTTGTGTGGTCTAGGGGATGGTGCAGAGGAAGCAGAGAGAGAAGTTGTTGATTGAAAGATGAAACCTTAGCAGCAGACAACAGAGTTTCCAAAGGGATGCAATGTTTCCAAGTTCTAACTGACTTTCCTCAGCTTGACACAGACCACCATAGTAGTTCATGATAAAGAATATAATTCCTAGAGCACTTATATAAAAAATTAACTCAGGCAGTTTGAGAAAAAGATATTGGTTGCAATAGTTTTTAAAGTGGCTCTGTAAAACTTTTAGGGTTGGATGTTATATGCCCATAAAATGGGGGATGAGGGCCAGTCTGCAGGTGTCTACATAATGACTTCCAGTTACTGGCTGACATATACTCCCTCAAAATAACTTCTCCACAATGAAGAGCAAATCTATAAAAAGGATTTTTTTGCAGTCCAAGGAAGGAGAAGTTTGGGGAAGCACAAGAAAAGAAAATGGCATAGGAGGATGGACAAAAAGAAAGTTATGGAGAAGGAAGAGGAGGAGGAAGAGGAAAAGGAATGGGAAAGGAGGAGGAAGAAGAGAAAGAAGAAAGAGGAAGAGATGGAGGAAGAGAAGGAGGAGGAGAAGGAGGTAGGACATTTCCAGTTTGGGCAATTACATATAAAGCTATGGACATTCCTGTAGAGGTTTGCAAATGAAACTTGTATTTTTCATTTCTAGGAGATCAACAACCAAGAATCTAATTACTGGATAATAGAGTTTGACTTATTTTGTTTAATAAGGCATTTTCCAAATATTCAGGGTGACCAAGCCATATCACTTCCCCACCAGCAAAATATGAGAGCTATTTCCAATCTTACAAGCACTTAGTATTGTTTCTACGCACAGTTGAGTTCTACAGATAGGGACAATGACCTATCCCTGTGGTTTCCATTTGCATTTTCCTAATGTCTAATGATGTTGACCATCATTAGATGTGCTGATTTTCAATTTCTGTAACTAGTAAAATGTCTGCTGGTTTCTTGGCCCACTTCTAACTGAAATGTTAGTTTCTTCTTACTGTTCGGTTTTGAGAGCTCTCTACTAGATGCAAAGTATTTGTCAGAAATGTGCTTTGCAAAGTTTGTTCTTTCATTTTGCATTTAGCAGTCCTTAGGGGGAAAAAGTTTTAAATTTTGGTCAAGTCCAATTGATGAGTTTCTATTTTTCTTAACTATGCTATTGGCATCCTAGATAAGCACACTGCTTAGTCCTGCCCCACATATTTTCTACACATTTTTTTTTTCAAAAGTTCTACAGTTTTTCTGGGTGCTCAGGGCTCACGCTTATAATCTTAGCTACTCAGAGGGGTGAGATCTGAGGATCGTGGTTCAAAGTCAGCTAGGGCAGGAAAGTACGTGAGACTCTTATCTCCAATAAACCACTCAGAAAAAGCCAGAAGTGGCATTGTGGCTCAAGTACAGAGCATGAGCCTTGATCACACAGAGACTCAGAGAAACCACCCAAGTCCTGAGTTCAAGCCATAGGACCAGAAAAAAAAGAGATCTACAATTTTGCCTTTTATATTTAAATACATGATCTAGTTTGAATTATTTTAGTAAGTTATGAGGCTTAATTAGGTTAGGTTCATTTTCTTTTGCCTCTGATTATTCAAATGCTCTAACACTAGTTGTTGAAAATAGTTGTTGCCTATGAAAAGATGTTACTTCTTTTACTCTTTATGGTGGTAATATATACTTTTCCTGAGTAAGTCTTCCATGGCTTAGTCTTTCCAGGGACCTAGCAATACTTTTTCTTCCTCAAAGACTTTTTTCCTTTATCCAAAGAATTTTTGCTCTATTAATTTTTTCTAATGAAAGTTTATTCTCTATTTATGTCTTGTCTTCTTTTTATTATTTCCTTCTGTCCTCATTCTTTGAGCTTAATATGATATTCTTTGCTGGCTTCTTAAGCTGGATAATTAGATCAGACTTTATTCTTTTCTAAAACACAAAGCTATAAATTTTGCCCTGTGTGAGTCTTCTTGTATATACAAGTTCTGATATGCCATGTTGTTATAATCATTTTGTTTAAAATATTTTCTTATTTCCATTATAATTTGCTGCTTGAGTCATTGGATAATTATAAATAAATTGCTCAGTTTCTAAATACATGAGGATTTCCTCATTTTTATTGTCTTGTTATTATTGATTTCTAGCCTATTTCCAATGTAATCAGAGAACAAGGTTTTTTTATTTCAATCCTTTGAAATTACTTTGGTACAGAACTCCTTTGATAAGTCTTCCAAGTCACATGAACAAAGAACATATACACTGCTCTGTGTAAATACACTGGTTTAATTGTGTGAAATGAGTCAAAATTGTTCTTCATGCTTTCAAATATTCATGTCTCTACTCAATATTTATGTCTTTAATCTATTACTTTCTGAGAAAAGTTATTTAAGACTTGCAACTATGATTGTGGGTTTATCTGTTTCTTTTTTACATTTTTTAAATCAAATGTTGCTTTATACATCTTAGAGCATATTATTGATTATGGCCAAATTCATTGTGATTGCACTAGCCAACTGAATTTACTTTGTTATCACATAAGTAGTCCCATCTATATCTGATAATAGTACCTCACAGTGTACTTTATCTGATATTAAAAACAACATTGTTTTTCTTTAGATTAGTATTTGCCTTTCATGTGTTATCTCATCCTTTTACTTTCAACTGCCTTGACATTTTATGTAATATACATCTTTTACAAATAGTCTAAAGCTAATGTTGTTTTCAGTCTGACATTTTTTGAGTTTGAATTGGTGTCTTTCGTTCATCTACATTAGTAGTTACAAATGTGGGAAGTTTGAATCAATACCCTACAATTTATTTCTCTTACTTGTTATTTATTTCTGTTTTCTCATCCTTTGTAATCTTGTCTGGGTTATTTCCTCATTTTCTAGTTATGATCATTCAATTGTTCTATAATAGACACTAAAGATCGTAACATGAATATTTACTTAAAGGGTCTAAAACGACCTAAACCAGGTATGAGCAACAGAGGTTGTTAAGCCTTTTAAACTCTGAAATTTTTCTTATATTTTAAAGCCAAGAAATATGCCATCAACACAAATAATGCCTTGCCTTCATAGGCTCAGATCACAAAAAATATCATAAGTTTTCTAATTCCTCACAGGCTTAGATCCAGGAATAAAAGGGCTTGTGGTTAAAAAAAAAATAGCTTCATAAGTATTATGTACTATATCCAAGAGCGGGAACCAACCCAGATACCGCTCAATGGACAAATGGGTCAAGAAAATGTCATATATATGTATACACACACACACACACACATATACATAAAAATGTGAGATACACACACACACACACACACACACACACACAAATGGAATTCTACTCCTCCACCAAAAAGAGTGATATTGTACCCTAGTACCCTTCAAAAGGAAATGGAAAGACTTGGAAAAAAGTTATAGTAATTAAAAGAAGTAAGCCAGACTTAAAGAAACAGATTGCATGATATCCCTCATTTGTGGTAACTAGCATGAGCCTATAAATCTACAAGTGAACACTACACTAGGACATGATAAATCATACAAGTTTCTAGAATATTCACACGGTGAAACTAAGTGAGGATATTCTTAGGAGAGGATCACAAAGGCCCAATAGCTACATGCATATGATCACATAAAATATTCATGGAAATGAACTCCAAGAAATGGAAACAAGAGGATTTTTTCTTTGTTGCTGTTTTTGTTTTCTGTACTTTTCGTCTTGTTCGTAAGTTTATCTGCCCTGAGAGTAAGGGAGGCACAGAAAGGTTAGGGCAAAGGGTGATCAAATGCAGTAGGAATACACACTAGACACTATATTGAAAATGAACTGTATGACTTCTAGACGGGGAATGGAAGGGAAAAACTGGGAGAGGGCAAGGCAAAGGATGACACTGTTAAAAAGAAATATACTTGTTACCTGAATGATTTAACTGTAACCCCTCTGTATATCACCTTTACAATAATAATAATATATACATAAATTTTTTAAAGAGAGCTGCCTATTCCTAAAACTGTTTCAGATTCTATAGAGTTAATAACACCCAGTCATCCTTACTAGAGAAACCCTTTTTTCAGATCCTTAAACAGTTAATTTTACTGTCTCCTCCATTGCCTAAGGCATAGATACATCACTATCAAGACACATATATATCTCCCAGGATCTTCTTGAGGGTCTAGTCTATGTAAGAAGTCCACCAGTGTTCTGATACATATACACAGATATACGCACACAAATAAACACATGTAACTCTCAATATTCATCCATATTGATATATGATATGTATCTATATATAGATGTATATATGCATACATGTGCATATACATATGTCAATGTGTCATATATACATGTATGCATATATACATATGTATGTATGGGTGTATATGTATATACATATGTACAAACTAGCTTTGATTAAATAGATAATGCCCCTTGGTGGTAGCTAATTAAGATTTTCTGTACAATAATAGGTAAGACAATTAAAACAGATGGTCTCTCATGCGTATTCAGTAGTTGCTGCTACTTTCCTAAGTGAGCAAGGAAGCTCTACCTGTCTGAATTTTCCAGAATTCCCTGAGTGCCCAGTCCCAGCAAAATGCCCACCAGATTTTGATACAGTGATTTTTTTTGGCCTGACCTTGAACTCCTGGCCTGGGTGTTATCCTTGGGCCTCATTGTGCTCAAATCTAGTGCTCTACCACTTAAGCCATAATGCCACTTTCAGCATTTTCTGAGTAGTCTGAGTAGTTTATTGGAGATAAGAGTCTCATGGACTTTCCTGCCCAGGCTGGCTTTGAACTGTGATATCACCTCAGATCTCAGCTTCCAGAGTAGGTAGGATGACAGATGGAAACCATAGGTTCCTGGCTTGGTACAATGTATTTTGTTAACCAGCTTTTACCATCTAGCGATGTTCTTCATAGATTATCCACTGTGAGCTCTCTAAGCTTTAAATGAATCTCTTTTTTTTTTTTAGTATTTTTTTTATTGTCAAGCTAATGTACAGAGGGGTTAGAGTTACATAAGTAAGGTAATAAGTACATTTCTTGTCAAACTTGTTACCCCTTCCCTCATTCATCCCAACAATTTATTTGTATTTAGATTATACAATCCATCTAGATTATTCTGTTTCCCTAATGTCTCTTATTTGCCTGCACTGAAACATTTGATAATCTCCTAAGTAGCTTTCTTAACCCAAAGCTGTGAACTGTTAATTCATTGAACACATTTATTTTAGTCGTTCTCCCACCCCACCCCCACATTCACTTACACAAATGCCTTTAGACCTCCTTGACTTTTCTACTGTATTTGGTTTTTAATCTCACTTACCAAGGTGGCCGAGAGCTTCCTTGTCCCAAGGCCAGGTGGCTGCACCTGCCAGGTCTTCCCGCACTGAGCTGGCAAAGTAGATATTGAGGAAATGAGTACTGTTGAGCTTCAGGGTCTCCTTTAGCTCCTTCATGCTCATATATACCCTGGAGAACATGAGAGGAGAGAGAATATCACACCAAAGGATTGATATGTAGAGAATAACACAGTCAGACTTAGTTACTCTGGTGGCCTTTCCAGACAGCATACCCCTTTGAAAGGACAGAAACAGACACTGAGTTCAGCCTATCATGAGGACCACTAAAAAATAGACACTAAAACGCACATTTGATATATTTGTTCCAAGATAAAGAATACTCTGCCTTAAAAAAAAAACACTTCCATATCTCTGTGAATACTTGGTATTTGACATCATTCTTAATTTTCCACTTACACCCAAATTCTTTCTTCAAGATGAATCTAATGATATTACTATGTTTTTATTTTTTTGCCTTGAAGATTTTCTCCAGGCCATGCATAGTGAAAGAAAAGCTTCCAGCTCGTAGTCTCTGCTTCTTTCTAACATAGTGTGTGAGCATTATGATGACATGAAGTCCCTTTAAATCTCCATTTTGCTATATGCTGAATACATTTATTTTGAGGGATGTGCCAGTACTGAGGCTTAAACTTAGGGACTGGGTGGTGGCCCTCAGTTTGTTTTTATTTTGTTTTGTTTTCTTTTACTCAAGGCTCACACTCTACCACCTGAACCAAAGCTCTGCTTCTGGTATTTTGGCAGTTAAAGATAAGAATCTCATGGACTTTGCTGCTGGACTGGCTTCCAACCACGATCCTCAGATCTCAGCCTCCTAATTATCTACAATTACAGGGTTGGGCCACTGGCACCAACTGTAATTTAATGATGACAGAGAGGTTAAAAACAGGAAGAGTTATAGACAGATGGGACATCATAATGATACCATAAATAATGCAAATAATGTACAGATGTTCCCTTTCTCAACTCTTAAACCATATAAACTCTTGCCCTCACCCCTGTTAATTCATCATACTTTCCAATATCTTTACTGGTAGCCTGCAATGTACTAAGCAATATTATGTTTGTACTCACTTGCAGAATTAAAGGTCTATTAAAAACACATGTCCTACCATCCCCCCCCAAAAAAAAGGAAACATGCATTTGGTCTCTGTAAGCTGAAATAAGTCAAAGGCCTTCATTTTGCAGGCATAAGTCAACCTTAAAATGTTATCATTTGGCTTGGCACTGATGGTTCACTCCTGTAATCCTAACTGCTCAGGAGACCGAGATCTGAAGATCACAATTCAAAGCCAGCCCAGGCAGAAAAGTCCTTGAGATTCTTATCTCCAATCAACCACCAAAAAGCCAAAAGTGGAGCTGTAGTTCAAGTGGTACAGTGCTAGCCTTGAGCACAAAAATGATGGGCCAGTGCCCAGGCACTGCAAGCCCAGGACCAGTACAAACAAACAAGCAAACGAAAACCCAAAAGCAATGATTTTTAAAAGGAGGAACTTAGTCAGAGTTCAGATTTAGATTCAGTTAGATTGGAATTAGATTCACTAGCTATTTCCCATAGGAACCATGATCTGCCATTGCAAGCCAAGGTATGCCTCTAACACAGCTTTAGCTAGGAAGACAGACCACTCAGCACAAGCTGGAAATTCCATTACAGAATGTTCGTGGTTGCAGTTTTGCTAGACCAGCTGCAGGCAAACCCAAACTCAGAAGCTCATACCAGGACAGTGTGACACTTTTCTCTTGCTTTCCCTGCTCCCAATCATATCATTGATGACATCTATTTAACCCATGAATCTTATGTATTGGCAATGAGCACCCAAAAACTACGGAGTGCCCCCACAAAGAGACTGCTTTTGTGTTCATTGGAACCCAAAGAAACAAACAAACAAAAAGATCTTGCTTTCAAACCAAGGATGCTTGGGAGAAAAGAATTTTTAAAGTAGTATTTTTATTGACATAATATCTTGGAAAAATAGCTCTCAACCACAAGAAATCATCTAAGCTCCACAACCTCGCATCAAATATGATCGAAGCGCTATCCCTTTAACTGCTTTCCTGGAGACACATTGTTTTGAGACTGTTGCTTGGTTCACCCTGGACATTAGTCACACTTCCCTTTGCTTTATTGAAATAATTATATAAATATATGTATATATATATACACACATACATATTTTACTGATGGTTTGAGTTTATGATATTAAGTAAATCTTCAATGTGAAGAATAGAAGAGAAGGGAGAAGAGAGGAGAGGAGAAGGGAAGAGAAGAGGAGATGGGAAGGGAAGAGGAGAGGGAAGGAGAGGAGAGGAGAGGGGAGTGGAGGAGAGAGGAGAGGGGAGTGGAGGAGAGAGGAGAGGGGAGTGGAGGAGAGAGGAAAGGGGAGGAGAGGAAAGGAGAGGAGGGGAGGGGAAGGGAAAGGAGGGGAGAGGAGAGGAGGGAGGAACTCAACATTGGGCCTACTTTCTGCTCTGGGAACTCAGGAAGAAAATGGATACCATTCTCTGTTGCTATTCCAGATTTTATTTTAATAGTTTTCTTTGTTTTGATCTCCCCAACTTCCCTCAAATTCTTCTTTTCCTGGGATGTTTTACTTGAGCTATCTGTGTGATACTGGCTTCCCTACCACTTACCAGTCTTGGCTACTGATACTTTGTCCTCCCTCAACCCAGCACTTCTGCTCATTTCTCTTGAGCATCCTCCAAAAGACTTCTCCACCAACCTCATTAGTG
The DNA here is from genome assembly GCF_019054845.1 of Dipodomys spectabilis. Classification (NCBI taxonomy): domain Eukaryota; kingdom Metazoa; phylum Chordata; class Mammalia; order Rodentia; family Heteromyidae; genus Dipodomys; species Dipodomys spectabilis. The sequence goes on from NW_024870696.1 coordinate 17,253,810, forward strand.
GGTTCCACTCATCTCCCTTTTCTTTGTTGCCCAATTCCTTCCCCAGTAATAAATCACCCTTCCAGATGAGAGTGTTTATGTCATGCTGGTGGCAAACTGGGTGGGGTTGCTCAAATTCTTGTACTCCACAGAAATATAGATAGAAGTCTGTGTGACTAAGGTTGCAAATACATTGTAAAACACTAGAGACAATTGGAAACAGTTAATTAAATTGATAGGGACAAGTTTTATTTTGCTGGAAGCAAAAACTAGCATCTAGATTATTCTCCGAATCTATGAGAATGAAAGAGTGAAGGTCACTGTCTCTTTTGCATGCAAAGCATTTCAGAAGTCAATCTTAGCTAATGAAGACAAATGCCTTAGTTACTCAGCTAATATGATCGGAGTCTGGCTGAGTGTAGGGAACAATGGGTAGAGCTCTTAGTTCAAAGCTTAACATTTTGCTTTAGAGATTATTAAGAGACAAACAAGTTTATTATTTTCAAGGGAATATATAAATACAGCAAAATACCTAAGGTTCATAAACTGACCGTAGCTATGTATTAAAAGGGAGAAACTGCATCTGCTTCATGTGTCCAAGAAACTGCCTTTACCTGAATTCTCCAAATGATAACTGGATATATCTTTCACTCTTCTTCCTTCTTCACGAAATAGTTTTGAAGTCTTTCACTATCCAACCCCTGGTTAGTCCGTGTGGATTGAGAGTATCAGCTGGCTCAGCCTCCCACTCCACCCCAGTTTCTATCTTTATATTAGAAAACTTATATATTTATGTGAAACAGCCATTTAATACCAATCTTATTCTTGATGTCTTCACCTCTGATGACCTTCCTTCCTTTCTCCTTTGGCCATCCATTCTCATGGCTTTCATTTCTTATTTGTTTCCTTATTTTTCTTTTCTTTGCCTTTTTAAAAAGTTATTTCCTCTCCTCTCTAGGGGCTATCTGAAATACTTAATATTTTTCTCTTGCTTCCATTGGTTCAGTTAACTTATTCCCATGACCTTTGATACATAATGACAATGCCTCTTTCTTTGATAATAAAATAGGGGCATTTCACTGTGAACTCCAACACTCCCTCTAAAACACAAATGAAAGTGTACACCACACACACACACACACACACACACACACACACACACACACACACACTTAAACTTACTTCTGTACCTATTTTTAGTCTCTTTCCTTTGGTCCCACAGGATGAGGTTTTCTGAGCAAACTATAACTAACACCCTCTCTTTTCCTTCTTCGTTTCCAATTCAAACTTCCTAAGAGAATAATTTCCTCATTTTCCACATACTTCATTCTTCCATCACTCATTTGCATCACTTTATCAAAATCACTTTCATTGACCTTGTCAGTGAAATTCCCATTTTCCTTTCCACAATAGAAAGGTACCAAGTCGCCCTCTTGTTGGAAGCCATTGTTGTGATTTGTACTAATAGTTGCTTCCCCATTCTTTCCTTTCTTAACTTACATTTTACTGTAAAGGTGATGTACAGAGGGGTTACAGTTACATAAGTCAGATAATGAGTACATTTCTTTTTTAGCAGTGTTACCCCTTTCCTGGTTTTCTCCCACTTTTTCCCTTCCCAACGCCTTTCTTTCCAAAGCTGTAAAGTTCATTTCCAACATGGTGTCTAGTGAGTGTCACTGCTGAATTGGTTCACCCTTTGCCCCACTGTTTGTTTCTGTGATTCCACTTCTCTTCCCCAAATTAGATATATAAAAGACAACATGTACAGAAGTAAAAAAAAAAATGACATCAGGAAATAAACCAAAGGGGAAAAAGGAAGAAATAACTGCAAACTGTACAATTAAAAATATTTTGTTTCCATTTCTTGGAGTTCATTTCAATAAGCATCATTTTATATGCTCATATGCACATAGCTATTGAGCTATTGTGGTACTCTCCTAAGAAAATCCTATACATATTCTAGTTATTACAAATGAGGGAAACAGTGTATGCAGACTATGTTTCCGAGGCTTTCATTTCCTTATTAATGGGGCAATGTCATTCTTTCTGATGGAAACAGAATTCCATTTGTATATATACCACATTTTCTGGAACCATTCATCCACTGAGGAGGATTGATTCCACATCTTAGTTATGGTAAATAAGGCCACAATGAACATGGTTGTGCTGGTGGCTTTAGTGTGGGATGGTTTGTTGTCATTTGAGTAAATGCCCAGGAGTGGGATTGCTGGGTCACAGGGGAGCTCTATTTTTAGTCTTTTAAGAAACCTCCATACTGCTTTCCAGAGTGGTTGAATAAGTTTACACTCCCACCAACAGTGTAGTAATATTCCCTTTTGGCTACATCCCAGCCAGTATCTGTTGTTATTAGATTTCTTGATAATGGCCATTCTAACTGGGGTGAGGTAGAATCTCAATGTTGTTTATGGCCAGTGATGTTGAACATTTCTTCATGTTTCTATCGGCCATTCATATTTCTTCTTCAGCAAAGTCTTTAAGTCTTTAGTGCATTTATTAATGGGGTTGTTATTTCTTTGAGGATTTTTTGAGGGGGGTAATATTTTGAGCTCCCTACTTCCTTTGCTTTCATTACAATGCTCTTTCCTGGTTTCTTTCGTATTTCTAGACATCAGTTCTCAGTCTCCATGGTAGTTCAATTTCTCTATTCTAATACTTAAAACTTATTCCTAGTGTCCTGTTTGCACCCCACATTTTCCCCACTCTCCATGACCACCATTGGCAACTCTTTTTATTATTCAGCTTGCAAACAGAATTACTGGGTGACTCTCAAATATATAAATGTATCTATTCTAACTTTTCCTCCAAGATGAGATTCTTAATTCCCTTTAGTAAGTAGATATGTCTACCTTGTTTATCTACAGAAGCTTTGGAATCAACATGTCATGTGATGAGTGATTCTACCCAAATGCAACAGAAATGAAGACAAAGTGAATTTCAATATACCAGAAATAGTAGTACATCTGGCAAATCAATGGACACAGTATTTCCATAAATAGATCTCAGGAAGGGCTGAGGTTTTGGTTACATAAAGAAGAGGTATGTGCTTGTGTCTATGGACAGATAAAACATCAAGGATAAAGGAAAAACTACAATGGCATTTCAGCAATTACACAATTTTACAATCTAGGCTCTGGGTATCTTGGGAAGAACCTAAAAGGAAACCTTTATAAGCAAATGCAAGAATCCCACAATTCACAGGCAATTCTGCTTTAAAGCCTAATAAAAAATGATAGCATTAATTGAGGATAAGGATCATTCTCTCCATTGCTGGCATGAATGAAGGATATCAGCACCATTTAGGCACTTAAGAATTTTACAGCCTTGGGCCACACTAGAAGCCAGCTCTCCCCCAGAGAAACCGTAGGGGCAGAACATCATCTGGAAACACTGAGCATCAGCAGACATGCTACAGACTATTGCCAGAGTTCAATGGAAAACAGTAGAACTGCCTAATGTGGTGGACACTGATTTGTAAGTCATGTTCTTTTCATGATTCCAATAAATAATAGGGAAGGGGGATATTCCATGAGGATAAGATTGTGTAGTTATGAAATGCCATTTGATAGTTACTGGTAGTATGCTCTTATCCATACCCAAAGACTATGTGGACTAAATCATATGCACATTTGCTTAAGCATTACAGACCCAATCTTCCTATGCCTGTGTGTCCTGGTCACTCTGAATTGGTGCCATATTTCTTATATTCTCATGATACAAATAGAAAATCCAGAAATCTTCCCTCCTTCCTTTCCTTTCCTCCTACTGTCTCACAATAATCAAACACCTGCTAATAACCCATGAAGAAGTGTCTGTTGTTTTACTACTGAACCTAAGATTAAAATATGACCTGTTTTGCTGATTGAACAAGAATTATCAGTGGGCTTTGTAGATAATGAGCAATGTAAGAAGACTGAAGACTGAATGATATTTTAATTTTAGTACAGAGAAAGGGACAGATGTTGAAATTAAAGATTAGTGAGATTCATGTCAATTCCCAGAAATAGCTTCAATGTTTTATTTAGGCAATTTTAATTGCTTAGATAAAAAAGAGGTGATTGTTGGAACCGGCATAGCTATGTTCACCAGTGATATTGCTTTGGTTGTTTAGTTGTATTCCTAGACCAAGACCATTCCTTAGAGAAAGTGTAAGTTAATATAATGGGACATTAGATAAAATTTCATTTGTGATATGTTAGTAAAATGGTGGGAATGTGTGTAGCTCTACATTTATAATAACTTTCACCAAATATTGAGACTGCCCAGTTTGCTTTTTGGGGGCATAGATATATGCATTTACCCTTATCTCATTCAATATTTTAATCAATATCTTTAAAGAATTCCTATCATGTAAATTTATCAAGTTTGAAAGTGGTGTAAAATTAAGGGCAGTGGTAATAGTGAATACCAAAAGAGGGAGTCAAGGAGATCTCACAAACCTATAAATATGGGGAAAATACCAAAGATAAAATTCAGGTTTCCAAAGTAAAATCTATGTTTAAACGTAAGTGCAAAACTTGATAATGATTGCTAAAATTCAGTATTAGAAACTCTATGTCAAATATCTATTAATAAGGAAAAATGCCTACATATTTCAATTGCTCACATTATTATAAAGTACCTCTGTGGGTAAGTGCACAGACTCCTGGTGTGCAATACTAGACACAACAGTGCACCTCCTCAGACACAAATTGTTCTGGGTATGATCAGTGCATTGTCTCTAGTCATTGGAACTTTGAGAGGTATGCTCATAAGGGTCAAACAGGGAAGATCTGACAGCTATGTTTGTTATATAGCAATGGCAAAAGAATTGGGTTTTGATGGCAAGGAAGGGGGCAGCCTGAAAGTAGCTTAAATATTTGCAACCCAATAACATGTAAGGGCCTGGCTGTTTGTAAGCCTGGAGGAAAGACTGGGAGGAATGAGCAATAGCATTAGGTGCCATATTTTCCCTCAATGTAGAAACTTATTAAAGCTTAACAAGGAAATGACTTCCCTGTTACTATAAAGATCCAAGCAGAAGTCAAGTCACTTTTCATAGCGATTAAAAAGGCAAATGTTACATTAAGCAGAACATTAAACTGAACCATCTCTCGACACTTAAGGATCCAATGCATTCTCAATATGTTGAAGATTATTAATACATTAATCCCACTAATCTGTTTGTCCCTCTCCCATTTTAATGTTCTCACATTCTTTAAACATGGACTGAGATGGGCATTTTTATGGGTTGAATTGTGTCATTCCAAAAAGGTGTTGAAATACCTGTGAATGTGATCTTATTTGGATATAGTTTCTTTATAAATGATTAGGAAGAGGCAATTGGGAGGGGGGTGTGACCTGGTGAAGGGAGACATCGGAATAGAAAGATAAACATATGAGGAAGAGGATTGGAAGAGACAGGAAAACACCATCCTCAAGACAAGGACTACTGCCTGGTGCTATCCCAAGCTAGGCATGAGGTTAGAAGCAGAGTCTTAATCATCGTCTCCAGAAGGAACCAACACCTTGATTTTGGATTTCTGTCCTCCCGTGCTGCACGACAATAAATTTTCGTTGTTTTAGGTACAAAGTTGTTGCTTTGTTATAACTGCTATAGCCCTCATTACCTTCATGCAAACAACTTTATAGATTTACTCTTTCCACCTGACCCAAATCTCTGGTTTAACGTAATGTTCTTTTCCTATTTGTGTAAAAGTATTCCTACTGGTTGCTTAGCTTTAAACTACAGCTACACATCTAATCACTCAATTCATTGCCAAATTTTATAGAGTCCTCTTTCACAAAGTCTTTAGAACATACCCCAGTCTTTCCCTTCTTACAATCCTCATCTAGAAGAGATCTTTTTCACTTTAGTCTGATGTTCTGAAATACCTTCTGCAGTGGTGGTATCTCAGGCCTGTTTACCCATCAACCTGGGAGGTTGAGGTAGGAGGATCATTATTGGGGCCACTCCAGGACAAAATTTAGCAAGACTTTTTACCTTTAAAACAAGCCTAGCATGGCAGTACATGCCTGTAATGTTAGCTATTCGGGAGGAAGAAGTCAAATAATATCTATGGGAAAAAGCAGAAGATCATATCTCAAACATAAACTAAAACATTCTTTGTAAAACTAATCCACTAAACAATTTAGAAAAGAAATGAATGGAAAGTCAAATAGACCCTGTTGGGGGAGAGTACAAATAGGACTAGGGCAAATTTACAAGGAAGATGAATGAGGCTGAATACAGTCCAATTAGCTTTAGTTGCAAATATGACAATAAAACAATGAGCCAGACAGTGGTGGCCCATGCCTGTAATTTTAGCTACTCAGGAGGCTTAGGATCCCATTTCAAAGCCATCTCAGGCAGAAAAGTGTGGGTGAGACCTTTATCTCCAATTAAACTCAAAAAACAAGTTACATTGTATCCAAGTGGTAGAGTGCTAGCCTTGAGCACAAAGAGTCTCAGGGACAGCACTCAGGCCCTGAGTTCAAGCCCCAAAACCAACAAAAATAGATAGATAGATAGATAGATAGATAGATAGATAGATAGATAGATAGATAGATAGATAGATAGATAGATAGATAGATTAGATAGATAGATAGATAGATAGATAGATAGATAGATAGATAGATAGATAGATAGATAGATAGATAGATAGATAGATAGATAGATAGATAGATAGATAGATAGATAGATAGATAGATAGATAACAATGAACCCTGGGGAAATAGTTTTTAAAAAGGGGCAAGGAATGAAGGAGACCGATGGGGACATGAAGATCATTGTATACATGTGTAGAAATATTACGGGGAAACTCTGCTTGTATACCTAGTGTATTATAAATAAATATATAAAATATTAAAGCAAATATTGGCTGGAGTCATGGCTCAAAGGGTAAAGCACTTGTCTAGCAAGTATGAAATACTGAGTTCAATTTCCAGGATTGCCAAAAAAGAAGAGAAAACTCCACTTTCTTATTTGTCTTCCATGAATATGAACCCTCTAGAACATCTACTCTTGTGTTTATGTAATAATTTTTAATAGGTTACGTTAAGTTGTTACTTGAAGCCCTTCTATCCAGCCCTAGCCTTTGGTTGAGCTAAAGTGATTTACGCATTGACATTAATCATGTAGATGTCTACATATCCCTTTTTTCCTTTTACTGCTTGGTTCATCCTGCCTTCCCTATCATCTTCAATGTTGAAAAATCTATTCACACTCAAGGTTGCTTTGCTGTCTTGCTTCTTCCAAGATACCTCCACTGGTAATTGCCTAAAATGAACTTCTGTATCTGTACCCTATATCACCTAGAATCACTGGTAACACACAATAAATTATGATATGTATGCCTTATTGTGAATTATTGCCAACAAGCAACAGAAACCCTACTTCTAGATATTTTACCTAAGATCTTAATTTAAATTTTGTATACAAACCAAGAAAGCACTATGCAATATTTTATTTTTAGAAAAAGTACATATTATAGTAACAAAGCAGTACGGAAGCATATGTACTGATAATTGAAGTATCAGTATGGGATCTTCCTGCCATGAGGTCACTAAAAATGATTATATAAGTCACTGTTTATTGGAACACCAAACACTCTATATAAGGTGGGTGTTGAAATTAAATAGCCAATGAGAAAGCATTACCAGTTGATTGGGTGTTAAGTGACTGGCTCATGAGGTCTCTTTCCTAGTAAGTGAGTGCAAGGCTCTTAAAAGCTTCACAGAGCATTTGGCTTGTTTGTCTTTCTAACTTCTTCCATGTCAGAGGACAGCCCATCCCCTCAGAGATCGCAGTAACAAGTGTCATGTTGGAAGCAAGGTACTGCTTTCACCAGACACCAAACCTGCCACCTTGTTCTTGGCTTTCCCAGCCTCCAGAACTGTAAAATGTTACTCAGTCTTGGATATTTTGTTACAGTTACAATAATGGACAAAAATCCACAACATGTTGTTGATTGAAAAAGCAGATAATACAGCAGCAAGTATAAGATAATATTATTTATCTAAAATTTTATATGTTGCTCAATCTAGATAGCTAGATTCCAGAAGGCAAGGTAGTGAGATTTTAAGTAATTTACTCCTCTTTGTACTTTCTGTGATCTTTGTATTATTTTAGAAACAATGCATTTTCCAAAGAATATATATATATATGCTCACCTGTGTGCATGTGTGTGTGAATGTGTGTGCTTTAGAACATTTCTTCTTTCCTTAAGTATACAAAGTTCTCAGAAAGTATTATGCCTTTCTCGATGCAACAGCAATTCAGTATATTATTTGCATATTACGATGTGCTTATTCAAAATTAGCTGTCTAGATTAATGGTGAAGAAGGACTCAAATGGAAAAGTAAACAGAGAATACTTGATTGTTTCCCCTCTCTCCAGTTTACTGGTATTACCCTCCTAACCCACCCTCCCCCATACAGGATTCAATTGCATCTGAAAAAGTGAACTTTGAAGAGTAGAGTATTAGTAGCTGCTTTCTCTCTCATAAGCAGAAAGAGATAAAATATATCCAAATCCCAACTTCTCTCCCTCTACTTTCTCTCTCCTTTTCCCTTCCTTCCACTCTCCCTTCTTCAATCGTTTGCAACTGTATGTAGTCACTAAAGGCAGAGCAGGTTTGTGGCAAAAACATTCCGTAATGGTATACTCTCAGGGCCTGGGTAAGAATGGGCAATGTCATGTCACAGGCATTACCCTGTGTTTAAAAATAGGCAGCTTTTCCCACGAGGAGTGGTCCTTGTGGGTAACTGGAGCGGCGACAATGTGTTGAAGTTCATGGAAAAAAGAAAGAAAAAAAAAGGAAAGGAATAAAACCATGAAGTCACTTAATACTTAGTCAGTTTTGTGCGTCTTTTCTCTTTTCCTGAAGCTCTTCCCTCCATTTAGAACATCTTAAAAGGTTTTTTCCTAGCCTTGTTTTCTAGCTAAGCATTATTTCTTAATCTCTCTCTCTCTCTCTCTCTCTCTCTCTCTCTCTCTCTCACACACACACACACACACACACACACACACCTCCCAGAAGTTAGTTATTTTATCACACAAGCACCAAATTAAGCTCTGGATTTTCTATCTAACTGGCTTAAAAGACATTAATCAATAAAACCCAGATATGCTGGTAGCTAATCAGATGAGGTAAATCATAAAAGAGAAGGACCCAGAATAATTCCTGAGTTTCTATTTGAGAAACAGGAGAGCTGAGTCACCCGAGTGATATGAGTTTAGGGAGCAGATTTAGGTCCCTATAATAATCAAATTAGAGACACTTATATAATATTTGCGTGTAATGTCCTATAGACCTGAACTACATGTACATTTAGAAAGCATTGACAAATAGATGACAATGAAATGTGTGAGATGAATCAAGTAGTCATTACTAATTGATTCTCAATACATTATATGCATAGGGAACCACCACAGAGAGAGAGACAGACAGACAGACAGACAGACAGACAGACAGACAGAGACAGAGAGAGAGAGACAGAGACAGAGAGAGAGACAGAGACAGAGACAGAGAGACAGAGACATAGAGAGACAGAGATGGCAGAAACAGACAGAAAGACAGAGGGAGAAAGTTAAAGAGTGACAGAGAGCTATAAATACATTTTTTCTTTGTTAAAGAAAACTCCTGCTCACCTTTGAAATACACATCATAGGACAGTCAAGGAGATATATCATTCTAAATCTGAAAGGCCTCAGTCAAACTGGGGAAATTGTGCATGGAGTGAGATAGAAGGCAGAGGATAAATCCTGATAAATAGTAACTTTTCAAGGGTAGGAGGAAGAGAAGAAATTGGCACCAAGGCCTGACACAAAGTGATGAGGTAGGAAGAAATCCAGCAGAGCTGGCTTCTCTAAAACCAAGGGAGAGGATCATTCCAAAAGTTCCTGGCAATGGAAGTTAGAGAAGAACAGAAAAGTGTCTATCAGAAGTAGAAATAAGGAAGAGGTTGGTAACTCTGACAAAAGTAATTTCAGAAGAACTGTGGAGACAGAAACCAGATTGTAGTGGGTTGGAGAGTGAATATGGCCTGTAGAAGAAGATGATGGGTACAGACAAGAATTTTAGCTGCAGAAGGAAGTCAGTGAGGATGGAAGGAAAGATAATATGGAGAGGGATGGGAAAACTTTTTTGGACAGATATAACACTATGAGATTAACTGAATAGAAGGAAGTCAGTATGAAAGAGAATGAAGAGAGTGAAAAAAGAACACAGATAAATGAGAGAAGGAGTGAAGCCCAGCAGGTGAAACATACCTTAAATAGCACTGTGCAAGGTACTGTTAGCGTACCACCCAAGCGGGTACATCCATCCTTGAGCTACGCTGAATAGCGGCTGCTGACAGCTATGTCTTCCCTTTCTTTGAAGAATTCATTTAACCCAATAGCTAGAACCCCAGGAGATGATCACACTGCCCCCTCAGAAGCAGCTCACAGCCAGTTACTAACAGCAGCACACAAAAGTCAATTATTTGCCCAGTGCCGGTTGATCACGCCTATAATCCTAGCTACTCAGGAGGCTGAGATCTGAGGATCATGGTCCAAAGCCAGCCCAGGCAGGGAAGTCCTTGAGACTCTTATCGGAAGAGGTGCTGTGGCTCAAGCAGTACAAAGCTTGCTTTGAGCTGAAAAGTACAGGGCCAGCGCCCAAGCCCAGATATCAAGCCCCATGAACAACAAAAAGAAAAAAAGCCAATCATTTTACCTCAAAGTGGGACTAAATCAATAATATACATCATGCTTCAGAGCTTAGTGACATCAGAGAGGTAGACCCCAGCTAACCTCACATCTCTGCCTAGTCCTTTGTCCTGACTTATCCTGTTAGTTGTTCAAAAAGAACTCACTGCAAATCACATGATCTCCAGTCCCTGACCTTGGCTCTTCGTTGGACAAAAAGGAATGAATGCCACTTTAACACCAAGGGAGGAGCAAAAGGAGGAAAGACAAAGACAGAAGATATTGAAGGTTGATGACACTACACTGAAAGAACATGATTTGATACTGTCTGATTAATTTTCATTAGGAGATGAGTGATCTCCTACAAGTACGGAAAAATGAAAGGTACAAAAGCCTCAGAAAGTGTAAAACACTCATTGGGAAAGAACACAGAACATGATACAATGCACTAGGCAAACATAGGAAGGTTAGTTAGGTAGGATTCATGAACTATAGTACTTCCATGCTCATATATACAGTTATAAGTCCTGCTTAGAAGTAGCTGAGAGTAAAAGTAGACAGATATCTATCCTTACTTGCTGTTCTCTGAAGCACCTGTCACCATTAGCTACTTCTGTGTGTGTGTATGTGTGTGTGTGTGTGTGTGTGTGTGTGAGAGAGAGAGAGAGAGAGAGAGAGAGAGAGAGAGAGAGAGAGAGCACATGCACTCACACACACATGCTTCTTGAATTCAGGTCCTCAGGCTCTTACAAGTTTTACTCAGGGTTGACTGGCACTTTACCACTGGAGCCACACCTCCACTTCCTGCATTTTGCTAGTTAATTTGAGATAAGATCTCTCTGCTTTGTTTGCCCAGGCTGGCTTCCAACTTTATTCTTCAGATCTCAGCCTTCAGGATAGCTAGAATTACATACATGAAACACTGGTGCCTAGTGGCTGCTTGCTTTTGAAACTTGGTCTAAAATGTGACTGTTTACTAAACATGGTCCCCTAGATGTCCCCAGGAGCTCAAACTCGCCACATCTAAAAGTCAACTCATTGTTCCTCTTAAAGTTCTACTTCTTGTATTTCCCTGTCACGAAGATAAGTCACACTATGACTTGTATCTAATCCAGAATCCCAGAAGGGAGTGGTCCTAGATCCTTTTCTCTTTCTCAGTTTCAATCCAAATCACTCACAAAGTCCAGTATGTCCTATACAACTATTAATAATTCTAAATTCTTTTGACTGCTCACTCCAATATTACTTTACATTCTTTTATGATTTATTGAGTGAAATCCTTATTTTCTGGCCTATCTCCAGTCTTTTCCCATTCTCCTCCATCTTCCTCATGGAAATCAGATCCAGCCATTTTTTTGCTCCAAACCCCTCCAGAAGTTTCCTGTGCATTTGGGATGAAATCCATTGTCTTAATAAATTTTCAAGGCCCTTCTGGTTCCATGCTGTCTAGCTTGATCTCTGGTCATTATTCATCTTTCATTCCCAAAGTACTTTTAGCTCTCTGCTTGTGTTATGTTCTCATGAGTCCCCAAAATTGAACAAATCATTTTTATGCCTAGAATGTTCTTTTCTGTATGACTTCATGCTAACTACCCATCTATCAGTGCTTTGTATAGATGTCACCTCTTGCAGAATGTTTTTTTAACATCCACTCCAACCTCTGAGTTCCAAGCCCAGCTACTTTCTTTGTTCACACATGGTGTCCCTCCAGTGTAGCACAGGTCACCCAGTAGAAGTGATGGGTATACCATCTGCCTCTAGATTTCTTTCTCTAGCCATAATGCCTCTGCCTCTATTACAGACTTTCCCAGTCATGAATCTGAAAGGAATTTAAATACATCCCATTGTGGTATTTATATAGATTATAATGCAGAAAAAGAAAAGATACTTTCTGAATCTAAATTTGAGTTCCTTAGGTGGTACAAGTACAAAGGAAAGAAGTAAAAATCTCACCACTCAACCACATCAGGACACATCTATTGGCTATAAGGACATACAGCACAGGAAGACACAGTATTCGGAGCTCTCTGAAACTTTCTGAGGGTTCTTCAGACTTCTCAGAAGTCTTAAGTCTCGCTTGAACATGAGTCACAGGATTACTTATTATCCTGTATCAAGGAGCTAAGGACTACTATTTTCACCCTCTCTCCTGCTAGATTCTCATAAGCCCACAAACTCTGTAGAAATATTTAGTATGCTTGTCTCCTTATGAAGACGTAGCTTTTGTTGGGGAATATTTGTGCACAAATATTCACTTGTAAACTTTGGCTTTTCCAGAATGATCTCAGGCCAACCCCATCCATCTGAAAGTATTTTAGTGGCTGGGGAAAGGAATTCTGTATGCGCACACAGAGAGGCACCCCAACTCTCCCTGCCTCACTCCCTCCTCTTCTTAATCCTTCCTACCTCCTCTCCTCTGATAGGATCCAGAAAGGCACACCCTTTCAAGCATCCCTACAGTGTTTTCTTTTCCAGAAGGACAGAGGCTGTGTTGTATCTAGAGAATACATTTCCTCTACTCAAGCCTTTATACTATCCCACCCCTGACATTATTAATATTTTGAAGCCATCTGAGGATCATTTGTTGGCTGAGGGATTGTGTTCAGACTATGGTCTAGTGATGACTCACACCCTTGTGGTCTCCCTGTGTTTACCATGGATACTCTATTCCAGCTGGATTTCCCTTTCCCCAGGAAACCTAGATTTAAGAGATTTCACCATTTTTCTTTTTCAACCTCATATACCCTTTTACAACCAATGACTCTACAAGGAATTGTGTGTGTAGGTGAGTGTATACATGTATGCATGCATGCATGTACATGTGTACTCTTGACCAGAAATTTGCAAACTATGGACTATAGTTCAAATCTAAGCTTTGGCTAGTTTTTATAAGGCCTATGAACTAAGAATGGTTTTTCTTCACATTTTTGGAGTTCTAACAATGACAAAATCAAAATAAATAGAAGAAAATATAAGCGATGTTATATGTTATATATGGTCAAGAAATCCACAAAGCTTAAATATTTCCTATGTAGCCATCTGTGGAAAATAATTTGCAGACCCCCCCAGGCTATATAGTAAGGTATGTATTTAGACAGAGAGTCTATGACTTAAAGGTTAGCTCTGTCATCTAACCAGTTATGTGATCCAAGCACACGATCCAGCCTCTCTGACCTTCTGTTTCTCATCTGTAGCATTAAGAAATAATGGTCCCAACTGATGTGAAGACTTAGCATAGTGCTGTTATCTAAAGGAAAGGACAAATAGTATTTAGTTGTGATTATCTTTTGGAATCACTAAGGACAAATACACTTCTTATGCTCATACGGGAAAATGAAACACCCAAGCTAACACTCTGAAAACCCCATGATTGGATTTTCTTGCTCTCAAGAAGAAATGTTCCTTAGAAATTAGATGTAAGACAAATAGTCCCATATATGACTCTAGAATGTCTTAGTGAGAAAAAAACAACACTTAGAGCTACTTCATTTCATCTTGAGTGAGAAATTAGAAACCATCCTTCCTCTTCAATGTCCTTTTCACATTTAACATCCTTTCAATCATAGAAGCTTACCTATTTTTCTTAGTAATTGTTTTCAACTCCATCACCTTTACAATCTAATGCCAATGTCATTGTTAACTCTTGTTGAAACTATAACAGTAATCTTTTATCTTGTACTCAACAATTTCTTCACCCGGAACTGTCTGTCATGTAGTTACTAGAGTTACTAGAGCAATCCATCTGAGCTATGAATCTGACCAAGTGGCTTGTTTACAATTACTTCATCTCTTGTTATTATCAAACTCATTCTTTAAGTTCCAGCAACATAAAGAACTTAAACCTATGCTGGTGATTGTGTTGGTTGTGATTTTAATCTTTCTTGTACTAGACCTCCTATATAATCCCTTCTTCTTTAATTGTAAAAGGGCATATATGTTATCAACAATTTCAAATATGAAAAAACTATTTAGTACTTAAATTCCAATCTTCTACATGTTACTATTCTTGACATTTTGATGCACTTGCTTCTATTCTTTCACTGCGTATACTTACATAATCAATATCATGTTATTTCTTTGAATTTTGATTTGCTGGTAATTTACTACTTGTTGACCTGCACAAAATTCTTTTAAATTCAACCAAATACTTAACAAATTACCAGTTTCAATTATCATCATTTAAATAATGACAAGCCACAGCCAACCAACAATCGTGACTTCCTCAGTCTTTTATTCCTTGAGGTAAACATTCTCCCATTTGGAACCATTCTTGTAGAGCAAAGATAATTTGGGCTATTCCCAGGAAAGTGGAGTACTCACTCAGTCAAGAGCTTGGAGTCTTGCTCCTTCACCATTTTATCTAAATGTGCTAAATGAAAAGTATCAATTTGGTTAACATAGTAGTTCTGGAAGCTCTCTGAGCGTTTGAGCTGGCTTCAATGTGAACTTGCACACTCAGTGACTTTTTATGATGTTCCTATATACATTTGGCAACTATTAGCCTGACTGGAAGTAAGCAAGGGAAGATAAACCTGATGGTTAGGCTGACTCACACTAGGCTGAATTTTATGAGAAACAATAGTTTCTCAAGATGCTTTTCATAAAGAGAGCAGTGAAATACATTCCCAGCCTTATTCTAATCACAGATTATTAAAAGTTATGAACATGTCTATATGAAACAATTAAAGTCTATCAATTTAAATTCCTATAGAATGACATAAAACTATTGATAAAGATCGTATCTCTAAATTAAAACTTTTCTGGGATTATTTGGGTCTGGTCATTTCTTCTGAGATGATTTGGGGGAATTACATAACAACTCTAGCAATCAGTTTCATGATGTTAAAAGTGAACATGTTTGCTCTTCAAACCAAACATAAAATGATCCCAAACATTTGAATAATCACAGTATCAACTTCCTAAAATAGGCACAGATTAAATAATGTTCACAAAGCACCTGGCAAAACACCACATATAGCTGGGCACAATTGTCTTATTCCTACAAACCTGTCTACAAAGTATGCTAAGCTATGGGGATCACTGTTCAAAACCAATCCAATCAGGAAAGGTGGTGAGGCTCTTATCTCTAATTAACCACCAGAAAATTGGAAATGGTACGTGGCTCAAAGTGGTAGAGTCTTAGCCTTGATCACAAAAGCTCAGGGATAGCACCCTGGCCCTGAGTTCAAACCCCACAACTGACAAAAAAAAAAAAAGGAACAACAACAACAGCAAACTACACATATATAGACAATTGTAATTTCCCTAGAATTTTAAAGCAAATTTTTTGTTAGTTTGTTTTATGTGGGCCAGTTGTGGGGCTTGAACCCTGTGCCTACGCGCTGTCCCTTAGTTCTTCAGCTCAAGGCTAGCACTCTACCACTTGAGCCACAGAGCCTCTTCTGGTTTTCTGGAGGTTAATTGGAGACAAGAGTCTCACAGACTTTCCTGCCCTGGCTGGCTTCGAATTGCAGTCCTCAGATCTCAGCCTCCCGAGTAGCTAGGATTACAGGCATGAGCCACCGATGCCTGGCCACTTTGTATTGTTCTAAAAATAATGTCTATTTAAAAGCTAATGAAACATACTTTCACGAAGTGGACTGAATTCAGAATCAGGCTTATTTTCAAACATTGAAGAAAGATGGTGAGAAAATAGGCAGGGAAAATGCAAATTTACCAAGATAATGTATTTCTTTTAGAAGAAAAATTCATTTTTTAAGAAGAAGATGAGAAAAAAAATGGTTTGGGATGGAATATTCCCCTGTACTACACAATCTTCAGATAATACTCCTGTAGCAATCTCACAGCAAAAGGAGCAGGAAGTACAGACTATGCAGTGACCTTTGGGGATTGTGCTTCTTTCTCTGTGTCAGGTACTTCTGAGGCACAATTTGGGCTTCTTAGTCTCTAGTATTCTAACTCTAATATAGCATTTGGAATAAAAAGTAAGGTCACCAATAAAAGTTAACAGAAAATACAAACACAAGGGAAAAGAACCAAGTGATTTCATCCTAGCTTTTTATTTTGGAATTTCTCCCAAAGACACTCTTGAAAAGCTAAACAGGAGGATGGATAAGTCGTCTGTTTAGACTCATCCTTTCTTTAACAAATTGAAAGAAAGAAAAAAGATAAAAGAAAACCTCAGCATTTTCAACTCCAGGATCAATTAACTATATGTTTTTTTGACACTCAGAGTTCTCTGTTTCACACACATACACACGCGCACACACACACACACACACACACACACACACACACTCCCCACTTCATTTCTTAGAACCCAGGTTTATTTTTAGGCTAGAGATTAGGAATTCCAGATCAGGGCTCTCTGCTCCTCAGCAGACATTCTAAAAAAGCCTCACTGCCAGATATAAAAAGGCCACTGTATAATTTATTAGAGGAACTTTCAGAAAGCTCTGATTACTTTTTAACCAGAAGGGGGAAAAATTACAAGCATCCTGATAAGTTCCAACCCTGAACTTGGCACTTGGGAATATGTAGAAGTTACACATTCTTAGCTCCTCAACTCTCCTGCCTGCTGCTTTGTAGTGTGCCATGAAGGAGGGTTCAAATTCACTGACATGCAGTCTTCTCTCTCCCCTTTGAATGTACAATTCCATTTCCCTAAATAATGGGAGAGCCAGAGCCAATAAAAACTCAAAACAATACATTTGCTTAATACCTCTAATGGTTCTGCTGCGGCCTGCCAATGAAAACGATGGCTAAATTGTTCCAGAGAGCATTCTACCAGAGCTAAACAACACTTGCCAAATCTCTACCCACCACCTCGTGCTTCCTGTCACTCAAGGTTGTTTTTTTTTTTCTTTCCTTCTTTTTATTTTTTTTCTGTTCATTTTTGCTCTTTCCAAGAGGAATATGGGAAATGCCCCAAGAATGTTCTCTTGTCATTATGTATTATGTCTAGGGCACATTTACAAGTTTAATTTCCATGGGTATAGAGAACATATTTTAAAACCAAAAGTGAGTGTATTGTTTTGTAGTATAAGAGTGTTATAAAACAATAAGATAGGATATTTGAAACCATGTTGAAAAGTTGAGTCAACCCTCGTTTATAGGAATATAAACATACCTAAAAGTGAATGTCATATTTTTTCAAAATATTTTTAAAATAATTTACTAAAT
Organism: Dipodomys spectabilis; assembly: GCF_019054845.1. Taxonomy (NCBI): domain Eukaryota; kingdom Metazoa; phylum Chordata; class Mammalia; order Rodentia; family Heteromyidae; genus Dipodomys; species Dipodomys spectabilis. The sequence continues at coordinate 17,271,622 of NW_024870696.1, forward strand.
TTACTATACTTGCACCATGCAACACATTTGCAAAGATATTGAACTATTTTAACTAAAAAGAGAAATCTCCACTCTAAACAATAATTAACAACTTATCCCCACCCTCTCTTCCCAAGGGAAAGGGGTCATGGTGACCTTCGTGAGCAGACCTACATGAGAAGTTCAAGAGAGAAAAGAAAAAAAGAAGGAAAAAAAAGAACTTCAGATTAGAATATACAACAAAGTAACAAGCAAAAGAGTATAAAGGGGAAGAGAAAATTAAAATATGCCTAATAAGACAAACTCACAATTATTGAAGAAAGAGCCAATATTGTCTACCAAGACCACTCTGATCCATCTTTGTAGAAGAAAAACAACTAAGGTTGAAGGTGGTGGCTCAAGCCTTTAGTACTAGCTACATGAGAGGCCAACATCAATGGATAATGGTGTTTATCCAGCCCAGGAATAAAAATTCTTAAGACTATCTGAACCACTGGCTGGGTGTGATTATGTGTACCTAATATTCCCAGCAACATGGTGGAACACAAGTAGGATTGCAGTCCAGGTCAGCATGGACATGAAGCTAGATCTTACACACACACACACACACACACACACACACACACACACACACACACCAATCCAATGTTGAAAAAAAGGAGCTGGAGGCTGTAAGATCAAGTAATAGAGTACCTACCTAGCAATCAAAAGACCTCAAGTTCAATCTCCAGTACTAATAACAAATCCAAAGCAACTTCATGGAGCTAGAATTTGAATTCACTCCTCTTTACCTTAAATTATCAACCAATAGCTATTAATTTGTTCAATTCCTTTTTATTTTTTGTTACCATCCAGCCTGAGGCTTGAACTCAAGGCTTGAATACTGTCCCTGAGCTCTTTTGCTTAAGGTTATTGCTTCACCACTTGAGCCATATAGTACCATTTCTGGCTTCCTGGTGGTCAATTAGAGTTAAGACAGTCTCCAAGATTTTTCTGCTGGCCTGGCTTCAAACCATCATCCTAAGATCTCAGCCTCTTGCGTAGCTGTGATTACAAGCATGAGCCACAGACACACATCATTCCCTTAAGAGAAAAATGCTATTAATATGATTTGAAACACCATCTTCAAGTTTTCTCTTCCAATACAATTGTCATTAACCCTGAAAGCATTCCCTATTTCTAATACAATTCATGTGGCATACAAAACAACTATGGTTCAGTACCTCTGTCAACCCAAGCACTGAGATCTCATGGAATTAGTCTCACTTATTTAGAAACTAGCAAGGCAGAGATGGAAGATGCGGGAAATGTTGCTGATAGGAGAGGCCTCAAGCAGACAATGGAGAGGCATCAACCTGAATTAACACAGCTTCTAATCAATCTATTCATATCCAAGTTGTCCTTCCTCCACCCATCCTGAACCCCAATATAAGAAAATTTTTCAAGAAATCTGTGCTAGTTATGTTAGTCTCTGTTCCTCATGGCCCAATAACTACTTTTAAGATTCTTAGACTGACGCTAAATACATTATGTGCATTTCCTTTTCAGCCTTCTGTTAATGTCCTGAGCCTTCTGAATGGCATGATTTGTAATGGTGCTCCTTTTACACATTTACAGGTATTCTCTCCCTGTAACCTGTAATTTCACACCTCTCTATGTGAAGGTCTTATTAATTGATGAGTTTGACTTCCTTCAGAAGTATAATTTCATTCTTACCTCTTCACTTTGATTGTACTATAAGTAAAATGAAATACCATACCTCTGTTAACACGTTTTACCTAGTTAATATGAATATGTGCATATGTCCCCATACAATACTGTGCATTTATTCATGTCTTGCAGCTTTTTTGTCTCCCATGGGAAAAAGCCTTAGATTTCCAAAGGCTATACTTCATAATTATTATTTTATAAAATGAATTAATTATAAGCTTTATGCCTCACTTATTAAATCAAGAGATTTCCAATGTTTTCCAAACACCAGTGAGATTACCAGACTTGTTGATTAACATTTAAAAATAAAAAGAAAATATTCTCTTTGCATTTACATTTGTATGCTAGTATGCAGCTCTAAGCTATCAATAATGTGAATTATAAATTGGTATGGGCATTGTGATTGTAATTCCCCTTAGTAGTGTAATAAATATTAATGTTTGTAAATATATACACATATATGAGTAGGGAAACTGGAGGAAATTAAAGAAGGACTGACATTGTCCAAGAAGAATGGAACTCATTATTTGGCTTATGGAATTGTAATTCTTCTGTACCACACCGTAATAATAAAACAAAATTATATTAATTAAAATATATATGTGAGTAGAGTTAAAACACTAGTTTATTTTTAAGCTGATGATTCTGTTGACAATTCTGATGTACCACAACTTGTGGTACAAAATTGTAATGATAGAAAACAACTTGACTTAGGGATCTTAAATGATCCCAAACTAGTTCAACTTCAAACTCGAAATAAGTCCACCAATTCAACCAGCTTTCTCATCTGTAAGCCTTAGGAAGAAAATGAAAATCACTTCTCTCAAGTCCCCTGCCCCACTTTCTGTTCAATTGGTTATTCTAATTGATTAACATATATAGCAAAACTTTTTTATGTAAAACATTAGTCCAGAGAGTTTTGGAAGCTATTTCAATCTGGAGCATATCCAAGCCCACTACTGAAATCTAGTCCAGGCTGTCTAAATTAGGAACTGGGCAACCTTAACATAAGCAACTTAAACTCTCAAACTTCAGTTTTCCCAATAGGGAAACAAACCATATAAAGTCAAGGACAGTGCTTCTTAAAATTCTCAAATTATCACTTTAAATTGAAGATGTTTCCATTGAAATTCTCTCAAGCACTATTGTGTTTAGTGATGGTATCCTCTCAAGATCTCTATACCAGACAGCAACCACAGGCAGCTATTGCGTGAAGGTGTGAGGGGGAAGCATGGAGACATTGCTGTTTCATGTTATTTACTCAGATTGCACGGTTTCTGAAATGATGACAAACTTCATCTGGCATTCCAGGATCTGTGGGTTCTGGGTCTCCAGGATTCATTCCTGGTAATGTCAGGTTAACTCAGGGCATTTGGCAGCATTGCATGAGGTGCTATGAGTAACATCAGTTTTGCAACCTCATTTGTCATATAATTAAATTATTATGTAATGAAAACTATGTGCCACACAATAAAGTGTTCAGTTCTCATAGTGTGGTACAGTATACTTAAGCATAAAACAACCACAAGGGAAGATTGAAAATGACATGGAAAGGTCAGCCTTAAAATTATTTTAATTCATTTAGAAAAAAATAACAATAAAAAGAAGAACAAACCCAGGAAGAATTAATTTCCAAAACCAAAGGAACTAAGGAAAGTTGAGTGAAAAACAGGAAATTAAGGGAGAAGAAAACAAATCTTGGGTCAGGGAAATAGAAAGAGAACGAACCTTAAAGATGGGGTTATTGTCGAAGTTTCTCATGATAAATTATACAGGACTGTCAGCTGAGAATCATTCATAGTTGCTTAGATTTTAAAACAACTGGTCGACCTGAGAACTCACAGCTTGGCCATGCTGTCCTGGTACCTTGAAGTCTAAGAGAAGATTTGAAAGATGAGATACTTTCAAGCACTACACAGTGACACATTAAGCAGCATAGTTCCATTTCTTGAACAAGGTTTGAACAGCCATCTTCCACAGTACTAAATCACCCTCAAATAACACTTTCTTACCCTATGTCCAGTCCACACATCATAGTAATCATTTGTACTGACATTTAATTCTCTGGTTCTTTTCATTTTGTTTTTGTTGTTTGGATACTGAGATTTTTAAAAATAATTTAATAATTTGATTCAATTCTGAGTTTCGAACAAAGAATCTCATGCTAGTTATGCAGGTGCTCTACCACTTAATGTACATCTCCAAACCTTTGGTGCTTTAGTTCTGCTATGATAAGGGTTTTGAGTTCTTACTTGGGCTTGTTTGGGCAACAATTCTTGTATCTATGCTCCCCATATAGTTTAAATAATATGTATATGCCATTACACCCAGCTAGTTCATTGAAATGGGATCTCACAATCTTTTTGCCCAAGGTGAGCTCAAACAGGATCTTTCCTATCTCCACTTCCTGATTAGCTGTGATTAAAGGTTTGAACTACCACACTTGGAATTCCTGGTTTGCTTTGAACAAACTTTCAAATATGAATCAATCCCAGCATTAGCTATGCTTTCCATTTTCCCAAGAGTTGCTAGAACATGCGCACGTCCCTGCCCCCCCCCACACACACACACAGAGCACCCTACAGACTGCTAGACTATTATCATTAATTTTTGGTCTTTACCCTCAGTTGAAAGACAGTTCCTTGTTGCTCAGCAATCCAATACAACTCTAATAATCTTGTTCGTATATTTCCTCCACTATTAAAATATTCTCCCTTCAACTCTAAGCCACTTACCAAGCCAAATCACACTCAACCTTAACATATTCCCAATTTAATGGGAAAATAGAAGCTACACGGTAATCTGTCCTGAAATTTATTCACTGCCAGCTGAGAGCATGATGATGTATTTATTTTATCTTATTTTATATACTGGAATTTTAACTCAAGGCTTTGCAGTTACTAAGCAGGTACTTTATTGTTTTAGCCATTCTACCAACATCTGGTGGATGTTTAACCTAGGTAGATCTCTGACCATTTCCAATTTAGTTAGTTCAGTGTTGATTTCTTTATTATGCTTACAGCTCGGTTCCATACTTCTCCTAAATTATTATTATGAGTGATATTCTACCATGTGGTTATCCATGCCTTAAGTACCTGGGACCCTCACATTTTTAATCAGTCCCCAAAGTCTGTATCATTCTTAATGCCTCTCAAACATTTATCCTTTGTCCAATTCTATCATCATTGACTTCTATTAACCTAAGCATTTGTCACTTATCCTGAGAATTTCCAAAAATAGTCCATACTATGTTCTGTGCAAAATATCCTCCATATTTCTATAAAATGTACTCGTCATATTATCTTAATAACCTTCCATGACTTCTCTTAGCCGCTGGGTACATAGGGCTCTTCCTTATTCTTGATTAATACTCCATTATGGTTATCAGCCTTTCCTCTAATACATTTTTGTTCCAAATTCACAAGACTTGATTGCCATTTAACACCTGTGAGCTTTTGGACAGCTTAGAATTCATACCATATCTTACATTTTCACCTTTACCAAGCTAACTATATCCTTATCATCACCAAATGTTTCCATCACTTAGATACCTCATCATTTATTATTTTCATCTGTCACTAAGTCATCAACAGGGCAAAAATTTCATGTGGTTAAAATTACAAAATTAATGGATTAATTTTGTAACTTAAGACATTATCAATGTGATGAGGAGCCAAATTTGGATGGAACATTTTCTTTGAAGACTGAAATCATAATCCTATGTACCCACATAGGTTCTGATGCTGTGTATAACCTCCTGTTAACATGAGACTAATTGGAGAAAATGTGTCTTTCTGAGAAAATTCTAAACCACAACAGATAGGGGTCAGCTTGGCCTGTTTACATCCATTCTTGATTGCTTTTCCATTTCTGGTGAAGGTCTTAAGTTTTATGGGTAGTTTAAACTGCAACTTCAGTCTAGGATTCCATATTCAGCTCTTCACATAAAAGACCTGTCAAACACAATACATCTTGTGAAGAGCAGAGCCAGAAAGGAAGATTGAATTTCATCTGTAAGCAAGCCCTTTAAAAACAGGAGTCTACAGATCCTTACTCAACACTCAGGGACAGTTTCAATACTGACAATAATAAACCAAATGAAAAGGTAAACACTAGATTATGTTTTAAAACCAGCCTACATAGGCCATGATATTTACTTCTGTTTTGCTTGGATTTATCATCCACATATAACTCTGTACACTAGTATATGTGCAAGACATAGCAATCACTAGCAGAAAATACTCAAGGGTTAATTTAAATATTGACAACAGAGGAGGCAACAATGCTGGATAAGAAAGGTACTCATTACCTTGCCCATGTAACTGTAACCCCTTTGTACAGTATTTTCACAATAAAATCTTAATAGTGACATCATAAAACATAAAAAGGATTTAGTTTCTTCTTTTTTTACATTATGTTTTATTAATCAATCAATTATAAAGCCATTTAGAGGGGAGCTCATGGCTGTGTCTCTATATATCCTTCATAGTCCCTCTCTACTCTAGGACAGAAGTGGAAATATATGAAAAATAATGTGTTTCTAAAGTAAAAGGTATGTATGCAAAGTATATATGTATGTATATATAGTGTGTATATATAGATAAATTAAATTATGTATAAATAAAAGGCATACAAAGTGTATATATAAAATGTGTATGTATATATACATATATATATATGTGTATATATATATATGTATATATATATATATATATATATATATATTCTGCCCACCATATCTAACACTGAAGACAGATTTATAATTGGAAAATAGCTCTATAGGACATGAAGATTCCTGAGACATGGCTATCATTATCTCTTATCATTAGACCATTCATTTGCATACATTTGTAAACCTTTTAACTTGTTTTTTTACTTATCCTTTTCTCTCCCTTGGCAAAACCCCAAACCTAGTTAAACTAACTTCTAAAACCTGTGTATACTCAACTAGATTAAGGTGACCACAGAAGTACACTTTCTGGATTCAATTTACATGTGCAATTTGTACCATCCAGATGCTGCTACATTTCTCTAGCTCATTAATTTTCCTTCTCCCTTCACGGCTTTTCACACATTTTTTTTCTTCTGTCCCAATCTGCAACATATACCTCTTCACATCCTTGTTCTCAAATAATCGAATTAATGTTTCTTTTACAAGGAAATAGACCCGAAGGGCTAGGAATGTAGCTCAGTGGGAAAGCACTTGTCTTGCACGTACAAGGTACTAGATTTGATCCAGCACTTCAACGGTAATAGACTTGAGAGGAGAGTTTAGATATCTCATCACCATACCTATCTCACTAGAGCCTTCTACTCTGCTTCTCCCACTAAGTGAGTGAACTGGGCAGCTTTTGATCTGAATCCATCTATACCTCTTTTGATCACCTTTCCTAAAAGAGCTCCCAACAATTCTCCCCACCCAAGGCAGATTAAATTATGAAATGATATCTTCCAGCCTCAGAGAGTACCTGAGATATTTGTTATAAGATAGAATAAACTTATACTGTGAAAATAGGTTTTTGAAGCAATGAAAAATAATCTATTATAATTTTTAAAGAATAACATAAAATAAGTACTTGTTTATTTTTGAATTTCATTTTATCAAGAAGTTGTATACAGGAGTTGCCGTGAGTGAAGCAATTCATAATACAAGCATGATCAATGTCATTTCATGATTCTCACCCATCCTACAATCTCATAAACACAAAAATTAATGAAAACCTATAGACAATAGAATTATCTTTCCCAGGAATAAAGACAGCTGGGTGTAGGTATTGTTTTTTGGGCAATTCAATATGTTTTTTTAGTCTCAGAATATTCAACACAGACATTTTTATCATTCTACCCAGCCATCCATTTCTTATCTAAAAGTTTATTCCTTTAGTTTGCTTAAAAATAACTAGCAGATAAGAAGTTGTTAAATCAGTCCAACTAATTATTTCCAAAGCTTGTGAACTGATATCATTTTGGGTTTGATACTAAACCAGTGGGTTCACATTGACATATTCTGAACTCCAATCCATACAGCTGAAGTGAGTTGAATAATTATCAATGTACCCTCTTGAACGCTAGATACCTCAAATAAAAAGAACTAGCACCAGTCTTTCATTTGTTGCCAACAGTGTCTAGATGTACAGAATGGAATGATTGAAGATATAAGTAGAAATAAAGGTTACAAGGTGAAAAACAGGTGTGTTCTGCCAACTATCCACATACCCAGTCCTATTGCCAAAAATTACAGTATTCTGTTCTCTGAACACCTGATCTTGACATGTAGCAAGATTTTTCATCAGCCTGTACTATCTGGATATGGAGTTGTCAGCTTTCTTCCCTAACCCTCATTCTAACTACCACACTCTTCTTTGTTCTATATCTCATCTATGATTTCCTTTGATGTCCATGTAAACTTATTTCAGGTATAACTCAATTGATAAAAATTTCCAAACAATACGATTATGTTTTTAATTCCAACATGTTTTAAAATGGCTGTTACGGTACATCGTTTTGTAAAACAAATAACCACCTTCAATGTTTGTTTCAATGTTTTTTTCTTGGGATTGAATTCAGGGCCTTACATTTTCTAGATGGGCACTCTGTCACTTGAGTCATACCTCCAAACCCTCATCACATTTGCTCTTTTCAAGTAGGATTTTACTTTGTGCCCAGGCCAGACTGGGCTGGCCTTTTCCTTCCTTGTGTCATTGGAGATGATGGATAGATGGCCACTGTGACCAGCCTTGTGATCCTGACTGAATTCACTGGACAATTTCCCATTCTACACTGGCCAGGAATTCCTCTTGAGGCTGAGTTGCTGAGTTTACCTAAGAATGTTCTCTCACAATGTAGACCCAATATTTCTCCATTGTGGAGAAATTGCGAAAGGTTCAGTAAACCTTGATTTCAATGCCTTGTGAAGACTATTGCTAACACCCACCTGCTTACATCCTCTGAACATCCGTCTACCGTCTCTTGTAGGAGTTCACCCTGAAACCTGGTAAAGTCACTCAGCTCCAACCCTGCCAAATACTCACTCTTTCCACTTTTCTCCTGAAGAGTCTCAGTAGAATTACCTACCAAATTTCCTGAAATCCAGACATCAATGTAAGAAGTAAAGTAATAGAGGTACCAACAGGCTGATAGAATAACATAGAGAAAGTACTGGGGACAGACGTAGAAGAAATAGTTAATCTGGGTTTTGATAAGTTTACCAAGGAGAAAAGAGATAGTCTAGGAAGGAAACAATGGCTTCTTCAAAAGCAGAAATATAGAAAGGAGTTTGATATATTTGGGAAACAAAATGTTTAGTATACTCGGGAATAATGAAAGATAAGTAAGTAGAAAACAATAGCTAAGAGGAAAGCAAAGATCTTAAACATCATGCTTATAAAAACATATTGAAGTTGGCCTGAATCTAATATATTTTATCATAATAATGACAATGTCACTAACAGACTTGAAACAGAATAATGTATTCTTTGACTTGGGAATTAACATGGGTCCACTCTTTGTCATGATTGGCAAGGCTTAGTTTGCAGTGAATTCTGAGGCTTATTAGTCCTATTAGAATCCTCGGCCCCATTTCCCTAACTAGATGTCAGAAGCAAGGAGAGTACCTGTCCAAATCCTCTGTGTTTTTCACGAGCTTATTTAAGGTCGCTAACAAAGGAGATATTCGGTAACCATTGGTGAATGTATTTGAACTGAAGCAACCACAGAACTGAATGTTTGGGAAATCTCCCCAGAATTTTATACTTCTTCATTGTATTTCTTTGAGTGCCAGCTGTCCATTCTGTTCTATGTAGGAACGGCAAGCTGTTTTAGAGAGGGAGGTCATTAACAGGGACCGTCCCAGGTGAAATGAGGACTAGCTGTTTTTCTGGCTCGACCATCCTGAAGGCTGGCTCTAACTCTTCCTGGAATTGCTAGAGTTTACACTACTCATTTCAATGTCTTGTGACTGCCAGAACCTCTTTACTGCCCAGGCAGCTATGTGGCCAACAGTGAATCATCAGAGACACAGGGACCTGCTCACCTCTCTGAATTAGAAGCACACTGACACAGCTAGCCAAAATGACTGCTTGTAACAAAAGAGAACGGGGAAAAAATACTGAGCCAGGGAGTAGGAAGAAAAATGGAAGCTCTTGGGACAAATGTAGAATGGTTATAATAACAACCATAATGAAATACAGTAAAGAGAACAAAATATTTAGAACTGTTCATTTGGTCAATGAATTCCCTTACCATTTACTCCATCAAAATGTCTGTATCTCTCCAAAATTCCTGTGCTGAAATCTAATCCCCCAATGGGATAGTTGTAGGAGGTGGAGGTTTGGGAAAGTGGTTAATTTATAAGGACTTTACCTTTAGAAATAAGAGGAAGTATGTCCTTCTTTTAAAAGAGGTTGGTAAGATCTTCCTTGTCTCCTCTGACTACACAAAGGCACAGAATATATCATCTATAAAATGGGTTCTCAATCAACATGGACTCCAGAACCCTGATCAGTAAGCCTCTGGTAACTATTCTGCATCTGTCTAACAATCTTTTCCAATATTAACTAACACATCATTTTGCCTCATTTCTATTTCTCTTGGATTTGGCAGGATCATAGAGAGTAGTATGATTTGGAAGTCTCATTTTCTTATACATTAATCACATCATCATGTTTCACCAATTCTACATACATCAATTATACTCAAATATATATATAGATATATTCAATATTCCAACTTCTTTTAAGGAGCTTTACAATCTTATGGCTTATTATCATTAGTGTAATGACATTTGCTTCCAAAAACTAAAAGAAATCTGACTGATAAGAGAAATCAGCTTAGGAAAACTTGTGTTAAGCTGGTCATTTGAGCAGCCTTTAGTCCTTTAGCAAACACCCTGGGCCTCTGCAGGTCAAATTGTTTACATGTATATTTCCAACAAATTTATGTATCACGAACTTACTCAGTATCTACCATGTTTTCTCTACTAGGATTTTTACAAGCCAACCATGAAATATTTAAGACATTTTGTCCTTCAAATTAGGATAAGGATGAATAAGGAAAATCATCCCTCAGGATGGTAATTAAATGCTAAAATATGCTATGCCTAATAGCTCAGTGGGAAACTCAGAATGTAGTGGTCATTGTTCTCATTTATAACAGAACAAAGAGAAATTGGGACATGTCTTTGCTCTCAGGGAATGCACAGGGTAAGTCCTGCTTGAGATCACCTAGTGCCCAAGAAACAATATGAACTGGAGATGACCTTTAGCTACCCACTCTTCACAGCTCTAGGAACTGCTTTCCCCCACTCAGGTCTGAGTTGAACTCTCAGCACTATCAGTGAGGACAAGAGCTTTGTCCTGAATCACTTCCGTCCATCCAGCCCTCTCTCCCCCTTGAGCTTGTCAAATATAAAAAATTATTGTGATTTCCCTTATTTGCAATAACTAGTATATGCTTGAAACAAGCAGAAAGGGTCAGATAAGATGATACTAAGTGAAATGAACACCAAGATAAGAATACAAGTGTTTTTTTTCTTTCTTGCTATTGCTTCTAACGTATTTATAAAGTACCACATGATTTGCTTTGTATGTTCCTTCCCCATGGTAAAACCCCTGTTTTCACTGTATTTGATGTTGGTATAATTTGAGGAGCAGAAGGGAAAAAACAAATTGTTTAAACAGGGATACAGGTTGACCCATCGTAACAATGAGATGGACAAGATGCTATGTCGAAAAACAAACTTTACAATTTAGGGGGGAGTGTAGTTGTGAAGATTGGAGGGAAGGGATGGTAAGGGAAAAGCAAAGGAGGAGGCAACAATGCTTGATAAGAAATGTACTCACTACCTTGCTCATGTCACTGTAACACTGCCTCTGTACAGTAGTCTCACAATAAAAAATTATTTAAAAAAATAAAAAAATATTGGATTAAGTGGTAGCCTAGCAAGCATGAGGCAGACCCCAACAGCACAAAGAGAAAAAGAAAAGAAATGCCCATGAAATGAGTGTGTTTTATTGCATGTAAATTATCCTTCAATAAAGCTAGAAGATAAAAAAGAAAGTTGTGGGCTATGTAAAGTTTTAGTATATTTTTTTAATTTAAGAAGACCCCAGGAAGGTGTTCTCAAGTGATGACAGACATGAATAAAACCTCTAGCCCAACACACTTAATAATTTGTAGTAAGTATTCTTAATTATTATTTTAAGAGAGAAAGGCAAAGAGAGTAGTTTCCTGGCACGAGGTAGAATTGTGTTTACTAGAGGCAGTTACTACAGCAGACAAGCCATTGACCCCACTCGACTCCTCACTGAGAAACAGGTGCCTCTCGGGAGCTGTCTGTGCCAAAGAAAAATCGCTGCCATCAGCTGGTCCTTCCTGGAGTTGTGAATGGAATTTTGATCTCTACTCTCAAGAAACTGACTTCATCAAAAACAACTACTATTGCTTTCCTTCTCTTTGTTTTTTTTTTTTCAGGTTGTTTTTTTTTTTTTTAAATATCAGACCTGGTGTGCTAAATTATTTGAAGAAAAATCAAAGAAGGAGAAATGATGTTTGCCTGGGAAGTACAGACCAAAGCTAACAGATGTGTCAGGGTTAGGAAGCCGGGGTGCCAAGAGTGATGACTGTGAACAGCACCCTAGTGAGAACAGATGCCCCTTTGTCCATTAGTGAGCCCAGCTCTTACCTGGGTTTATTTGGTCACTGTTGCTGTTGTTGTTGGCCAGTACTGGGGCCTGAACTCAGGACCACACACTCGCTAGGCAAGGCACTCTACAGGTCAGTTATGACCCTACTCCTTTTGGTTATTGTACAAATAGGGTCACTCATTTTGGTCTGGTTGGCCTTAGTTACAATCCTACTACCTGTCTCCTGCCCATCTGGCTTAAGAGATCGTTTATTGATTAAGACTTGTCTTTTGATAGTATTTCCCAAGGCCTGGCCTCAAACTACAATCCTCCAACCTCTATCTCTTGAATAGCTGGGATTACAGCTTCACCCTCAGTTTATCTCAATTTCATGATGAACCCATTCCTTCCTTCTTGGTTTTGGGCTCACTGTGCCTTCTATTCATTATTAAACGAGAAATAAAACAACTAAACTTGGGGATAACTTAGTAGACCTCAAATAATTACTAGTTGCCCTTAACCTTAGAACACAGACTAAGACAGCATATTTATGAAGCAAATTTTCTCCCTATTCAGACTAGGTTGGAAAATCAGGCACTGTTGACTCATACCTGTGATCTTAGTTACTAAGAAGAAGCTAAGATCGAGGATCATGGTTCAAAACTAGCATGTGCAGAAAAGCCCATTAGACTCTCATCTCCAGTTTACCACCAGAAATCCAGAAGTGGAGCTGTGGCTCAAAGTGGTAGAGTGTTAGCCTTGAGCAAAAACAAGCTCAAGAATAGTGCCCAGGCCTTGAGTTTAAGCCCCACCACCGACAAAAAAAAATCAGTTAGGCTCTCTTTCAGTCTTTCAGCAGTTTCTCTTGGTCTAGAATTTTCTCCTCTCACCTTTCTTTTTTTTATTTTGACTTCTTTTAATTGGATTATTCACATTCTTAATGTCAAATGCCAAAAGTGTTTTTAATATATATTTTTAAGTTGTTGTAGAAAGGAGTTGTCATTCAATGGAGCAGTTTATGAACACAATATCTCTTGATAAATGCCACCACGTTTAACATTCTCACCCATCCCTCCCATCTCACCCCTTCCCTCCTTTACCTCTCTGAACTTTTAGGTTATATATTGAATTTTTGCCATTGAAGTGATTCATGTATACAATGCATCTCGAGCATATCATCCCTCCCTTTCATCTTCAGTCCCTGTCCACCATCCCATGTTCATCCACTCTGTTACCCTCCTCTTGCTCCTCCCCATTGAACCCATGTGGAAGATTTTACTTTATCACTAAATCTCTGGTGCCTCGACAACCTGAATGGAGAGAAAGTGCAGGAAGTCATTATGTCATTATTAAGACATTAGTGATTGTATCCTTGTTAGACCTTATTAACTGTGAGAAAAGAGAAATTAGGTTAATGACTTCCTCAAGACCCTGTCCGAAGAATTTTAAATGGAAAGAGAACTTCATTTTTATTTAGTGCTAAGTCTCTTTTGAGACTGTTTGACCACAGAGCATATTTCTTAAAATCGAGTCTCACTTTCAGTGTTTTCCCATTGATTTCAATTTTATGAAGGAACTTGAGGGTAAGGGCACCAGCCTGACACCTCAGAAATCAATCAATTGGCTAACCCCTCACTCAGATACCAAGGTCACCAAGAGTAACTTAGAGGCTGACAAAGACCCACTTAAAAGTACTTCCATGTCTCCTAAAAACTCTGATATGGATAAGAAGATATGAATATTTAAAGGAAAAAAAGAATTAGTTGGGTAAGTGCGCTCCCAAGAGCTCCTTCTTTACCAAAAGGGGTATTAATAGAAACATGGTGATGAAGGTCTTCCAGGAACATGTGCTTAGCATTTCCCCTGTGAGAGTTGACAGAAAGCATTTTCACTGAGTGACCTGGCCCTCAGGAAACATCTCTCTATACAGAGTCCCTTTCTTTGAATGGTAATAGAATCTCCAAGTGCCTGCCTGTCTGTTGTGAAACAACAGCTTACAGCATTTTTAAAACGCTTTGCAACATCATCTATGAAGTCTAAATTAACTGGCCTATTACGCATTAGGACACTAACCGGATCAATGACTAGCATGCACTTTCCATGCCAACTGCCAAGACCCATGCTATTTGGTTACCAAGCCAATAGTCACTCAAGTGCCCATCCTTGACCCTCACAGACCCTTGACCCTCCCCTCTGCTTTCTGGGGAGCTCCACTATCCAACCTAACAGCTCTGAGCTTTAATCTCACTGCGAATTTGTCGTTGTGAATTTTCTAATCATCCTTATTTTTCTCCTTCTTCAATATCATCTACTACATGAATAGCTACATTATGACTTTGTTGAAACTAGAAAACCAGAGAAACACATGGCCACATAGACAAAAGAATCCATGATTTGCAACTTGCCCTGAACTTCGAAAGATTATTTAGATGCTTCACAACATGAAGCATAGGCAAAGACTGAGCTGGAGAAACTAAGTCAGAAACTCCCTGATCTAGTATTCTTGGCCTCTTGTCTAACACCTTGGGTGGTTAGGTCCTATGAGGAAATAAGCAGAAGTCATGCAAACTTTCCTATGATCAGTCAGCGAGGCAATCAGATTTGTGACTTGAAACAGGCATCCTCATCTGCAAAATAAAGTAAATCACTTGATCTACACGGTTTCCATGATTGCTCAGTGGCATTTTATATGTCTCAATACAAGCAGACTTATTGTATCTCCCAGAATTTACCTGGGCTGCAGCATCTTAAGAGTCTTATGTATCTCTTTTAAAAATTATTCTCCTTTTAATAGTGAAAATGCACACAAGACTAATTCAAAAAGGCAATTATGAACAATTTCCACCTTCCTCAAGTCCCTATATTGCTGACAATCCCTTCCTCACAGGATAGCTGCCTCCTTTCTCATCCTGACAATCAGGCCCCAATCCTTGCCCACATGCCAGACATGCCAGCAACTCACAAATTTGCATCCACTTTCACATCCTTCCTCCTAGGGAAGGATGCTTGCATTCCTCAGTTCACAACTACCATTAGGGCTGGAGCTCTGAGTCCCTCCACATGGGAGGCTTTCTCTTCATTATTCTTCCTTATTAAACAATTACTAAAGTGGCAGCCTACAAAATAGGAGAAAATCTTTACAAGCTATTCACTATAAGAGACTAAGACTCAGAATATATAAAGAACCCAAAAAATTTGATACTAATAGAAAAATTTAATGAAACTAGGTGAATAACCTGAATAGATATTTCTCAAAAGAAGAGATAAAGTGGCCAATAAACATATAAATAAATGATGTACAATATCTTTAACTGTAAAGAATGTGCAAATCCAAATTACAATGAGGTTTTATCTCACTCCAGGGAGAATGGCTATCACCAAGAACTGGGTGCCAGTGGCTCATACATTTATTCCTACTACTTAGGAAATTGAGACCTCTAGGATCACTGTTGGAAGCCAGCCAAGAGAGAGGGGAACGAGGAGAGAGAAGAACCATCTGAGAGACTCAATCTCCAACTAACTATCAAAAGATGAATTGGAGATATTGCTTATGGGGTAGAGCAGCAGCCCTGATCAGGAATGCTATACAAGAGCAAGAGACCCTGAGTTAAAGGCCTACTATCTGCAAGAAAAAAGAAAGAAAAACAAAAGAGATTTGAAAAGTAAACAAATAACAAAAGCTAACAAGAATGTTAGAGGGGAAAGAGGAACATTTATACACAGTTGGTGAGAATGCAAATTAGTGCAAATTAAGTATGGAGTTTCCTCAAAAAGCTAAAAATGGAACTACTATATGACCCTGCTAGCCACTCCTGTGTATATATTTGAAGAAACTAAGTCAACATATAAACATTTCTTATTTTAAATTGCTGTATCATCTGAAAATATAAAAACTACCTAACGTCTTGCCTATGATAATGTATGATATAACAAGCACCTGGCCTATGAGTAAACATTTCTTCCAGAGCACCATTATTTAGAAATATGTATACAAATCCATAAGGATTTCTCTCATTGTAAAAATAAAATCCAAATATATTAGAGCCTAAAACTAAGGGCAGTGGGATAAACCTTAGAAAAGGATTCCTTAGATACTGGATTTTGTGTTATTCAATTAACTGCATAAACATTCTGTGATGACACCATGATACTGCTAGAAATCCACCTTCATTGTCTTTGGCAAACCCCACTGAGGGAGGTAGCTTGAACTACCTAGAAAACACGAAAAGTTATGCTATGTACTTGTCAACCAAAGATCTATGATGATGAAGAATAGTACCCAAAGAGCAAAGGTAAGGGTGATGGTATTTTTTTTCCCATTATCTAAAACTTCATGAAAAAGAAGTAGACCAAATTACTGAACAGAATAGTCAGGTATAATTACAAAACATCTTCTAACTGAAAGCACTAAGCTGCACACCCAGGCAGTTTGAGTAATTGTCCTAACATTGTGCTAAAAATGACCCATAGTGCTGTCCTAATGCCCTAGTTAATGGTTAGGCCACTGAACAAATAGTAGTTATTTGTATGGTTATTTTCCTAAATTTTACACTCTCTTCCAGGTCCCTGTTCTCTACTGACCTTATCCTCCATATAACAAACTCTTCTTTCTGTTCCTGGATACCTGTCTTTCAGGAACCACTGTTACCTTTTGGTCTGAATCCTCTTAGTTGCGAAGTACTGAACATACAAATTATTCTTAGTATACAAACCATTGAAAGCTAATCTTGGGATAGGGTGGAAGGAGACTAGGAGTAAAAGATAAATTGTTCATTACCATAGAAACCCAGATTTAGGAGGAAAAAGGTGATTAGAGACTAAACTAGAACTTTACTGTACTCAGTTCAATTCTGCATAAAAATGTACATATTCAGGCACATATACATATGTTTATTGTCTCTCTTCTTTATGAATAAAGACACAGATAATATCTGATGTCCCTAGTGTATGCTACTGTGTCTAAAGCAGAGTAAATATTTAATAAATAGTCGTTATAAGCTGAATGAGTTGAGTAAATGGGTGAATAGGGTGAATGCAAGGTAAAAGAAGCCAGAGTGACTCTTCTGTTTCATTCCCTTTATACTGGCCCCTTAACCAGGTTCACGGACATTGAAAATTCATATCTGAAAGAGAACAGGGTCATTTTACCATCCCAATTGTCTCCATTCTCTCTCAAACCTTGAGCCCGTGTCAGATTGTTGTTCCTTATAAAACCAGCTGTCCAGAACCAAGTACAGACTCCAGACAAAGTCTGACTTTGGGCCATGTATAGATGGCGGGGGAGGGGGGAGGAGAACATCTCTTCCAATAATTTAGGCACTTTATCCTTTTTAACAGAACCCAAGATTGTTGCCATATTTTTAGTGATTACATCATGCTTTTCACTATCCATGGTTATTTATACATTGACTACTACAAAGGATTCTTTAGGCTTGGATTACAGGATTTTTATACATTAAACCCTAAATTCACTGTATACATTTCTACAGTAGTGTGCTGAGCATAGTCGGTAATCCTTTTGAAATAATTTTGAATCCTTACTTCTTGTCTTAGTCCTCAATGTGGTGACTTCCACCCCAAACTTTGTAACATTCACTTAAAACTTCTGAATACCTACTAAGTACCAAGTACAACCAATAAGTATAAGTCTTCCTGAACAATGTTTCTTTTCTGAAGAAAGGAGAATAGAATAGAAAGGAGAATAAGAAGGTAGAAAGGTGAGTCTCATAGGAAGCATAAATAGGAGGATTATAGTGCAGGCCAGCTTGGCCTACAGCAAGGACTTATCTCAAACAAGAGCAGAAGAGGCTGAAAGTATAGATCAGTGATAGAGTACCTTCTAAGCAAGTACAAAGCCCTGTGTTTAAACCTCAGACCAAAAAAAGTATGTTATCCATATTTCAACGCTAAAAAGAAAACATAAACAAGCAGCTCACTCTACCCAGGGTGTTGCATCACAGGATAGAAAACTGCTCCCCTGGGGCTCTCAGGACCTCCCAAGTATCTTTTGTTTTGACCACAGTTGCTAGAACTATAGGCTGGCCAGAAGCCTGTAACTTCTGACCTCACACGTAAAGGCAAATTAGACCAAATTGACCAAACATTGAACTGGAACAAGATATTGCAGCAGGCTGCTGTTATAAGCAAGAGGATATGAATCTGAAGAGAGACTTAGTGAGGTTTGCTTCTGCTGAGACAGCAAACTGAAGCCATGTTTTCAAAGTCACAAAGGAGCAGAAACTATGTGAACAAGATATGGAAACTGCAAAATAATGAAATGTGGAGAACTATGCAGCTTTGAGAGAAAGAGTTCCAGAGGTTGCCTCTATTGCCAGTACCTTTCTAGCCCACAATTTCCCAACCATGGTGCTAGAGTAAGAACATGCCATTTTCAGCCATTATTTATTGACTACTTAGTGTGTTCCTTCTGGTGTTCTAGGTGCTAGGGTACAGCAGTAACCCAAACACACCAAAACTGCTTCCTTAGTGCAAGTTACATTCCAGTGGAGAGGATCAACATTAAGGCAAACAAACCAAATAGCATATTGGTGATAAAATTCTAAAAAGAAGAGTAAAGCAGGAACGAAAGCATGAAAAGTCAAGGTGATGTTGTAACATATTTATACAATTATTCCATTTTCTTTAGTTAATGGCTATGAATTTCTCTTTCTTAGAGCCACAAAATCCTAAGTAAAATGTTTGGTCAGAGTCTTAACAAATCTGTGACACCATTTCAAGGAGATGATAGGTACAGAATACATATCATACTCCCTTTTTTGGAGTTTGTTTGTTTGTTTAATTTCATGAACTGCCCTCTCCTCCCAAGCAAAAGTTAGTTATTTTACTTCCTGGCTATTGTAGTTGACCATTTCTCTCTTATCAAAATATACCCATGACTCTGCTTCCAAGAGCCCTCTGGAGGTCCCGTCATTCAACCAATAAGGAAATGAACAAAATGACTTCAAGCCCATTCCCTCCTTAGCTAGCATATTCACTTTCCAGAGGTATCTCAGTTATTTTATTTGCTTCTTCATGCTGTGGCAACTCTGACAAGATGATGATACCAGTAGGAAAAAGGCAATAGAGTGTAGACTGTCAATAACCTTCTATTTACAAAAGTAATGTTTTCTGCCTTTAAGTTGATGCCCTACTAAGGCCCTTGTTTAACACTACCATTTACCCTACAACATTTATGTATATTATACATATTACATGATATATTATATATTATTATATATGTATACATATATTACACATACATATTTAAACATATATACATATATATATATATATATATATATATTTAAGCTATATTAAGTGAGCATTTCTTGGTTCCCTGTGACCAAAGAATATGAAGTCTTATACAAAAGATGAGTAACACTGGATAATTACAATATAGTATGACAGACATGTACTAGGGCTGAGATTGGCAAACGTCTTTCAAAAGTCCAAATAGTAAATATTTTAGGGTTTGTGGGTCATATGGTCTCTGTTATAACTATACAATTCTGCCGCATGAAAGGAGTCACAAACAATATGCAAGCTAGTGGGAGTGGCTGTGTTCCAAAGACAATTTTATTTACAAAAACAGTGAGGCAAATTTAGTCCACCAGCCCACAATTTCCCAACCACGGTGCTAGAGTAAGAACATGCCATTTTCAGCAATTATTTATTGACTACTTAGTGTGTTCCTTCTGGTGTTCTAGGTGCTAGGGTACAGCAGTAACCCAAACACACCAAAACCGCTTCCTTAGTGCAATTTACATTCCAGCGGAGAGGATCAACAGTGAGGCAAACAAGCCAAATAGCATACTGGTGATAAAATTCTAAAAAGAAGAGTAAAGCAGGAACGAAAGCATGAAAAGTCAAGGTGATGTTGTAACATTATCCATGGGAGTCACCAGGGAAAGCTTCCAACTTAGTGGGTGACGTGGGAAATGACGGGAAGAAGGTGGGAAAGGGGCCCTGCATCAATCTGGAAGAAGAGCGATTCCAGCAATATGCTAAGCCACAGGAAAAGTCCTGAAGCAGTGAGAGACAGAGAATAGGCAAGCGTGACGGGAATCCCATGAGATAGAGAAGTGTGGCAAGAAGAAAGACACAGAAGTGCCCAGTGCAGGTCAGTTAGGTCCTGAAGACCACAGTAACATTGCTCTTTAGCTCGGAGATTTGAGTGAGCTGAGGAGCAGCTTGGAGAGTTTGAGGCAAAAGAAAGACATGGTCTGAGTTAGGCTCCAATAAGGGTTGTGGAAAATGACTCAGAGGTAAGTAGAAGAGTAAAAAGTAGAAAATCAGTTACAAGGCTTTTACAATGACCTAGGTGAGAGTTGACAGGCCCAGGAGCTGGGCATCGGCACTGGGTTGATAAGTAATGGTTCAAATAAGATACTCAGTTCTACTTTTAGACTAAGGACCATTCACAGGAAAGAAGAAATAAGACTTTGATACTCGATAGACAAACAGGCCTTATTATCCAAATTCTGAACCTAGGGAATCTGTCCAAGAGTCTCTGGTAGAGAATAAGAGAGTAAGAGAATCTTTAGAGTTCAACAAGTTAATTAGTCAGCAGCTTTATGCAGCGGGGTGGGGATATTCTGATGAAACACAGGTTCAGAAAAAAAAAAAAAAAAAGTGCCTAGAAAACGCTGTACTCCGTCAACTACCCAACCTACATCTCTAACGTCAAAGGAAATAGTGTCAGGGTTGAAGAATGATCTAAAATCATAACCTAACATTTCTATAATCAACAAAGTAACTTGCAAACAAGGTTCTTGGGGTAGGGGGAGACAAGGTTTGTAAGCGAACAGCTGTCTTTCCGTTTCTTAGGTATAAATCCTAGGAAGGGATGCCTAAGTCACAAGAGAAACAGACTGGAACTGGTCAGAGTACCAGAGCGAACACTCCATCCAGCTCCCAGGAAAATTCCCAACTATCTTGAATGACTGACTAACTATGGTTGGCTGTTAAGGTCTCTCTTAAAAATTTTTATAAAAGGAAATATTTGTAACCCAGGCAGACCACATGGCTCATTCAAAAGTCTGTGTATGTGGCCAAGAAATAACCACAAAAAGGAGAAAAACAGCCTTTCCCCACTCACCTGGAAAGGACTTTGCCCTCAGCCAGGTAAGCAAGAAAGCTGGATTGTGTAAATGCTATAAGAGAGTATCTAATGGAATTGAAGAAAGTGTTGTGTGCACTAAAATAAACAGGTGACATTTCTATTATCTAGGTAACTTTCCCAAGCTTATCTCTTATTTCTTCCCCCCAGTACCTTTGTCAAGTGCACACTTTGAGCATTCCAAGTGGAAAGGGATTGAGAAGTTTTCTTGCTGTTCAGTTTTAAAGTTTCTCCACCTTTTCTTTTCTCCCTGCCCTCTTCTATGCTTTACACTTATTTTCCTTGTCCATGTTATTTTTGGCGCCAGGGATCTTGAATCCTGACTTCAAAAGAAATCTATAATGAAAACTGGCTGATGTTTAACAGACTCAACCACTGAAGGACCTAATCCTACCATTCCTTCAGCTCAACAGCCTCAATGTGTGTGTAAACACACCCCAGCTAACCCCTCCTTGGTATCCAAGTTTGTGAATTACCAGCTTCTTCATTTGTTCCCTTTCATTCCTTATGCATCTTCTCTCCTGTTCCAAAATATGCTCTTTCTAGGCACAACTGTAGATGATACTCTGCCACACACCTGTTAAACATCTCTTAGTTCACCTTCTGAGGGCTTAACACCAGGTGCTAGTGTTCTACGTGTAACTGACCTCTGCTCCCAATAAGACTCAGAGAAGGTAGCAGGGATGAGAAATGGAGTCACCAACACACAGAGATGTTAGCTCACCCTAGGCCTCAGAAACGGAATAGTATCCCCCTGTCTGCTTTATAGCATGGTCTGACACTGGCTGATTGACAACTTAAAAAACCATCTGTGCTCAGCCATTTGTTTTCACTTGGTAATTTTTTCCCCTCATCAACAATATTATGAAACCGGAGAGAGGTGGGAGGGGGTTGGGCAGGAAGAGTCCACTGTTCCAGATCTAGTTTACTCTTAGAAAAAGGAGAAAAGTGAAGGATGGAAAGTAGACGCAGCAGCAGTGTGGATATCTTTCAGATATAATTTTAGAGGAATAAAAGTAACAGAGTGAATAATCAAATGAAGCCGATGCCTGTAAAGGTCAAGGAAACTGAGTTCACCTTGAAGCAGAGCTTCTTTTGGCTTGGCTACCTAGAGCACACCATAAGAAATGGTTAAGGATATTTGTGATTTTTTTGTGAAGTAGACACTCAACTTCCTTTCTTCAACTCCCTTTCTTCAACTCTTCAACTCTGTTTCTTCAACTCTCTCTCCCTCTCCCTCTCCCCTCAACTCTCTCTCCTTCTCCCTCTCCCTCTTCCCCTCTCTCCCTCTCCCCGTCCCCCCTCTCTCTCAAGTAGAAAGAGACATCTGGCTTATGCAGCCCTCCAAATCCACAAGCCAAGTTCTTCTATTTTGGTAATTCTGTTCAATTGGCTATGTAACATATCTATAATTCATATCTCCTCTGACCAGTCCCAAGCCTGAAAAATACTCTCCCTTTGATAGACCCATCTGGGTTACAGATGTTTGTAAATACATTCCTTAGGCTCTCTCCTCTTCTCAGAACCTTTGGGAAAGAAAGTTCTTTGAGCTAGATTTCTGGTTCTCATAGGGTGTGGTAAGAAATGTTAAGTAGATCTGGGAAGAGAACTATCATCAATTACTAATCAGTTACTAATGCATGTTAGTTATCAATCTACTTCTAGGTTTTTTTTTTCTTCTAATTTCCATTACCCGCCAGTAAACTTGAGCTTCTGAGTAGAACAACTGTGTTCAGCACACTGTTTATTCAATAAATGTCTTGCAGAGTATTTGTTGACATTGGATCCCTTAAGAGAAACATTATGATGGGATTATGAATTTAAGGTCTATGACTTAATTGTAATGATAAAGATGCTATATATAGGTAATTTATTTCAGAAATGGTCACTAACTCCACCAAATCCAGGACCCCTTAAAACCCCAGAGATCTATGTCTCTAAATACAATGTTTTCAAATAATTCAAACCAATAGTGCAGAATGGTCTACACCAAGTTCTCCTTTCTGTACCTCAGCTTAGATTTAAACCTAAAGAAGTTTCATGAAATTTCTAAATTCCTCTGCTAAATAACATTTAGCTGATATATATAGATAGAGACATAGATATAGATATAAATTAATCCTCTGTTCATCTAATTGTATCTGGCATATTGGCATATTGGAAGAACTTGGTAAGTAATAAATTTTCAAAATACCTTTCCTGCCAATGAGAACTATAAAACACTCAATATTTTTAATAATAAAAATTTAGCACAGAGCATTTAAGGCAGAAGCAAAGTGACAAGACTCTATAATGAATTAAATATGAGGGACATAAAAAGAAAATCTTACATCTCCCCCATATTTTTGCCTTCAGATTTCTTCTTCCAAAAGGGGAGACTTACAGAAAATTATCCTTTTTCTAGCCAGCTATTAGACAGAATTCTTGTCATTGTGAATAAGCACTCAGCACTTGATAGACTAAACAATGATTATAAAGGATTTTGCCGGGCACTGGTGGCTCACGCTGGTAATTCTAGCTACTCAGAAGGCTGAGACCTGAGGATCACAGTTTAAAGCCAGAGGCTTTAAAGATCTGAGGAACTCAGTTCAAAGCCAGCCTACACAGGAAAGTCTGTGAGACTCTTATCTCCAGTTAACCACCAAAAAACCAAAAGTGGAGCACTAGCTCTTAGGGAAAAAACTCAGGGACAGTGCCAAGCTCTCAGTTCAAGTCCCACAAATGACAAAATAGAGGTCTTAAAACATGTTTGTTAAGGTAAAAAGTAATAGAATAATTGGAAAATTAAATTCAAAGAAATGCCCTAAAGTAGAACAAAATGACAAAAATTTGGAATATGTTAGAGAATAAATTTGAGAGCTTTATTTCCAGCTATCTCAGGGAAAGAAGAAGTCAAAGTAATAATTTTAGAAATTTTTTCATAAATACGGAGTATGAGTGTCTAAATTGATAGGGCCCACTATGTGCTTATAATGAAAGAATAATAGAAGGTTCTTATTAGTTCCTAAGTACAATTACCGTAAATTCTTTCAAACAGCAGACAAGAGGCAACATTTTAAATAAACCCAAAAGAAACATATAAATAAATACAATACATATATACACACATAAGTGTGTTTGTGTATCTTTAGTATATACATATTATATATTATGTATTATATAATATGTAGAGAGTGAGAAAGAAAAAAAGGAAAAAGTTTGGGGGGGAACTATCACAGACAGAAGTATCAGAACAGAATTAGAGGCAATTGATAAATATCTTCAAAGTTTCAGCAAAAATGTTTTCAAACTTAACATTTTACACAAAGAAAAGTTATCTGTTTCATATAAAGGCCTAAAAACAATTCTGAGAAGTCATTTTCAGAAAAGTTACCTAGAACATCTTTTCCTAGAGAGTTATTTAAGGACATATTCTAGTAAAAAAAAAAAAAGTAGTAAATTAAGAGATATTGATGTAATTCAGGATACAGTGCCTCCAATCTAAAAAAAATGTAGTGAAGTTCCACAATGGTAACTGAACTACAGGCCTAAGATAACTGGACAACATTAGAAGAATATAGAATGAACTAGAAGGGAGAGTGCCAGAAAAGGATGTTACAAAAAACAACTATTTAAAACACATATTTAATAAATAAGCATGTAGGAAAAAGCAATTGGAAACATTTGTGGTTATTGAGAAGGAAGGAAGGGACTCTGGTGGTATAAGAAGAAGCTGATCAAGAAAGGAAATAATAGAATGATATTTTGTCCTGCAACAAATAAAATTTCACAGTTGTAGTATTGTAAATAAATAGAGACAAAAGGCCACTTTGAGGAAAACAATGTCTGGCTACATTTAAAGACTGCTGTTCAGATTGGAATAAGTATACCTGTTACAGTTTCAGCCTGAAATGTCCTTCACAGATTCTTGTGCTAAAGTGTTGGTTGCCACTGATGAGGTGTTTTAGAAATGATTAGCTCCTGAGTACTTGAATTTTATCACTAGAGCAATCCATCAACAATTTGATAGCATTATTGGAAGGAAGTAGAGACAGTGTGGCCTTGTTGTGGCACTGTGGCACTGTGCAGAAGTAACTGCACACACAAGGCCTTTGATCTCCTGGAGCTGATATTCCAAATGAGAGGAAGAAAAGTACCTGGATGCAAGAGAAAAATGGTCAGAAGTATGTACTGTACAGGTGGTTAAGGTTAGTCGATGTTAACAGGATTTAGTAACTGCTTTAGATTGGAAGCTCAGGAAAGGCTTGGGAGTTGATCCTTAGGTAGATATTTGAATGAGGGGTCAGAGCCCACTGGAAGAATACCAAGAGAAAAAGAATTCCGGGAAGATGGAGCCACCCATGCAAAATCCTAGGGGGCAAAAACAGGCTTGACCTGTTCCACAGAACCAGCCCAGTCAGCCACGCTGTGCTGTATGCACAGGGGGCAGTGGTCGGATGTGAAGTTGAAGAGAAAGTGGGCAGGAGTTGATGGTAGTCCAGCTAGGGAGCTAGGTCAGAAGGTTAGCTCTTATTTCAAGTGCAGCATCAATGGGAATGGCCAGATCTGAGTCCTTTTTCAAAAGATCTTTCCAGATGCTCTGTGAAGAATGGAGCCAATAGGGGAACCAGGAGAAATTTGCACAGAAAGATTTGTGGCGTCCATGCTTCCAATGAATTGCTCAATCTGTACCAAGGACAGAGACTGCGAGTTCCCTTTGCATCCACATTACCGTGCTGAACGCCTCTGGGAACAGGTAGCATGAACAGTTGTGCCCAAGTGCTGTTGACTGGAGTCTATTACTCTTTAGAATGCTTGTCCTGGAAGATTCCTTGCTTCCCTCCCGCCCCGCCCCACTGGTAAAGAAAATGGTTCAGCTTTCCTGCACCCCAGGCTCCTGGTGCACACAGGTGGTCAGTGCATTGCACACTGGCGCGCACAATTGTCGGTGACCTCAGCCACCCGTCTGCTCCCACTTACCTGGCAAAGCCTGGCTTACTGCACGAAAGTTCCATAGAGTCTGATGGGGAAGGATGTCAAGAATGCTGTCTTTGGGGACTAAGGCGCACCCCATTTTGCCTCTAGAAGTAGCAAGGACAGCCCCACCACCACCACCACCACAGCAGACAGATCCCCAGCTCCTTACCTCAGCGGTGAGTCCGGGTCAAAGCAGGTCTTGCGCACGTCCGTCACGCGGGGGTTACAGCAGTCCCCGCCGTCGAAGTCGTTCAGGATGTTGTTGCACTCGGGGTGACACACCGAGTCCCTGCGGTTCCAGGAGTAGCAGCGGCCCTGCAGGCGGCAGTCCCCCCCGTCGTAGCCCGTGAGCGGGTGCTCACATTCGGGGTCGCAGTGGTCGTTGCCAATCTTGCTGGGCTCACAGTTCACCAGCACCACCCGGTGCCGCAGGGTGGAGTTGTGGACGCGGTGCACGCTCAGCTGCCAGCTGATGTTGTAGCGCGCGAAGGCGTGCGCCAGCGCCGCGTGCTGCCGGCCGATCTGCTCCTCGCTCACCGTGGGGCGCAGCCCCGCGTCGTCGCACACGTTCACCACCTGGTAGCGGATCACCTTCTCCCCGCGGAGGGGCCAGTGCTCGTTGTACTGGGAGATCAGCTCCACGTTGTCGCAGACGGTCTGCCCGCAGGGCGGGGGGTGCAAGGGTGACAGAACCTCGGGCTGGGGCTCCTCCCAGGCCTTGAGCACCTCCAGCTGAGGGTATGTCTCGTCCTTGAAGGGGATCCATTGCTCCTTCAGGAGCTCGAACGTGGCGGTCAGCAGGAGGGCGCCCACGTCCCCCGCCTGGCTGGAAGACTGCAGTTGGCTCTG
Organism: Dipodomys spectabilis; assembly: GCF_019054845.1. Lineage (NCBI taxonomy): Eukaryota > Metazoa > Chordata > Mammalia > Rodentia > Heteromyidae > Dipodomys > Dipodomys spectabilis. Next base: position 17,298,856 of record NW_024870696.1, read on the forward strand.
TGAGAGCGCCGTGGACCAAATGATCAGCGTGCCCAGATGACCACGGAAATAATGCCCGCTCTCCGAGGTGTCGCCACCCAGGAGCAAAGAGCGGCAGGATGCCATGAAGGGGCTGTGCAAAGGACCAGACTGCCCCGTCCTGCTGGCCACCTGCGCGCCGTCCACATACAGGACCATGCGCTGCCCGTCGTACGTGGCGGCCACGTGTGTCCACACGCCCGGCTGGTAGTGACTGTGGCCCGTCACAAGGGTCGCTTTCTTCACACGGTCGGTTCGGAGGGAGAAGAAGAAGCGAGGGTCTCTCCTTCCCCTCTCTTTGCCCGTGCGGATCCCCAGCGCCCAGCCCTTGTCACTGATGGTGTGGGAGCAGTTATCAAACACACCTGGGAAAGAAGGAAGAATCCAGGGGAGAAACACCAAATACAAAGAGAATGGAGACAGGAAGGGGGGAGGAAGGGAAAACCACATGTCAATAGCGAGAATGAAGGCTTTTGAATTGGAAGAATAATATATAAATGACACAGATTCCCCACCTGCGCTACCCGGCCATACTCTCATATTGGACCATGTGGCAGCTCATTGGAGATTCCACCCAATTGCGTTTCCTTATATATTTAAAAATACCTAACGAAAGCTGGGAAGTGGACAGCCAGTGCAAATGATGGCCATCTATTATCACTTCACCAAGAATATTCTTCCTGATCACTGACTTCCCCCCACCCCTACCCCAGACCCTTTAGATCCTGGGGACCCAGGAGGGCAGCTCTAGTCATTTACAAAAGACAGCAAATTGCATGTCCCTTCAAAAAGTCATTTCCTCCATTGAACATGGCAATGATTCTCAGAGGGAAAATAAGGAGATCTCTTGGAGAAGACTACCACTTCTAGACATTGTTCCTGGGGGTAAAGAAAGACCTGTCATCTGTAGAGTACAACTGTTCCCAAAGAAAGCAAAATGGAATAAGCCCCAGAGAGCCAATTACAAAGGTGGTTATTCTACATCCAGCAGTGCCTACCACAGTACACAAACAAAACTTTCCAGGTAAAAGAAGGTCCTTTCCACTCACTGCCTCATGTCCTTACTCAGAAAAGCCACCGAAACAAGAAATCTACTTGATAAATCTACTTGTAGATAACAGGAAAAGGGAGTCATGTCAAATGTGGCAGAACTACAAAACTACAAATGGAAGAGAACCATGAGACAAAGGGAGGCCCATGACATTCCCAGTATGCTATTGGTGGGTGATTTTTTCCCAAATAGTGTCAGGATGAGCCTTTACTTGTAAAGTACATGAAGGCATTCTTATAAATATGTACTTCTATCTACACAGAAATGCTTAATAAATATATCTTGAGCTGATGAATGAATGATAATGATCTGATAGTTGCAAGACCAGGTGCTTGAGGTTTATATCAAGAATCATCTCCCCTAAACTATAAAACAAGAATTTTATGTATTCCTTGACCTTATAGAGTTCCCTCCAACAGCCCTTGTTGATGGGTGTTCTGGATTTCTAAATCGTAAGCTTCTGCTTTTGATGACACCAAATGTTTAATAAGTAGCCACATTTTTTTTAAAGTGATCTTTATAAATAGCTTCTCTTGTGTCTAACATAAGTACAAACTTGCCCTTAAGAGGATTTTTGTTCTTTTGCTTTTCAGTTTGGTTTTGGTTTCTTTGTCTTTGTTTGTTTCTCCTGGGTTGCTGTTTTTGATTTCTGTACCTTTTGTCTTGTATGTAAATTTATCTGATTTGGGGAGGTAATTGGGAGTACAGAAATGGTGGGACAAAGCGTTGAACAAATGCAGCCGTGACATTCACTAGACACTGTGTTGAAAATGAACTACAGTATACATCTTGTAGAGAGGGGGATTGGGAAGGGAAAAACTGGGAGAAAATAATGGACAAGGTGACACTGTTCAAAAAGAAACATACTTAGTGTCTGACTTATGTAACTGTAACCCCTCTGTACATCACCTTTACAATAAAATAAATAAATTTAAAATAAATAAAAATAAAAGTCATTTTTAACCAAAACAGCCTCTACCTAGTAATTCTAACAATTCATCTTTAAAATACGGGTAATGACTAGCTATGATGCAATGGAAAGTGTCTAGTATTTTGTTTGTTTTCTTGGTTTTACACAAAGCTTGTCAAGAGAATTAAGAAATATTATTTTGAAATCTCTTTCCATTGAAAATCCATTGGTGGATTTTCAAAAAAGAAAACAAAACTGAATGATCAATATTAAGTTTCTCTAACCCACATTTTCTTCTTGGTTCACATATTTTAATAAACATTATAGAGCCTTAATTATGTCTTCCTGTTGACTTATGAACAAGTGTGCTATAATATTTAATGAGTACCACAGAGTTACTTATCTGTCACTTCAATGTTGGCTTTTAAGAGAAAGTCTACATTTTGATGCACACATAGTATGTGAAGGAATTGGAGTATAAATTACTAGACTTCCCATATAAATTACTAATTAATTTACATGAGGTATCTAGTTTTCAGTTGTGAACACTTTAACATTTTATCCTTAGATTTTTGATTGATAATCAATAAAATAATTATTTCTCCATACTTGTCTCAAAGGCAGCTTTGTCCTGAAGTGGAAAATCTGCAGCATTAGCCAATTGATGTGGTGCATATTACTCCCACAATGGCCAATTTCATGTTACCACTATGATGTCAGTGTGCATGGAGTTGGGAAGAGAAATGTACAATTGGCTCTGGTGATCCAGCAGGAGCCAGTTCCAGCACTTCTAGATTCACAAAAGGAAAGCAAATTCAAGCTTCCAAGCGTCTCCACTTCCCTCTAACAAAAGTGGATAGCCTGCTTTGCTGAAGATGTGACCTTCTGCAATGAAAGGGGAGTAAATATTGCCTCCACTTTGGATTTTGAGCTTTATGCTGCTTACCAGAACTCTCTGTGACCAGCTGCACCTGCGAATAAATCCTGTCCAACCATTTATCAAGTGGCCAGCCCAGCTTCCCACATGCCCTCAGGAAGCTTTCCTTTTGTCCTGCTCCCTTGATCTCCTGACACAGAAACAAGATGAATTTTGTTTCAAAAGATTTTTACAGAACCTTAATATTCGAAAGACTTCCCTTTCTACTTAGTCTAGCACAGCAAAGGCTGACAAACCAACACAGTCTAAGCCAATACAATATACGTGGTGAAACTCTGAGCTTGTGCAACATTGAGTTTTTATAACTTTGGATGTACATGTGATAGAAACAAACACATTACAACTGTTGTTTGTTCATCAAAGCCACATTCTTGGGAAGAACAGAGGGACCAGATCACTAATATGATTTATGAGATCACTCAACACCAAACTGAACTATGATAGCCCATGGTTAGAAACATCAGATCAAATGATGTAACACATAAGATGGGGGTGAGCTTGAAGCCAAACATTTGGACCATATTGTCTTAAAACCTTATGAATAATTTTTTCAGCACTTTCATCCAAATGTCCTCTGGTATATATCAATGTTTACTAAATTTAAACTTGTTTGAACACCTTGCCATCTTTTAAAACTGAGTTTGGAAAGAAAATAAAGTAAATTAAAGGAGCATGTCGTGTTCATTTTATTCCTGCCCTCAACTCTAAAAATCATATTTAGAGACCACGGGTTTCTTAATAGAACAAGAGATGCATGTGTCTGCAACAAAAATCATTTGCATCTATTTTTCTATTACCACAAATTATCAGGATTTGGAAGTAAAAGATCCAGTTACCAGGAGCAAGCCCTTCATACAAACAGAAATGTAATATTCCAGGCTATAAGGAAATAAATGTAAAAATGTGTGAGCCTCATGATTTAGAGGGTCACAAATAACTGTTCAGTCAGAAGAATTCTAAATGTAGCCCCTTGTAGAGAAATAATTTTATTTCCATTTCTTAAATTAGGTCTTTTCACTTGCTTATGCCCAAGAAGGCATAAAGAGCCTTAAACCACCTTTTATTAAATGTCTACTACACTCCAACCATAGATCATTCAACAGTCCTAGTAAACCATACCACAAATGTATGACCTGAATTTTAGTATCTTCTCTTATAGGCCATAAACTAAGCATTAGGCTATTATACAAGCAATTCACAATCTCACATCTAGCAAGTGCAAGAGACAAGAATCCAAACCACATGTATTTTGTACTACACTGAAACATTTCAGATACTTTCAAAAGTTAATTGTTGCTAGGAAGAAAGTTGTAAGTTGCCTGTGGTGTGGACTAGTAAAAATGGCAGGAATGAATTTGTAGACCCACTTTCTTTCTTTGGATCTTGAAGACAAATAGGATCTGGTTTCTCAAAAGTATCCACAACGGGAAACATGAAGAAGAAAAAAGTAAGTGACTGATTCAATCATTTATCTTTCACTATTGACCAAAGCCTAAACTGACAGGCTACCTTACTGAATATCTGTTCACATTTCTAGGTAGACCTCCCAAGTTCTTCTGTGACATATCGTACTCAATAATCAGTTCTAACGGACCTAGGCAAAGGGGTTAGGAGCTTTTTGACCTGTGTCCAGGGGTATGATATTGGGGAAGGGGGAGAGGTGGAAGAAGGCTAATTTAAATATCACACATCCAGAAACTTGTTTCAAGCCAATGATTTTCACTGCTCTTTTTCTTGGACTCTCAATTAGGTTTGTAACTGGTAGCATAGGAAATTGTGCTTGTAGGGAATGTAATCAAAAGGGAATGTGACATGATCCTGCTAGGAGCCACTCACACCTTTTCCAGGGCTCCAGCAGGACTGCTTCTGGAGGCTTACTCCCTTCTCTACTAGCAATCTCTCCTATCTCCTCATGGGAGGTTCTGTCAGTTGGTTTTATAGAATGGATTCCCTTAGCCACAGGACAGAATAGAGGGAGTGGTGCTTCCACAGTGCTCTGGGCACCACAATAAAGAGGAAAGGTGTCATCTACCTCAGGAGTTATAAACGTCAACCTACAAATGAGGGAGAAAAATAGGGCCAGGCCTGGTGACACACAACTCTAAGGTCAGCTGTTTGGTCAGTGGAAATCAGAACATTTGTAGTTTGAAGCTAGCCTGAGCAAAAGCCAGCAAGAGTTCCATTTCAACAAATCAACTAGTCAGTGTGTGAGCTAGGCCTGTAATCCTAGCTGTACAGCTTAAAGTCTAAGGCTAACCTGGAGGGAAAAGAGAGAGAAAGAGAGAATTCTGATCTTTGGAGGGCTCTCAGGAAACTCACTGTCTTTAGTATGCTTTTTTGTTGTTGTTAATCGTGGGGCTTGAACTCTGGGCCTGGTCACGGTCCCTCAGCAATTCAGTTCAAGGCTAGTACTCTATCACTTGAGCCAAAGCGCCACTTCCAGTTTTCTGAGTGGTTTATTGGAGATAAGAGTCTCACGGGCTTTCCTGCCCGGGCTGGCTTTGTACTGTGATCCTCAGATCTCAGCCTCCTGAGTAGCTAGGATTATAGGCGTGAGCCATTGGTGCCAGGCTAGTATGCTTATTTGATTGTACTGATAAAAGCAGGAAAATAGCATCTATACATTTTTCTTCCTCAAAGCAGAGGAGTCTCTGTACGTATGTTAAGAGCACCATGAAAACTTGTTTGAGAAGAACCAAATAAATAGTTAAAAAAAAAAAAAAAAACAACCAATGCTGAGCAGATGCTCTGGCTCTTGAGCTCTTAAGCTCCAAAATCTTCTCCTCTACCTCAATTAAAACTTTCCTCCATGGTCTGTAAATCACTTTCTCAACACCAACCATTCGAGTATAGTGGACCCCACAAATGGTATTGTATCTGTCCCATCTGAAATGCCGTCTGTCTCTGGGAGGCCCTCCCAAAACCATCCTCAATTTCATCTTGTCTATAAAGTATTTGACCGTGACCACCTACAGCTTACTGAGCCCTATATTGTTGCTATTTGTTTAATTATTTAATCAAGCAGTTTGAGAGATCCTAGATAACAAGAGCCTGTATCACCTGTCAGTGAACTTCCCACAGGGTCAAGGAAGGGTGGGCTCTTGCTCCTATATTACACCCACTGCTCTTGAAGACGGCGCAGGAGCCTGTGGGTTGTGGGGAGCACAGCAAGAGCAGCTGTGCATCTTAGGGAGCACCTAGAAACATGACAGCTGCATGGGTTGCAGAAGAATGAACCAAAAGGGACCCAGCATTCTCCTCACTCTGCAACTACAGGTAGACATTCCTCCCTATTTTACCTTCGCTTTTCCCCAGGCATCGTAGAATGAGCTCCTTGCCCCTAGACCCTAGAAAAAAAAAAAGGATGACAGCACCTAGAAGAATCCTTCCTGGGAGATCTCCTTAGGGAAATCTCCACCCAGGATATAACATCAAACCCTGGCAGAGTCTCACAAAGGAGATCATGCAACAGCAAGCCAAGGTGGCAGAGGTAAAAGGAAGGGTTTTTTGTTTTTTTTTGCAGAAATGCTGCTTTTGGCAGCACAGCTGTGGACCCTCCCTTCCAAGAAATCCTCATGGCAGAGTTCTGCTCTACACATCTGGATGATGAAACAGAGGTGAGAATCCTGCTTCTCCGAGAAGCCCCAGCAGCTTCCAGGAAGGTGAAGCTCCACTTGAGAAAACAAGGAGTCCACGCATCGTCTCACTGGCTGGTAACTGGAAAAGACAATGCTATGTGGTGCAAGTTTGTTTTGTAGGAGGAAAACTGAGCAAAACCAGGGCCAGGTTAGGTCATGACCATAACTCAGTCTGATACAAGGGAAGAGCCTTTCTCAGGATGTTATGCCTGGGCTGCCTTACATCTGTAGGTGATGCCCTCTGCAGAGCTACTGACCCCATTCCCCCCACCCCAGATAGCATGAGTGGATAAAAGGAGCAGAAGTAAAAAGTCATCCATCAAAGAAAAGGCAAGCCTGGCAGAAAGCAGGAAAAGTAGAAAAAAAAAAAAAAACGTGAAAGAGGACAGGGCGGGCAGAGCAGTGTTTTTCAGCTGTTCTAGATAACTTTCCATCGAACAGGATTAGTCTCAGCTTTTCATCTACAAGTCCAAGGGTTTACCAATTAGAGCGCAGAGTGGGAAGAAACCTCCTGGGGACCATTCTCCTAGCATCTTTCCAGCAAACTTTTCATTTTAGTCATGCTCTCATCACGGGCAAGGATGATAAAAAGCAGGACGGAGGCTTCCCACGGGGCCACCCATGTATAGCATGGGAGTCCATGAGGCAGCTTTGCAGGCAAAGAAGAGGACGGCTTTGAAATTGCCTGAGAGAGCAAAGCAAGGTATGAGATAAGAATCCAAGGAAGTTTACACCTACAGAAAAAGTGGCCCATGCATGGTCCTATAGAGTATAGTTAGCACAGTCTCTGGTCTAGCACAACATGAAATAGATACTCTTCCAATTAGTAGTAGTAGTAGTAGTAGTAGTAGTATTGATTGAGAGAAGGGTGGTGTAGGGAACAAAGTTAGAAGTACCCAGCATGGAGGTAACTGATATTAGCAGCATCTGCTTGAAATTGCACATACTTAGAACTCCTGGAAGACTTACTCCAGGGATTCTCAGTGTTTATTGTGGATGTGGGAATATATTGGGCTTTCTTCAGTAGTGAGTAAGAGAAAAGATTCATCTAGGGACTAATAGACAAATAATACCCCCAAGTTCATCTCCTACACTCCACTTGCACTTCATTTATTTCACACACACACACACACACACACACTATGAACATGTCTGCCTGTATCCATCTGAGACACTTCCCATTTCTTACATTATCATCTACTTAGGAGATGTAAAGACATGAGTAGGGAATCCTAAAGAGGAGGACGAGGAGGAGGAAGAAGAAGGAGGAGGAGGAGATTTTTAAGAAACACAAATGAAGACAAGATAAATAAAATTACTATCTTGAAAGGTGGAAAAGAGGAAAATTGGTTTTTGTCTAGAGATCAAGTGATATTGCAGAGTAAAAGAGAACTATTGTGGAAATAGATTGTTGGTAAACCATATCCATGCTGGAAAAATACTTGACAGTCGCTTACTAAAAACCACTTATAATATACTCTTCAGCTCTGAACTTCCATTGCTAACAATCACTGATAAAGAAGCATTCTAGGAAGTACTCACAAGGATGTTCACAAAAGCATCATCTGTAATAGAAAACCAAACCAGACCCCTTGAGCAACACAATATCACCCTCCCATCAAAATACCCTACTTTTGATAGACAAATAGTTTGTAGAACCTACCTACTGGGAAACACCTGTCAATTGGTGTCACATGTCAATTCTAGGGAGAATGATATCATGAGGCTGGTGACCCAGAGACCACACACTCAAATACTTTGCCAGTCAGAACTAAAAGTTTCAAAGCCCTTTAGTCCCGCACTGTGAAAATCTGAGAGGATGTGGCGTGTTTGCTCACAAATTGAACCCAGGTGGGGTTTCAGAGCCCAGTGTTCAAAGGAGACTCTTAAAGCTGACCTCTGAGTAAACCCCTGCTATGGAGTGGTTTTGGCTGCTTGATCTCTGAGTGAGAAATAGAAACGACAGAGGAAAATAAATGATCTAATTAACTGATATTCGTGTTAGAGAAAGATTAAAGCTGTAAGGGTCCTTTGTAACTTTTCTTGTTTTCTTCTGCTTTCTAATGCAAGATTTAAATTAAGCTGAGGCATCCTGCAGGAGTTGAAATAAAGTCAAACTAATAACCAAGACCTTTGAGCATGTATCATCCTCGGTCTACCTTTTGTGATATCAGGTAAATGTATTTTCCCCTCTGTGCCTAATTACCCCGTGTGGGAAGATGAGCTGTTACATGGACAGAAAATGTTCAGAAGCTTAGTCTCTAGGTTCACCTTGATGGATTCAAGGCCATCCTCCTGTGTCTTGGTACCCTGTGCCTGTGACCAGAGCAACAGCACATAGAAAGGATTGAGCTTGTATCACAGTTAATGACATAGTTATTGACAAGGTTGTTTTCTACTGGATTCCTCCTTGGAATCCATCTCGTAATCATGTCCTTCCATCTCCTAAAAAGCACAGCAAGTCAAACATCATAGTCATTCCACTTAGCTAAGGATACTTGTTAATCAATTTTCCCTACAAACAATTCCATGCTAAATTGTACGGCATAGATGTGCATTCGATAAGAGCTTGAGAAAGGAGAGTTTGCAGGAACTAGAACGGGCAGGAAAGGCCTTTAGGAAAAGGAATCTGAGCAGGCCTGGCAGCTCAGCTAGGAGTGTCCTGAGAGCAAACTCTGGATTCTTGTGTTCTATGCATCTCCACAGAATGAAACAGCACCCAACACTGACTAAGCACTCAGAGCACAGCGTTAAGCTTGTAATTCACTTAAATGTATTTAATCATCATAAATCTGAGAGAAAAATCACCCTGTGCCCCAATTTACCCATCATGTACCAGCAATCAGTGGTAAAGAAGTACTGGCATAGAAATTGAAGCTGAAACTACTGGTCCCCAAATCCAGCATTTCAGCCCACCAGAGGAAAGAAACAGATTTGGATGAAGTTAAGCACATTGAAGGGGAAGAGAAAAACTTGCACAGAGGCAAGGAGCTAGTGACAGGCAGGAAGACAGGTCATGATCATGTGGAGGTAAGCAGGTCATGTGGAAAGGATACTCAGGAACATAGTTCATGTTGGGAGTCAGGAGAGGCCAAGTTCTGTGCAAGAGGCAAAAGAGCTTCTGCCTGGCAAAGGACATAGCTAGCAAGATCAATAGAAACCCCACAGACCGGCAGAAGATCTTCATTAGCCATACAACGGACAAGGGTCTCATATCAAAAATATACCTCGAACTCAAAAAATTAAATCTCCCAACAACAAATCCTCAGATTATTCTCTAGTCCCTCATTCAACCCAAAGTGCACACTCTATTCTAGGCCCTGCTCTGTGCTGGAGTGGATCACAGACGACTGTGATCCAGAGAAGCACTCTGGGAGCTTACAGAACATCACACGTGGTTTTCCTAGATGAGAAAAGAGGCTCAAACTTTACCTAAAGTTAGAACTATAAGTATATGCTTGGAGAGAAGGAAGGCTACCAGCCAGTAATAGCTAGGATTGGGAAGAGTGATGTTCACAAAAGAAACAGGAACCTTTAGGGAACAGCAGCCTCTTCCTTCAGTTCCTGGATTTCAGCAGCAAACCCTGTATGGCAGATCACTGCTCAGTTACCTGAGGTAGAGAAAGTAACACCACCACAGCGGAGCCCCCTCCTCAGCCATGCTGGTCCCTGGCCAAGGTCACCACATGCTATATCCAAGAGCCCAGCAAGTCTATCACACCCATGGAGGGAATCCTGACCAAGATTACCTCTTTCTTCAGGATCCAGGCCATGGGTTGTGTTCTAAGGATATTGGACTGTGCAATTGTTTCAAGTTATTAATGTAGCTTGAAGCAAACAGTGTCCAAAACAGACTTCTTCTGCTATGGTTTTCGTTTATAATTATTCTATGTGAAACCGGAGTTTATTTCAAAAATAATCATTTCACACTTCTTTGTGTTCATAAACATCTCTTGAATAAAGGACTAATGAGTGAGTGAATGGATTAATACAAGAACCTGAACTAGGACCTGTGTATAGGTATATTTTTAACTAACATGGTTTTATCCACCAAAAATTAATAATCAAAACACACTTCAGATTTTGAGAAGACCAGAGAAGGAACAGAAAGATTGGAAAGACTTGGAACTCAAGGCCCATTCCCAGGCCCCTATGGGCCTCTGCTGCGGGCTGGTGATACTCATTTGCCTCTGGTTACACACTCTGCTTGCTAACCTTAACCTACCTGTAGATAATAATGTGAACAAACATGCGTACAGACAAAAGTCCCATAGGAAGGGACTATACTTGCAAAACAGAGGAGACAAGTAAAAGCAAAGTTTCTGAAAGTTTGAAAATCATCACTGTTAAAGCAAGATATAAACTGCATGCAATTTTTATAGAGTAGCTCCTGGTCAATATCTGTCAAACGTAAACAGAGTAGGGGGAGGGATGGGTGGCTGGAAAAGTGGGAGTTGGGGAAAAGGTTCTAGATATTATACCAGGAATCTCCAATCTCTTAGACATCTACAAAGTCAATAGGATTCAAAGATCACCAGGCCTTCCTTTTCCTATTTCCAAAATAGGATAATTCACTTCCTAATTTATGAGTCTGAATCTTCATTTATTCATCCTCTTTCAAACATTTATTAGAAGAGTTGTTGGCTCTAGGTTATGAGGCAGTATGGATTCAGTAATGAACCAGGTGAGGTGAAAGTTAGAGCCAACCTACTCTTCCAATAGAAATGGTAGAGCATTTGAGGCTCAAAATGTCTGATTAATACCAGCAGCACCGTGTCCAGCAAACAGCACAAGTGAGTTCATGAGGATGTGCCTAATGGCTAGAAAGCAAAATGGGAACTACATTCGGATAAGATAGAGTACAGGGTTTCAGAAAAATCCATCAGAGAACAAAACAAAAAATCAATCTTTCTTGAAAAGGACCAAGGAAGACTCCCTGAAGAGATGTTCTGGCAGCTAAAAATGCAGCTGGTGAAAATAAGAACAAATCAGATGGCTGTGGGCTTGGAGAGGTTTCTAGTTAGTTGTAAAGCATGAAGGGTAGATGTCAAAGGCTGGGGACAGAGGGTACATCTCGGTAGAAACAATGTGGTACTCTTAGAAGTTGAGCTGTAAGACACAATTTATGCATTGCATTCGAACCCTTCTGTGTGTGTCAGGTTGTACACGTGTTCACATCCAGATGTATGTGCAACCGTGCCTCTGTGTGAACCCTGGACACCAGTAGGAACATCAGGAGGTAATGTAAGTAGTGTTTGATGTATGAAAGAAGCTAACTTTATCCTGAGTGCACAGCAGAGGCTTCCAGCGTGTTTAAGCATGAAAGTCACCTGAGCTGCCTTCCATTTGAGAAATCTCCCTGTGACTGGAGTCACATAAACTGAGCTTCCTGTAAAAGATGGCCAGAACTACTTTGGCCAATAGTAAATGAGATGTGATTAATATACCAGGGCCAAGTGTAAAGGCAAACCACATACAATTCAGTGATTGGTAATTGGTGTTTCACATGTGATGCACGGAAGGGAGAGGGGTAGCAAAGAGGAACAAAACCTCCCAGAGGTCAGCCTTGGTGAATGTGCCCTTCACTGTCAGAAGGAATCAGAGGAAAGGATCTCAGGTCGACAGAAGTGGGAGGCAGGGCGGGACCCTTCACTCATTGCTCCTGCCATGCAGTTAGAGACTGAGTACATAGTAGATAAGAACATGTATTCTGGGAGCAACATATCCAGAGTGAAACCCTGGCAACACGGAGTCTAGCTGCATGCCTTTGGTCCTGTACAGGATTGCTTGGTGTAAACGAGCTGTATGACTCTGTTCTGTGTGGACCTTGAGTGGCAATGTCCTGCTTCTCTGTGTGCTCCTGTCTCTCCATCCCCTTCCTCGAGTTGTCTTAAGGAATACTTGAGTTTATATTTGTAAAATAACTGCTGTAATGTCTGGCACAAAGTAAATATTTCATAAGTATTCGTCAAAAAGTATTTCTGCAATCATTTCTTGGAATGATTGTTCGCATTTGTATGCTTTATATTTCTGTTTATTTGTATTCCATTGCTTTATGCTCTTTAGATTGACTCTAGATTCTACTTCTTTATTTTAGGTCTTGAGTCTTAGATGTCTCCTCACACAAAAAAGAATCTCTTTGAAGCTGTGATCTAATTTTGAAGTCCTCTTTCACAGCTCAGTTTCTGTATAGACAAGACCTTCTACCCATGTTCATTACTTTTCCTCTCATTCATATCTCTAACTTTCTGTGATCTTGATTCTTCTTACCTACACCTCTGGAGTGAAAGTGCTCTCTCTAACATTATCAGTGATTCCTAATTTCTAGGTCCAAAGCACTCACTTACTTGGGGCCTGTGGCTTTCTTAGTACATCTATGCTATCTGACACTCTAACCTTGTCCTGTCCCATCCCTCAGTTCTAGACATTTCAGTCTTTCTTCCGAATCTCTGGTTGCTTCTGCTCTTACTGGCCAGACTGGCCACTCCCATGGTTCTTGCTCTAATCAATTTTAAGAAGATTCCTACCAGACTTCTTTAATCAATTTTAAGATGATTCCTGCCAAGCACAGCTTCTGTCTTAAGAGACTCTTTTTAATTCTCTAGCATGTGACTGTATGCCTACTACTTCACCTAACTGAAGCTCAATCAATGTCACATGAGTGAATAAATGTTAACAAATGAACGAACCAATCTACTCTTCTCATAACCCATCTAGAATGTGCAGCACTTCTTTGCAAGAAAGTTACCAACTGTTGAGTCACCACGTAAAAGGTGGCTAACTGAATACCAAGCCCTTGACCTCACTTCTGATCAGGTAACTGACCTTCATATCCAGAAATAAGCGCCAATCACTGGTCTTGACATCCCAACTGGTTGTCATGACAATGCATTCACGTCAACACCTTCTGAGATGCTGGGTTCCAATTCTCATATTGTATATTTGAGCAAGACCACTTTTTACTCACCACTTACCTCTGACTCAGAAAGGGAACCGGGATGTTTTTGTTTGCCCACTGAGCTTTATTTCCTGGCTGTTCCTCTTTTAAAAAATAAAAGTCATAATAAAGGATTGTTTTAGAGCAGGTAGTAAACAGAGAAGAAGGGAAGAATGCTGTTATTTTTTGGACACAAATCTTGGCAGAGAAATATACTCTGGAAGGTGCTAGAATGAGAATGTGGGTGATGTGAGCAGAAACAAATTTGATGGGCCCCCAGAGCCGTCTAATTCCATGTACTTGAACAGAAGCAAGGGATTTATGTACTTGTTTATGACCTCAGGAACCAAAGTTAATGGATATCCAGAGTATACAGGCTCAGGGTCCAAATGAAGGTGTTACTTTCTTCTTAATAAACACCAAATAAGGTGTTTATTTGGCCTCCTCAAAGCATGGAGTTAAACAGGAAAGAGGCAGAGCCAGACCTCCTGGCACACACATTCTGAATGAATCAGATGGTCAGTTCCAGAGAATAAGAAAAAAAAAATGTTCACAAAGGAGGAAACAGGAGGTGAGCAAGTATGAAGTGGCACAGCTGAATTTGTTTGGGCTGCCAAAGGTGCTTCCTACTTTCTAGCCTTGCCTCTGTCACTCCTAAAGATTTCCAATCCAACAGCCTGTGGCCCACCCTAGAACAGCACCCAGAGTGGTTGCCTGGGGTTTGCATCTCCTTCTGGAGGCCTGGGAGAAGGAGGTAGCAGAGAATGAGCAGTGAGCACCAATGGTGGCTGGGCACTCCAAGCCTCATGCACCACATTGCGTCTCTGAGATCAAAAGGACCTGGGAGAGGCTTTTACAGCAACGGAAGCTGGGGGGGATGGAGGAGAGCAAGTAATGGCAGGTGTGAGGCCTTCTGGCTGAAATACAACAAGTTAGATGGTCACATCACCAGCCTCAGGGGAGCTTCTTCCTTGCCAACCAAACCTCAGGCAACTGGGTAACTACACAATCCCAGGTCTAAGACTGGGAGTGGACTGGAGAAGTTTAGGATACCGAAGTATGAATGTTATCAATCTCCAGCCCCCATCCTATTCTCCTTTACCTTCAGAAAGTGTTGTTTTACCATGACTTCTGAGGGGCTCAGGGCTCTCCATATGTCTGTCATTTAGTGCTCAACAGGGAGTGATGCACTCTGGGATAAGGATGAACTCCTTTGTACAGAAAGAGAGAATCCAGTCCCAGGATACCCTGGGGAAACAGGGTAGTTTGATGAGAGGGCTTCCCTGGGATTATTGGGGCCCCATGGACAGAACCAAAGGTCTTTTGCTCTTCTCTTCTTTTCTTTTCTTTTTTGTCAGTCGTGGGGCTTGAACTCAGGGCCTGAGTGCTGTCATTGAGTTCTTTTGTTCAAGGCTAGTGTCCTACCACTGGGAGCCACAGCTCTACCTTCCAATTGTCTGGTAATTAATTGGAGCTAAGAGTCCCATGGACTTTTCTACCTGAGCTGGCTTTGAATTGAAATCCTCAGATCTCAGCCTCCTGAGTAGTTAGGATTATAGGCATGAGCCAGTGGCTTTTCTTTTCTTTTTTGTGGGGGAGGAGGTCCAGTCATGGGGTCTGAACTCCAGGCCTGGGAGCTGTCCCTCAGCTCTTCAGCTCAAGGCTAGCGCTCTACCACTTGAGCCACAGCGCCACATCCGGCTTTTTTCTTTTTGCTTATGTGGTGCTGAGGAATCAACCCAGGGCCTCATGCATGCAAGGCAAGCACTCTACCACTGAGCCATCTTCCCAGCCCTCCCGACTCTTTTTCTTTGTAATGTGCAAGACAATAGCCACATTTCTCCAAGGCCACAGAAGCCCATTTCTTTTCCAAGAGTCAGAAATATAAAAATGAACCCTAAGGATGGTGCATTACAAATTGGTTCAGTGTGTGTGTGTGTGTGTGTGTGTGTGTGTGTGTGTGTGTGTGTGTGTGTGTCCATGTCTCCAAATGATAAGCAGAGTCATCGTATAACCTGGCAATTCCCCTCCTATTCCTATTCCTTTTGAAAAAGGCTGCTGCCTGCTCCAAGTCTAAGTATTGCTGCTTAACCTGCTTCTTTCCCTCAAGAAGCAGCAGCAGCTAGAAGCCTGTGAGACATGCAGAATCTCAGGCCACCGCTCTCTACTGAATCCAACTCTGCATTTGGTTTAGAGAGTGGTACTAGGACAAGCAGCAGATGCCAAGACAGGATTGAATATGCAAGGATAGTATGAAGGAGACAACTCTGAGAGAAAACACGGAAGGAGTCAGAAAAGGCCATGAGAGCCACGAGTCTATGATGCAAGGAAAGAGAGAGAAAAGAAAAGTTGAGGGGGAAGAGCCTTCTAGACCGCCCAGCAGTCTTCAGAAATGCCTTGCAAGGCCTTTGATAGTCCCCAAGCCAAAGTCAACCACATCTTTTCCCCTGCTACCCCAAGGACGTGTGGCCTCCATACAACGATAGTGGTGAACTTGAGAACATAGGGCCCATGGTCCTTGCTCAATGAAGCTCTCTGTAGTTGGAGCCCCGGGAGGCATATTCTCTTTGTATCTGTTGCCCTGTATACTCCACAGTGGCCATCCAATCTCTCTGCATAGTGAAGTTCAAGTAGCCACAGTCCAGAGCAGAGGATGGCAAAGTATTTTTATGGCAAGGGCCAGGTAGTAAATAGTTTAGGCTTTTCGCGCTATAAGGTCTTAGTCACAACTTTCAAGTGCTGTCATTTAGCATGGAAGCGGCCACAAAGAACATACAGTCTAGTAAGTGTGGCTATATTCCAATATATTCTTGTTTACAAAAACAGGCTCTGACCTTGCACTTGCTGTGGCCCTTTGGCCATAATGTCTCAAACCCTGCTCTAGAGTTGTGGAGTTTAGGCTTTCTTGAAGTAGTTAAAGCATGTTGTCTATGAAACAGATAAGACAGGCTATTCCTGCCCTGAACTCCACAGTCTCCTACAAAAGCTCCTAAGCCATCTCTTCAGGCATGCAGAAGCAGAATTTGTAAACCACAGTCTTTGCTCACCACATAGTTCCTCCAGTTCTAGAAACTTCTCCCTACCTGTCTTACTCATCTCTAATGTGCATCTAAATTTCTAGTTTATTCTACAAACACAACTGAGAGGTATCTATCACTGGGGTCGAGGTTTGTGGATGACACCAGTGAACTGGTTCCTGGGGAATTTCTTAGCTAACAGAAATAAGACAGGTACAGAAAGTACACAGCCCAGGAAATGCCATGTGAAGGGCTATGGGAGCAGACCAGAGAGAGCAATCGTCATCACACAGGGAACTGGAGATGCTCCAGGGTTGCATGTCCTGCCATGGGTTGTGAAAAGATGAGAGATAGAACCAGATAGAACCAGAACCAGGCAACCCCCATGCCAATGCTCTTCTGGAGGATCAGAAAGCCACGTAATGGAAATTCTCCTTCACGCAGATGCTAATTCCAAACCATCACAGCAGACAACCTGCTCTGAAAAGAAAACTCATGGCATCCTCTGAGGGGCAGGCATACTCCGCCAGGCCTCCACATCCCTGGCTCTGTGCTAGGGGCAAGGGGGCCACTGTACGACAAGATCCTGATCCAGGAACCGCATGTGAGGAGCTGAGCAGCTGCTCAGGGTCTGCTAAGGACAGACTGTCTGACTTCCAGAATTGCTCCCCATTGGAAGAGGCAACAGAGGAGAAGAAATGCATCCTCAGAGGAGCCCTGGGAAAGGTGTATGAAGCTCTTCACCTGGTCTGCAGTTCTGTTGGGTGAAAGCAGCTGTCTTGTAGCTCTTCCTCACCCATATTCTCTTTCCATCTACTTAAATTGGCCTTCTACAAAGCTCTATACCACATGCAGGTTGGCTTGAAACCAACGGGGGCAGAAAAGTCCATGAAACCTTTTTTTTTTTGGTTCGGTTGTGGGGCCTGAACTCTGGGCCTGGGCGCTGTCCCTCAGCTCTTCAGCTCAAGGCTAGCGCTCTACCACTTGAGCCACAGCGCCACTTCCGGCTTTTTTCTTTTTGCTTATGTGGTGCTGAGGAATCGAACCCAGGGCCTCAGACATGCAAGGCAAGCACTCTACCACTGAGCCACCTTCCCAGCCTGTCCATGAAACTCTTATCTGCAATTAACTAGCAAAATGTTGGAAGTAGAAGTGTGGCTCAAATCGTAGAACACCAGCCTTCAGCAAAAAAGCCAAGCAAGAGCATGAGGCCCTGAATTCAAGTCCCCATACCAGCATGCACTCTTCTTACCAAACACAAAACCACTTTTTGCAGAGAAGAGGATGTCACAATATCCTATAAAAATCCCATTTTGTAGCTCTGCCTCAAAACGGAAAAGTTGTCAATAGGCTCTAAACAATGACCTCATGCTTCGACCCTGGCCCTCAGGAAACCCAGACAGCTCTGAATATTATGCAAGCCATGTAAACATGAACATTTTTCTAGGGACTAAGCAGAGATTTAATCAGATTTCAATACAGTTTATGGCTCCATAAAAGGTTTAATACCTTTGTTCAATGTATTTAAGAGTACTGCCCAGGCTAAAAGAGGACAGATGACGCTGTAAATAAAATAAATGAGTCCTTTTGAAACTGATTCTAGTATTCTAGTATTCTCATCTTGAGACCGGCTCATGAAAGAATGAACCTATTTATCACCTTCCCAGTTTGACAAATTAGCAAACTAAATTGCTAAGGGATTAAAGTTAGTATCTTCTCTAAGGAAAAATGAGACATTATTAGGTTAGCACCAAAGAAGTGCTGCTTAAGAAACAGTCCTTGGTGTGGATTCCTCACACTGTTTAATAACTTTTATATGATTAATAAATCCCACAGGAAGCCAGGTGTCAGTAGCTTGTACCTGAAATCCTAGCCACTCAGGAGGCTGAGATCTGAGGATCAAGGTCAAAGCCAGCCAAGACGGGAAAGTCCATGAGACTCTCATCTCCAAATTAACTAGAAAAGCCAGAAGTGAAGGGTGGTCAAACGGTAGGGTACCACCTTTGAGTGAAAATAATTAGGGATAGCATCCAGGCCCCCCCATCCCCTGCTTCCCCGCCGTACTGGTAAAAAGCAAGCAAGCAAATAAACAAATGAATGAATGGACAAATGAAGGAATGAAACAAATCCTATGGGTCAATCCCAGTGTTGTGCACCATATAAATCATGTGACTCACTTAATATTATCATAGCTCTCAGGACATTTCATCCATCTCTCTCTCTCTCTCTCTCTCTCTCTCTCTCTCTCTCTCTCTATATATATATATATATATATATATATATATATATATATACATATACATATTCAATTTATTTGAATTGAACCACACATTTATAAAAAAGTCTCCTTTCTCATTTTTTTCAATGTGATGAAATCAAAGCTCAGGATGCTCCATAGATTGCCAAAGACTGTAGTGCAGATAAATCTTGGAGAGAGGATGTGATTCCAGGTCAGTCTGCCTCCCAAGTTCCACCGGGGACATGCTCTATAAAGCTTGGGTCTTCAGAGGAGACCTCGCCGTCCTGCAGGACACTCTCTTAGACGTCTTTGTATTCCCCACAGCGGCTTGCCCCCTTCACAGGGCAGGACGCTTGATAAATATTTGTTGGAAGAAGAAAACCTGGACTCGGGCTCTAGCTCTACCATAGGTTTAGTGACTCAGTGACTCAGTCTTCTGTAGCTTGGATTTGCAGGTGGTTACTCAGCTGGGAGAATTCAGGGAACATTTGAAATCAATTATGGGTACAGAAGAACCTATTATGTTTTTTTCCCCTTTTGTGTATGTTGGGGTTGAAGTAGAAGAAAGGAAGTCGAGACAGAGGGAAGGCACAGTATGGTGTGGGGATTACATGCGGAAGCTTCTTTAAGCTTTAAGTCACACCAAGAAAGGCCAGGATCTGGCTCATTCCACTCCCTGGCTCCAGTGGCCTAAACAGCTGGGCTTCTGACCTCAGGCTACTTGTAGGAAGCCACAGAGCCCTGAATTGCTGGACCCTTGGCTAGTGACTTTTGTGGAAAACACTGGAGTGGAATGCTTGCATATCATTCTCCCTCCAACTTTGGTATATTTGCTTACCTGATGAACTATGGAAAATTTACCCTCATTCCTACTCTAAGCACCTTTCGAGCCTTCCTTTAGTCCATTCCCACTCTGAGAATCTCTTAGCAGCCATGTCTAATTTGTTGTAGACCCTCATAAAAATATTTTTGTAATCCATTCTGGAGTCCTACTTCCTACTTTGGAAGGATGTGGCAATTGGAAAGGAGGGACGGGTAATACCACTTGGATGGTTGGTTTTGTTTGCTTTACTGGTTGACAAAAGTACCTGTTAGTCAAAACCTCCAAGGAAGTCATTTCAGAAAATAAGAAAGAAAGAAGAGCCTTATATGAAGCGGATCCCAAGGGATGCCTACCAATAACATTCTGGGACAGGACAATTAAATTAAACCCACAGACCAGCTCAGGACACCCCTCCAAGAAATCTGACATTTCCCCAGTGGCTTGCTTACCTTCCTGTGCATGAAGCAACACTGCCACCTAGTGCCAACTGTCGAAAGTATTCCCCAATGCCCCTGGTCTAGGGTAAGAGATTCCCCCATAGTGAATGGTATGGTTGAATTGCTTGAGTCCTCTGCTGAAGAGAAAAGAAGCCACGTTTGGTAGATAGAGAATTTTGAAATTGGAGTGGATGAAAGATTAAGAATGAGAGCTTCTGGAAGGGTGTGGGAGTGAAGTCTTGGAGCAGCACCTTGCTCTGCCATTAGTAGAGTAGCAGAACTGTTCCACTTCAAATATCTAACTCCCAGGGTCTGGATTCTCCATTGTCATACTGGATCCGTGAAAAACAAGTGGTGAGTGCCCAAGGGCTGGTAGCAGGGTGAGAGTAAAGATGGGCTGTCAGTGGGTCTGAATAAATTACTACAATTGGGATACCTTATCCTCAAGAGGACTTGCTTTGGCAACCTTGTGGCCCCAGCATGGGGTCTATGGAGTCTAAATGTCATCAACTAAGACAATGAGTAGGCAAAAGATAGTTAAATTCCCTGAAGCCCTCTTACTGGAATCTCAAAGAATGGAGATCTTGTTTGCAGCCCCTTTCTCTCACAGATTTTTTACCCTAAATCCTTCTTAAATGCTTCCCGGTGTGTGCAAACTGGAGAAAATTACAGAGGGAAAGGTGAGGAAGTTAGGCCTGGGTGGTCTCTTCCCTAGATGTTCCTAGAATTCTGACATCTCTAAAGGGGAAATCCCAGAGCATCATAGGGGCCACTTGGGTTTAAAAACTAAAAGAAGAAAAGAAAAAAATGCCAGCAGATAGACTATCTGCAAAAGAGTCCCTGCCTGATTGAAAAGGGTTTTGAGATTTCATATGCGTGCTTAGGAGAAGGATGTGAACGTGTGTTCTTGCAGTGTGGGGACCGTTCATTGTGATGGACAGCTGGGAGAGGCAGGCAGGCAGGCTCATGGGGTGAGAGTAAGTGATGCAGAAAAGAACTGGAATCACATCATGGCACTACTCTTCTCTGGGCAGAGCATGCAATAGAAGAATGGTGGGGGGGTGCAAAATAGGACCCAGGCACCAATGGTCTTGAATCTCTTTCTTAGATCTGGGCTTTAAAAATACAGAGCCTCCAGGTACCACTGTTGGTTCACACCAGTGAGGCTGAGGTCTGAGGATCACAGTTCAAAAATCTGCCTAGGCAGCAAAGTCTTTGAGACTTTTATCTCCAATTAAGACGTGAAGTTGTAGCTCAAGTGGTAGAGCACTAGCCTTAAGCAAAATGCTAAGGGACAGTGCCTGGGCCCTGAGTTCAAGTCCTAATACTGGTACCAAAAACACAGCAGCAGCAGCAACAACAGAAGCAAAAAGACAAAACCTCTCACATATAACCCTATTAAATCTTTCTCTAATTCCTAGACTCTGTTCTAGGTACTTATTGTTGCTTCTGCAAGAGGTAGAGGTCAGCAGAGTAGTGGATGTGTGTCTAGACAGCAAGCATCCAGTTTCCCTGGCAGATGGGTCCTAGGAAGCAAGTTTAAGCAGAAAGAAGATGTCATCTGGGAAAAAACTGTGAAGCTGCCAACTCTGAACAGAAAATCATCTCATTAATTCTTCCATTTGGCCCCAGAATAAGGATTTCCTTCGATTCTTTCTCTGCCTCGACCTAACTTCCAGCCCAGCCCCTTTGCTCTCCCCTTTCCTTCTCCCCCTCCCACCTAAAAATAAAATAGAGCAAAACCACAAGACTCAAGAGTGCTCAGTGTCTGGGAATCCCAGCTTCCAAAGAAATCACAGCCAAAGAAGGGGAGACAGAGTGTCCGGAAGGGATGTTCCAGCAACACCCCACTGGAAAAGCCTCCTTCCTTCCTGATTTCTGTCCTTCCTCTGAAAGTTATCTGAAGGCATCCAGTAATCTGACAAGTGTTTAATTGGAAGACTTGTCAAGCAACCCAGGGGCCTTAGAGTTCTGTCAAACTTGCCTCTAACACATCTCTCATTGTCTCAATTTCCTCATCAATGTAATGGGCCCAGCAAACATCACAGCATATTGAGGCTAATCCCAACTAAGATGAAGTGGTTCTACTTGCCTTGTGTACAGTTCTGATATAAGGGATACAAAGGGATGAATAGACATTCAATGGAAAATATGAATTCCAATCCCTCCTCCCGTGTTTGAAATCAACCTCCTCCAGAAGGCAAAAAGAAACAGGTACTCCTGATCACGCTTTTTTCTTTGCCCTTCCGGGTGACTTTCCATAGAAGGAAAGCTCAAGGGAGAAGGAAAAATAAATGCAGATAAGATGCCCAGGTAAGGGCCAATGATTAACAGCACGGAGTTCTCTACCAGGATTCATCTTAAGTATCTCTTACAACAGCTAGGACTAGAAGCCAGAAAACTGACTTTCGAGTGCCTCTTTTCCAGTACACCCACTGGCCATATGAGTGACGGTTGGGACAAAGTGAAGGTGATCTAGAAAATGGAACAGGTGTTGCCTTACTACCTAGTTCCAGAGATGCTCAGAGAACAAGCAACCGGTCAAAACCCAGTGACTATGTAGCTGGCATCCTGTGGCCTCCCTGCCTGCACCAGCCCAGGCATGAGTCACTGCCTAGGTCTTCAGACTCTCCTCTAGTTCAAAACTGCCTGGATGTCCCATCATACTAGACCATGAGAAAGAGCCTGAAATCCCTTCCTCTTGGATGACAAAAACCCTTAGAACTTTTTCCCTTTAAATAAGATAAGAAAGCTGAGCTGGAGGTCTCCCACAAATGAGGAACCTACAGAACAACATGATATGGATATGTAGACCGCACCGTTGGTATTGTTCATGAGTCATTATCTTCCCTAAAATGGTGCCTAGGATACTGATGTGTGAATACATAAAGCCCTTCTCCCCCCTCCCCTTTCCTCCTCCCTGGATTGCCAGCTCTTTCCCCTTCCCCTCCTGGCTCCCTATGTCTAACCCAAGCAGACCTGGAGCCAGTACCCCCCCACATACATCTCACTCCAGCCCCCCAGCCCCACCCCATCCCGGCCCCCGAACTTCTTAAAAGCCCAGAAGTTGGCGATTACCTGCGATGATGGCTGGGTTGTTCTGGCCTCCCTCGGGCCTCACCCACACTTCCACAGTGAACGCCTCCCGAGGACTCTCAGCCAGGACTTCTGGTTGCAGTAGCAGCCGCTCCCGCCTCCCAGAGAAGTACAAGACAGGCAGTCCTCCTTGGGGGTTAGAGGTGTCCTCTTCCCTGCCAGGGCTCCTGCCACCGTTTTGGATGCTGTCCTTCAGGGGATGGTTTCGAACCCCATACCTAAAGAGGTGCTTAGGCCACAGGTGGAAGCGTGGAGGAGCGACGTGGGGTTCTTCGGGTCCCTGCTCTACCTGCCTCTTGGTTACTTGGTGAGGCTGTGGGGACATGGGGGAGTCCTGCTTTTGCGTCTCTGCTTGGGCTTCCTCCAGGGGTGTAAAGGTGGTGGTGGGAAGGGAGGCGGCCGAGGCCGAGCCTCCCCCTGTCTCAAGCTCACCTAGAGTCACCTGGAATCTTCTGTTGTCCAGATGAGTGCCATCATCTGTCAGCAGCTCTGCTTGTCCAATGGGACCTTCTTGTACCCACAGGTCAGCAGGCTGCTCAGCCTCGCTCCTGGCTCTTGCTGGTCTGTCAGTCGGGTCTTGGGGATCAAGGCTGCCAGCCGGTCCCAGGGTCACTGGTGTACTGTATTCTGCCTGATGGGTTTTCTGTTCCCTGGCTGGGTAGGGCCTCAGATGATTTCCATGTCTTCTGGGATAGACCCCAAAGGGGTGATGCTGAGGAGCAAATCTGGGTCTTTGAGATGTAGTCCCCAGCCAACAACGTTCTCCTTCCAACTGCACCTGCTTCGGGCTTGACCTGGGAGCCAAGGGTTTCTTGGATGTCCTATGCAGCTCAGAGCTGCCAGTGCTGAACACCCACCCAGCCAGGATCACCAGGCTGATTCTCAGGATCTTGAAATACATCATACTTCCCTCAATTCTTCCCACTGAGCCAGAAATCAAGTTCTGGGTACCACACCACAATGATGAGAAGAGGAAGAGACAGCTAGTAATGGATTTGCAGTCACCAGGGAAACTGTTTAGTTCACCAACTAAACTTCTTCAAGGAGCCCCCAGAAGAGAGCCTCTCCTGGCTACCTGTGCAGGAAAACGCTGCCAGAACCTTCTCTACCCACTGTGTGCTGGCTCGGCCCTTGCCTTCTACCTCTCTGTATTTTAGTCCTTAAAGAATAGAGTTAATTATCTTAGTTCCTTTGAATTTCCTCCCAAAGAGCTCAGGTTTCTTTCCTCCTTCTTCCTCTTCTTCTTCTTCTTCTTCTTCTTCTTCTTCTTCTTCTTCTTCTTCTTCTTCTTCTTCTTCTTCTTCCTCCTCCTCCTCCTCCTCCTCCTCCTCCTCCTCCTCCTCCTCCTCCTCCTCCTCCTCCTCCTCCTCCTCCTCCTCCTCCTTCCTTCCTCCCTTCCTTACAGAAGGAAGCTTATGATTACTAGCCAAATTCTCTCAAATACACACTCACAAGCACACAACGCTCTGCTACCTGAAGTCATTCAAAAGTGATCTTATTCTCCAATTCTCCTCTCTTTCTTTTCCTTCCTTCCCTGGGAGATTCCTTCTTTTCCTGTCACTCTTAAACCAAAAGTATGCTCAGCTGGAATCAAATTGCTAGAAAAAACTTTTCTACAGAGACAGACGATTGGACACTTACTATCTAAAAAGGCAAAAAAAAAAAAAAATCTAGGGGCACAAACATCCAAGCTGGTACTTAACTTTCACTCTCCCGAAGTCCCCAGCCAGCGCTTCATCCAGCTCCCAATTGCCAGTGCAGGTTAGAATGTTCCCCTCAGCTTGGTGCCTGGGGTTGTTGATTGCTGAAGGTTTTTTGAATCCCCTTCCAACTTGTTGGTATGTTGGAAGTCTCTGTAAAGTTCTCCTCTGGGTTGCCTGTCTGCTGTTCCCTTGACCAAATGAGGCTGAGAGCCCTTGAATTCACCTCCTGGGAGCCTCGTGGGTCCCTGCAAAGATGAAAACAGAGAAAAAAGACCACATAGTTCAAGGGATCTGTCCCAGCAGTCTCCCCTGCTCCCCTTCTCCCTTTCTCTCCCTGTCTCTCTGCCTGTAATTATCTTCCTGTCTGTCTCATTTAAAGACAATGATGATGTCAAAGCTAATAAGTTTGGTGCTTCACTCCACCTACTCCCTGTCCCCTCCTCCCTTCCTGAAAACCTCCCCACCTCACTGAAGCGAAGGGGACAGAGGATGCTCTTGGTTTGCCCAGTAAACATCTCAGGCTTTCTCTTCCAGCAGCCGCAGCCTACACAATCAATAACAAACAATCAATACTGTTTTGGAGCACTCTTTTTCTGTACGCTCTCTCTCTCTCTCTCTCTCTCTCTCTCTCTCTCTCTCACACACACACACACACACACACACACACACACACACACACACACACACTTGTTTAATAAGCCTATACTAGCTCTTTAGGAACCATTTGCAAATTTTTTGCTTTGTTTTGTCTTGTTACTATTAGGTATTGTTTCTGATTTCAATCATTTCAGATTTAAAAGAACAAGAATCCAGATTCACTTCCTATTGGACATAAAGAGGAAAGAAGAAATCAATTAGCCTACTGTGAAGAGCAGTAAATGGAAATGCCAGGCATTCATAGGACAGAGATCTTGTTTTTTCTAAGAAGTTTCTCAATCTGAAGTTAGTAAAAGTCACCATATGCTGAATGAGCAAATAAACAATTGAGATGTTCAAAATAAGTCATTTACAAAACTGAACATGGAAAGTCAAGCAAGTATATTCCCTAATTGACTTGTAATGAATGGTTAGAATAAGGAACTGATACTGTGACTTTACCCACTGTGCTGTTTGATCAGGTGCTAGCTGCTAGTTTTCTAAAAGTGTCCCTATCCTTTACCTGCATGTGTGTGTACACAAATGCACACACACGTGCACGTGCACACATACACAAAACACATATACAGCATGCTTCAGAATTCTCAACACAAGCATATTTGACCCCAGGTGGTGAAAACAGGTAGAGAAATCTACTGGAATCTTCTTTCAAGTAGTAAAAAAAATTATTTCCACTTTTAAGATCAGTGCTTATATTGCCGCCCATCTACAACATGCTGTGCACATACATACTTTGGGGCCAGATCACACTGTCTCCCCTGCTTTAGATCTTCTCATTATCTTCTAAACTTCACTTCCCCAACCAGTGACTGACTTATCTGCTTTAAAAATTCTGTACCCTATGCCCTCTGTCCCCAGCGTGCTGTTTCTCCACGTAGCATCTTCTGGAGCCTCAAGGCCAGTCCCCAAAGAAACACGTGGATATTACTAAGCAGCTAGCCTTCGGCCCCTGAATGTCCATTTCTTGTGTCATTGCCTTAGATCTCCTCACTTTTCTGACTCAATTCTTTTATGAATAAAATTTGAGGCTGAGAGTTGGGGGGGGGTTATATAGAGAAAACCAGAAAAGCAAAGGAAGGAAGAGGAGAGAGAGAAGGGAGGGAAGAGCCTTATTTAAGAACGGGAAGACAGGTAAGAAAAGGAGAAATCCATTTCCTCCTCCCCACATGCCATCCCAAGGACCCTCAGAAAAAGGATTCCTACCATTCATTTCAGGAAGGAGGGAATACACAGCAAGAAAGAAGGATTCCGCCTGCTTTTCTCCCCCTTTTACTGTGTAAGTGATCTTGAATCCCCTATAGGTCTCTCCTGGCTCCCAGCTGCTAGTAATCCATTCATAAGGTTTCAAGAGGCAACACAAAACTCAAGCTTCCAGTTTAGTTTCTCTCTCTCCCCTTCATTCCTCTGCTCACCACTCTCCTTCAGCTCTTGGCAGCCCAAAGTTTAAAAAAAAAATGTTGAACCATTTCTGTGTTTTCCTCCTGTTGTAACTTTGGCTGTGACATCATAACCCTGCCCACCAACACCCCACCTCTCTCCCTTTCCATCCCCCCCCCCCATCAGCCCCATGCCCCCAAACACTCCCCCACCCACAGGCAAGAAGGACTCCTGTCAGTTCCAATGTGTGAAAACACAAAGCTCCTGGAAGGTGCCCCTCCCTCCCCTCGGTTGCCCCTCCTGCCTCCCCCTCCCTGTCTTACCCACTGCTCAGCCCGGGCTCTCCAGGCTTTTAACAATGATCCCATCTGTTTGACGTGTGCGGAAAGGTGGGCTGGATTCAAATAATCTGTCAAGTGAATCAGATCAAAAACACAGCATTCCCCCCTCCTCAATTCCATCACACACACACACACACACACACACCCCAAACCCCAGCAAAAGTGTGAGAGAAGTCAGACTTACACAGCACCCACACTCCATGCCAGGGAGAAAGACACCAAACAAGACAAGGGAAGCCCAAATTTATACATATATAAATTCTGTTGCTTATTTGTTTATGACAAACACCCACACCCCAAAGTCCTCAACCTCTCTCCCTCAAACCCTGCCACTCCGCAAGTGCACAGATTTGAAAGCTGGTAGAATCTGTTTTGAAATCTCCAACGAGAGGGTTTTTCCCCCTTTTTTTTTCACTCCAAAGCACTATCTGTGGCGATCAGACTCAAGCAGGGTTGCCAGCAAATGCAGGAGGCCCCTTCTAGGGTACAGGCTTTCAAACCAGCGAAGCTAGAGGGAATGAATTTAAGGACACACAGCAGGAGCTGACTGGATTCATTTTATTTTGACGGGGGTAGATGGGGGAGGAATATCATTTCTGAAATGCCCCAGGAATGAAAGGAGAGAATATGGATCCCTTAAACAGTTTTGCAAGAGGAGCAGTGTCTTGTTTTGCAGGTAAATCTATAAGGCAAGAAATTGGAGCTTACAGACAAACAAGGACCTGGACAGAGAGAAGGGGGGAGGGAGAGGGAAGAGAGGAGAGAAAGGAAAAAGGCTAGGGGATAGAGGGATGGGAATGTGGAGAGAGGGAAGGCTAGGGAGGGCCGCGAAGGATAAAGGGGAAAGGGAAGGGAAGGAAGAGGGAGGAGAAAAGAAAGAAAGGGGAAAAGGGACCGGAGGGAGGCGAGGAGGAGGGGGAGCAGTAGGGGAAAGAACTGAAATGGAAGGAGGCAGGAAGACTAGAGAAACAAAGTCTGGGAGGACAGAGAGGACTAAAAGAAGTAAGGAAGAGAAGAGGGAAGCATGGAACAGAGAAAGAGGTAGTGAGCCACATAAACTATGGAGGCCAGGAAGGCATTCAGACCCATGATGGGTAAACACTGAGCCATTACAGAGGTTGGTGAAGGGAGATACTGTAAAATGGGGCAGAGAAAACAAAGGTCACAAGGTAGAGAGATTGCCTCTTAGCGATGGGACATACTTCTAAAAACATAGATGGTAAGGCTGTCACGTTGTCTCCTAAAGGAAGCCTCTCTTCCCTCCCCCTCTTCGGCTCCCCTATCATCTCCTCTGACATCCACCTCCATCTTTCTTTCAATTTTGTGTTTTCTTGATATCTTCCCCTACGGAATGCCTGAGGGAAAAAAAAAATCCAGCTACCCACCCATCTACACTCCCACCCTTAAAAGCCCTTTTATTTGTTCTGTCCACAAAGATCCTCTTATCTAGTTTGGGCTGTTTGTGATCATTTGCGCTTTATTTCAAGAGGGTCTTTCTTACGTGTCCTGCCATTGAGGGGGTGGTCCGTTAGCATTAGCATTTCCAGTCACTATTTGGAGGCATTAAGCCAGGGCAAGAGCTGGTCAGTATGTATTCATCGGCAGGATAAAGCATTAACAGAGGAAAAGAGAGTGAGCGGGCCCCTTAAGATGGTCACTGAGGGCTGGGAAGGTGGCTCAGTGGTAGAACACTTGCCTTGCATGCATGAGGCCCTGGGTTCGATTCCTCAGCACCACATAAGCAGAAAAAGCCGGAAGTGGCACTGTGGCTCAAGTGGTAGAGCGCTAGTCTTGAGCTGAAGAGCTGAGGGACAGCGCCCAGGCCCAGAGTTCAGGCCCCATGACCAACAAAAATAAAAAAATAAAATAAAAAAGATGGTCACTGATCTTATTTGACGTTCTAGTTCCAAAATCTGATCCCTTGAGGGGAAAAGCTCTGCTGGGAGCCAGCCAAGGAGCATAGTAATGAAAGCCTCCTAGAACACAACCAAATGCAGTATCTATATATAGGAGCCGGATCTGTTTTTGCTACTTGCAGTCTAAAATGACACCTGGAAACAAACATTTCAGCAATATGTTTATTGGAATCTTATTCAACTAGTGCTGGAAAGAATGAGCTTCTCTGAAGAATTTTACTCGAAGGCTTAGACGAGTGGTTTTCTGCACATACACACACACACACACACACACACCCCTGCCCTGTTCTCCAAACTGGGTGTCAGTGGCCCTGTCATTCATGGGGTGGGTATCTTGGGAATTTCCTTCAAGAGAACATATAACAGTCCTGTCTGCTCGAGGTGAGGCAAAGTCACACCATCAATGGGAGTACCACTTAATGACATCCTGGTCTTCAGGCCTTTTTTTTCTTCAAGTGCTCTGGCTCTACCTGCCTTTTTAGTCTGCCAGGCACATGTCATTGGATGGGAAAACAGCCCCTCCCAGGCTCCCGATCCAGGTAAAAATGCCCAGGAAATACAGGTTGGTCATGTGTGATCTGTAGCTCAAAACTCACATAGCGATCAGATGGAAATGCAAATCTGGATCTTGCTCGCCTCCCTGGCTCATACTGAGCCAAAAGAAGCCCTATCTTCTTGTCAAATGCTTTGGTGCTCCGTATGTTAGATGAGCTTCTTTTTCTTTTCAAAATACAATTACTAGGACAGATTATTCATGATGGCAGTGATTTTATTTGGTGCTCTGCCTTCATCCAAATAGATGAAAACATTTCAAAGACAGGTTAGGATTTGTAACACCTGAGGGACATGGTATGACAGAAGCATTATGCCAGCAATCTCTATCCCCTGGTGGCAGTCCTTACTGAGTAAGTGTTTCCTGTAAGATTTTTGAGTCTTGGAACCAGCTTGTAGAGCCTGTTAGCTAGAGAAGGATTTGACAGTAATGCTGGATGGTGCCTTGCTGAACAGACAACAAAGGCAAAAAAGATTGCCTTTGCACCTGGAATGAGTTCATAGGGCAATTTCACAACAGGAACAAGAAAACTGTGTACATACTGTTTCAGTTTTTACCTAAGGGATTGTCATGTGCATTCTTTCTTCCTAAGCACGTTGGCATGAATGCAAAACTAAGTATCATGACAATTTTACAGATAAGGACATCGATGGTGGAAAAGGTTAAACAACTTACCCGCAAACCTGAAGCCAGTAGAAAACAACCAGCACAAACTTTCAATGCATTACGCTAAGTGAAAGAAGCTAAACTCAAGAGGCTACATGTTAGAGGGTTCCATTTTTATGACTCTGTGGAAGGTCAGATTAAGGGGACAAAATTCATTAGTGGGAGGTTTTGGAGTTACAGAACCAGTTTTTTAAAATCCAAATTATAATGATGATGCATGACTGTGCAAAATGGTCAAAATTCTAAGCATTCTATACTAGAATATTGGAACATAGAGTATTAGTATTAGAATAGTTAAATAGGAGCAGTTTTTAAATGTTCGTATTGTGCTTAAATTTTAAAATTTGGTTATTTCCCAAAGATAGTAATAAGATTATAATAAAATGACAATAACAATAATAATAATAATAAAATCTATCAATTGCAATATTTCAGGCACTGTTCTGGTCACTTTATATGGACTGATTGATTCAGTCTTCACAGGATTTCTATGAGGTGAATATTTCTATTATCCTCATTTTTAAATGAAGACTAATAGTAGCAGCTAACATTAATTGAACCCTACATGCTCAATGTAGCATCACTGTAAATCTACAAAGTGGTGTATGTATAAAATTTAATCCAACAGCTAATCTATGAGATAACTCCACTATCATCTTTATTTTTGGATGGGAAAGCCAGACATAAAGAGTTCAAACAAATGAACTCATCCACCTAGAAGGGAATTGCCTCCAGAGACCTCAGTCACCATTTCACTGCCTTGACCTGAAGGACATAAAGGCACACAGGTTATAACTTTATTCTGAGCATGACAAAACCAAACTTGTCCTGATGAGACTATCCCAGTGCTTTCGCTAGCCTAATAGAATGGTCTTTTCCTTCAGCCTCCCTTGGGTGAAGGTCTATGGTCTGTAAGAAATGTGGCCCCAGACAAAAGGAGCGGTCAAGAGATAAGAAACTTTCCAGAGACCCTCTACTCTGGCCCTCCAAATCCATCGTGTCCCCATTGACATCTAAGGTACAAATAAGTAACCAACTATATAAATTAAAAAACCTAACCATTCCATCAACTCCTTAACTCCAACAGAGTGAAGTCATACAAGATAAATAAATGTTACATTGTTTAGTTAACTAATACTGACCTTTTATGCTAACAACAGCTATTAGTTACTGGCCCATGAACTATTATTAAATATATACTTTATTTTTAACTTATTTAAAACAGAATATGACTATCTGAAATGTACCCTGCCTTTCCCCTTCTAATTCATTTCAGTATTAGTATTTACCAGGTTCTTTTATAGCAACACTCAGTACTAAAACCTTAGAGACTTACATGTAAGAAGATTTATTTCTTACTTGTCATATATATTCACTGTGGCTATGTTCACCATAATATTTTTTTAATTCTAAAATCAAGAATAAGGAGAGGCTAGGAATGTGGCTTAGTGGTAGAGTGCTTATCTAGCATACATGAAGCCCTGGGTCTGATTCCCCAGTACCACATAAGCAGAAAAAGCTGGGAGTGGTGCTGTAGCTCAAGAGGTAAAGTGCTAACCTTGAGCAAAAGAAGCTCAGGCCCTGAGTTCAAGTCCTAGGACTGGCAAAAAAAATAAGAATAAGGAACACCTAGATGATATGCCAATCTTGTAGAAAAGCAGCAGCTCTCAATTTTGGATGATTTCCTTCAAGCAACAACTGGTAATGTCTTATATACCTCTTCTATATCTTTAGAGTCACACCCAAGAGAAGGATATTACTATCAATAGTGGAGTAGAGGTGAGATATGCTGCTAAATATACTAAGATGCATAGGACAGATGTCAATTCTCACACTTACCCTCGACAAAGAATTCTCTGCCTAAAATGTAAGTAGTGTTGAGGTTGACCAACCCCACGCAGAGGCAAAGTGAACAATGGTATAGCATGTTCAGGTCTTCATGCTTCTGATTAGATGCCACAGAGTTACTTCTGTCTCTGTTCTACTGAATGAAGTAAGTCAGGATCGAGGTGGAGGTCAGTGAGGCAGGGAAATCATTCCTTCACACCAGAAGGTTCTGCAAAAAGTTCTAAGGCAATAGGCATATTATATAATCTTATGCCATGAGCAAGAAAAAAAATCATTGGAAATAATAGGAAAAATTACCACAGTATTAACTGATTTGAGATAACGAATGTAAAATTAGGCCCAAGGGCTTTGAACTGTCCCAAGATGGTTGCTCTGTGGGTGGCAGTAGAGTACAAAGTAAAAGGTTCTAGACAGTCAAATCTATGAGGAGTTGGCCCTTTAATTGAGATACATATCCTGGCTCACATAAAGCTTCCACACTAGAAGAAGGGAGCTACTAATACCGATCATACAGGCTGTCCAAAGGAGTCGTGAAACCATATATGTAGATTTGCATTCATTACATAGTTCTCAGCATGCAGAGGTACATGAGGAATGTAGCTATGAACTGGCTTTCACTAGATGATTTCTATATGAAAACCAGCAGCTCAGAATATTTGGCACACTTATTTTGATCAATTCTGACTTCATCAATTTGACCCACATGATTTGACACCCCCCCCCCCCCAGTTTTTGGTTCTGGTGAATAAATTGACCTCACATTATTAGGAAAAACACTGAAAATTACTGATTCGCTTAATAAAGTAAAATAAACAACACCCCAAAATGGATTAGATCTCAAGAATTACATACATTAAGCCATTTGTCTCTTGAGTCCAGTTCCTATCAGTGTTGCGAACTCACTTCTATTATTTCATAGCTCTGTTTATTTTATTAAAATAAATTCCACCTAGATAAATTCCTAGTTGTTATGTGATGAGGACAAAAATGTAATGTACAGATCATCTTTTCCCCATCTGAGACTTTTATCATTTACAGCTCCCATGGTGAGTTTTACTTTGTGGCAAGTATTACTACCAAGTCCACATTTCCTAAGACAAATTTTTCATGTTGAATTTCACCATGTGCATTTTGACTTGTTACAAGATATATTTTTCAGTAACTATTTTATTGGTAATATGTATTATGAGTTGGGGATAGTTTTGGCTGTCTGAATTGATTTAATGGGTCCCATCTATAATAAAAGTTGAACATTTTTCTCAAATATTTTAGATTTTCTCTCCTATCAAGCAAGATTGGCCAATCTAAATTATATCTAATTACTTCGTGTGGGATATCCTAACTATCCACACAAGGAAGAGAAGAGATTGACAGCAACAAAATGCTCCAGGCATGAGTGAGTACGATGGGGTACGGACAGGAGGTCTATATTTAGGGCTCAAATGGGTGACGAAAATTAACTTGACTTAGCAAGGCCATCACAGATTTTAGAGCAGGGTTTCTCCAATTTCCAGGAAACAGTTCTGGACAAAGAAGAGTAAATCTGATGTTTTTTAATCACTAAAAATAAATGATTTTACATTTACCTCTATAATCTATCCATCCTTAATATAGCATTAAGAAAAATTGAGTAAAATGACATTCTAGGAATAAATGCTATATGAATCCTGTGTTCTTGCCTTCCTTTTGCATGCCAACATCTTTACTGGTTTGAGAAGTGTGACTAAAAGAATACAAAGAAATTATATTTCCATGAAAGAGACAAGAGTGCACACTAAGAATTGACCACTTGAGTTGAACACTAACTAAGACTCAATAATATGGCCCCTGACAACAAAAAAAGGGAAGAAAGCAATAATGAATGGGAGGGGGGAAATGAAAGAAACTCAAATTCGCTGCTCAGTTAAAGAAGTTTATGTTAGTAAGGTGGCTTTTATGGCCTTGGCCTAATTGTTAGAGAAACCAACCATTTGATTACAGGGTTAGAACTTTTCATCTCATTTCTATGACCACCAAGTAAGAGAAAGAGACTGGAGATAGATTTAATCACTAATGGCCAGTAGTTTAATTAATCATGCCTATGTAATGGAGTATCCATAAAACACCTCAAGTGATCAAATGATGGTTCAGAGACCTTCCAAGTAGGTGAACACAGTGCTGGAGGGTAGTCTGCCTTGAAGAGCCTCAAAACTCTATGTCCCTTCCTCTTAACTTGCCTTGAGCAGCTTGGCTGCTCCTGAGTTGTATCCTTTTTAAACAAGTTGATGATCAGTAAGTAAACTGTTTTCTTAAACTCTACAAGCTGATCTAGCAACTGATCCCACACAAGGAGGAGGTTAGAGGTGGTAAATAATAAGGGGACCTGTCCTTTTTGTAGGTATCTATCTGAACATGGGGAGGACAGTCGTGCAGGATGATACCCACAATCTGTGAAATAGGTTATGGGTGCAGTAGATAGTGTCAGAATGAAGTGAATTGTAGGATTCACTGCTGGTGTTCTCACAGAGTTGGAGAACCATTTGGTGTGCGTAGGCTAGAGGTATATAATCAGTAGCCAGAAGAATTGAATGTGCATATGGAGAAAATCAGCTGTTTCGTCTTATTCAAAACTAGCTGAAGGTGAGGAAAATAGAGTTGAGAAATGTCATGAGTACTACTCATTATTTGTAATCTGGGTTAAAACTTACAATTCTAAATCAGTGCCAACATAAAGAAAAGACAACAGTAGTTTTGAACCTATTGTTAGTATGGCACTTAACATGTATGGAACATGTTTTATTCTTGTACAAGGTCTGCATGACATCAACCGAGGCAGATAAGATCATTGTCATTTTATGGAGGTAGAAGTTGGTTGAGACTTGGATTCTTGAAGGAACATGCTTTACTCAACCCAGACAGAAAGTGCCAGGACTGAGGTAAATCAGTTCTGAATTATAAGATACTTCTAAGAGTTCTAGGGTCAAGACTTTTCCCTAGGCTGTAACTATGGGCACAGAAACTTTGCACAAACAGGTTCGATACCTGGTGGCCCTGAAGCTATGTCAGGGAAAAGCCATCTGTTGTAAGAGATAAAGCTCCAATCTAAGTGCGTCCATGGTGGAATTTGTTCCTTTCTGAGTGGTGAGTGGTGACTCAAGGCCCCTCAAGGTCCCTACATTCTGGGCTCCACCCTCCTTCCTTATAGCCTTTAGCTGGTAAATAGGGAAAAAAAGAGGTGGCCCACTTTTTAACCACTTCCATCTGGAAAGAAATCAGAAATC
Organism: Dipodomys spectabilis; assembly: GCF_019054845.1. Taxonomy (NCBI): domain Eukaryota; kingdom Metazoa; phylum Chordata; class Mammalia; order Rodentia; family Heteromyidae; genus Dipodomys; species Dipodomys spectabilis. Next base: position 17,334,280 of record NW_024870696.1, read on the forward strand.
ACACTTCATTGGAAACAAATAGTCACCATCTTTACCTGGAAATCAAAGGGCTGGAAACAATTCTTTGCTTAAAATAGCTTCCCAAAGTCCTGAAAGACATCTAGCTATGCTTGCCACAGAGGGCATGCTCAAGTGTTCCATCCTCTCAGCCTATGCCTTGAGTATCTCAGGGAACAAGAAGGGAAATTCTGACTGGGTGTTGAGGTTCTGAAAGGTTTGGGACAGTTCCTCAAAGAAATCACCATGGAAGAGCTACCTCAAGTAAAGCTCCACACCAAACACACATGAAAGAGAGAGAAGGCAGACAGTGGTCCCAGAGAGTGTCAAACACGAAAAGAGCAGGTGTAGAGATGTGGCTGGAATAGGGAGCTCAGTATTCAGAAAGAAGAAAGAAGAGAACAAGGAGATGGAGAGAACTTTTGAGGGAGAGCTTTCCTTAAACACAGGCTACTTCTTACGCCAAAATAATGGAGGGAAGAATCACTGAATTCGGAGTGGACCGGACAGTGCCACTTTCCTTGGACACACATATGGAAGTCTAATGAAGCCCAGATAGACTCTTTCTCAGAGGCTGGATACCTCTTCTCCTTACATGTGCTTCTGAGCTGAACGACTCCTAAAACTACCAGGGCCCTGTAGAAGCCCATTCTGATATTTGGAATGCATTTCCCTCTGTCTGAGATAGAGTAGCACAGAGGTGGTAGGTGGCTATGGAATGTCTCCCCAGCCTTGAAACTGCAAGGAAAGGAACAGAGCCACAGACCAAAATCTGTAGGGATGACAGTTAAAAATGCATTTTTTCCCTTTTTATCATTATCTTTAACTAATTGGACAAAGCAGTTTATGACTCCAAATATATCTTGATCAGTGTCACTGATTTCAATATTCTGGAACTAAAGTAACTCCTACTAGAAAAACGTGTAGCGCAGAGAGCATGTTAAATACTTTAAACTACTTGAAATACACTTTAAATGCTGAAGGAAGTTCTTGTTGATGGACCGTGTCATTATTTTAATTGTTGAAATGTGGTCTTGGAAACACCATCGGCCAGGAGTGGGCCTGAGGGTGAAGTTATGTTCTGAAAACACCAAATCAGCCCATAGATGAACCAGAGAGGCACTTGTCAGATGTCTTACAAGCCACACAGACCAGGTACCAGAAAAAGTTCAAGTTTCCTTTGAATAAACTGAACTCTCATCTCTCATTATGTGGCTTTATAAAGACAGAAGATTTTGTAGGCTAACAGATGCGATTCCTTATCTGGGTTCGACCCCTCGCTTGTGTGGTAGAAACATGTCAGTGCTGAGAATATGCTTGAGTCAGAATTTTCATCACTGTAACAAAATACCTGTCACAAACCACTTAAGAGAGAAGTGCTTTTTTTGGCTCACCGTTTCAGATGTTTCCATCTGTACCTCTTGGCTCTGTTGATTCAGGGCCTATAGTGAAGCAGAATATCAAGACAGCAGGAACATGTCTCAGAGACTACTCACCTTATGGTGGACCAAAAGTAGAGAAAGAAGGGATGGGGACCAAGCATAACCCCTTGTTTCCAGTGCCTCAAATTATCACTGTAAAACATTAGTTTCAGAGGCCAAGGCCAGCATGTGTTCTGAGCAGTTCTTGGGCTACAGCGGTAAGATCTCAGTAAGATCTTCCAGAAAGTGGAAGCAAAGGTTTTAGCTGGTGATGAATATTTTACCACATAATGCTTCACCAGCTAACAGGTGTCTGAATTCTTACTTTTCTTGGCCTGAACAAAATAAGTCAGTTCATTGGATAGTATGGTTCAGAGCGTGATGTAGGTGTTGTATCTTCATTCATTATTTCAGCTACATCTCAACTTCTGCTTCAGAGTTTTAGGGAAGATGCTGTTAGGCCTTCCTCATGATAACTTTCCTAACTGTCCAGCAGTCAGGATGAGCCTTTTAGATACCACTTGCCACACAAGATGTACACATGATAATAGTGCAGTGACCTACGTTGTCTTACAGACATGCTAGAGCAGAGGACACAGCCATGAATAAAGTGTAAGAAGTCTCTATCAGTGATGCCCTCAGAAGTTTGAATAAAATGCTGTCAGACAGCAAAGACAAAGCTAACAATTATTTTATAGTCAGTGAATTGCCTAGATAGAGGCTTTGGGATAGATCTTAAGTAAAGATCAGTAGATCTTGAATGAAGGGCATTTCTAGGGAATATCACTTTATTCAAGTCTTAGTATTAATTTCAATACCTTGCAGTTCATGTGCTTCCTCCCAAGAGCAAGACTGTTGATAACCTAGAGTGGATATCTCTGTAGCCCTGGCTCAGTTATGGAAACGTAAGAAAAGGTGACATTGTAGAGAAAAAAAAGATTCTTAGAAGATGATGCTAACCTCTTTCCTTAACTTCCTGCAGGAGATCCTGGAGCCCTTGCTAGCCACTAAAACCTGACAGAGAAGAAAAGGGTAAGGACATAGCTCATAGCTCTCCAAGAGATGAGGAGTGAAAGGTTATCTGCCCTTCAATTATATTTCTAACATCAGGCTCAGCCATGATCCCACCTGAAAGGAAGCACGGCCCAAACCAAAACATGTTTTTGGCCAGCATGAGATTTCTGACCACAGATTACAACTTCCATAGTCTCCCAATGAAGTGAAGGGCAAGACACTGGGTATTCAAACCTTGCTGGTAATCTGGTGAGGAGACTGCAGTCCTACAACAGTAGCATTCATTCTTTAGTGCACAAGTCTCCTGTCCACCTGCCCAACACAAGCCATACACAGATCATTAGGAAAAACCCATAGGACACTCAGGGGCATCATGGCTAACAGCATGAACATCGCTCTCTGCCTGGACCCTGAGCTTGTTAAGTGCACGTACCATTCCACTTATCCACGCACTGTACTAGACTCTAGGGACACAAATGTTTGTAGAACCAAACAAAAGACATGTGTGAAGGATCTCCTCTGCTGAGAGAGACACCTGTGGTTCCCAATGAGTCAGGCTAATATAACCTGGGCCTGTGTTTCCTGGAAGGAAAGCCTGTACCTTCAAACTGCCTTCTGCAACCTCCTTAGTGTCTAGCTCCCATGTAATTTATACAGCCCCAGCTCATGTCCTACATTCCACACCAAGCTTGGCAGCCCCATAAGAAATGTGAGCAACTCGAGTTCTCTTAGCACCATTGTCCCAATGGCCCTTACTTACTTGGTAGAACTTACTCATCATTTGAACTGAAAGGGTTGCTTGAATGAAGGGCTTATCTAACAGAAACGAAGGCCTGTACTCAGCATCTAATAAGCTTGGATTTCCATTGTAGTCATCACTGGACCAACCTTAGGACCAGCCACAGAATTAGCATGTAGGGGAAAGGAACAGGATGCAGGGTGACTGAAGTCTTCTCAAGAATCCGAGGGATAATCCCTAAAGGTTATATAAACAGCCATAATTTTAACCAAGACTTTTCCAACCTGTGAGGCCAAACAAAAGCATACTGTGAGACTTTTAGATCCAGAAGCTCAACTGGCTTCTCTTCTGAGTCTGCCTTTCAAAGACTCATGAGTGAAGAGCTGGCAATCAGGTTTATAGGTGGCTTGCATTTGTAAAATGTTGTCTAGAGACCTGAGAAAAAGATTACCTTGAGTGTGAATTCTGCAGGGTACACTTGGACCACCATGGTAGAGATGGGGGTGGGGTGGGAGAACACAAGGGAAGATATTGAGGAAAGCAAATAATCAAAAGGGGAATGAAGAACGAGTAAAGCATCCATTTCTCCCCCTCACCTGTAAAAGAACTATAGGAGCTTGTGCAGCAGGAAATACACGTTGGTTTGGTTGCAGGAAGAAATGTGTGTTAAAACACAGTGAATCAAGGCACAGCTCTTGGTGAGATTCCGATGTGGTTCTGGAGGATGGTATTGTCATTTACTATCAGTTTGACTCTGGATAATGTCTTCCCTATCTCCTCTTGTATAAGACAGAGAAAAGAAAAGAATAGAACTGATTCCATACAGTATTATATATGAGGACCAAATTCAAGGACGAATGTGGAATATTAGGTTCACTACAGACACCTTCCACGTGCTCCAAATATATGAGTGAGGCCTAAGGGTTTTCCACCTGATGGAAGGAAAAATACAAAGAGGAATTCTACAAGAGGCAGCACTGCCACTTGGGAGTGTGTAAACTGTGACATATTAGTAGGAGATGGTGAGATCAAAACAATATCCATAACACTTTTTATTGTCATGATTGGATGGATAACAAGAGTTGAGACAAGTCTTCCTCACAGATTCAAGATCTCAAAAGAAAAAAAAGAGGGAAAGAAGTATGGAAGAAAGGAAGGAAGGAAAAAGGAAGAAAAAAAGAGAGAGGAAAGGAAAGGGAAAGGGAGGAAGGGAGGGAAGAAGATAATAGACCCAAATTGAATGCAGATGATATGTCATGGAAGCTGAATACATGGGCTGTGGAGGGAGATATCTGAATTTCATGTCTTCTTTATGGCACATTAAACATATGTGCCTGTTAAGACTCTATCCTTATATATAAAATCAGAGTGGTAAATGTAGCTCTCTCACAAAGCCATAGGCAGACTAAATGAGCTAATGTATGAATAGAGCTAAGCACAGTGACACCATAGACTGTGAAGATCCAATCCTATTTGTAGTTCATTAGCTGAAAAGTGTTCGCAAGTTATTTCTCTTCCCGGCTGTGCCCTAGCCCAGAGAACATGCCCTGTTTAACATGATGGAAAATGAGAACCAGGAAAAAGAGATGAATGAGATCCCAATAATCCTGGCCAAGGTCATTCTAGATCAGCCAGTACTAGCAAACCAGGATCAACAAAGCTGCTCAGCCAAAACTGGCTTAACCAAGATCTGCCAAGATGGATCAACTAACCCTCATAAACTCATGAGCTAACTAAACCTATATTGATGTCTATCATTGAAGTTTCATTTGTTGCAAGATTGTCATGTAACATTATTGTAGCAATAGACAATGGTGTAAGTTATTATTAGTATCATTACTGTTGGCATTTTTATAATCATCTCCTTTAAGAGAAGATCCCCAAAAGACTGACAACAGGCCTTACCTAGCTGTCAGAAGTAAAACATGTTCTTCTCAACCTGTTTATTTTTTTTCTCTAGGAAAAAAAAAAAGAACAAAAGAATAATAATTAAAACAAAAACATGAGAACAAATGAGCAGGTGGCTGCTTTTTCAGAACTTCTTGCCTCGATTTCCTGACAAGTTGTTGCTAATGATGCTATTATTTTTCTTGTGTGTAGAGAGACCCGAGACAGCATAACCTCACAGGCAGTTCTGATGAATTGTTAATTAGTTTAATTAGTGAAGAACCTTTCTCCCATCCACTTAGATTCTAGCCTGTTGTATACTCACAGGAAATTTGTGGTACGAGGTCCTAAGAAAGCACATGTCAGGAGACCATCAAAATCCAATAGTAAGATAGCCTGCGTCTCCCAGGGCTTGATGACTTCCCTTGCTAGGTAGCATTTACTCTGTGTCATGTGTATGGTCACATTTATGCCTCACAAAATAATTCAAAAGACTCAAACTAGTATGATGACAGACCAGGGGGTTTGTCATATCTCATCTTCATAAATGCTGTGGATGTTGGCTTGCTGACCCTCCCCTACAAGCTCTCCCTCAGACTTGGTGCTCCTCTGCAACCTTATTCTTCCTTTTAAAATCTGTTTTCAGGAGAAATCCAACACTAGCCCCTGCAAGCCCCCTGTGCCTTCAGAATGCTTCCTTCTTCTAAGTCGTTGTGCCTCTATTATCAAAGAAGTATTATAATTGCAAAGGGAGAACAAACTCAGGTAAGTAGTAGATGGAAGCCAAACTCAAATGGCGACAAAGTGGGAAGAATTGTTGTTGAGCTGTTACTAAATGGAAGCTAGAAACCAGCAAAAACAGGTTGGGTATGGGTTTCCCAGTTATGGAGAGTCTGTTTTCCTTCTTTTCAGATTCTTAACCTCCACATGGGGTTCTGACTCATAGTCACTCATGTGACTGCCTACAATCGCATCCACAGTCCAGCAAGCACTGTAGCCTGAAATATTTCTCCTATTTCTTTATGTCTCTTTGATGTCTTTCTCACCATTGCTCCCCACTTGGTAACTAGCTAGCTAGTTTATTCTCTCCACTCTTCATTTGTATAACAACATGCTATAATTTCCCTCTGATTTTCTGATGTTCAAGGGAGGTGAGAGAATGAGGAACATGCTAAAGAACCACTGGGATCTTCTTGTACCCAGTGAAGCAAGACATTTAGCAATGAACAAAAGATAATAATCCAAATAGGATGTCATCTGAGGAATGCGATCTAAAGTTTTTAATCGGATCCGGATTCCCAGAAAAAAAATCATTACCATCTCAACAATGCACGATGCCTCATACTTTTTCATTCTTTCCAAATCCCCTCAGACCTACATACCTAGGTGTTTGCAGTTGAATCGCATGTGATAACGTTTTGAGCAGCTGAGATCACCAGTTTGGAATAGTTAGCTACTCAAGAGTTCTGAATCTGGGAGCTCTTGCTATTTCCAGATGTTAGCTCTGGTGTGTGCATCGTTTCTCCCAGGTACACCTCTATCATATACTCAGGTTCAGATAAGCCACAGCTCATGTTAAAACAGGCTTTCCTGCAGTTAACAATCCACAGTAAAATGATGCCCTTCTAGTTGTAAGCTACTAAATATCTTTATATGTGTTTATCGTTTTTTAATATTTTTCTTATCTGAAGGCAATCTGATACTTACAGCACATTCTCCCTCTTTTATGAGCATCCAGAAATGGTTCATCCCATCTGGACAGCTCTGAACTACCATGTAGATGAGACCAAGAGAAGCCATGAATTATGGAGACTGGGAGAAAGGTCAAGACTAGAATAGAAAGCAAATGAGAATCTTGGGCCCAGAGAGGACTCAGAAGTTAACAGCCTACATTTTAACATTAGAAGCCAGCAAAAACAGGCAGGGAACCAATGGGAATGAAAACATGGGACAACAGGGCAAGAATACAGGGAGGTCCCAGAGCTGAGAATGATTCTGGCCCAAGTGACTTTCTTCCTCTGTGGCTTCCATAAGCAAGGTTCTCTATAACACAAGCTACATAGAATTTTAAGTTCTCTAATTGCCATGTTAAAAATAATAGTGAAAAAAACAGGCAAAGGTAGGAGGCAGGGTTCAAGTGGTAGAGCATCTGCCTAGCAAACTGGAAACCCTGAGTTAAAACCCCAGCACAGAGAAAAACATATATATGCAAAATAATGATAAAAGAAAAAAGCATGTTTTATTAAAAATAAATGATCAGTTTGTGTGTGTGTGTGTGTGTGTGTGTGTGTGTGTGTGTGTGTGTTGGGGTTTAAACTCAGGGCCTGGGCCCTGTCCCTTAACTTTATTGCTCAAGGCTTATGCTTTACCACTTGAGCCACAGCTCCACTTCTGACTTTGTGGTATTTAATTGGAGATAAGCATCTCATAGACTTCTTGCCTGAGCTCATTTTCAACTACAGTCCTCAAATCTTAGCTTCTTGAGTAGCTAGATTATCAAATTTTATATAATCAAATGTATCTAAAATACTACTATTTCAAAACCAAGTCACTACTTTTAATGATTAATCAGATAATTTACATTCTTTGATGTACTGGGTCTGTGAAATTTGGTATTTATTCTTATGTCAAGTCATTGCTGGCACTAAGCGCATTTCAAGAGCTTAGTAGCCACATATCCTAGAGACTGCTGTCTTGGACAGAATCCAAATGCGGTTCCCAAACTAAGATCATCCCACATCTCTGTGGACTTGTTGGAATTGCCGAATCTCAGGTCTTTCCACTGAGACAGAATCTGCAATTTAACAGAATGGTCAAGTGATAGGTGCTGTCAAGTTTGAGAAATGTTGTGGTGGGCAAAAGCAGGAGACCCTTAGACGAAACGCTGAGGTAGTAAATGACTACAAAAGTATAAGCTCAGCTATAGAAGGGGCAGGGAGAAGAGGGAAATGTCCTATTTCCCTCATTGGCTCCTCACAGAATTTTTTTATGATACTATTATATTTGAGTAACAAATCACTGAAATTTGAGTGCTTTGAGGAAACACACCAGTTACTAACTTTTTAGCAGTTGGAGACCTCACAGGAGTCTCCTACTCTAGGCTCAGCCTTTTAAAAATGGCTTAAGGTAAGGGTGAATGGGATAGAATAGTTCAAGCAGGACCACTGCTTGCCATGTAATAATTATCGGAGTCTGCCTAGGAACCTAAAATGTGTTTACCACGTAATTTGATCCATACTTTTGGACCCAGGTATTGTTTCCAGAAAGCCCCTGGAAACACACACACACACACAAAAAAAAAAAAACAAACAAAAAACAAAAAAACCCTCATGTCTGAAAAGGAGTTCCCAGACAAATAGGTCTACTTACACCATACTGAAAATTTGTTTGTAGGACACATGCAGAAGGGATTGAATGGCAAAATCAAAGCTTTGAGCAGAGAAGGAAAGGTTTTCAGGTATGAAGAAAGCACCAATGTAGGATACAGGGATATTTTTTTAAGACAACAGTCAGGACTAGAAGGTAAACATCTCATATCTCCATGAGCCTCATCCCAAGAAACCTATAGGACTTCCCAGGAGAAATTTGAGAAATGTCTCTTTTGTAGAGGGTGTACCCCCTCACCCAGAAAGCATTTATACGTGTGGAATAGAATGATTATGTTGCTGGAGGTAGAGATAGATCTAGGGGAACAGAGTCAGGTATGGCCACAAAGAAGACATGATGCAGATGTATGAATGTCCCGCATGCTTGGCCATTGTTGTTTTGGAAGTGAGATGTATGTGATGTTGTGTTGGCTCGTCACCATGAAGACAATCAGATCCTGCTCTGATGAAAGGTGAGTACTCAGGAAGGCTATGCACGTACGACTTCCTCTAGCACACATTCGTGACCCGTGGGCTTGATGAGAATCAAACAGACACTATTTGAGCAGGTGCCCTTTTCTGAATGAAATTGCGTGTGTTATTTTTAATATCTCTTGTCCATCTGCTTTGGTTGTTTTCTCTGGCCCGGAATGGAAAGCTTCATCGCATTACCTGAACGTAGATTTGACCATGTGGTCACCTTCGCAGAGCAGCAGGGACGTGCTTGGCTTCCCTAATACATAAACCCCAGGATGTATAAATAGAAATGTTGCTTTTATTTGTAGACTTAATGCTTATGGGGAAGCTGGCTCAAAGGCATAAAAGCTTACCTCTTCCAATTCACTGAACTTTGGGCCCATAATTCTTGCAGTTCAGAAAATTAAATAGAGGTCAGCAATTTATGCCTAAGGTACCGGAGGTAGAGAGAGGGAGCAGGGCTATTAAACCCAGCAAATGTGCTTATGTGTTTTCAATTTTCTCTTGTTGTTTCTGCCGGGGTCTTCCACAACCAAATTGCTGCTGGTTTATGGACTGAAAAACCTCGGCGTGAGAGACAGCTTTTCTTTAGCACTCCTGCCAAAATGTCAGGCCAGCTCTCAAGCTTCAGAAAGCCCTTCCACCGGCATTTCTAGTGAACCCAGCTCTCTGGATATAAGCGTGTTGCCGTTCACACCAACCATTGTGTGCTAAGGGCCAGCTCACACACAGTGTGATTGCCCTAAAACAAAAAAAAGAAAAGAAAAAAACCCTAAGGAATATTCCTCTGATGTTATGTTTGTGATCCATGTACCAGGAACATTTCAGAAAGGAAGAAAATTTTGGAGATCCATGAAAAGAGAAACACTGACTTCTAAACCCCGGATCTAAAGTCACAAGACAGGGATTGCTCATCAGAGACCTTTAGCACAGCCATGGCAGAAGCCTCCCACTCACACAAATGTTAGAAAGGTAGGCAGCTCTCCTTTATGAAGGGAGAACCCCGGCTCATTTGCTCAATGAAATCAATGGAAAACCAAATCCTGGGAGAAATCTTGAAAGAGACAAATGTCTCTTCAGGAAGCATCATCAGTTTTACACCTCCAGCACTTAGGATAAGTTTTTAATAAATATTGAATAACTCTGTGATAATAATTCCAGGGTAATGGTCATCTGGATAGCATCCATGTGACCCTTCTAAACATCCAAATGCCTATCGTCAGATCCCATCTTGGTTCAGGACATCGTATCCGGCAACCTCAGCCTCGGCCTCTGATACAGTACACTAAAACCAATGACGGTGATCCTTGAACATCCCACAGGAGCTAGCTGGACTGACTTACATCAACATTAATGCAGAGCTACTGGAACCAGGCCGAAGCCAAGTTGGAACTGCTTGGAACTGCCTCCTGCTAAGAACCGTGTTGGTGTGAATATTCCTGTGAATTTTCCTGTTTACATCAAAAGAGCTCCATATTTGCTTGGCGAATAATTCAATACAAATTAGAACATTCAGTTCCAGTTTGGCCTGGAGGCCACATGTAGGTGGAACTAAAACTTCAGTTGTCTTTTATGAACCACCAAAGTGGCCTGAGATATCAGGCCTAATGAGATTTTCATGTGGTCATAGAATTGAGTCTCCCAGTTGGAAGCAAGCAAGAAGTGCAAATATATGAAAGTGGGAAGAAAAAGAAAAGGAAAAAAGTGCATAAACTTCCTTAGCCTAATAATATTTTGAGTTCTAACTCCCAATCCCTGTTTTCTATATCAATTCAACTCTAATCTCTAACAGAACCTTAGGAAATATATGTCCCTAAGATACAAATGTACAATTTTTTCAACTCATACAATTTGCAAGTAAATGAATACTCAGGGACTTTAAATGACTTTTCCAAGACCACAAAGCTATTTGCTGGAAGTCTCTGCTTCTTGGTCTCAGCCTTCTTCACCACACAATTTAAGGGTAAAAAGAGAATCTTCAACCAGAGTTTTAAAAGAGATAAATATATTTTATATACTCATCAGGCTTCATTGTCAAATTATGAAAAAGCTTAAAATAGATAATATATATATATAATATAAAATGTTAAGTGGTCTTCTTTAGGTATAACAACACTGGGATTTTCTTTTCTCTTCTGGTGATCAGGATCAAATCTAGGAGTGCGTGTATGTAGTCTGCCACTGAGCTACACTCCCTCACATACTGTTATTTTGATTTTTAAGTACTTCTCCTGTTTCTTGATTCAGGTCAAGTAAACCAGGACCTAGAGAAAATGGCCGGGGGCTCTTGCTACAGCTTCTCATGCTAGGATACACAACACTTCTAGAGATTTGAGATGGCCACTATTGCCAATCCCAATCTCAAAGCTTAACACTTTCTTCCCACCAGGATTTTATCTCAAGAGTGAGTCATTAACTTCAGTGGTTCTGCACTTTTCTTTTTGGTATTTTTTTTTTTATTTTTTATTTTTTGGAGGTATTGGCTTTTAAACTCAGTCTCCAACTTACTAAGCAAGCACTTCTTTCGAATTATAATACACCAACTTTATTCCGTGATTATAATGCCTGCTGCTGTGTTCCTTGTGGGTCTAATGCTGTTGAGTATATTATATTGGTTAGTATGGTTTTTCTTTTTTATACTTTCTTAAAATCTAGTAGGTCTGAAGATTTATAAATTTTATAGCTCTCAACTAGAGACAAAGTTCCAGTGTGCAGGAAAAGTGAAGTTTTATTAGTTTTACTTGAGAATGAGATTGGCAGCCGTGGTCATCCCAAATCTCTGAAAGTTTTGGGTCTCATAGGATAAAAGGCCCAGGCCTCTCACTTTAAGTCCTAAAAGCAAGTAGTACGTCAGTCTCTGAGAAGAGCTGAGCTATGAGCCCTGTTGTCCTTTCTGGGACAGATCACATACCCATACCCACTTGGAAGAAACTCTTTAAAACATTAAAAGAAGAGGGAGATGTTTCCAGAATGTGTGCGAAGTCATGTCATTGAGCTTTTTAGCTAGTCTCAGTGCATCAAACTTTGGAATTTCTCCAACCCATTGGTATTACTTCTTCTGGCATCAAAGAAAGGATTAGAGAAGAAACACTCTAAAGAAATATGGCACAGATGGCAAAAATCAGGGGAAAGATACCCTGGCTTCAAAAAAGTTAGTAGCAACATGGATACAAATATGCTGATAAAAAAGGCAAGCAGCCATCTTTAAGGATTTTTTTTCTTTTTTCCTTTTTCTTTCTTTTTTAAAAATTTTGGTGATGGATCACCGTGTTGGCAAATGATCCATGGTTTTGAAAACAGATCACCACAAAATCACTTTTCCTCCAGGTGTTTTATTTGGGTTGGAGCACATTTGGAAGAGATGTGTGTGTGTGGTAAAAGAGGCAGAGCTGGTGTCTCACTGAGCACTTGCTCTACAGTGGCTCTTTGGATCTGAGAGCTGCTCTCCTTCCCTCCTTCTCCCCCCCCACCACCCCAAGACAGAAGATGCCATGTAACTTTATGTAACTGACATCCCCTGGACTTCAAAGTGCAAGCCTAGGCAGCCTGGGATGCCAAGAGATCTGATCCAGAGCATTCATTCTCTTGATTTTCTGCCTCCACTGGTTTGTGGCTGGAAGAAGGGCCTCACAGTGGGCTTTCAAACCACAGAGAGGTGTGTTCTGACACTTGGCTGGAGGTCAGAGAGATCAGTCTGTGAGGTTCTTTCTGGATTTTGAGGGACATCTAGAAAAAGGAGGCTGTTAGTTATACTCTTATCCCTCTTTCTATCATGGCTTAATTCAGGATTAAACGTATTACCAGGGTATTTAAATTTGAGTTTTAAAAACAAGGATCCAGAGAAAAACTTGAATGAGCTTGGCTACCAAGTCAATGATATCCTCATCCACCCTACCAAAGGCCTGGCCCTCACCCAGATCTCCATCAAGGAGCTGGAAGAAGCTGTTAGTCATCAATGGAATTGCTACTACACTCCCTTCTATCTTTCAAATAATAATAAAAAAAAAACACCCAGCAACCTGAAGAAGAGTGGAGGGGAAAGGGTCTGTCCTTCTGCATGCTTGGCAACTTTTCTTTGGGGTTAAAAAAAAATAACAAGGGGCTGGGAAGGTGGCTCAGTGGTAGAGCGCTTGCCTTGCATGCATGAGGCCCTGGGTTCGATTCCTCAGCACCACATAAGCAAAAAGAAAAATGCTGGAAGTGGCGCTGTGGCTCAAGTGGTAGAGCACTAGCCTTGAGCTGAAGAGCTGAGGGACAGCGCCTAGGCCCAGAGTTCAGGCCCCACGACTGGACCCCCCCCCAAAAAAAAAAAAATCAAAAAAAAAAAAAAAAACACCTAACAACCCCAGGAACAAAGGAGTCCAGAACTTTGCATACCTAGGCTTAACCACTTTGCTTGCAGGTAAGATAAAGACAATGTGAGGGATAAAGCAAAGACTCATATTGCCCTTTTACTTCTCTGAGAGATTAATCATGTATCCAAAAATGCCCACATCGGGCAAATGCTGTTCTTTCTGCCTATAGTGGGGAAGAGATAGGTACTTAATTTACATTGTTCTTATACCGAAGCAAGAATGAAGCAGAAAGAAATTTGCTTCACAAAAACAACAACAAAATCCAGCTGCAAGTAACCCATACAAGGCTCCATTTCCTCCCCTCCAAAGTGGAGAGAATAGTCCATACCTCACAGAGTTGTCTCAGTGTCAAATGTGATAATGCATGTAAAGCACCCTCCATAGATCCCGTCACACAGATCTCAGCTCAAAATAGTCACAGAGACATCTTCTGGCTTTCTGGACTTGCTATTTGAAGCTACAGATTGTTGCTCTGATGCTTCATGAACTTCCTCTAGACTTGAAGTGCAGTACTGAAGTCTTCAGATTTAAAAACACTTATTGAGTGTGGTCGCCAGGTTCTTTTACATGTGTTATTTCATGTTATTCGCATTTTGCAGTGTAAGAATCTCTGGTGTAGGTCACACCATTAGGCAGACAGTGAGAATTTAAAACCCATCCCTTCCAACTCTAAGTCCTCTGGCTTTGCCTGTGCCACATGGCTCTCTTTGAAGCTCCTTTGAAATACTTCTTTCCCTTGCCCACTCCTTGGGGGAACTCAGATTGAAAGTGGACACTTCAGCTGCAGAGGCTGTGGAAGAAAGGTAAAGAAGCTTTATTAACCAGGAGAAGCTGATATACCAAATCCGTAGAAAACTTCAGCATCTTAAAGGTTTAAGATTCCCCCCCCCCTCCCGCCCCACCATAAGACTCTAATGAGGATCCACACAATCATTCAAAAACTGGCTCATGCTTTGCTATTCTATTTCTGTGTTGTTTTTCAGTCATGTAAGACTTCATCTGCTGCACTCCACCTGTAGACAGGGAAAGAGAAAGGACATAAAAGATTACATGAGAACTTCTACAGGAACTAAGCATGAAAGTAGAATTTGGAATCAATGGAATCAGTTGCCTCTATTGTATTAGCCAGAGCTAGTCATACGATCACGATAGGAAACGTACTGAATGAGCTCTGTACCCAGAGCATTGAGGCTGAATGAACACAGAAGCATCTTTTGCCAGAGAGAAAACAAGTCCCAGCATGAATATGGTAACAATCTCCTGGAGATAATCAACTCTTGCAACATCCCATCCCAAAATGGAGGACTCCAGGGACTATTTTCTTTGAAGGGTTGTTGCAAGCACTAAAGAAATGCTTATGCAGCTCCAGAAACACTGTGAGCCCTCAGCCAATAGTCACCAGGGAGAAGCTGTCGGGTATGGCAAGACAAGCAGAGCTCAAGGTCCCTTCACCAACAATGTATCGAACTACCTCTCAAAATCCGGATACTAGTCACTCATTTCTACTCATGAGAATGACACAGAAGATTGCTTGACAATTGGCCCACATGCTCCAAATTAATAACTACTTATATCCATTGAAGAAAGAGACTAGACTGACAGTTAATCTAAATATAATGTTAGTGGAGAAGCACTACTGTATTGCTCGGGGTCTTCTAAAGAAAGGGAACAGAATATATAGCTCTGAAGCTAGATACATAGACAGACAGACATAGATATATTTATAAAAGGGTATTTATTAGCCTTACCCACCTGGAGAGTACACAATCCCACAATGATTGTGCGACGGTGAAGGCCTGGAAGCATCTAGAGAGTAGTTGGTGTGAGTTAGTGTTGAAAGGCTGAAAAGCTAGACTCTGATATCCAAAGCCTGTGGCGACAACAGTAGATACACTTACTCTGAAAGAATAGAACTTGAATATTCTCACTGAATTGCTCCCTCTCCTGCTTTTGTCCCACCTGGATCTCTACCTATTAGATTGTGCTCTCCCTCCATTTAGGGTGGCTCTTTCCCCTTCAGTTGTTATCCTACATTTCTGCTATCATTCGTTTCTGGAAGTGTCTTCATAGACACACCCAGAAACATGCTTTACTAATCTGCTAGGCATCTCTCAGTGCAGTCAATAATCAAGATTAATCATCACAAGTAGGTAAAATCTGACTTTCAAAGAGACAGGTACTTTCCTCCCCATAGCTGACTATACAAGACACCAATGCACCTAAGCCATATGGTCCACTTCTGGAAGATAACCAGTAACATAGATTTTGGAATTTTAATTATATTTTAAAGATTAATGAAGTGACTTTTGAATTGAGCTATCCATAAGATTCATTGTTAAAAAAAAAAAACTTTAAAATTACAGAGGAAATAAAGTCCAGAAATCTAAATTTTAAAATATTCTCCAAGTGTTTCTAAAATAGGCAAACTGGCCTGGTTCTATTAGCCTCCTTATGAACCACTGCACATTATCCTAGAAGAAACCTTGAACATCTTTTTCCTATTCCCCTTTATCTACTTCATAATTTGTTAAATAAAGTAGAATATCTTTCTTAATATGTCTTTCGTAGTGTTGAACTACACAAGTAAATACAGTGCAAGGTGAATGTAGACTTACTTAAAATGTATTGGTAAGAAACCAAGAATCTTATTCAGTTAAGTGATTGACTCAGCCAATTGAGCAAAATGCCCTTATAGGCTGATTAAGATGGCACAAAAGACAATGAACACAGTAAATAGCTGCTCTGTGGAGAAAATGAAAATAACTTTATTATTTACTATTGAAAGAAGGAGGCACTATAACAGAACATGGCTGTATCCGTAGATGGGAAGTTACTATTGGTGAGAATTCATCAGTATCAACGCAACCAAAATATTTTAGCGATGATGGTAATTTCAGGTTCAATCTGAATTTTATATTGTTTGTTTTCATATCCTCTTCTTACTTCCCAGACTCCTAATTAATTCTGCTGATCACAGAAAGACTGCTTTTCCTAGTAGAGATAGTGAAAACTAAAGGAAGATTTCAGTTTTGGATTTGGGTGGATATTATGGGAAACACAAACCACATAAAAAGAACATCAGTACGAGGATTGGTGGTTTATGCCTGTAATTCTAGCTACTCAGGAGGCTGAGATGTGACGATCATGGTTTGAAGCCAGCCAGCCTGGGCAGGAAAGTCCCTGAGACTCTTATCTCCAATGAACTACCAAAAAGCCAGAAGTGAAACCATGGTTCAAGTGGTAGAGTATTCATTATCTTGCCCATGTAATTGTAACCCCTCTGTACAGTATTTTCACAATAATAATAATAAAAAATCAAAAGTCTCTACATGAAATAAAAGAAAAAAAAGAAGCTCAGGGACAGTGCCCAGGCCCTGAGTTCAAGCCCCAAGATTGTCACCAAAAAGTAAAATAAATTTTAAAAAAAGGACATTGGATTATCAGAAAGGAGATGGATGAAGCAAGAGTTTAGGTCTAGAACTAATGAGGAGAAATTCCCCTAGAACCTTACAGTAATCTTAGAAAGTCTTTCCCAAATGATGGAGTTAGAGGTTCAAACCAAACATTTTTAGAACCCAAGGAAAAGATCCAGCTAACATCAGAGCTGTAATACTGAGCGCACGGCCTACACAAGTGTCCAAGTTCACATCTACTCCTTGTGGCATCCTGTGATCTCCCTGTCACTCTAATCAGTATTTACAAATCTTCCTTGACATTCGACCTTCCTTTCAGAGCCACTCCCCAAGTATTCTAGAATAAAGGCTCTCTGCTGACACTTGATGGCCATCACTTCTTCCCTTCCACACTTGCTCTGTGAAAGGAGCCTCTCTATTGACAGCTAGACTACCTTCTTATAATGGGTATCACTTCCAGTCACTGTCCTTCCTCCTCTAACCAAAATGGCACTCCAGTTAGATTATATCTCCTTAAACAGAGAGATGTCATTCATTTTAGTTATTACTGTATGATAAGCCACCTCAAAATTTAATGTTTTCAAAGGACGATTTATTTCTTATGATCCCATAAGTTGACCGAGCATTTCTTCTGCTTCATGGAGTATTAAGCAGAGCTGTTGAATGAGTGGAAGATCAAACAAGGCCTTGGGTCATAATAACTGGTAGTTAATGCTGGCTGCTGGTTATGATTTCAAATCTGGGCTTTTGCCTGGGGCCTTGATTTCTCTCCAATAGGTCTCACCATATGGTTTCTTGAACTTCTTCATAGTGTGATACCTGAGTTCCAAGAAGGAGTATTCCAAGAAAGGTGAAAAGAGAAGACAGAGTTGTTTGAGACCTTCCCTAAAAGCACTAATTGGTATGTTCTATTGGTGAAATCTAAAAGGAAGTAAAATAAACTCCTCTTTTTCTGTGGAAAGAATAACAAAATAAAGAATGGGGGGAAAAGAAAAGAAGCAAAGGAAAGAAGAGGAGACTCTCTCTCTCCCTCTCTCTCTCTCTCTCTCTCTCTCTCTCTCTCTCTCTCTCTCTCTCTCTCTCTCTCACACACACACACACACACACATATGATCACTCTAATTGAACTTCAAAGCATTTCTTTTCATCCAACCTTTTGCAGGGAATCTTTTAAGAATCACTTGATCTGTTTCTATTGGCAGCTCCCTAAGCCTTAGAGTCCAGGAGAGTCTGGTTGCATGACAATTGTAGTGAATCAATCTTCCACTGCCAAGAAGTCTTCTTCCCAAACTCCCTTGTTTTTTATTTTTGTATTTGCCAACAATTCCCCTGTAACCAGTACATTTATGAAAGACTCCACATGTCCTTTTGAAATGCTAGTTTTATACACTTACCCAAAGAAGAGTGAGTTCATCTTAGAAAGATATGTATGTGTCATTTTTGATAACAGTCTCACTATAAAATGTCTCTGCCCTCAGTAGATGAATGGATCAAGAAAATGTGGTATATATACACAATGGAATTCTATGCCTCCATCAGAAAGAACGACATTGCCCCATTTGTTAGGAAATGAAAAGGCTTGGAAAAAATTATATTAACTGAAGTAAACCAGGCCCAAAGAAACATAGGTCCCATAGTTTCCCTTATTTGCAATATCTAGTATATGTCTGAGTCAAGCAGAAAAGGTCAGATAAGGTGATGTTAGGGAAATGAACCCTAAGATATGTATTCAAATGTTTTTTTTTCTTTCATGCGATTGTTACTAACACATTTATAAGATTATTTATTTGTTGCTTTGTATGTCCCTCCCCCACAGTATAACTCCTGCTTTCACTGTATTTGATGTCGTTATAATTTGTGGAGGGGAAGGGGAAAAACAAATCGTTTAAATAGGGATACAGGTGGACCTATTGCAACAATGAGATGAACAAGTCGTTATGTCGAAAATGAACTTTGGTGGGGGGGAGGTGGGGAGGGTTGGGGGGGCAGGGGGAGGATGCAAAGGTATGGGAAGGGGAAACAAAGGAGGAGGCTACAATGCTTGATAAGAAATGTACTCATTGTCTTGCCCATGTAATTGTAACCCCTCTGTACAGTATTTTCACAATAAAAAAGAATGTCTCTGCTATTTGCCCAGTACAGGCACAGAGATAAGGCCTTCAATATGTCTATGACAGCCATCTATTGCTGGATGATTCCCCCAAACTGAGCTCTAGGTCATCAGTTCTGCTGTTTCATAGGTTACCTCAACTCTTAGAGGGTTGGCTACTCTAGAAAGATTTTAATGAGTCAAATTTTCAAACTCATCTGAAATTGGGGTAGCTCTAGAATTCTGTGGTAGTTCTGAAATACTAAAAGCATGAAACATTTCTCTCATGAAGCAAATTCCAAGCACAATACAGACCTAGACCAGCCTTGGGTATATCTGGGACTAGCAAGAAACCTAGCATTTCAAGAGCAAGAGACAGTGAAAGAACAGAAAAGAAATCAATGATGCATTTTCAAATCCATTATTGTCCCTGGTCTAGAGTAAACTGAAAGTGCTAAACCTGAAAAGGACAGCTTTCTTCCTACTCCCTCTTCATGCAACCAGATTCTGCCCTTGGCCAGTTTCTAAGACTTTATCCAAAGAAAGTCAACTAATTAAGTTACTTGAACCAGAGATAAAATATGGCTGCCCGCAGTCCAGCTTCTCCTCCTTCCCTTATAGAAAAATTAAAAATATGGTCAAGGAAAAGAGCCAAAGGGGCAAAGAAAGAATTTATTCTAATAAACAAATACTGACAGTTTTGCTATCTGCTTATGTTTATTAAAAAGGAAAAATATACAATCAGCAAGTGTGGATTGTTGTAATAAATCATCATCTTGTCCTATTGTGATTAATTAATTCATTATCTAGACAGATGATGGATGTTCTTACTTTTTCCCTTTTGTGGGATTGATCAGTTGCAGGATCTTCCAAATGCCTCAGCAGTAAAACCAGAGCAACTCAGAACAGTAAATAATAGGTTTCTAAATATTGTTTTATTAATTTTCTCCTATCATTCTCTCATAAAGAAGCAAATTCCTTAATCAGGCAAAGAACTGCAAAATAGGACTTCTCCTAAAGAAACACAGGTGGAGAACAGGAACAACACACTGTAATAAGATATTGTGTACCCTTGCTATCATTCTAAAGTCTGAAGGTCATGCCCTCTTCTTTTCCTACCTCTTTCTCTCTCCCACACTCTTGGGTTGGTTCAACTCATACTCAAAATCTATCTGCTCCAGGAATTTTGCCTGACACCTGAAGCAGGTGAGAACAAATGCTGCTCTTCTGTGCTTAATTGTTTCATTTCCACATCTCATTATTGTACTTACTACATAGCACTCAAGTTACCTCACATGGGCCTCTCAGGAAGAAAAGGCTGAGAATGCAAAACCATATTCTGCTATGTATCATTAGACTGTAGACCCATTTCTGGCGTATGAAAGGTATTTAGTCCATGTTAAAGTGGAATGAAGAGATATTTTATTTACTGCTGTGTAACTTTCAGTATCTTCTTTATTCTCCTGTTTTACCAAATAAGTTGCATTACTATATCTCAT
This sequence comes from Dipodomys spectabilis, assembly GCF_019054845.1. NCBI lineage: Eukaryota > Metazoa > Chordata > Mammalia > Rodentia > Heteromyidae > Dipodomys > Dipodomys spectabilis. Next base: position 17,354,536 of record NW_024870696.1, read on the forward strand.
ACTCATATTGCATCTCAGAATTACTTTACATCTGAATGGCTTAAAGTTTCTTTCTAGACCAATGTTTGTAAACATTTACATTGGTATGATATAGTAGCAGTAGTTTCCACGGTTTTTGAGTTGTGTTTCCAGTAAAATATCCTTTGGTAACTCACTCACATTCACATCCTCTACTGAATATCTTCCAAACCAAAAGCAGAGGTTTGAGAGACGTGTCTCCATTCTGGAAATGCAGTCTCATTACCTAGAGGAACCAGCTCGTACCTCAACAACCCTTGCATATATACCTCCACATGCATGTAGATTCATGTATACAAGAATGTTCACAAATGCAGATGATTTCTGAGTTTAGCCTTGAAAATCCCACAGGGATCTTGGATGAATTTCAAATACGTACAATTAATTTTTCACCAAACCTAAAAGAATTTTTTCATAATTGCCAATTTCAAACTTCAACATCTGAGTGTATTTTGGTGAGTTTCATTATTTACCTTTAAATTTTTCCTATATCAAAGCTACCAAAGTCTTGCTGTTGACATTCCACATGATCCAGATGGAGCTTATCTATTCTCTGCAAATGAGCTGAACTATTTTGGCCCAGTTCATGATTATAAAATATGTATGTGGTATGTAGTACTCCAAATTCTCTCACATGTATGCTTAAAGTTCGAAGTCTTAGAAAATCCTCCAGATTTATAATCTGGAGGTCTGTGGGCTTAAAACACCTTATAAAAATAAATAGTATATGAACAAGTAGGTAGATAAGTGGATAAATAAGTAGCTTTCTAGGGAAGCAAGTAAGTAGTTAGTTGGGTGGGTAGGTAGGTAGATAAGGTAATGAGGTAAGTAGATAGGTATTCAGTTCATAAGGTAGATAGGTAGGTAAAAAGAGTAGATAATAGAGGTAGGTAGAAAATATAGGCAGGTAGGTAGGTAAGTATGTATATATGTTTGTATGTAGGTAGATAGGTAAACAAGTAGGTAGGAAGGTACGTAAGGTAGCTAAGTAGGTAGATAGGAAGATAAGAAGTAAGGTGTGCAGGCAATTAGGTAGCTAGGTAGACAGATAGGTAAGTAGGTAAGGTAGGTAGGTAGATAGGAAGGTAAGAAGTAAGGTATGCAGGCAACTAGGTAGGTACACAAGTAGGCAAATAAGTAGGTAGGTAAGTAGAAAGGTAGATTGGTAAGTAAAGTAGGTAAATAGAGAAGGAGGCAAATGGTAACGTAAGTAGTTAGGTAGGTAAATAAAATGGGGTGTGGGGGGGAATAGGTAGGTAGAGAGCAAATCACAATTTCATTACCAAACCTCTTGCCTGGATCTGTTTTCAGTTCTCTAAAATGAGGCATGTTGGACAAACTGCTCACTAAAGTTGTCTTGGCCTTTGCATCTAGCAATCCATGATTAGCTTTTCCTTCTTGTTCCTGTTCCCTCCCTCCACCCCACCCCCTCCTGGCCCTGAGTTCTCTTCCATGGATCCTTCAAGGTGACTCTGGCCTTACTGAAGATGGCATTCTTAAATTGCATTGCTTTATTTCCTTGGAATGCTAAGCTTTTCTCAGTTTATGGCATCTTCCACTAGGCAGTCACCCTTCAACCTTCAAATGTTTGCTTCAATTAACAAGTACCAGGGAAAGGCACCTGACTTCTTTGTTTTCAGTGGTGACCGGAAATGTCACTGCAACTTCCTTAAATGCTTCACTCACTGACCTGCAGAGAAGTAGCAGCTCTGACTAGCCCTGGCTCAGGCATCTATTTGTAACAGAATCAGTCCTGATATTAGCCACAGGCTTTAGTTTCACAGTTTGGAATGAGCTGTGTAGCTTTCCTCAAACACCTCCAGCCTGAGAACAACTGTCACGAATATCTCTTCACATTAATAGTTTTCTTTTTAATATTTATAAACACAAAACTATTTTTCTCTCCCCCACTTGAAATGTATATATTCATTCATTAAAACTCATTGACGTTGCTAAGGTATTGGCTTGTTGACAGATTTATAGCAGGAACCATCTCTCTGCCCGCAGGCCTGTACGTTTTAATATAATTAAAAGGCTTCTGTTTGGAATCTTAGCTAATTAATATTCATGCTTCTCCCTTTCCACCTGCCATTCCTGATTTGCTGTCTTTTAGCAGATTGACCGTAGCCCAATTAATGCCACCACCAGTCAAAGCAATGCTGGCAGGGGAAGAAAGGGAGATACTGCAGCAGAATTGGCATCAGCATGAAAAAAAGAACATTTTTAACTAGTAGAAATCTTTTTACTGGTTTATTTTTTTAAATACCTTTTGTTTTGTCTTCTGGTTCTTTTCTTTAATTTTTTTCCTGGGTATAATGTGGAAAGTTGAAGAAGAGGCACTATAAACTTGGCAGGAAAGGAACAATTAAATAGGGGTTTATTTGGTATAAGTCATTTGTGCTGAAAATGTACGCATCTTTTCGAGCTTTTGTCTGTGTTGTTGGTGCTAAAAAATGGTGGAGATAGATATCAGTATACAGTAGCTGAGAGTCATTCTTACAAATGAATGTTATCCACTGCCTTTCTTTACAAATTTTTCTTTCAGTCATGAGTGTCTTATCATGATGAGGGCTAAAGTCACCAAGGAGAATCACCAAGAAGATATGTGAACACCTCACAATCAGGTCAGCTGACTTTGGTCAGACTGTGTCATTACTTTAAGCCTCATTTGAACTATGGAAAAACAATAATTCTCTCAGAAGACTATTATGACTAAAGTAAGATAAGCCTTAATGTGCAAAATTCAATAAATACTAATTCTACTCACATGTAAAGTGTGAAAGGCCATGCAGAGCTACTTTGTGGTGAAGAACTGTTTTCTAGAAGAAAAGCAAGAAAGGGTGACTAAGAACTCATCTTCTTGGTCACAGATAAAAATATATAGAACAAGTACAAAACCCCTAAATGGATTTTATTACATCTTTATGCCTGTCTCGCCCAGGGAATTGGGTATTAATAATGGAATCAAAAGGGTTTCCAGAGTCAAGATAAAAATAAAGTAAGTAGACCAGATTTATGCAACAGGTACATATGATTTGTCCTGTTGATGAGTCATTGGTCTGAGGATCTGCTTTAGGTTCAGCAGGAAGTGCATAGACATGCACTTAATTATCCTTCCACTGTTCCCCAGCTGATGTTCCATTGTGAATTTGGGCTCTGTATTTTTAGAGTTTAGGTGATCACTCTTCCTGGATGAGATCATGAAAGGACTGAATTACTAACCTAGTCACCAGGAATGTTCTTTTACCTTTTCTATCAAACTCCCATTTAGCATTTGGACTTACATGGTCCTTCCTCTAGGAAACCATCTTCACTACCCTGGTCAGAAATAATGGCTCCTTACTTTAAGCCTTTTTCTATCAGTATACCCAAATCCCTTTTCTTTGGTGAAAATGATGATGCTCTTTTCTGAGAATCACTGAAGACTTTCCAAAAACCACATGTAGGTTCAGATGTCTATGGGTTCTATTTCAGATAATTCTGGTTGGTTATTTTAATCCTCCTTCTTTGACTAAAGATTAAAGTTTAGTGAATATCATAAATAACTTGTCCTGCTCACGTGACTGGTCAAATAGGATTAAGACAAGCAGTGCAAATTGTGCCCGTTCATTATTGTCTTTCCCACAATGCTTAGCGGACATTGGCAGCTCAAAGAGAGACTGCTTACAGGGTGAGGATCAGTTTAGAACCCCCAAACTCTACTACAGATGAACAGGGGATGGAGGGTCTCCATCTTTGTTATTATGCCTCTACTAAGAATCCTTTGTTGTTGCTGTTTTGTCATTTTAGTGTTGTTCAAAATTTTACTCAAGTTCAAAATTTCTGTGAAACAGATTTACTTCACAAAGAAGGCTATGGAAAAAGAAGTTCGTGCCTCTTCTCTTAAACCTTACATTTTGTCAAGATGCTATTGTTGGGGTTTGAGTCCCAATGACTGAAAGCCTGAGTGATTTTTTTCTGCAGGAGATTTGACTTGTTCATCCAAATCCCTAAGGTAATGGGAATGACTCCAGGAGATGATCTGGGTTAAGATCTATGAAGCAGGGAGACAATGAGGTATTTCTGAAACAGTCAACCTTGAAATTGTGGTTTAAAAGAATTCCCCAGCTACTCTTATTGAAATCATACAGGTGAGAGCCTTGTGTATATTGGTGTGGGGGGGTGTGTATGTGTTGCTTTTTTATGAAAATGGTTGTTGACATGACTTCTCCAGTGCATATTTCCTTAAGCTGACTGCCTTTATATCAAGCCCTAAAAAGTGCCTGAATACTTGTTTATTTCCTTCCTGAGCAAGATATGAACTGATATCTAACAGAAACGCAATGCATAAATGAGAAGTAAGTAACTGTGAGGCTTCTTAAAGTCTTACCAAAGAACTCCAAGGCACGAAGTGGATTAAAAACCTTCTTGTCTTCCGGGTGAGGAAACGGAGGCCAGAGATAGTTCGCAGTAGAGCTATGATAGGAGCACAGGCCTCCCAACTTCTATTCACGTTGTGATTTCCCTTCTCAGCAGTAAAAGCTGTAATTTCTCTTTTGCTACATGTGTCCTCTCCTAGAAACCATTAAAGAATTAGATCAAACTAGTGGCAAGAAGAAAATTAAAAATTTAAAGATTCAGAAAAAAATAGAACCAAATAGCAAGAGTTTATACAAGGTAAAAATAGTGAGAAAAATAAGCGAAGGAAAATCTGTATTCATCATGGTTCTCTATAGAAAGCTGCTGGAGGCATGGCTCAGGTGTAAAGTACCAGCTAAGAAATCGGAAGGCCCTGAGCTCAAACCCCAGTAGCAGAAACAAAGAAGACAAAAGCAGTGAATGGAAAATGTGCCTTGTCAAAAACAGAACCAATACAGAGAGAGAAAGCAACAAGGAGAGAGACAGAGGAAGAGAGCAATGACCTCACACAATTCTGCAGGCAACCCCAGTTCCAGGAGCCAATCAGGTAACTTCAGTCAAGTGTGAAAGACTAAGAAGCACAAGAGCCAATGGTATATGTCCTGCATGAACTCCCTCACAATTTGGTATAGGTCCTGCATGAACTCCCTCACAATTTGGAGAATGATCTTCACTAAAGTTTAAAAAAGTTAGCCATCTCCTGAACCATATCTGATGAGACTTGCAGAAGCATTGTCTTATAATCTGGTAGTACACCTCTTCCTTGCTTTCACTAATTTGAACCTAGGTTGAAATGTAAAGGGTTCAATATGTTACTGGTATTTCTGAAATTATAATCAACTTGGAGTTGTTCCACTGGTAGAACACATGCTTAACCTGTAAAATAAAACCCTGGGTGCAATCCCCAGAATAAAAATATATAAATATTTTAAACAACTGTATTGAATAATGATTGTCATCAATTAAAATGCCCATGTTAAATACACATACATACACATAGACACACACACACACACTCAAGTTGAGCAAATCTGAAACTTTTTGAGCACCTACCTCACACCACAAACAAAAATATTTTTTACCTAATCTCATGTGACAGACCACAATGGAAATGCAGACACACTAAAAATATTCTATCAAATTACCTTCTGTCAAAAGTGCCTGAAGTGTAGATTACACAAGAATTCATTAGCAGCCTCAATATGAATACTTGATCATGTATATGCAAATGTTTCCAAATCTGAGGAAAAGTCTGAATTCTGAATACTTCAGTATTCCAAACATTTTAAATCAGGGAGATTTGTGTGTGTTTGTGTGTGTGTATTTACTCTTGTGTCTAGCTTCTTTAATAATGCTTTTGAGGTCCCTCCACATGGTTATATGTAGTAGTAGTAGTTCTTTCCTCTTTAATGCTGAGAGCTGTTCCTTTGGAAGGATATATCACAGTCTGGTACCAGATGATGGATATTTGGGACTACTGTGATTTAAGTTGCAATAAACTGTCATATAATAGTTTTTGTGTATTTTCATTTCTCTTGAAATGAGATTATTGAGTCATATGATAAGTGTGTGTGTGTGTGTCACTTTATAATAAATTACCAAAAGGTTTCCAACTTGGTTGTACCATTTTACCTTCCCACCAACAATGTCTGAAAGTTTCAATTGCTCCACATTCTTGCCAACACTTGATGTGGTCATTTTTCAAAAAAAAAAATGTTAGGGGCTGGGAAGGTGGCTCAGTGGTAGAGCGCTTGCCTTACATGCATAAGGCCCTGGGTTCGATTCCTCAGCACCACATAAGCAGAAAAAAATGCCGCAAGTGGTGCTGTGGCTCAAGTGGTAGAGGGCTAGCCTTGAGCTGAAGAGCTGAGGGACAGCGCCCAGGCTCAGAGTTCAGGCCCACGACCAGACGCCTTCCCCCCAAAAAAAAGTTAGCTCTGGTAGAGTTGCAGTGGAATGTCATTGAGGTTTTAATTGCTTTTCCTGATGAGAAATTATATTAAGTATATATTCATGACCACTTACCTGTTCTGTGAACAACTATGATCTATGAACTATGGTGGATTTCAGGTAAGCTAATGACAAAATTAAGGATAAATGCTATTTTTCACATTAATACACAATAGCTCTGGCACCATTTGTTTAAAAGGGTTTTTTTTTCCTCCAATTAAATGTCCTTAGTTCTTTTGTTTGTTATATATGTGTGAGGGAAGTTGTTTATCTGGATGCTATTTTATTTTCATGAATGGTCCTTACATGAATTCCATGCAAGTTTGAATACTTCACCTTTGTTGAAAATAACTCAAGCAGGTAATGAAAATATTTCTACATATTTTCAAAATGTTTTTGGCTATTCAAGGCCTTTTTACATTTCCACATAAACATAGAATGAGCATTTTATTTGTATAGAATGGCCTCTGGAATTATAATCACGATTCTATTAACTCTGAGCTTAACTAAGAAGTGACTACACTATTGAGTCTTCTGACCCACAAGAATGATAGAGCATCAACGTTTCATTGTTTTCATTGCATAAATATTGAAATATTTTGCTGAATTATCCTTAAGTGTTTCTGATTTCATGTGTATTGCTATGATAATACTGTTCTATTTTATTATTTGTTGGTAGTTTACAGAATGGATTGATTTTTATATATTTATCTGTGCTATATTATCTTGTTATATTTACTAGGCCTCCTGTATTTGTAAGGATTAGGGGCAGGCACCAGTGGCTCATGCCTGTAATCCTAGCTACTCAGGAGGCTGAGATCTGAAGATTGCCATTAGAATTCCATCCGAACAGAAAACTCTCCATGAGACTCTTTTCTCCAATAAACTACTCAAAAAATCCAGAAGTGGTTCTGTAGCTCAAGTGGTAGTAAGCTAGTCTTAAGCTCAAAGAGGATTGAGGGCAGTGTCCAGGCCCTGAGTTCGTGCCCCAGGACCAGCAGGGTGGGAGAAACTAGTGCTTTTCACGATCACATTGTATTTGTTTGCCAGGGATATCATATCAAATACCACAGACTGGACTGCTTAACAGACAGAATTTATTGTCACAAAGTTCTGGAGGCTCCACGTGTCACTGGGGCTGATTTCCTCAGAGGTGTTCCTTCTGGGCTTGTAGATGACCACATTTTCTGGGTCTCTCCTGGTCTTTGTGTGTGCTTTGAATCTTGGTGTACCCAAACCTCCTCTTCTTACAAGGACATAAGTCAGAATGGAGGAAGTGCTTCCTTAAAACCTCATTTTTGCTTAGTTATTTTGTATTCCTATCTCCAAGTAGACTGAGGTTCTAGAAGTAATCACTTCAACATACAAATCTAGGGGGAGCACAAGTCAGTCCATAATACTTGTCATATCTGCAAATGTACTATATATATAATTACATATAATTGTATATTATATACAAAATAATAGTATACAAATTATATAATTATATACAAATATATTATATAATATATATGGAATCACACGACTTGAGTTTTCCCTTGAATCTATAGTATTTCAGTGGATACAGTTTTTATATATTTGAATACCATTCAGCATATTTATTATTAGTTTATAAGCTAAGTCTATCTTATACATATAAGGGGAAACATTGATCCTTTGTCTCTCTAGGCCTGATTTGCTTCACTTAACCTAATTCTTCCCGGGTCTTTCCATGGTTTTACAAATGGTTCAATACTATTCCTTCTAATGGATGAGTAAAATTCCATTGTGCATCTATACTTCATTTTTTGATTACCCCCATTAGAATGGCCATTATCAAGAAAACAAATGATAATAGATGCTGGCAAGAATGTTATTCAAAGGGAATCCTAATACACTGTTGGTGGGAATGTAAACTTGTTCAACCTTTCCATTCTGGAAAGCAGTGTGGAGTTTCCTAAAAAAAATTAAACATAGAACTACCCTATGACCCAGCAATTCCACTCCTGGGCATTGACCCAAAGATTACAAAGAGGTGATAGTAAATTCACCAACACAACCATTTTTTTATATTGCAGCACTGTTCTCCATAGCCAAGGTATCAGCCCAGATGCTCCTCAATGGACAAATGAGCGTAGTATATATTTTTATAGTCAACATACAAAAAAACATAAACAGTAATAAGCTCTTGATTTTTTATTCTGCTATTGTCAGTCCATTAAGTGAAATGGTTAAAGGGTTTACATGTAATGGGATAGTGGATGTTTACAGTGAATGTAATCATTGATATGATTTCATTTGAGTTCTCGATCTTGATGGTATCTGCTGTTGGTATCTGCTTTTGTTCCTCTTTTCTTGGCTTCTTTGGATTAAAGTAATTACTATACCTTTTGATGGTTGCTTTTTATCTTTACTTTTGTCTTCTTATCCCCATGTCTATTTCATTTAGTTTTAGTGTTGTGTGTATGGCAGTTTTATGATTTAATATCTAACATTTTTAACTTATCAAACTTTGTCTATAGATGCTGCTATCCTTCCTACATCAGCACAGTATGCTTCCATTTCTGTCTTCACACTTGTATACATTGGCACATGTATACTTTACAGCTTTGTACATTATCAACTACAAAATTCATTAATAGTATTGTCTCAAGCAGTTGGCTCTTTCTTGAGTTAACTATAAAGTAAAGTTTCAGATTTACCCACATATTTCTTTGGGTATTTTTTTGTCTGTAGTAGGGTTTGTACTCTGGGCTTGGGCACTGTCCCTCAGCTTTTCAGCTCAAGGCTAGCACCACTTCCAGTTTTCTGAGTGGCTTATTGGAGATAAGAGTCTCACAGACTTTCCTGCATAGGCTGGCTTTGAACCGTGATCCTCAGATCTCAGCCTCCTGAGTAGCTAGGATTATAGAGGTGAGCCACCAGCACCCAATTCCACATATTTCTTAAATATAGGGATTATTATTTCTTTATGTACCCCTAAATTTCCCCCAAGAAGATCTTTTTTTAAAAATTTTTTATTGTAACGATACTATACAGAGGGTTACAGTCACATGAGCAAGGTAATGAGTACACTTCCTATTGAGCATTCTTACCCCCTCCATTGTTTTCCCCCTACCATCCCTTCCCTCCCTACCTTCCCCGAGGTTCTTTTTTTTTTTTATTGTGATTAAGTGATTACATAATTTCCCAAATTTCACAGTATTGTGGAATAATGATGCTCATTTAAAGTCACAAGTTCATTCTAACTTTCCTGGAGCAAATCGTCTATCACAGTCTATAACATATAAAGGTGTACACATATACACCAAACATGTGATCAGCAGCATGGGGATATTTAGTAGTGGTTCGACCAGATGAGAGGGAGTTCTTTGTTTCTTAAGTCCTGTTAATTTTGTCATATCATCTAACATTTTGGATTTAGCATCCACTTATCAGGGAGACCATGTACCGTTTGTCTCTTTGCTCTTGGCTTACCTCACTCAACATTATTCCTTCTAGCTCCATCCATTTCCCTGCAAATGCCATTATTTTGTCATTTCTAATGGCTGCATAATATTCCATTGTGTATAGATACCACAATTTTTGGATCCATTCATCTGTGGTGGGGCATCTGGGTTGTTTCCATATCCTAGCTATTGCGAACAGTGCTGCAATAAACATGGAGGTGCACGTGTCCTTGTATATTGGTTCCTGTTGTTCAGGGTAGATGCCTAGAAGTGGTATGACTGGGTCATAAGGGAGGTCAATCTTTAGCTTTCTAAGGACCCTCCAGACTGTTTTCCAAAGTGGTTGTATAAGTGTACATTCCCACCAGCAGTGTAATAGGGTCCAAGAAGATCTTTTAATATGTCAAATTGTTCAAATCTCATAGATGCAAATTCTTTTGGCTTTTGTCTAAAAATTCATTAATTTCTGTTTCAAATCAAATTCTATTTTTTAAATTCACTTTATTGTTTCAGAGGTGCTATATAGCAGGGTTACATTTCCATATATCAGGCAATAAGTATATTTCCTCTCGCACGATGTCATCTGTTCCCTCATTTTCTCCCATTCCCTCCCTCCCATCTCCACACAGGAGTTGCATAGTTCACTTTCACCAATGTCCAATGCTCTCCACTGCTGCACTTTTTCCTTGGATTCTGTGCCCTCATCACACCCTCCCACAGATGTGCACATGAATATTCCATATATAAGGTAAAGATTATAGAATCACCAGAAAAAAAAAAAAACAAATTAAGAGAAATGTCCCTTGTGACTCTCTCCTAACATGTCCCGCTTTTGCCTCACTGTCTGTGAGTATCTAGAATCCTGTGTAATTTGTCACATGCCAGTGTGCTTTAGACTTAACTTCTGCATATCGGGGAGAACATGCGCCATGTGTCTCTCTGATCTTGGCTTACTTCACTTAATATGATTTGTTCTAGTTCCATCAATTTCCCTGCAAGGGGCATTATTTTATTCTTTCTAATGGTTGTGAAAAATTCCATTGTATATAGGTACCACATTTTTTGGATCCACTCATCATCTACTGTGGGGCATCTGGGTTGTTTCCGTATCTTGGCTATTGTGAATAGTGGCAATGAACATGGATGTGCAGGTGTCCTTACCATATCCTGGGTCATGAAACTCAAGTTAGATGCCTAGGAGTGGTATGTCTGGGTCATTAGGAAGATTTATTCTTAGTTTTTTGGGGGAACCTCCAGACTGCTTTCTAGAGTGGTTGTACTAGTTTGCATTCCCACCAGCAGTGCAGTAGGGTTCCTTTTCCTCCACATTTCCACCAGCATCTGTTGTTATAATTCAAATTGTTGGCGGATCTAACTGAGGTAAGATGGTGTCTCAGCATTATTTTGATTTACATTTCCTTTATGACCAGGGATGATGAGTATTTCCTCATGTGTTTCTGTGCCATTCTTATCCTTCTTCTGAGAAGTCTCTTCGTAGCATTTAATAATTGGTATGTTAAGTTTGGTAAGGGTTAGTTTCTTAAACTCCTTGTATATGTTGGATGTTAGGCTTTTGTCTGATGTATTGCTGGTAAACAGCTTTTCCCAACTGGTCGGCTGTCTTTCTAGTTTAGTAACAATTTCATCCTAATGTACATTGAAGAGACTGATTATCAGCCAATTGATTTTCCCAGCACTGTTCTAATGTATTACAGAGATGAAAGACAGTACCATAATGCAGCATGATCGACCATAACAGAGATCACAGAATCTCTCAATAATGAACTCTCAGAGTTACCTCACAGAAAGTCCTTCGCAGACTTTCAACCTAATAAAAATATGAAATAAAAATTTTAATTATTCCCTTAAGTGGATGACACCAATATTGTTTTATAAATTCCACACTAATCAAGAAGTTTAATTCACAATATATGCATCCCAGAAGCCAGAATTTAATACTTACTTGGCCATAGTCTTCCAAATACATGAAAAAAATACAATCTGACACTTAGACACTTAGGAACTATTCTATCTTATAATATGAAGAGGCATTCTCCAACATCTCTCTCCCAATTATAGGAACATAGAGAGCTTTACAGAACACTAAGATCCAGGAAGTTTCAGAGCTATAACTATGGATATGTTTTGTCTTCTTAAACGTACTTAAAATTCTCTTGTTGGTGTGAAAGCCTGAAGATTATGCACCTTAAAAAAAAAAAAACACTAGCCCTGGAATCTGTTCGTATGTTATACACTTATTCATACCTAAAAGGATTGTTAGTATGTCTGGGGCCAAATTACAGAAACAAAATGGATATATGGAAATTAAGATTTGCAAATGAAATTACCATGGCTGATCAACTGACTTTAAACATAGGAAGATTGTTCTGCATAATTCAAGTGAGCCCGCGGTAATCAGAGTTCTCAAAGAGCAAATGGGAGACAGGAGAAGAATCTCTGCAGAGTGATGAGATATAAGGAAGACTTGATTAGTTACTTCTGGCTTTGAGACGGGACAAGGACCACCAGCGAAGGAAAGCAAACAGACTAAAAGATGGCATCAACACAAAAAGTGATTCTCGCCTCCTGTCTCCAGAAGGAACACAGACTTCCTGTGTAGCTCACTAAAAGCAACATCAAACTTCTCACCTACAGATTTATACACATAATAAGTCGGCATTCTTTTAAGCCACGAAATGTATGGCAATAGGTTTCAGCAGCAATAGGAAAACAATACCGTAGGTTTCTTCCCCAATGTTAAACTACATGGCATTAGAATCTTACTCAGGGCATAAATTTCTTTCATTATAAGCCTATAAGCAAAACCTAGAACATGGACTCTATGTACGGACATGATCATGTTGTGCTACTTCCTTCAAAGTAATTAAAAGGTGGAAATCCTCTTGATAATCAGGCCACACAATTAGTTTTAGAGAATGCATGAATAGATTGTGTCAAGGTGTGGGGCAGGGCAGAAGTTTAGTCAACCATCCCATGAATGCGCTTTACACAGCATTCACCTGCCTTTTACCTGGAGACATAGCACTATTCACACTGTCATCTTAATAGTTTCCCGTATCAGCTGACACAAAGGTAGGACCCATTTTTACTTAATAGTTTGATCCGATGTAACATCTATTTTATTTGGAGTGGATCAAAGTTAAGAGGTAAGGATACTTAAAGAAAAATGTATACAAGGTAACATGGCATAACCCAATGAAACAAATATTTTCTAAGAAAAAAATAACAAGCAATTAATGATATCAATTACATTAATCATTTTAGGGGAAGGGGATTTAGGTAGAGAATTTATATCAGGATGGCTAGGGGCAAAACTAACTCCAACTCTACCTTCATACCTATCTAAGTTTCTTGTATAAAAATACCAGCTACATATTCCACTAATATCATTTAAGTTTAAAGATACATGTCTAGAATATTGTCCCTGGCAACTCCACTTTGTTCTGATGGCCTCAAGCAAATTGTCTGACTTCTGGAAAGATGATGCAGAAAGTCTAAAGTGTCTTGAATCAGAGGTTTGGAGGAAATTGCAATTGCAATGGCTTTCTTCTTACTATTAAAAAGATAATTCCCAAATTCAACAATTAATGTTAGCCTTTCTTACATTATTTTTTTAAGAAAGCAACATCCAGGCATAACAGAGAACTTACCACATTATTTTTTGTTAGTCTATGTTTATCACTTTTTTACACATACATGTGTCTTTTATTAGCAACTGTGAAGTTGAACGACAGTGCATTAATTTTATAAATGAGATGTTGGCATCACTATCACAGAAAGTTCTAAGGGAGTCTGAAGTGTGTTGTGTCACCATGGAGACACGATGTGTGGGGAGCACCCAGGGGTAATGGACCACAGGAAAGCCATTCTGACGCTCTCCTTGGGAGATGGGGCTGTTGATTTTTTACTCAATCACTTAAAGAATGATCAGGGCCACAAATTCAAGGAAGCAATCATTCTTCTCTGACTATGTCAAAGAATGAAATAAAGTCTCTGGGCTATTCTACAACCATTTGTACTGGCATAACCTCAAGAAAAGCTTCTCCATTTCTGACTGAAAAATTATATTGCCAAGAGAGAAAAGATCTTAAAACACCAGGGGATATAGTAGCTCATTATTAGCTTGTTTGGTCCCATAGTAAATTCCTATAGCTTTGTGTTACATTAGATTGTCTACAAAGGAGGGTGTGAATTTGGGATTTGCAAGAAAGAGGCCTAGGGAATGAAACTGAGAATAAAGCTGGACAAGGCAAATTTACCTAGAACAATTTTGTAATGATAATAAATTTTCTTACAAAGACATGTCACTCCTCATTTTTGGTAATTACTATTCAAATTCTTAACAAAAGTATTGTTAAGGGGACGACTACAATATGAGAAAATATTTATTAGAAAGCACTAACTTTCAAGAGATAATAGAATTGTGAGAAGACACTTCCATTAAATTTCCTGGGGGCTGGGAAGTTGGCTCAGTGGTAGAGCGCTTGCCTTGCATGCATGAGGCCCTGGGTTCGATTCCTTACCACCACATAAGAAAAAAGCCGGAAGTGGCACTGTGGCTCAAGTGGTAGAGCACTAGCCTTGAGCTGAGGAGCTGAGGGACCGCTCCCAAGCCCAGAGTTCAGGCCCTACGACCGGACCCAAAAAAAAAAAAAAAATTGAGAGCTTGCTCTGTTGCTGCTGCTGCTGCTGTACTTTGATTTAGTCTTATGAGCCGGCATCTATCTTTCAGATGGATAGATATAAAATAGATACATAGATACATAGAAAAATAGATAGAAATGGAAATTAGGATGGTTAAAAGACAAAAGATGAATTAATTCAACCGACACTATGTTGGAAATGACCTATACAACTTGTTGGGGAAGCGGAAGGGAGGGAAAGAACTAGGAGAAAATGAGGGAGGAGGTAACACTGTTCAAAGGAAGGGATAGCGGAAGAACATCAAGGGAAGGGATCATGCTCAACAAGAAATGTACTTATCGCCTTACTCATATAACTGCAACCCCTCTATACATCATCTTTACAATAAGATAAAATAAAAGAAGAAATACACTCATTACCTGACTTATGTAACTGTAACCCCTCTGTACATCCCCTTTACAATAAAAAAAAATTTTTAAGTCCAGTTAATGTTAATCTAGCAGCATTCTGGATACTAACAGAATACCAAGTTACTCAGACCATTAGCAAAGTTAAGCACACAGTCAATATTTTAAATGAGCTGCCTAGGGAAAATTCTCAAGGACAAGCTAGGCAGACATGTTAGACATTAGGCAATTAATAGCACTGATGTCAACAATAATCATGGTTTATATTTATGCTATCACAAATATAGATTAGGGGAAATTGGTATTAAGTCATTAGTGAAGATTAATTCCAGTAAGAAGTGGTTATATTTGATTGTGACAATACAATATGCTTCTTAATACAGCCAGCAATTTTCTAAATCCATATTAGTGGTTCGAAGAGATTTGTGATAAGAGAACCGAAACTACAATGACTACTGTGAAACAGTAAAAGCACCTAAGTCACCAGATACAATCTAAGTTAATTGCTTATGGATATTCGCACACAGACATAGAGGCTACATTTTCTTCAAAATGTGTTATAGTGAAAAACCTCTTTAGAAATAAGAGATATCAATGAATTGAAAATAATTTTAGTGAACTAAAGTTACTTTTATTTTGTTTAGGAGCAAAACCTATGTTTGGATAGTCCTTAAAATTGCTTTTCTTACTTTTGAAATGTAAGCACCCAGGACCAGAAACGTATGTAGTAAAAAGTCCTGATTTCAAGAATATGGGGAAAAGCAAAATATCCAGAAGATATGTCATTTTTACTAAGTGAAGACTCACCACTTTCTAAAATGTGATTTTTTTTAATGACACCTCTATCTTGACTGAAGTGTATTTGTCCATGTGTCTCTAAACATTCACTTAGGATTTTTGTTTCTAATTAAATTGCAAAGAGTTGTAAATATTTCAAACTTAGAGCAGGGTGTTCTCATTTATTATTGAAAGAACATGGTGATCTCCAAATACATACATACACAGAGAGACACATCATACACTCAGACCACTATTCAGTTACGGAAAGCAAGCAGAAGGCCAGTGACCTGCTCACAAACTCAAAAGGTTATTGACCACACAATAAATTAAAGCATGAGTTGGCCAATTGTCCAGAAGGGATAGTCTATGATAAAGCCAACTTTAGGAAAGCTATCCACTTTGCAGTAGTTCCTTTTGGCCACAAAATGCTTTGTGTGACAGCGAGAGAGAGAGAGAGAGAGAGAGAGAGAGAGAGAGAGAGAGAGAGAGAGAGAGAGAGAATCTGGCCTAGAAATCAAACAGGAATCACAAATTCTCTCCACAGAAGCAGAGTCTAAAACAAAATAACCCTGTCCTTTTCCTCCCTAAGATCAACTTAGGTGTAAACTTTCTGGCCCTACAGGGATTACAAAACTATTTCCCCCAAAAAGTATGCTATTAATTACCTTTTGTAGGTATTTAAGTATGAGGCAGAACCTTCAAAGGGCAGCTTGAGACTATTATGATCGGCTGTGAGACCACGGTATGAGTGGTTACATACCTCAAAATTCTAACCAGTTAAATTGAACCATCATTTGATATTAACTTAGTATTTGTTAAAAGTAAGGATTAGTAAAACATAGTTGAAGGAAGTTGCTTTATAACTATTTCCCCAAAATATTTCGCCCTGAACTCACTGCTGTAGATTAAACATCAACAAATTCACAGCCGTCCCTAGTGAGGGACAAGTTTCTCATTCAGTCAAGTGGCCACTTGTCTGTTCAGGCAATTTTATCACCTGAACATCTCCTATTATATTAGGTAGGATATTTTTAAGCTTGGTTGACACCTGGAAAAAAGGAGATTTACAGGGGCATAAGATAAAAGCATTTAAAGATAAAAGAGAAGAAAGAAAGAAAGAAAGAAAGAAAGAAAGAAAGAAAGAAAGAAAGAAAGAAAGAAAGAAAGAAAGAAAGAAAGAAAGAAAGAAAGAAAGAAAGAAAGAAAGAAAGAAAGAAAGGAAAGAAAGAAAGGAAGGAAGGAAGGAAGGAAGGAAGGAAGGAAGGAAGGAAGGAAGGAAGGAAGGAAGGAAGGAAGGAAGGAGAGAGAGAGAAAGAGAGAGAGAGAGAGAAAGAAAGAAAGAAAGAAAGAAAGAAAGAAAGAAAGAAAGAAAGAAAGAAAGAAAGAAAGGAAGGAAGGAAGGAAGGAAGGAAGGAAGGAAGGAAGGAAGGAAGGAAGGAGAGAGAGAGAAAAAGAAAGAAAGAAAGAAAGACAGAAGTTGAATAACCAAAATGAGGAAACCACTTTGGCTGTAATTGGTACTTCAATTATACTTCCTGTATTTTTCCTTGTAACTTTTCTATCCACTCCTCTCCATGTGGTGATTTCTTTCTGATCAGCATTTCTAACAAGAAGGGAGGATTATGACCTGCAACTTTAGATCTACAGCCTCTTGGTCTCAGAATTTCATAGTCTGGTTAGAAAAGTTTCAAGAAAATAGATTGTCTTGCCTTATGAAACAGGCTCACAATAGAATAAATCTTTGTGGTCAGAGAGAGATCTCATAAACAGTGAATAGCTCCCAGAATACAGCATGTAAGGAAGCATGTTGTGCCTAGTTGAAGGAAGGATGCTCTGTAGACAGAATTAAAAAAATGTTCACCCTACTGACTTAACACATATTTTTTTTTTTCATTTTTTGTGATGCTTGCACTCCGGGGCCTGGGTACTATCCCTTAGCAACTTGAGGTGAGTATCTTACCATTTTGAGCCACAGCACCACTTCTGTTTTTTTCTGGTGATTAATTGGAGCTAAGAATCCCATGGACTTTCCTGCCCAGCTGTCTTTGAACCATGATCCTCAGATCTCAGCTTCCTGACTATCTAGGATTACAGGCATTGAGCCACCAGTGCCTGGCCACACATGATTTTTTAAACAACTGAAAAAGGTAATATAGAAGGTCATGACTCCAGCTTTCCCTTCAGTTCTAAATGCCTTATTTTAAAAAGAGTCTAGACCAAATATAAATAAATGCTTACAGGACTCAGAAAGGTAACATGAGGGCATGGAGCTAACTAGATTTTGAAAAACAATAATACATACAAGAAAATAAGTGGCAAGTGGCTCCCAGCCACAGAGTATGGAACTATCAGGGAGTGGAGGTCTAGGAAGAATTTATCCTTCTTCTAAAGGAAGAACTCCTCATCCAGGAACACCTAAGTCTACCCTGAGGGAATAGAGATATAACACTGCATGATTTTTTTAAGCCAGAAGACTTAATTTATTTCTATAAAATCTCGCAGTTTCTTCAAAATGGGATCATTAGTTAAAAAACAAAATGCTATGTGGGCTCTCCATGCCTGGGAGCTTCCAGGCTGGAATTTCTGTGGAAGAAGGAACGTCTAGCGCTAGCACTCAAGCCCTTGAGTGTCCCTTTTTTAAGGATCATTATAATGACTTCGGTGTAAATAAAATAGTGAGCAGAACTCTTTAATTATGACAGAGTAGCTGTTCTTTTGAAACAGTATGTGTACTTTCCTCAGAAATACAATATTAGAAGCTGTCAATCATCATTATGGAATATTATAGAGATGAAGCCTGCGTAAGTTGGTTAGTGAAGCCCAGGATAAAGCTCTTCAGATGGGTTTTATTGGTACATATTAACTTCTACACAGTAAAGTGTTTCATCATGGCATTTGAATAAATGCATATATTGCATTTTGTATCTCCATCTCTTCTATTTTCTTTGTTGAAATTAACTCAGAAAATGTCCTCTGAAAGTGATTCTAAAGAAGTAGGAGTTAATTTGTAAGAACTATATAATCTCATTAGAATTTAGACACATTTCTGAAAGACTGAAGAATGGCAAAACAGCACACTGTGTCTAAGTGTAGACAAGACCACCTTAAAGATGTATTTGTCGCATGTCCTGCTAATGAAATAAGATTGTGATAGATGGAAGTCCAAATCCCTTTTTGTCTAGTTAAAAAGGACTGGGGAGGTGGCTCAGTGGTAGAGTGCTTGCCTCATATGCATGAGGCCCTGCGTTCGATTCCTCAGCACCCCATAAGCATAAAAAGCCAGAAGTGGTGCTGTGGCTCAAGTGGTAGAGCACTAGCCTGGAGCTGACCTGCTGAGGGACAGCCCCTGGGCCCAGAGTCCAGGCCCCACAACCGACAAAAAAAAAAATACCATGCAAACAGCTTTTTGGCACAATGTCTTGCTTTAGAATATTTGGAATGAAGGGAGCATGGTGTAATGGGTAAAGTGTCCTGGATTCTTGTCCTTGCTTTGTTATTCATAAGTCATGTGACCACGGGCAAGTTACATTCTTCACTCCCTGAACAACTCATATGATTTACTATCTTACAAATTCAATGTTGTTAAAATTATATCCCCACATTCCCTTCCTGTCATGCTCCTTTTTCTTGATTTCTTAATGTCATGAGAAGCAGTAAAAATTGACCTCTTCCTACACTCCACTGACCCCTCATTTGCCCACTACCACAAGGGAGATCTGGGAGATGACATCATGGGCAATAAGAGGAAATAGAAAAAAATGGAATCTGAGTGTAGAAGGACAGAGAAAAGAATTCCTACTTGATATCAAAAACAGATACCCAAACTAAGAGGCAGGCGACATACAGACCAAAGCAAAATTCATAAACCCCTTTATAGAGAATAAATATGTGCTTTTACAAAGACTGTCCTCTTTGTATTCTTGCCTGTAGGATTTGGGGTAAGGGAGAAAGTTCCACCTTCTAATTGGAGCTGTGCCCTTCAAGCCTTCACATCAAGGGATTATACATCAAATAATATGTATTTCTTAAACTCAGTAACAACTTCGATGAATAGCTACCATAGTGACCAGTTATAAGAATCTTCTTAACATTGCCAAACTATAGCAGTTGGAAACTGGATTTCTTTAATTTACAAAAAGGAAGGAAGGAAGGAAGGAAGGAAGGAAGGAAGGAAGGAAGGAAGGAAGGAAGGAAGGAAGGAAGGAAGGAAGGAAGGAGGGAAGAAAGGAGGGAAGGAGGGAAGGAGGGAAGGAGGGAAGGAAGGAAGGAAGGAAGGAAGGAAGGAAGGAAGGAAGGAAGGAAGGAAGGAAGGAAGGAAGGAAGGAGGGAAGAAAGGAGGGAAGGAGGGAAGGAGGGAAGGAGGGAAGGAAGGAAGGAAGGAAGGAAGGAAGGAAGGAAGGAAGGAAGGAAGGAAGGAGGGAAGAAAGGAAGGAAGGAGGGAAGAAAGGAAGGAAGGAGGGAAGGAGGGAAGGAGGGAAGGAAGGAAGGAAAGAAGGAAAGAAGGAAGGAAGGAAGGAAGGAAGGAGGGAGGGAAGGAGGGAAGGAAAGAAGGAAGGAAGGAAGGAAGGAAGGAAACAGTGCCCACAGAAAACATTAGATCTAGGTGATGATAATCAATGGAACCTTGACTAATTTGCTTAATTCGGCATATATAAAATCCACTGAAAAATTGATCTCCCTTACTAGTAAAGAATGTCAAGATTAAAATGTTCGGTTGGTCTTGAAGGTTATAATATTGCTTTAAAAATCTGTCTGGCTTGGAGGAAAACTCTTTGTCAGACAATGAAGATCATACAAATAGTTCTTGACAGACTCTTACTAGTAAGAGGTTTCTGTTTTTCTCAGTAGGATTTACAAGCTATCAATAAACATTACTAACCTAATGACTAATTAATGATAAACAATGCCTATATTTGAACTGAGTGGTAGTTGAGCAGAGTGAATAATAGCTTGACCTCTGGAGCCAGATGCAGGGATTCAAACCCCAGGTCCACATCTTAGGACTATTAAATTTCTTTTTTTAATTTTTAATTCTTTATTGTGAAAATACCATATAGAGGGGTTACAATTACATGGGCAAGATAATGAGTACATTTCTTACGAAGCATTGTTGCCTCCTCCTTTGTTTCCCCTTACCATCCCTTCCCATCTCCCCCCCCACCCACCCCCCAGCCAAAGTTGTAAAGTTCGTTTTTCGACATAATGAGTTGTACATCTCATTGTTGCAATAGATCCACCTGTATCCCTATTTAAATGATTTGTTTTTTTCCCTTATACCAACATCAAATACAGTGAAAGCAGGGGTTATACTGTGGGGGAAGGACATACAAAGCAACAAAGAAATCATCTTATAAATATGTTAAAAACAATCGCATGAAAGATAAAACATTTGAATACTTACCTTGGGGTTTATTTCACCTAACATCAACTTATCTGACCTTTTCTGCTTGTCTCAGACATATACTAGTTATTGCAAATGAAGGAAACCATGGGACCCATGTTTCTTTGGGCCTGGCTTACCTCACTTAATATAATTTTCTCCAAGTTTTTCCATTTCCTAACAAATGGGGCAATGTCATTCTTTCTGATGGAGGCATAGAATTCCATTGTGTATATATACCACAGTTTCTTGATCCATTCAGCTACTGAGGGGCATCTGGGTTGGTTCCATATCTTAGCTATAGTAAATAGCGCTGCAATAAACATAGTCATGCTGGTAGCTTTAGTGTGGTCTTGTTTGTGATCATTTGGGGAAATGCCCAAAAGTGGGATTGCTGGGTCATAGGGGAGCTCCATGTGGAGTCTTTTAAGGAACCTCCATACTACTTTCCAAAGTGGTTGAACAAGTTTACACTCCCACCAACAATGCAGTAAGGTTCCCTTCTGTCCACATCCCCTCCAGCATCTGTTGTTATTAGAGTTGTTGATTATAGCCATTCTAACTGGGGTGAGGTGGCATCTCAATGTTGTTTCGATTTGCATTTCTTTTATGGTTAGGGAGGTTGAGCATTTCTTCATGTGTCTATTGGCCATCCTTCCTTCCTCTTCAGAGAAGTTTCTCTCTAAGTCTTTAGCCCACTTATTTGTTGGACAGTTGTTTGAGGATTTGTTGTTGGGGGATTTCATTTTTTGAAGAACTGTTAAATTTCTTAACATCAGTTTTGTCTCCCACATTTACAAAGGAGTAAATAAGGTGTGATATCAAGTAATTAAGTAAAGGTGGGATATTAAGTAGTTAAATAAATATAAAACAATGCCTGCATACAGTTAACACTGTGTATATTTAAAGTATTACCACATCACGTGAGAACCCATTTATCCAATAAGACATTCATGGAGAGAGAAAATTACACGAGGAGGCCATTTTATCTGAGGGACAGAGTTCTGATGTGAGCAGAGTGTGGCAGATCTCATATGTTGATAGCCCAGGCCAAAATCTGCCCTCAGATATGCATGCACAGCTTTCATTGACGTCAGTAAGAACTGTGCTCATGTAACAGGAGCAAAATTTGGCTCTTTGATTTTAATAGAACCAAGTGCCAAAAGTCTTGCTGATGCAGGTTGCAAATTTAAATCCCAAAGGGTAAGAAGAATGCAAGAGAATTCTGTTTTACTGGCAAGCTTTTCTATTGCACAGGCCATATAATTAAATGAGGACCAAATTTCTTAAGCCTAATTCAGAAGCCCCAAGACTATTGTGCATAAGTGTTATGTGTGGCCTCCCATGGCAGGAAGACCTTTAAGTATGATTCCAAGATTCCGCCTCTCTCCCCCCACACCCCGCCAACCCGGTGGCTTCAGATACAACCCTAACACACAGTTCTAATTCATGATCAGTTACAGGATTCCATTTCTTGTCTAGGCCTTAACAAAAGAAAATGCTTTAACAAAAGAAAATGCTGGAATTCGTTAGTTGTGCCAAGTAAACTCCACACTCTAACTTAGATGATGGGTGAGCTAATGTGGTGCAGTTTAGTGGCTTAGTCTTCTTAGAGTATCCAACTTAACTTCCAGTGTAATTTATATTTGGACATATCCATAGTTTTGTCTTAATATTTGAGTGGTTTTTAAAATCTAATTTAATTTTGTGTAATGATGTTAACAGTTAGGCTTCCCAGACCTGTGCATCTGGTGGTAAAGAGTAAGTCAATTGCATTACTGAGGCAGGTCTGTGACTACTACTACTAATAATAATTAATAATAATAATGAATACCAGCTAGGATGTTTCGGGTTTCCTAACCAGCTGTTCATAGTTCTATTCCATGCTTTGGGTCCAGATCTCTGCTGAACTATTTGGAAGGTAAATGGATGTCTTTCATAAAAGTCTCTTTCTGTATGGCAAGATCTAAGAGTTTTCTGAGGCACTTGTGACTTTTCACTCTTTTCTTTCCAGTAAAAAACTGACTGGATTACAGCAATGGGAAATTTGGGACAAGAACCAAAATACCTAACCCAGCCTTTCCCTCCTCCCCTTTTGTCTTTGAGTATTTTTTGCAGAGAATATGGATTCTTATCTGATCCCCGGCCACAAACTTTTGTTCTAGAACAGGAAATGCACTGAACAAAATTTGAGAATATTTATGCTACTCAAAATAAAATGTCCAACTGAATGATTTTCTTTTTCTTTTATTATCTATTCTATGCTATTCTACACAAAGATATTTTAGACCTTTGAAAGTGGTTCTGTAAACAACGAGACTTTTTATTCTTGAAGTAGTTGTACAAAAAGGTTAGTTACTATTCAACATGTCAGTTTATAAATACAAGGCATCTTGATTTATATCACTACTTTTAATCATATTTGATGCTAATCTTTATTGTGAATGTAAAAAAAAAAAAACAACTTTTTTACAGTTATATCTCTGGTCAATCCAAAGAATACTTTTTTTTACATTCATTATCTCTCATAATGCTTTCTATCCACATTTTAGCTTAATTTTATACCTTTCCAGTCATTATTCTCAGTCTATCCTGTGACCACATTTATCTATATATTTTCAAAACAAGTCAGTCATCACTGTGTTTTTGCTCATGCAAAAACTTTGTGTTAAATATAGCCCAGATGTGCCTACATCTGAAAGCAGTTGATAAGCTAATTTCTCCACATCAGGAATCCAATAGTTCTTAATCCACAGGAGAAGCGTAGCACTTGCTACAGTTCCTAACCCATAGTGACAGTGGACCACTTGCCTCAGAATAGGTATTCACAATTTTATGTTCTGTTTTATATGTGGACTGTACCATCTACCTTTGAATACTAAGTCTATCTACAGTGCCTGGCAGTTAATAAAATCTGACCAAAGAACCAAGTTATTTTGACTTCTCGAGATCTACACAGCTTTTGCCATAGTTATGAAGAAGAGATTCATGCGTTCTCCTTTGAACAACAAAACCAGTCAGGAGCTAAGGCCTCAGTAAAGGCACAGAAAAACCCAACACTACGTCACTGAGATGACTACCACATATTTAGCAAACAGTGTGTGTGTGTGTGGTGTGTGTGTGTGTGTGTGTGTGTGTGCTGGTCCTGGGGCTTGAACTCAGTCCTGAGTGCTGTTCCTGAGCTTTTGTGCTCAAAACTAGCACTCTACTACTTGAGACTATGGCTCCTTTTCCAGCCTTTTGGCTGGTTAATTGAAGATAAGAGTCTCAAGAACTTTATTGCCCAGGCTGGCTTTGAACTATGATCCTAAGATCTCAGCCTCCTGAGCAGCTAGAATGACAGATACGAGCCACCAGTACCCAGTGAGTTAGCAGGTATCTTACAGTAGATAAAATACTCTCTGAGATAGAATGTGTGGTGACTAGAGACAAGCTGTATTTGGAGTGCTGAGCATCTTGGGTCCCAAGTAGAGTGCAGGGTTTCTACTAAAGCCATCAAATGACATGGGAGGGAGGCAGTTGGTGGCCTGGGTCTATTTAACTTTTCTAATTAAAGCCTAGAGTATCCGTTACATTAACAAGCACTAAAGCATGATGGAGCCATGGATTGCTTATTCCGACACTGGCTTTTTTGAGCTCTGTTCACTTAAACAACTTTGAACCCCAAGCAATCTGCACAAAAGGGTGGTACTTTCCTGCATGTATAATGAACACATGAAATATTTAGAAGAAAAAACATAGCAATATTTAACCAAGTACCAAGTTGTGCCCTACAATGAGTTTCCTGGTGACTCTACATCTGTATCACACAAATATAATCTTGGATGATCTCCTTTTATAGGCAAATAGAAAAGGTAGCTGCTTTGGTTGTGGAGCTTCAGCACTATGCCAATTCCTTCTCCACCTCGCAGTTAAACCCCCAGATACCTCCATTACTACTTGATCTCTAAAGAGCTAACATGAAAAGTCCACCATTCTTTTTGTCTTTATTAAAGGGATAACACATACATCCCAGAATATGGCCTTGCTGCAACATAGAGAGGCCTAGAAGGATAAACTCTTGGATGTTGTTCCACAGCATGACATAAATTGATTTGTGAAGCATTTGTTGAGTATATACAACAGGATAGTAAATGTGGGGATAAATAGTTGAATGAAAATTAGCTTGTCCTGTTAAGGAATTAATAGTTCAGTGGAAAGACAAATATATAAACTGATAAAGGTCACTTAGTGCCCAAGATCAATATGACATTTAAATTACAAAGAGAGTAGCAGTAGACCTGAGGCTTGGTCAGTTTATTCCTTTATTCCTTGGCATTAAAAATAAATCTGTAAAAGTAATCCTATATACCTGGACTACAGAACAAATGTGCCAAGCATGATCCTGGCTCTCTCTCAAGAGGATAGCCAAAAAGGAGTATATATTTGGCCTGAGACCTTACCCCTTTTCTGCAATTACCTCAAAATATGTACAATCCTTACAGATTTCAGATATTTACCTGCCAACTGAAACAACGTGTCACTAGTCTCCTTGGAGGGCCCAGAAAATCAATATGGTAATGTCTCCAAAGCATGTTACTTCTGAGTGGAAGCCACTTCCCATAAAGTATTCATAAAGGATCTTTGACTCAAGGCTCTGGAGATGACAGCCCTTGGGATGCAACCACAAGCATTAGAAAACCATATATTAGAGTAGAGGTAGTTCTCAGACTAAAGGTATTTGAACTCCAACCCTAGCTCATGGTTGATCCTGAAGTCAATTAACTTGACTAAGATATGTATTTTTTTAATGGCACAGAATAGAACAGAACAAGACAAAAAAAAATCAGAATGTTTCACCTGAAGCAATGGTAACCACTGTTTTGTGAAACGAGTGAGTGTGGGAGCTGGCTTATGTTTGTGTGCACCTATGTATACATACACTAGGTAACTCCTTAAAATGCATGTAGACGCATTATATATGTCAGTATTGAGATCTACAGAAGTTAAACGACTTGTCCAGAGTCTCACAGTTTACTAGTGGTCATACTCCACTTGGATCCAACTACTTTTCTCCATATCCTCTGTCTCCTTTGTCACCAATCTGGTGCTATTACACATATCTGACCACTACTTGGTTCTGTATCCTTTTGGGAACAGGAACAGTATTCTGTTTCCTTTTGGCCTCAACCCCTGTACAAGCCCTTACACATGCTCACTCAATAAATGCTTATTAGAATCAAAACAATGAACTCCTGGGAATAGAATTCAGCCTAATCATCTCACCAGGCCTGGCTACTGGAGTGCAGAATAGGCCACGTTTATTCTATTGACCTCAGCCCTGGTCACCTACTTGGCTATTTCTTGCTTACATCTTTATGTGTCAGGTTTTTTGGTTTAAAAAACAAACAAAAACAAAACTAGAGTTATACAAAGTAATGAAAATTGGAAATAATAAAAATGCTTCCAGGATATTTAGCATTTCTAGAATTTCTCATAATTAGGTTTCTAATCATAGTTTAGGACTTTTGCTTTAGATATTCATCAATTTATTTCTGAGGTTGATTCCACTACCTGCTTGTGGTTAACGAGGTCAAAATGAATTCCAACAGAGACAGTAACAAGCCCATAAGCTATTTTGGGAGTCAAGAACCCTTAGTGAAAGGTAACTTGTTAGAATGTTCCCTTTTTAAAGGACTGGACACTAAAAAGAATCTTCATAAATAACCCTTATTAATAACCTTTACCTCCTACTAGTGAGCCCCAATGTATTTTCCTATTTCCCACAATTTGTCACTCCTGATGTCCCCAACCCCCATTTTTTGTCCTGTCATCTGTAGAAAATTTATCTCCATATCTACATTGCCATGTCATCTTGTTTGAGTTTTAACTTTTTTCCTTTGAAGCTCCATACACACATTAACATTAGTAAAACCTATACACCTTTGTTAAGAAAGAAGCAAAAATTAATCGTTAGAGGTGAGAAATGCTATAAATTAAAAAAAAAAAAAGACAAATACTTTTGATGGGCCCTTTGGTAGTCTGGACACAGCTGAGAAAGAATCACTAATCCTCAGGACATCTCAATGGAAACCTATGAAAATCAGAAGCAAACAAAAAAGGAGGGGAAAAAGCAACAGAATATCCAAGTGCTGTGAAATAATAGAACAGGTGTTAACATGATAGGGATATTAAAGAGAACAGAAAATGAGAAAAGAATAAAAGAACTATTTGGAAGAACAATGACTGAGATTTTTCCCAAAGTAAGTGTTAGATGCCAGACTACAGATTCAGGAAGGTCAGAAAACATCAATAAAGACAGACAAAGGCTAGAAAAACTACAGATGGGCATATACTTTCAAACTACAGAAAAGTAAAAATAAAGAAACAGCCTGAGGGGCTGGGAAGGTAGCTCAGTGGTGAAGCGCTTGCTTTACATGCATGAGGCCCTGGGTTCGATTCCTCAGTACCACATAAGCAGAAAAAGCTGGAAGTGGCGCCATGGCTCAAGTGGTAGAGCACTAGCCTTCAGCTGAAGAGCTGAGGGACAGCGCCCAGGCCCAGCTTTCAGGCCCCATGACCGACAAAAAAAAAAGAAAGAAAGAAAAAGAAACAGCCTGAAACAATCAAGAAAGGGAATAACACTGTCTGCACAGAGAGCTGAAGGTGAGAATTGCATCCTACATCTCATCAGAAGCTAAACACAGGTAGGGATGGAGTTCAAGTGGCAGAAAACTGGCCAAGCACAGGTAAGGCTTGAGTTCAAATACTAGAACTGAGTGTGGAGGAGGGGAGAAGGAGGAGGAGGAGGAAGAGAAAGGGGAAAGATGGAGAGGAGAGAGAGACAGAAAGAGAGGGGGGAGAGGAAGAGGGAGAGAGAGAAGGAGAGAGAAAGACTGAGACTGACTAGGTACACACAAGAGCGGAATGAAACATTTTGAGTGTTGAGATAAAAGAAACCTAATTAGGAGGCGGAGCCATCAGCCAGGTGAGGGTTCACAGTGGCAAGACTGAGAAGGGAGTATGGTGAAGGTCCAATCCTAGATATGATCTATATGTAGAAACCAACAGAACCTGCTGACATGTTAAATATGATGCAGAAAAAGAAATAGAAGAGGACTCCAATGTTTTGGCCTTAGAGGTCCCAAGGCAGAGTTAAAATTTCCTGAGCGATAGGTTTGTGGTGGTACCATTTACAGATGACGGCGTTCAGAGGATGGCAAGGCTTTACCTCAGTAGCCCTTGTTAATCAGCTGCAGGCCACACCCTCCAGCTTCTGCCCAGGCCATCTGTCAAGTTTCTTCACCACTGGCAGGCTTCCCTTTCCTGAGGCGGCCAAGACCCCTTCAGAGAGGTCTGGAGAAGAGCTCCTTCCTTGTTCTTTTCTCTCTCAAACTCAGAAGTAGTAGCTGCTTTTATATGTACTGTTTCTTTATCCCTTCAAGTCCTCTCTTAACCTTCTTCTAACCACTTTTTACTGTTGCTAAGTGTTCTAATAAGAACAATGTACTAGCACACAATAATTCTTTCTTTGTTTTCTGTCTGAATTACTGATGTGGTTTTTCATTGGGTCTTGAATGATACCTCCAGGAAGAGTAAAAAGAAGCAATGAAGTCTTCGATGTAGGGCAAAGACTGGGAGGTATAGAAGGATGTAAGTCCAGATGAAGATAACATTGTAAAATGGTAGGAGGGAGCCCTTCTCTCAAACGGTGCTGAGTATTGTGCAAGAAAAGGAGCAAAAATATTCAACATCATGAAGGACATTTGGTAACCTTGGAAAGGTCATCTATAAACTTTACCCATCTAGTATCTTCCCTCCAACTTGGGGATAAATGCCCTGAGTTTTCTTAGGCTCTTATCCATATTTCTCTCTCATTACATAGGTTTAAGTTAATTTGAATCCAGAGTTGAGCAAGTGGACTAGATCTGGCACACCCATTCTAATGAATGTGATAAGCTCTTGCTAGAGCCCAGAAACCAGATAAGCACAAGAGTCACACCCAGGACTTTTACTGGGGCATTCAGGAAATGGAAATCCTTTCCATTTATACTTAAAGCTGAGTAGATAAGCTATAAGCTCAGAGTGTTACATTGCCTTAAATAAGAAAGGAATGTGTTTGAAAATGTGGCAAACATAGAGAAAACAACTGGAGAGAGAGAGAGAGACAGACAGACAGACAGAGAGACAGAGAGACAGAGATAGCGAGAGGCTCTATACAAGATCTAGTTGTATTTGAAGTTACCCTTGGACTTTTTGGTTCTATGAAATTATTATTTCATGCTTTTCTGTTGAATCATAATTTAATATTTTTTACTGGCAACAAAGAATTATGAGCAAAATAGTACCTTACAATTAGTGACTGTGAACTATAAAATACTTGATGGATTAAATGAGCTTTGAAGACTGAACCTATTTGCCAGACCTCCTAACTCTATACATTTCCTTCTACTGCATCAGCCATCTCCTAATGAATGTGGCATAATTAATTATGACTGGCATTATACATACCACCTAAAGCTTCTATTACTCAGCTTAGGGGAAAGAAGTATTTGGATATTGGCTTTTAAGATGATTAGAATGTTTTTCTGGATTGTATTGAATGACTGTCCTCCTTTCTCCTGTGACATGAGCAGTTCATAGTGAAGAAAGGAAAATGTCAAAGTATTGAAGTGGCATACCATTGTGTAGTAAAGCTCTTTATTTTTGGTATTAAACAGGAAACGTGTAAAGATATATCCTCTTAAGAGCATCTATTCTTATCCAGGATCTGAGTAATGTCAGTCTTAGCTTCAATATTACCCTTTATTCTCAAATGTCATAATTAAAATTGATTTTTTTCCTTCCTTAATTCAGCTACAAACAATAAGCTGATTGGACAAGTAGCCACTCTAGCACTGGGTAGCTGGAGAAGTCAGCACCCTTAGTGAGCCACAAATGCATGCTAAACCACTGTTTGTCTTCTGGAAACCTTGACATGGCCCCCTAGATGTCTCTAGTTAGATATAAATTTAGATTCTTGCGAGGTAAACAGATGACTCTGTCTCAAAACTACCACAGATAAACAACATGTAAGGAAGATGTGGTGTGTTCTGTGTGTATGAGTGTGTGTGTGTGTGTGTGTGTGTGTGTGTGTGTGTGTGTGTGTGTGTTTTAAAATCTTAGTGCTTAAATCAACCAATGAAATATTCATGGAGGCTAAAGTAGTGGTCAAGCTACCGGCTTTCTTATGGGAATATCAATATTCCTGGAGCCAGCCTTAATTCAATATTCAGAAAGCTTCTCTTCCCCCTTCCTCACTTAACAGTTCAGACCTGTTTTCAAAAACCCTCTGCCTTTTCACAATTCAGCCCCATGAATGGGGTAGGTGGTGGCAGGTGGGCCAGTAATGGAGCTGGGTGGCAAGAAGAAGGTACTGTGGGGTATAGGGGGTCTCTGATTAGGGTGTGCTCCCGAAGGCAGCCTCAGGAACCGCCAAGAAAACTGTTGAGCGTGGCTGCTCTGGGAAGTCCAAAACTGTGTGCACAAGCCGGTGACTGCTTCTCGTGTTTTCGTCTGGTCTCTGATTCCAGGTGTGTTCCTAGGATTTTCCCTCTTGGCCAGGGCCTGAGTAAGGAGTGGGGAGAGTAAAAGCGGGGAGGTCCTCACCGGTGTCCTGGAAGGAAAATACAGCCAGAGAAAAATATTTTCCTTCATCCATTTTCCTGTCAAATCTGGTCGCCTTTCCTGAGTGTGTGCAGAGGCATGGAGGGAAAGCCGACGCAGGCAACCCTGGTCCAGCAGCAACTCTGGAGCACTATGGCCTGGCCCATCTGTCCCCTCCCTCACCTGTCTCTTCACTCCTGCCCACCTCCACTCCCCACCCACCACACACAGGCAAGCCTGAAAGGTGGAGTGGAAATCTACATTCTCCTTTCCCCTTCTTAACCTCTCCGTTCAGACTCAGACATGCCAAAAATGGGGCCAGTGAGGACGGTGGTTTCCTGATGTGGGTACCTGTCCCTCAGGACTGGATGGAGGCCTGCCAACTCATTCCAGGTCAGCCTGCCCAAAAGCCATAGATCAGTCTTCTCCCCAAGGCTGGTCTGTGTTACTGAAATGGATCCAGCCTGCCCTTCCAGGTGCCCCCAGAGCTGAGAAGGCATAGAGACTTCTTGGAGACCGTTGCACAGAGCAGCGCTGCCAAGCCAAGCTGGGAACTAGCTGCTCTCCACACACACACACCCTCCTCCATCCGCCTGTGTCTCTCAGGGGGAACTCGTGAGTACCAGTATTGAAGACTAGGCCTCACGGATTGTCAGTTAACTGGAAATCCTACTCTGTGTCCAGTGTCACGGGTACTTCCCTGGGCATTTCTCTTCCTCAGGCTATCTCTTGGAATCCGGTTTGTGAAAGTTGTTGTTGTTGTTTTAACTTTCAATTGCTTTTTGGTTGATATGCTGCAAAATTGGAGAGTATATAAATGACAGTCATGACAACAAATCAAGCCATTGGATTTGTATCTTGCATGCTAAGGCTTCCTGTCTACAGAACCTAGAGAAAAAAAGCTCCTAAATTCAAACCAGGGAGTAAGATATCCAGATTCTTCTCTTGACAAGCTTCAATCTTGTTAGATCCTGAATAACGTAGAGTGACTGACAATATAAAGAAAAGTACAAGGAATGGACTTTCCTAAGTTCTAAGTTCTCTCTGGAACCACTAAGCAAACACCTGCAAGTATAAAGAGATTAGAGTACTTGTCCAAGGTCACGTAGTTAATAAGTATCAGAGCCACAGACCAAAATGAAGCTTGACTCTTTATAAGTCTGATTTTATCTATTATCCTTTACTCAGAAGTACTTTCAGTTATATTTGAAAGGGACCTACCATCTCAAAATCTATTCCATTGGAATGATTCTGTGAAATCAATATGAATTGCTAACAAAGATTTCTTGGTTTCTTCTAGCTAAAAATTAAATGCCTTTGATGGCTTGTACACCATTTTATGACATTTGTTTCTTCATTTAAAATACTCAGCTATTGATCTTAGCTAAAGTGATGATACCAGCAGTTTTCAGATGAGTTCCATGAGACAGATGAGTTCCTGTATGTCATAACAACTACTCATTAAATCAGAATAATAGTCCCCTGGAGGAAGGGCAGATAACTAAAGTGACAATTTCTAAATAGCATGAATGCTTTACTGCTGTTTGTTTCTCTCCACTCCCAGCCCAGTTTCAATGGGTTGAGTATCCCTAGCCGAACATAAAAATGTCTTGTACGTTATTAAATAGAAAGGTATGGATAAGAGAATGCAGTCATCACATAAAGTTGGAATATGTCAGTAGTGTTACCTAAAGTGTTTTTAAATGTGTACATGTGTAATGATACATCACAACATAAAACACATTTAATTGTGGATTACAAAGGAAAATGTTTCGGAGTCATGACTTTACACATTTAACTTCACACCCCAGGCCCTTTGGCTGGAACCATGTCCCAGAAGGAAGTACAATAGAGCGATGTTGTTTTGGTTTTTTTTTATTAATGTTTTTTATTGTGAAAATACTGTACAGAGGGGTTACAATTGCATGAGCAAGGTAATGAGTACATTTCTTATCAAGCATTGTTGCCTCCTCCTTTGTTTCCCCTTCCCATCCCTGCACTCCCATCTCCCCACCCCCACCAAAGTTGTAAAGTTCGTTTTTCAACATAATGTCTTATACATCTCATTGTTGCAATGGGTCCACCTGTATCCCTATTTAAACGATTTGTTTTTTCCCTTCCCCTCCACAAATTATAACAACATCAAATACAGTGAAAGCAGGGGTTATACCATTGGGGATGGACATACAAAGCAACAAAGGAATATCTTATAAATATGTTAGAAACAATAACAAGAAAGAAAAACCATTTGAGTCCTTATCTTGGGGTTCATTTCACCTAACTTCAACTTATCTGACCTTTTCTGCTTGTCTCAGACATATACTTGTTATTGCAAATAAAGGAAACCATGGGACCTATGTTTCTTTGGGCCTGGCTTACTTCACTTAATATAATTTATACCACCTCACCCCAGTTAGAATGGCTATAATCAAGAACTCTAATAGCAACAGATGCTGGAGGGGATGTGGACAGAATGGAGCATTACTGCATTGTTGGTGGGAGTGTAAACTTGTTCAACCACTTTGGAAAGTAGTATGGAGGTTCCTTAAAAGACTCCACATAGAGCTCCCCTATGACCCAGCAATCCCTCTTTTAGGCATTTCCCCAAATGATCACAAACAAGACCATACTAAAGCTACCAGCACAACTATGTTTATCTCAGCATTATTTACCATAGCTAAGATATGGAACCAACCCAGATGCCCCTCAGTAGATGAATGAATCAAGAAACTGTGGTATATATACACAATGGAATTCTATGCCTCCATCAGAAAGAATGACATTGCCCCATTTGTTAGGAAATGGAAAGAGCTGTGGTTTTGAGAAGTGTAAGAAGTAGATTTTGAGAACAACTAGATGGACTACAAAGGGCTCCTCCATGAAGTGTCCCTTGGAAGGCTAAACTGGGTGAGAGAAGTCCCCAAGGGAAAGGAGACAAAGGTTGATTAAGGGAGACTGGGACCTTTCCTTTTCCTTTGTAATAAGTGTTACATTCCTGGGAAGTCTGAAAATAAAGAAGCCTCAAGACAGGTCTCCTTCCTGGTTGGTGATACAGTTCTAACCAGAATGATCCTGTACTCAATTACCATGTGAGCATAGAAGCCACGTGGTACCAGTAAAGCTCCCCATACAGAAATGTAGAAGAGAGAGTTCTGTTCCATAGTGAGCAGTCACTGACATTCAGCAAAACCATGTATGACTTCCAGTTCTATGACTGACTGATGGCTCTAGTTTCTAACTTGTTCTTGCCCTTTGGATTAGAATGTCTGATAATTCCCTGCCATTGATGTTAGTGACTATAACCATTTTGATAGTGTTTTGGGATGTGTGTGGGGGGGTGTATGTGTATGGGGGTGGGTGGGTGTATGTGTATAGGGGATGTGGAGGGGGGGTGTTTAAACTGGGGCTGGGTCCTCAAAACTAATGGTGTTCATGTTCTCCTGTTACTGACTTGTTCCACCCTGACTTTTACTTCATTGTCCCAGAACAATGAAGTAAATCCCCTAGAGACAATCCATGGATTCTAGAAGAAATCTCAATCATCTTCAGTTTTTCTCATCTTAAGAGAAACTTGAGCATCAGGTACAGAATTCTCCAGTGCACAGGTGTGACAGAACACAAGTTACATTCTGTCAACAAGAAAGCGTAAGGACAGCCGGGTGCTCCAAGGTCCCTCCTCTCATGGAGCATCAATTCTACACATGAAATACAAGTGCCTGCTGGCATTTAAAAAAAATTACATTTCATCACAACAGGCGACTCAGGCATTCAGAATGAAATAAGGTCTTCTTTTGAAGCAGTATTTTCAATGGTGTTTCTCTTCTATCGATATTTAATTAATACATGCTGACTTGGTCATAAGATATCAAATAGTCTTTTTCTCTAAATTTTCCAAATGCTTTTAAAAGTCACAGCACCAAATAACCATGATAACTCAGCAAGTCCAAGCTTCTATTAACTTTGAAAATTTGCACACCTTCCACAAGTCCAGTCATTCATTCTTGGTTTCTGTTTCCCATTTCCATTGTGGGAACAAGTTAGGTACCACCACAAAGATAATTCAGCTTCTTCCCATTTAACATTTTACTACACTACATTTGCAGACTTTCCAAATTAAGTAGACAAATAGCCATGATTCCTTCCCTCCTCTTTAAACCACATCCTTTCAACCTCCAGGAGCAAAGTAAAAGAACACACTGAAGTTGCTAATCTGTATGAAAAGGAATATAAGATGTTGGGATATTTTTCTTTGGCCCAGACAAGATATTTACTGGATGGCTTTTTTTTCAGTCCTTTAACTTGTCAGGTGGGGTTTTATAAAATTAATATGTCTGCCAAAGTTCTCTCCAGTTCTTATCCTAGAGAACTTCATAAAGAGAAGAACTACGCTAGCCTGGGTTGGTCATGAGTATGAGGAAAAACAGCTAACAAAACGTGGGGTCCTCTCTGCTTACTGTAAGAAGTAGCCAGCTTTCTCCTGCAAGGATGCACCCAGGGCAGTCACAGCCAATGCTGGGCCCAAGGCCGAGAATTTCAGCTTTACATTTTCAGTAACACTCCATTAAAAACTCCTCACCTACGTTAAGTGTTTTGTTATATGTAAGTCGAGTCTCTCCCTCTTTCTCTTTATGTCTCTGTCTGTCTCTTTCTCTCTCTCACACACACACACACTCACACACACTCACCATCATTCATTCATTCACTCATTCACTCAACGAATATTTATTGAGCACCTACTTACTCTATGTTAGTCCACAGATACTGACAGTATGGCTCACTCATCCAAACAAACTGATCGTACATCTATTCAAATGAGTTGTGGGACCCAGGAACAAGTTTTTTGGCATGTTATTTGTGCAATGTGTGTTGGGTAAATGTATCCTATGCCAACTTTCCATTCAGAAAAGTAGAAAAAAGCAATTCCATTTTTGATTGAATTTTTTGTATTTAGCCTTAATTCTACTTGATTGATGTTGATGTACACTCTGCACATGTGATCTTTTATGATCTTTTAAGTATTTGTACAGAGGAGTTGCCACTCAATGAGACATTTTATAGATAATGTGTGTCTTGCTCATTATCGCCCCTTTGAACATTCTCATTCCTCCCTCCCAACACCTCCTCCTCTCACTTTTTCCAATTTTGTAGGATGTGGGTTGACTTTTTACTGCAGTCCTCTTCTCTTCATTCATCTACCTACCCCCTCCTAGAGCTCACCTTTTTCAGGTACCCACTTCCTGGTGTTTATTATTTTTACCTTTGATTTAGTCTTTCTAAGCAATTACACCTATTTCAGTTAATACATTTGTATACGCTTGCATTCCTCCCAAAGCATTTACTTATGTTTTTATCTTTCTTGTCCCTGTTTATCAGTACAATATGTGGCATTTCCAAATGCAAAATCCAAAGTCTTCTCAGCACAAACATTGCAAACCCAGGTGAGGTCAGAGTACTGCCTCTGGCTTTCCCCTTCACAGCTCAGCTTTGGAAACCTGTTGCTGGGGATTTGCAGTGTTCATACAGTTATCTAAGGTGTGACTGTGACTTCTATAGGTAGCAATGAAACAAGTTGGGAGTTTGAAATGAGAGTGGGAGTCTTAGACCAGACCTAGATGACCTCTTTTCTTTTCAGTCCCTGAGGTCTCTTGTTGGGCATCTCTTCCAATCCCACAGGGGGCCACCATTTCCTGCACTGCCATTGCCACCACTGTGCCTACAATTACTGAGAGAATATAGCAAACACAATGGAAATAATTAAAAAAAAATCCAGTTGCTTTCCCACAGTTTCCAGTCTTCTCATAGCTAGGCAGCTGTGTGCCCCATGATGGTGGGAGAGCTGGGGATAGGAAAGCTAAATATCACTTCCAGACCAGAATACAGAAGGAGCCACTATGGAGTTCTTTGTGCATCTCTCCCTTGGACTTAGAAGGCCATGTGTTCCAGAGTCTTCCTTAGTCTGGGTCCTTGATAACTGAGGAACTAAAGTACCCACCATCCTACACTGCACAAGTAAAGGGAGCATGAAATAAAATAATGTTATTAACCACTATGATTCAATACTTGCCTGTTACTCCTTTTTTCCTTGAATAGTCATTTAAAAAATTTATAGTCAAGGTGATGTACAGAGAGATTACTGTTACGTAAGTAAGGTCATGATTACAATTCTTGTATAACTTGTTACCCCCTCCCCCATTTTTCTCCCTCCCACCAATGCCCCCCCCCAAGTTGTACAGATCATTTTCAACATATTGTCTTGTGAGTATCGCTGTGGCATACGTTTCCCCTTTGTCCTTGATCTCCTTTATAGCATTGCCTATACTTGCTACTAAACATAATTTTTAGCAAAGATATTTAAAAGAATGAGCTAAAAGGTTCCTATTTATGGACAAACCTGTCTGTGAAAGTCAGGAGGTAAATAGAAGCAAGATGCATTTTACTGCTCTCAGAATGCCTCCTGTTGAATTTATTCCCAGGCAACAAACAAAGCAGCCTGTTTGGTCGCCGGCTCTGCTCCCAATTAATCAAATATATATTCACCAAACTTAATGGTGAATATACTTCAAGCTCACAGTGGGTAATTAACATACTTACTGTAATGTTCCTAAGCATGGAAAATAATTAGATGAGTGAAAAAAAAAATGAGATTAGATACAGAGCCAAAAGATTTGGACAGATATTTCACCAAAAAATTTATGTAGTTACCAAACAAGTATATTAAAATATATTAAACATCATATGTCTTTAAGGAATTGCAAGTTTAAACACCAGTAAAATATTAATACCCATTATACTCATTATATACTCATTATACTCATCTAAAACAATGACAGTAGCAAATGCTGGTGAAAACTTGGAGCAACAGGAACTCTCATTTACTGCTGTTGAAAATTCAACATGGTAGTCATGTGAGCATATAGCATGTGGCATATTCATAAAAAAATGCTAAGTATATACTTACCATATAATCCAGCAATCATACTCTTTGGTATTTACTGAAAGGTCTAGAAAACACATTCATACAAACTGTTCACACAGATAATTATAGAAGCTTTGTTCAAAATTGCCAAGACTTGGAAAAAATATATTTTTAGTAAAAGAATAATAAATAATCTATGGTACATCCAGAAAATGAGATACTACACAGCACTAAAATGAAATGAGCTATCAAACCATGAAAACACAGAAGAAATGTTAATCCACATTATTAAATTAAAGAAAGCAATCTACAAAAGTTATATAATGTATTCCAAATCTGGCATTTTCAAACAGGCAATACCATGAACCAGTAGAATAATATATCTTGGGGAGGGGGAGAAATAAATACATGCAGCCTGAGTACTTCAGGACAAGGAAACTATTCTATGTGGCACTACAAAGACGATACATACAGAGAAAAATGAAAAATAATTTTGATAATCATATTGATGGTGCTAGTATTAGCTTATGTGCATTTATACCTAGAACATAACATTTATATGAGCTCCTGAAGCATATCATATTTAAACATTTATCGTGGAGCCAGGCACTGGTAGCTCATCCTGTAATCCTAGCTGCTTAGGAGGCTGAGATCTGAGGATCACGGTTCAAAGCCATCCCAAGCAGGAAACTCCATGAGACTCTTATCTCCAATTAACCACTAGAAAACCAGAAGTGGTGCTGTGGCTCAAGTGGTAGAGTGCTCGCCTTGAGCTGAAGAGTGCAGGGACAGTACCCAGGCCCAGAGTTCAAGTCCCATGACCAATAAAAAAATAAAATAAAATAAAATTTTATATATATATATATATATATATATCATGGATCATAGCTTTGCCCACTAGAGCTTTCTAGAAACAGTGACCATCATAATAGCAATAAACATACTTCTGTGCATAGATCATTGTTTTGAAATATCATTTGCCACTTAAAGAAGCGAGTGGCTGATTTTTTAGGAAATGAGAGAATGCAAGTGTGAGGCGGGGCATACACATGGTGAGCCTGCACTATCTTGGCATATCAGATAATAAGGAAAGTATCAAAGACTATAAGACCATGGCAAAAGCATCCAAGTGCCAACAGAGGAGACTTCCACGGCTCAAGATGAGACTGATTGTGCTGCATAAAGATAACGATTATAGGGAGGAGAAACTGCTTCAAAGGAAAGCAAGGGTTGACATTGCCATTACCTGACTTAGAGAATTGTAATTCTCTATATAACTACTTAAGATTCACAATACAGTATTAAAAAGAAAGAATAATGATTATAACCAGTTGAAACAGCTCAAACGTGTTGAATATGGATGCATGACCATCAACATAAAATAAAATTAATAGCCAGTTACTGGTGGCTCATACCTGTAATTTCAACTACAATGAGAAGATCAATCACAGTCTGAGGCCAGCCGACGGGGGAAAAAATGTTTGCAAGACCCATAGCTAGGTGTGATGGTATACATCTTAGGGAGACTGAAAATGGAAAGATTGTAGTTCCAGGACAGCCCAGGCAGAAAAGACTCCACTGCAACAAAAGAAGCTGGGCATGATAGCGAATGTCTGTCATTCGACTGTGGCAGGAAACCTAACATGTGGATCATGGTCACATCAGACACATGCCTGAGCAGGAAGCAGTGTCCTATCTTAAAAATAACAAGTGCACTAGGCGCTGATGACTCACTTCTGAAACCCTAACTACTCAGGATGCTAAGAACCAGAGAAATACCGTTCAAAGCCAGCCTGGGCAGAAAAGTCTATAAGAATCCATGTCCAAAATGTCAAGGGAAAAATACAGCAAGAATTCAGGCTAGAGGCATGGCTTGAGCAGAAAAGCACAGCCAGGCAAGAAAGCCAAGCAACTGCCAGGCCCTGAGTTCAACCCCTGATATTGGAAAAGAAGTTAATTTTTGGAGGAAAACAAGAAATATTTATTACCTTGAAAGTGAAGGAAGGGATTAAGCATTTGTCTTCGTTATATAAATTGTAATACTGATTAATAAAGTAATAGTATCTTGTAGTAGAATATCTCAAGAAGTAAATGAAACAAATAGGAAAATAATAATCTGTCTCCCACAACGAATTAGTGAATCTAAGCACAAATCATTAATAGCTATCAAAGAAAAAAGATATCTAGACATTATTCCTGCTCTGCTACCTTTACTTCTGCCAGTGTGTGTGTGTGTGTGTGTGTGTGTGTGTGTGTGTGTGTGTGTGTGTGTGTGTGTGTGTGTGTGTGTGTGTGTCTCCACGGACCTTGAGTCTCATCAGGCCTCCAATTCAAGCTGCCAGCTTTCAGGGAAACATGTAGAATGACTTCAGGAAAACTCATAAAAGAAGAGGTTAGATGCTCTGGATTCTTCAACAGACTCGTAGAGAAAAAATGGAGAAGAAAACTAAGGTTTAAAGAGATTTCAAAGATTTACAACTTGAGAAAACTAAACTATACTACTTATAGGATTCTACTTGGATGGCAGCCTCTCCCCAAAAAAATAAATAGGAGAAAGTGGCTCCTAGTGAAATCAATATAGTTTCAAAGGAAGGAAGAGTTACAATTGGGGAAAGACACATGAGCAATTTCTGACTTGCCTGATATCCTTTCATTTCTTAATCTGAGTGATGGCATAATCCATCAAGATCTGCACTTGTTTTTGTTTTGGATATTATGTTCTGTGGTGTTTTATTGTATTTCAAAGGGTTTAAAGTTAAACACTCACATGGAGACACTATGTATTAGAGAGGGTTTTGTAGAAGTAAAATATCATGAATTGGATCAAAGATGTGATAAAGGACAGTTGGGAACAAAAATCAAACTGGCTTAGAGGGAAAAGTCTCTTGGAATCTTGCTGAGCTTCATTGTTTTAGTGAAAACACCTCAAATCTCTCAGACCACACCAGTCAAGTTCAAAGTCCAGCATCAACATCCTCTACTAGTTTGCTGATTTTTACTGACACATATGAGTTTTTGCCATGCCAAGTAACACACTCTCTCCCTTTCTATGTCCTCCTTCATGTAAGAGATGATTCCCACCCAAAAAGGCAGGTTAGATTCACATGCTACAACTCACGGTCAGAAGCCAAGTCCTGTATCCTAAAGTCCATTAGACTCTATTTTAAGGATGTACCATTTAACCCAAGAAGACTCTGGGGACTTGCAAAGTAAACCCAGGGCCAGCTCTTGCTCTAGTCAACCCCAAACAATGTGTGTGTGTGTGTGTGTGTGTGTGTGTGTGTGTGTGTGTGTGTGTGTGTGTGTGTGTGTGTGTGTGTCCACTGACCCAAAGCAGTGGTTCCTAGATTAGAAACCAGATCCAGCCATGATTAGAGAAGACGTCACTTGGAGAAAACTGGCTCAATGCTGATAAGCACAAAGTATTCTTGGAATTGTGTTGTTTTTAAAGTGATGATGTTTTCATTTCACATTTCACATTTTCATTTCACATTTTTTGTTGCCTCTTGTTCAGGAGGGCTGAATGTTTCTCTGAGCTGGTTTTTGTGATCTTCAGGGACATGTAGTTTTCCTTCAGAAAAGTACCGCTTTCTCAGTTCAGATCTATTTTTCTTCTCTCGGAACATTGCATATGGTCTACAGTGTCACTGGTGTCTCCGGCATGATCATTCTCTCCTGAGGTCTGCTGTGGCATCTTTGCCAACTTTCAGGTAGAGAATGGGAAGGTGCATTTCCTTAAGAATGGTTCAATATTCTTCTTTTTCATAGGTGAGCGATTGTACAATATTACCCTTTTTGATCCATTGTAGTTAGTAGACACTGTGGAAAGCTCAAATAGAGTAATTTTGTAGAAAAGCAAAGTCATAACCCAACAAAATAAGCACCAGGAGAGGGGTACTTGCAAGAGGAGAGGTGGGGCCGAGGGGAAAGGGGTTCACAAATGAAAGGGAAAGGGGGAGAGAATGCAGTCAAGAATTCATGGTGTACATCACAAAATCAAAAACCGAAGGGGAAAGAAGAGTCAGCTAATGGGGCTAAGAATAGTGAAGGGGTGACACTGATCAAGATGCATTGCGTTCACAAACTGCTTTGTGAAACGGCACCTCTTTTGCACAACTACTTAAGGAGAATTAAAAATATATATATATAAGAAAAGAAAGGAAAGGTGCAATGTATGGGTGGATTCACAGATACCTTCATTGCCCAAACTAAAGATCGGAGGGACAGAGCTGAGAATTGAATGTAGCTTCTGATAAGGAGAGAAAATGGATGACTTCCTGGGCAAAATTAGTAGGAGATATTATTCTTACCCCAAGTGTGAGCAGAAAAAGACTCTGGTTAGACAATCATGGCAAAGGGCATTCTTCCATAGAGGTGCTGCGTCCCTCCTCATGGCCTTGAGCAGTGCTTTATGCAGGCCCCTGGACATCACTTCACCCCGGCCTTGAGTAGGGGCGCAAGGGGAGCTCTGGTCATCACTTTATGTCTCATTGTCTCTGGAAAACTTGCTGAATAAATTTTCTTAACAGCTGACTGATTAGACCCCAGAGGTTGTGCAGCCAGTGTGAGCACCCAGCCATAAGGGTGCAATGTTACCTGGAGAGTTTGTTTGTGAGGGCTACATGGCACTTCTGATTAAGTCTGGGGACTGATAAGGCCCACAGGCTGTCCAACAATCTAGAGTTATGTCGCTGTCTGCCAGAGAGACACCTTATTAACTTCTGCACAATACACCTCCAGGATGCTCTTCTTTGGGATCCCCTCCTGTTCAGCAAGGGCTCTGCTTATCTTTTGCTTCAATAACACTTTTCCTTTGTGACTTCTCCCTCTGTGTCCAGGGGCTCATTCTTTGAGACCATAGAGACAAAGGACCCTCTCCTGGAGTTGTAGATTTTCAGTATCACAAGCCTCTCGCTGCAGCCTATGGCTATGTGAATGAGCCCCAGAACAACCTTCCCCTGAGTGCACCACTGACGTTGCTTAATGTTGGGGCTAAGTCTTTCTCCTTTGCATATTGATATGAATTTTAGTTATGATCTGCATTGGGAATTTAAACTGAAAGTAGTTTCCTGACAAAGAAATCCCATCATGTTTTCTGGACAGGACTTTTTTTAGGGTAAAGTCTTCCTTGAACCCATAAAAAAAAAATTTTCTAGTTGGCAGTTTTCTTTGCAGAAGAATGTAAGGAGTATAGCACAAAACAAGGCTGTCCAGAATGAAGCAAGAAGCTCTGGGATATGTACGTTCGCATCCCTGTACTCTGCAGAATAAAAGAATGCAATGTATGCAGGAATGCATTTACTCTGGATATCTAGAGTATGATTGAAGAGTACCAGAGCCCTTCTGGGAGGTGAGGATGACGAATCTACCAGAAAATGGTCCAGGACATTTAGACATAATAGATTTTCTCACAAGTAGTACCAGAATTCTGGCCATTTCTCAAGAAATTTGCATGATCTGCTTTCTTCCCCTTTTTTTTTACTGCCTGCTGTTCTCCCAGGCTGGGCAGAGGGAAACAAGCCACTAGTATAATCCTGAAAGACAGCATTTCCAAAGCTATCACCCTAGTCACAGGCCAGCTGATATGGTCTCCTCTGTGATGCATTTTATCCTGGGCCATCTTCTGTATATCATTCACAAGTGTGTCCCAATATGTATCAAGAGAGATAGAAGTATACTAGTTTGTACCTGGAGAGCACACGCTAAGGCTTCACGCCCACTCCCAGAAATAAAAGAGAAGATGTGAGCAAAGGAGAAGATGAGGAAGTCATGCATTTGATGGTTATTAGAGGGAAGATGTTTTTGCCTAGTGAAAGATGTATTTCTAATGGCTATCCTTAAGCGAGAGCTACAGACGGTAGAAGGTGGCAAAAAA
This sequence comes from Dipodomys spectabilis, assembly GCF_019054845.1. Taxonomy (NCBI): domain Eukaryota; kingdom Metazoa; phylum Chordata; class Mammalia; order Rodentia; family Heteromyidae; genus Dipodomys; species Dipodomys spectabilis. Next base: position 17,397,977 of record NW_024870696.1, read on the forward strand.
AAAGATCTGAGCTTATCAAGAAAACTCAAGCAGAAAGAAATAATCATTTCATGTTGTGCTGCCCCCCCCCATCCCTCACCTCACAAGCCTCTGGGTTTGTAGAAGCTTTGAAAGTGTATTTAGAAGTAGAATTTGAAGTTAACAAACTTACCTAACAGCCATTGGAAGATCTTAGCTAGTCTTACTTTACTCATCCATAACTCAGGACACTACCTGTGAGCCTTATGAGACTGTTGTAGTTAATGAGATAACGTATTTGAATTGCCAAGCACAGTACCTGAAGGCAGCATTTGGTGCATGAATACAGTACCATTGTTATGACTTCTTATGGTAAACCTTTATAAAGCATGTATGTCCTAAAGTACCCAGGAAGGAGAAAAAGAGGTATTATCTCCCCATCAGGAAAACTTTTCCTCTAAGAAAAGGCACACTTGGAAGCAGGAGGAGAGACGTGTCAGGCTAGCCCTTGTGGTATAGAGGATTTTAAAAATCAGTATATGATTTGATGCAAAAGAATGTTGGCAAGGATGGCATTGATCAAGATGCACTGTATTCATAAATTGCTTTCTCAAGAAGCAACCCCTTCATAGAACTATTAAACTGTGCTGGTGTTAAGGCTTGAATTCAGGGCCTGGGCACTGTCCCTGAGCTTTTGTGCTCAAGACTAGTGTGCTAACACTTGAGCCCCAGCTCAATTCCCAGCTTTTTATTGCTTAATTGGAGATAAGAGTCTCACAGACTTTTCTTCACTAAGCTGACTTTGAACCATGATCCTCAGACCTTAGCTTCTTTACAAACTAGGATTACAGGTGTAAGCCACTGGCACCCAGCTTTCAATTTCTATTATCAATGTTTAAAATCAGTATCACTTACATGTTTACTTCAACATTAGTCACAATATACAAGATATGAAAGTATTCATTAACAGATGAATAAAGAAAGATGATGGGAGATCTATCTATCAATACAATGAAATATTATATAGCCCTTAGAAAGAAAAAAATCATTTTATTTGCAGCAATATAGAGGGAACTGGAGAGCATTATGCTAAGTGAAATATGCCCGACATGAAAAGACAGAGACTGTAAGATCTCGTCTATATGTGGAACCTGAAGTAGACTAAAAAGTTAGCTAGCAAAATAACTGAATAAGGTGGAGGGGTAAGGGAAGGACAAATGTTGATCCAAGACTACCATGTTTCAGTTATCTACCACTGCACTACATGGTCACCAGAGTTAATAAAAACATATTGTGTGTTCCAAAAGTACTTTTTAAATGTATTTTTAACATCCTCACCACAAAAAAATAAATGGTAACGTGATGAATATGATCATTAATATGATTGACTCTTTCTATAATATATACGTAGATCAAAACATCACATAATACCTCATAAATCCACACAATTAGATGGCAATTAAAAATAAAATAGAATAGAATCTCAAGAGAGAAATAACTAAGAAAGAAAAAAAAGAGAAAAACGCTCAGCTCTCTTGGATTTGTTCTAGAATGGCTGGGCCTCCAACAAAGTCTCAGAGCTACAAAATACAATATAGGATTTCTAAACAAAACCCATGAGCCTAACACCAAAATCTCACTGTGGAGTCCCCAATTAGAGTTGCCCTTAACTCTGGAAACTATTTTTCTCACTGTGTTGTAAGGAATTTTTGGCTTCCCAAAATGATCAATCTCCCTTTGCCTTGACTTGATCTTTAGTCTGTGTTATAACAAATACCCAGGGCCATTTGCTTGTGGCAAATAGCGGGAAGAAATTGAGGAGAGACTTCAGAATAAAAGGCCAGACCTTTTCATCTTAGTATCCCCAACACCTAACATGGTACCACACACAGCTCTGGGAACATAATTTGTGGGGTTCCATGTAGAGGATTTTCAGGGCTCCCAGTTCAAGAAATAGTACAAATTTCAAGATGGCTAAAGCACCGCATTAAACCATTTGCATGTCCTTCTAATGCAGGGCCCTGTGACAGTGCAGATTCCCCACCCAGGAAGCTGGCATTGATCCCATACATTGTAGAGCTCAATTTACACTTACTGAAAGAAAAGTTGTCGAAAGGAAACCCCAAACACAAACTTCCCAATTGTGCCTACTGGCAAAATCGTATTCATCAAGATTGGAAACTATGGAAGAATATGATCTCATAGATAGAAACAATTTCTCTTCCGGAATGTTCCCACCGTCTATAGTCAAATTACAATGGTCTGTTGTCCTCATCCATATACTGTTAGGTCATAGTCCACAGTCTGTACTATTTATCTGAACAAGATATTTTTACTATAGTAAAAAATAAATATTATCTCTTTAGTTTGTTCCAGAAAGATATCTGGCTCCGTCTAGGATAACTTCCTTTCTAGGCTTTCCTCTTAACCCACGTCTCCTCTCATAACCCTGGAAGCTTAGCAGAACTCTCTCCCTGCCTGGCCTCTCTTTCCTACACCCACCCATCCTCAGTACTCTCTCTGCCAAGCAGATACTGAGTATGGGAAGGTGTTTTCAGAGGATAAGAATAACCTCATCCCTCCACGGTCTTCCTGTAAAGGCCTGGCCAAGGCCAGGCAGAACTGAGCTTGAAACTTACATGTACAGTTGGCAAAGAGATAAGGCAGTCAGGAGGCTTCTCCCATTAAGGAAAAAATGAGATACTGTATTACAATTTATTGAAGAGGAGAAACAGCCTTTGGGTGGGAGGTTGACTCTTGGGTATAGAGACTGATCCTCAGGAAGTTTGCCTGCCTCTGTTGCCTGATCCCAGTGCTCTGACTCTGAAGGAATATGAGAAATCCAACATCTTTGTACACGAAGCCAATTTTAGCATCTTCCTAAGGTTGGCAAAAATGTTATAGTAGTGGGAATGACATTCTCTAACCTGTACAGAATGTTCGGTTCCTTCTTAATCACTAGCACGTGGGCATCCCTTCTGACCCAAGCAAAGACTGGTGACACGAGGTAGAACAAGTAGGTTGGCCCCATTTTACAGCCTAGAAAAGTGAAATACCAAGAATCTTAAGTGATTTAAGGGTCCCTGAGTTTGGCCCCGTGCTACCTTCTACACTGCTGTGATTGCATTTGGAGTTCCATAATTTTCAATTAAGAGTGATCTAGTGGAATTAGAAAGGTATATAGAAGGAAGAGAAGGAATGAAAGAGACTATAAGAGGAATTGAATCTCTGGGTTGTTGTTTTTTTCACTAATAAACAAGACATAAACCATGTTTCATTTACCTTGCAGCTTAGTGACACCTTGGCTTATAATTAATCACATAAAAGCTGAAGCTTGGCCCAGAGTGGAGCACAGAATTTCTATTTCTGAATTAAAATGAAAAGCACATTTTATTTGTTTTTACTCAACTTGAACATGTTTTCTTTGGGCCTGGGGACAGTTTTGTACACTAGATAATGAAGCTGGACCTGGGCAGCTTCTCTGCAAATGCTACCTGAAGGAGGCCTGAGACTCAAGTCTCAGACCAGCTGTATCTCTTGCTTCTCCGACTCCTTCAGAAAGACTTCCCCAGAGCCTCCATTTTGTCAGCAAAGGTCCCATATTAGTTCTCCAATGGAGAACAAGTCTATTTATATCCATCTTTCCCCATTATATTGTAACTCTTTGCAAGCAAGGTCATACCTTTGTCATGTGTTCATCCCAAATGCCTAGAAGATGATCTGAGTTATATTTACCTGTCTGATAGATAAGCAAACCGACTCATCCAAAGAGACCATTTCCTTCCCCAAGTTTCTGGTCTCTTATTTGTAAAACAACTAGAAGTAAAACTATACTGTTTGAACTACAGCATTGCATTAAAAAAGCATAAAAGAAATTTGCTGTTTAGTATCTTCCCCTGCCACACACATGCACCAAACACACACATACACACATGGAGAAAATGTGTTGTTAGTTATGTCTCCAACAGATACACTAAAGTTGATATACATGGAAGGAAGTGGGGTAGGAAAAATAAAGAACACTCCATCGTCTCTTTTGATTCCATTTGAAAAGCTGTGATTTTTCCCTATGCTATAGTTCGGATCTGGTATGTCCCTCAAATGCTCATGTGTAAAAAGTATTGATTCCTCACTTTGTTATTGTTGGGAGGTGGTAAACTGTAAAGAGACGGCTTAAAGAGAGGTCTTTGGGATAGGGGTAGCACAACCTTGAAGGGGATAGTGCCCCCATCTCTTTCTCACTCCTTTTGTTGCATAAATGAGTGATCAATTCTGTTCCTTCACACATCCCTCCCCCCCCCCATAAACCTAAAAGCCCACCCCATCATAGACCCAAACCTCCAAAATGGTGAGCCAACATAAACCTTCTTATGAACTGATGATCTCGAGTACTTGATATAGTCATAGGAAGCTGACTAACACCTCCCTCCAAAGTAGGTTGTGCTCCTGAGAAAGAGATTTGTTTCCTGATTCTTCCCCCTTCGTCAATCAGTCTCTTCTGTCACTCCTACACGAGGAGGAGGCACACTCACCCTTCACATTCTCAGACAGGGCCAATTTTATCTTTTTCAAATTCTCTGCTGTAAGGGTGATACGGAGGAAAAATAAGCCAAAGAGTCAAAGCCAAGAACTAAGAAAAATAGCTGCCAAGACTTCTATCTAGAATATTTCATGCTGTTTGTGGGGTCACTAGACCAGGCTCTGAAGGACAAAGTGGTGATGGAGACAGAACCAAGGGGAATGGAGTACCGTCCTGTCACAATCGCAGCCGCCGCCCTGGTACTGGCACGAAGAACATGGGTACCTCTGTGGCCCTACAGATCCAAATAACCACCTCTGTAACAGGCACTTCCTGGGATTAATGAGGCACAGAGAAGAATAACACTTCAGCCCATTAACCCTAGCCAGCCATAAATCCTCAGGAATTGCACGGCAGAGTGCCTGTTCCTGCTATATTAAGGTGAAGATGAATTTTTAAAAGCCTATGGATTTTTTTAATGGACAATAATATTATTGGTGCTCAATGGGCCTTTCCACAAACCAAATGCCTGGGCCCGGGGGCCTGGCCTCTTATTCAATTTGCAACATTCCATTCCCTCTTCTTGCTACCTGCTTTCTCCTGTACCCTTGCTTCTAGAATAGAGTGAAAAAAACCACATATGCTGAAAAAGGTGTTCAAATGAGAGTAAAATAAGCCTAACCAGTTTTCAGGAGCTACAAGCTATGAGCAGGTTGTTAGAAAGGTGTCTTTCAAGCAGTCTGCCTGAAAAGTGGACTCAGAGGACAGCCAGATGGAAAAATAAAGTAAATAAATACCAGGAAAGACCATCAAGATACAGGAATCTTTGACTTGGAAGAAAATATAATTTTACATGTCAGGAGAAGCCTCTGCGCCATTTTTAGGCAATTAACAACTTCACTACAAATAATTCCCCTAATACAGTCCATCACCTGGTTGAGCCCTGGGCAGTCGAAGCAAATACAGGGAAGGTCAGGAATGGTGGGCACAAGAATGAAAGAAGTTAAGGAGACACAGCTGGGGTGGGGAAGAGAAATATGGTCTCAGCCAATGGGCATGAAGGTTGGGGGTGGGAGGTAAATACTAAGTCTCCAATGAATTTAACCCACAAGTACTTTTTTGTACACCAGGCACAGTTGGGGGATGGCTGAAGGCAGAGGCCAGGAAAGAATACAAAACAGAAAGAAGAAATGAAAGTCAAGAGCATTAGCAAAAACAGAATGGCTTTGGCAGTGGAAGGACTTTGAAATTCTCCAGGGTTGCACCAACTATTAGATTAGCCTTTGGTAAAATAAATATCTCCTCAATGACTCCATTTCCTGACTAAAATGCTCCCCTTTGAGGTTAAGAAGTCACTTCAGGGAAGAAAGAGTTAATATCTGAACATCTCAAGGAGACTTTGGAAGTATCCGCCTCCGTTCCAAGTGTGAAGGATTCCTATTATAAGAAATTCTGTAGATTGACAAAACTAAATGACCTCCTCATCATATACCCATAATCCTCCTCAGTGTACAAAAGTCCAAAAATAAAGACCAGATGTCTTCAAATTGCTGACGTTGGTTGAGCTGGGTCTTCAAGCTCAGAGTGATTGCTAAACCCAGCTTCTCTGGACGCAAAGCTGAGGATTTCCATCATTATATTATTGGCTTTTTGGCCACATTTTTCCTGTTCATGTATACAGGCGGGCATCCTTCTGGTCTCCTTGGGTCTGGGATGGAGTTTTCCAGTCCTTAGAGGATGTGTCTGCAGAAGCTGAGTTGAAACCCTTTAAGTCCTGTGACTCTCCAGCAGCCCCTTCCAACCTACAAGAACCAGGTTCTCCTTAGCTGTTTAGTACCATGAAGCCTCTACCAGTGACTTGCTCAAATTCTATTTCTGTGAAGTTTCTTCCCCAGGCCAGCTCTCCCAGGGAACAGCGCCCCCCAGCGCCCACACCTCCAGCCGTGCTGGGAGGGCCAAGGCCTTTCTGTGTCAACTAGCTGGGTGGCAGTTCCTCCAATCCACTCACTGTCTCTTTCTTCTAAATTTCTGAGCAGTGCTATTAGTACCGAAAGATTCCCTAGTTTTCATTCTCATTTCTTTCTCATCTGCATTTGCCTTGCTAAAGCATAAGCTTTTTCAGCTACAAAAACTGTTTTATTATTTCTATTCTCCCCCTAAATTCTTATTGGGCAGGTATTGATATCAGTATATCAACAAGTTTTACTGAAAAGTCAATTAAGTAGCTAATTCTAAAGAGAGGATGTACATAATAGCTCCGTGGCATAGTGCTTGCCTAGCCTACACAAGTTCTTGGATTCGATCCCCAGCACCACAAAAGAAAGGAAGATAAACAAAACAAAACAAAAAAGCAATTTTTTTAAAGAGAGAAAAGTGAAAAATAAAAATGAATTATGACAATTGGTTGCAGAGCAAAAACATATGTTCTTGTGTGCACATCTGCGTATATACTCATTTCATAAATATCCATCAAGCATCTGCTATAGGCCAGGTATGAAGATATGTATAGGAATATAGCATAGAACAAGAAACACAGACTCTCCTTTCTGGTCACCTTCCTAGGATCTACCTTTGAAAAATTTTGCAAGATCTCTGAGCTTCATGCTGCTTATATGTTTATAGAGCTTATGAATAAAAAAGGATTGTGTGTTTAGATACATGTCATGTAAAGAAAGCATTTATGTGCCCCTTAAGAATATACTTGAGCTGGGCACTGGTGGCTCATGCCTGTAATCCTAGCTACTCAGGAGGCTGAGATCTAAGGATTGTGGTTCAAAGCCAGCCCTGGCCGGAAAGACTGTGAGACTCCTATCTCCAATAAACCACCAGAAAACCGGAAGTGGTGCCATAGCTCAAGTGGTAGAGCACTCGCCTTGAGCTGAAGAGCTGAGGGACAGCGCCCAGGCCCAGAGTTCAAGCCCCACAACCAACAACAACAACAAAAATAGAATATACTTGACAAGTTCAGTGTACAAAACAAAAGGAATGTTAGATAGCACTTAGAACACAGTGGTTTTCATCCTGAGGAAACTACAACACAATGTGCATATGCTGATGAGGATGGCCAATACTTGAACACTCCAGGGAACTCCATACCTAGGGGAGTCAAAAAGAAGCACTGGCTTCATGACAACAATTGTACACAATGGACATACTGATGTTTCAACATGTTGTTTGTTTTAAAATAAAATAGAAATCACTTCCTATTAAATTCTAGAAGCAAAAATAACGACTTCATTTGGTTTTACTGTTTAAAGCATGGAGACTGTCCTACAAATGGAAGCTAATTTCACTGAGAGGCTGCTGGGAGAACACACCATATTCATGTTAGATTCAGACCCCATGTCACTCCCAGGAGGAAGAGACCTCAGCTCATGTAGTAATAATATTCTTCACCTTCTGCTCATCTTGGGGACTTTATATCATTTAATATTGATGGTAATTTACTTTGAACCTGAAATACTCAGTTGAATTGGTTATAATCTTCTGTTCATAATACATCATGAATGTTTTTTGTTCTCTCTCTCTCGTACACTCTCTCTCTTGTACTCTCTTTCTCTCTCTCTCATGCTCTCTTTCTCTCTCTTTCTCTCGCTCTATCTCTCATCATGGAACTTGAACTCAGAGCCTGGGAACCATCCCTGCATTTGTGTTGGGTTGGGGGCTGGGAGGAGGGGTCGTGGGGCTTGAACTCTGGGCTTGGGTGCTGTCCCTGTGCTCTTCAGCTCAAGGTGAGCGCTCTACCGCTGAGCCACAGCACCGGTTTTCAAGTGGTTTATTGGAGATAAGAGACTTTCATGGACTTTCCTGCCCAGGCTGGCTTTGAACCATGATCCTCAGGTCTCAGCCTCCTGTGTAGCTAGGATTACAGGTGTGAGCCACTGGCACCTGGCTCCTGAAATTTTTTTCTCAATGCTAGTACTCTACTACTTTGAGCCACAACTCCACTTCCTGTTTTCAGGTGGTTAATTGAGAATAAGAGCCTCACATGACTTTCCCGCCTGGATTGGCTTCTAATCATGATCATCAGATTTCAGCCTTTTGAATAGCTAGGATTACAGGTGTGAGTCACTGGTGCCTGGCTCTTGTTCTCTTTTTATACCTGACCACACCTACCATGTCCCTCACTCCTCTCTATTCCTCTCTCCAATCTAAAGTCACTCACATTAATGTGTCTAGTATATCAATATGGCATATGTGCTGTGTATGTGTGTGTGTATATATGTGTGTGTGTGTGTGGATATAAATATATATGTAAAAGATAGCCATATTATATATATAACCAATATGATTTTGAACTGTAAGAATTCTTTTTTCAGTCTAGATATAAATCCTTAATTGTTGTGATCACTCCAAACACATTCGCCCACAGATTTCATTTATGATACTGTCTTTGTAAAGCAATCTTCCGATTGGGTTGAAATTAGCACATCAGCTCTTGTTAATTGTGCTTTGGGGGTCGTATTTAAGAAGACCTCCTTCACTGCAAACTTACTAAAATCTTCTTTCAAGATCAATTTATGTTGAATTATTCTATATTATTGGTTTCTTATAGGAATAAGACTCAAATTTTCTCTATATACAGCTCTGATTTCCTTTAGTCCTATGTTAAAAAATGCATTGATATGCCATATCACATTTATATAGTAAATCTCCAAGTAAGCACAAGTCTCATTTTAATGCTCTATACTATCATACAGATTTGTTTTTTAATTCATTCACCTGTACTACATATGTTTGTGGTATGTATCCATATCTAATACAGTGAATCTCCTTTGCTCTTTGTTTTTGCAAGCTTGACTTAGCAGTTCATGAGCTTTTGTTAATCCCTTTCAGCTGCAGAATTTGTTCTGGATTACTTCTTCACCTTGAAGTCTCACCTTGAAGGACCAAATGATCTTTTATTTCCCTTTCACTTCTGGGCCTCATTTTAGCTCTTTAAATCACTTATAACAATCATATCTTTCAATTTTTACTTAGTAAAATGGCATTCATTATATATTTATTTTACACTTATGGTAAATGTCGCTTACTAGTAATGTAACTATTAATCATAATGATGTTATTAATAATATCTGTTAACTCAGAACCTGCAGAGTAATCTTCTCTTAAGAAAATCTTTCCCACGACTGACAAAAAAAAAAAAAAGAAAAGAAAGTCTTTATTGATGTTCGCATAGATTCCTTTGATTTTCACATTGTCACATTGTGCTTTCATTGGTCTTAAAGACTTCTTCAAAACCTGGAACTAGATAATGAATGTTGTAGTTTAAATCTGGAAGCACATGGAAATAAGTATATAGTAAAAATGTTCAATAAATGTAAATTACTCAAGGATACTTAAATAAGCAAAAGAAGCACTAAAAAAATCATCGGGAGTTTGTCTTTTCCTCTACCTGTGGATTTGCTTCTGTTTTGCACAGATTTCCTCTAGCAGTAGGTCTCCAGCTAAACTACTTTTCCAGCAACCCAAGCAGAACTACTTCCTCTTTGAATCTGACACCCAAATTTCAGGTAGAGTTCTTCTGCTCCATCTTGTCCTGACATGAAGCATATACTCTTCCTGACCATAGTTCCCAATGATTTGCTTGGAAGAATCTGACTTTTTCTCTTTCCACCCTAAATTAGCCAATGACATCTAACAACTTGAACTGATAGTAAAGGAGTCATCCATAAAGGAAAAATTAAACTATTATCTCCAACAAAGAGAACAAGGGCAGAATAAGCAAAATTAACTCTAATTGTGACTATTTGTTTCTGACTTCTCTTACCACTTGGCAGAAATGCTTTATTTACCTTTCATAATTCATTGAAGCTGGGCACTGGTGGCTCACATTTGCAATCCTAGCAACTCAGGAGGCTGAGTTCTAAGGATCTGAGTTCAGAGATCTAAGGAACCCCAGTTGGTAGCCAGCCAAGGCAGGAAAGTCTGTGAGACTCTTCTCTTCAAATAACCACCAATAAAACAGAAGTAGAGCTGTGGCTTAAATGGTAGAGCACCAGCCTTGAGCACAAAAAGGTTTGGGGACTGTGCCCCAGGCCCTTAGTTCAAGAACTGGGGAAAAAAATCTTTTTGTAATGAAGTTCGAGAGCCACATAGGCAGAAGATGCTGCAGTCTGGGATCTGTGGAGCACCTAGAAAACAACTGGAACTGACTGAAGAGCTAATTAAGCTCTGAATGGGAAATGAGAAAAGTAATGAGGAGTTGTAGGGATGCACCATGACCTTGCAGTGTGGCAATGAAACTGGAAAACCTCAGGAACACTTCCAAGCAAAAACAGACATTCCTACAAAGCAAACAGAAGGCAACAGAAATGTGGAGTAGGTTCTTTGTCTTTCTTATTGTGCTTAGAATAATCACTCTAATTTGAATATTATATATTTTATTCATGTGTTGAATTATAATACTGTATCCCATAAACAAGTACAACTTTGGCTTCTTTATGGATGACATTGAAATTCTCCAACACTATCTCTTTCTGATTTTTACTACTGCTCTTCCTGGAATCACTCAGTCTTAGCAACTCCTTGCCATTTATGTTAGTCATATATGAGTCTGATGCAACAACTAATTTCCAAACAATGTCTTAAAGCAAACAATAGTTTCAATTCCACAGTTTCAATGTGTCAGGTAAACACACATAGCTTATTTTGTACAATGTCTGATACATGAATGGAACTACTTGTGAAAGTACCAGGATATTTTCTTGTAAAACATTGAGCCTACTTGAGAAATGTCTTGAAAAAACGCAAGTATCCATTCCCTACTATATAAACCACTCTGTCTGACTGCAGTACCAATTCTCATCCCAAATCCAACTAGTACCCAAGAAAATATTCACTAAAGTCTGGATGTAGCATTAAGGACTGCCTTTTCAGTCAGGCCCTTCTGAAACAAGCCTGGAAATGCAAGTAATTTATTAAGAACATGTCCTCAAATTACCAATACCAAACTTCAAGCACTATTACAAAACTGTAGTAATAAAAACAGCTTGGTACTGGCACAAGAACAAGCCTGAGAACCAATAGCATTGAAGACCTAGAAATGAACACACAGATCTATAGACACCTAATAGTTGATAAGGGAGCCAAAAACACAGGATGGAAGAAAGACAGACTCTTCAACAAATGGTGCTGGCAGAATTGGCTGTACACATGCAGAGAACTTAAATTAGGTCCTTATATATTATCCTGCACCAGAATCAGCTCTAAATGGATCAAAGACCTCAATGTAAGACCAAATACCCTGAAAATACTACAAGAATGGATAGGAGAAAAGCTAGGGTTCCTTGGCACAGGAGGAAACTTTGTACGTAAAGATCCAGAATAACAGTAGATCAAAGAAAGATTGGATAAATGGGATTACATCAAACTGAAGAGTTTCTGCATGGCAAAGGACATAGCTAAAGAAAGATAAATAGAAAGCCCACAAAATGGGAGAAGATCTTTACCAGAGATGCATTAGATAAGGACTTCATATCTAAAATATACTCAGAGCTCAAGAAATTAAACTCCCCCAAAACAAATCTTCAAAGAAACAACTGCCCCATTAATAAGTGGGTTAAAGACAAAGAGAGAGACAAAGGACAAAGGGGGAACCAATGCAGCAGTGCTGCTCACAAGACAACATGCTGGAAGTGATTTGTACAACTTGGAGGAGGGAAGGGAAAGTGGGAGATAAATGAGGGAGGAGGTAACAACTTCGACAAGAAATGTACTCACTATCTTACTTGTGTACATCACCTTAACAATAAAATTTAAATTTAAATTAACAAAAGACTTAAAGAGAGACTTGTCCAAAGAAGAAATAAGAATGACCAAGACACATGAATAAATGTTCAATATCTCTGGCCATAAAAGAAATGCAAATCAAAACAACATTGAGTTTCCACCTCACCCCAGGTAGAATGGCCATTATCCAGAAAACTAATAGTAACAGATGCTGGTGGGGATGTGGCCAAAAGGGAACACTAGTACACTGTTGGTGGGAATGTAAACTTGTTCAACCACTCTAGAAAGCAGTATGGAGGTTCCTCAAAACACTAAACATAGAGTTTCCCTAAGATCCAGCAATCCCACTCCTGGGCATTTACCCAAATGACCACAAAACTAGCTCACACTAAAGCCACCAACACAATCATGTTCATTGCAGTAGTATTTACTATAGCTAAGATATGGAATCAATGCAGATGCTCCTCAGTGGATGAATGGATCAAGAAAATTTGGTATATATACACAATAGAAGTCTGTGCTTCCATCAGAATGTATATTGCCCTGTTCTTAAGGAAATGGAAAGACTTGGGGAAAAATTATATTAAGCAAAGTAAACCAGACCCAAAGAAACAAGCTGCATGGTTTCCCTCATTTGCAATATCTAGAATATGTCTATAAATCTACAAATTAACCCAATGGATAGTAAAAGACAAATAATTGCACTTGGACATGATTGGTTAAACAGCACTCTAACCATTTGCACAGTGAGAGCACAGGAGGATATTCTTAGGAGAGGATCACAATGGCTCAATAGCTGTACACATATGACCATATAAGATGATGTTTATCAAAATGAAGTCCAAGAAATGGAAACAAGAAGTTTTTAATTGTACTGCTTGCAGTTATTTCCTTTTTCTTGGTTTCTTTTCTTTCTTTCTTTCTTTCTTTCTTTCTTCTTTGGTTTATTCCCTGTTGTCACCGTTTTTGATTTCTATACCCTTTGTCTTATATATGTGTATCTGATTTGGGGAAAGGAAGGGGAATCACAGAAATGATGGGAAAAAAGGTGAACCAAGTCAACAGTGATAATCACCAAATACTGTGTTCGAGGTGAACTTTACAACTTGGGGGAAAAGGGGTTGGGAAGGGAAAACATGGGAGAAAATGAGGGAGGAGATAATATTGTTCAAAAAGAAAATGTACTCATTACCTGACTTATGTAACTGTCACCTTTACAATAAAAATTTAAATTAAAAAAGTATGAAAGATGTGGGTGCTGGTGGCTCATACCTGTAATCCTAGCTACTCAGGAGGCTAAGATCTAAGGATTACATTTTTAAAACAGCCTGGGCAGGAAAGTCCATGAGACTCTTATCTCCAATTAACTACCAGAAAACTGGAAGTGGCGCTGTGACTCAAGTGGTAGAGTGCTCACCTTGAGCTGAAGAGCTGAGGGATAATGTCTAGGCCCAGAGTTCATGCACCACAACTGACAAAAAAAAACAAACAAACAAAGGAAAGAAGAAAGGAAGGAAGAAGGAAGGAAGGAAGGAAGAAAGGAAGGAAGGAAGGAAGGAAGGAAGGAAGGAAGGAAGGAAGGAAGGTAGGAAGGAAGGAAGGAAGGAAGGAAGGAAGGAAGGAAGGAAGGAAGGAAGGAAGGAAGGGGCAAGGAAGAAAGAAGGAAAGAAAGGAAGAAAGGAAGGAAGGAAGGAAGAAAGAAAGAAAGAAAGAAAGAAAGAAAGAAAGAAAGAAAGAAAGAAAGAAAGAAAGAAAGAAAGAAAGAAAGAAAGAAAGAAAGAAAGAAAGAAAGAAAGAAAGGAGGGAGGGAGGGAGGGAGGGGAGAGAGGAAGGGAGGAAGGAAGGAAGGAAGGAAGGAAGGAAGGAAGGAAGGAAGGAAGGAAGGAAGGAAGGAAGGAAGGAAAATATCCTCAAGACAAATGGGTTAGAAATGAGGTAAGCAATACTGGGAATCAGTACCATTCAAATATGGGTGTGATCAGGCAAAATCTAGCCTCCACCTAATCCCACAGGGAGAACAGGAGCAGGATTTACAACATCGTGTTGGTCTCTCCTTACCACCAGGAGTTTTGGCTTAAATCCGTTTATCCATAGACCAAGTTGCACAGCAACTAAGCAGCTCTGCAAAGACAAACACAGTGCCCTGGCAAAAAAATAGTGAGTACAAAGGACATAAGGACCCAGCAGAGAGATCGTTGATCTTTTAAGAGTTTGAGTGTCTACTAACAGAACTGTAAGAAACAGGCCCCTGGCTCCTTCAAATCTACATATGAGCTGAATATAGAATAAAATGAAATTACCATTCTATCACATTTAATCTTTACCTAAAAAGCCTCTGAGTTCATTCCAGCTATTACTTCTCTTTTAGCCAAAGCTTAAAGGAAGAAAGAGGCTTGCCCAAGATCCTATACCTGTTAAATGTCTCAGCCAGGAATCAATCTAGTTGATATATTTCAGTCTGCACTTTGGATTGCTACTTTATAATTTAAAATGTACTTATTCTTCCAATAGAGAAGATACAAAATCAAGCAGGTCTCCATTGATAAAATGAGGGATGTTTACCCCAGTGTGATGAACTAACCTCATGTCCCAATGTCCCCCACTCAGTGCCTCTAGCATGGTAGATACTCAGTAAATACCTGTTAATGAATGGAAAGTAATTATGATCCAGGGATCTATTGAATACGGCAGATTTAAAAATCTCTTGGTTAGGTATACACAAATATTCCCACCCCAAGGGTTTGTGAGTGTGTGTGTGTGTGTGTGTGTGTGTGTGTGTGTGTGTGTGTGTGCGCGCGCGTGCACGCGCGCGTAGTCCAAGACTTGAATTCAGAGTCTGGGTGCTGTCCTTTAGGTTTCTTGCTCAAGGCTGGCACTCTACCATTTGAGCCATAGCTCCATTTCCAGCTTTTTGATGGTTTATTTGAGATGAGTCTCCGTGAAGCTGGCTTCAAACCACAATTCAATTGAGAGTTCAACCTCATGAGTAGCTAGGATTACAAGCATGAGCCAATGGTGTTTAACATGATTTTTCAAGGCAGGAAAATATAGACATTATTCTACTCTGGAACCGTTCAATAAGATGCATGCCATGTTGGAAGAACTCCTGATCGTTCAATATAGATGTGGATTAAATCTAACACCCAAAACTTGTAGTCTTATTTCTCCTTTTAGGTGAATTCAGGTCAACTTACTGAGTAAAAGTATTTTCAAAACTGACAGAGGATGAGAATCTAGCCTCTACCAGTGTATGAGGACAGAGAAGATTTATGGAGATCAAATTCAGCCACAAAGCCTCTTGCTGGGAACCGTGGATGCCTTTATCTGGTCCCATTGATTCACCGGTGATGCCATGTTGAGCAGACACGTGTCCATCCATCATCTGTATTCTTTTCAGTTGAATCACTGGAGCTCATCTGGAGCTCTCCAATCACACACAGGCAAAGGCGTAGAAGCTAAGTGGCTGGCACAGGACAGTGCTTCCAGTCAATGGGAACATTAAACCTTTACGTCTAGTTTTTCATTTGTTTGTCATTTGACTTGCATTATGCTGAGAGATTTACAAGAATCTAGCCACCCAATTCCAAGCTTTTTAACAACAGTAAAACCTTTCCTAAGTAACCCTTTAAGGTTGGAATTTAGTTAAGTAAGCATGTAAAATAATGAAAGTAATCACTTTTTGATGGATTGTATCTTTTCACTATATTATGTATGAAGATAACTGTACACCTGAATGATAAGTGTACCACTGAATGATTTTTCACAAACAGAACAAGTATAAATGCCACTGCAGGAAACTATCTTACTTTTTCCTCTAATAAGTACATATACACTACCCGAAGACAAAAACTGCCTGACTTCTAACACCATAGATTGGTTTAGCCCTTTTGGACTTTATATAAATGGAATCATACAGTGTGAAATCTTTTGTGCTTGGCTTTTTTCCCTTTTTTTTGCGCAACATTATTTGTTGAGATCCATCCATGTTATTGCATTTAGTTGTAGATCATTTATTCTAATTGCTGTATATTATTCTATTGTGTAAAAATGCCACAATTTATTTATCCTTTCTGTTGTCAGTGAGCATTGGTGTAGTTTCCAGGATTTGGCTATTATGAAAACTATTGCTATGACCACTGCTGCACATGTTGTTTTGGTGTAATGCTCTTGGGTGCATACTGAAACTGCTGCATTGTGTGGTGGGTATTCCACTTCAGTAGATAATACTAAACACCTCTCTTAGATGATATTTTAATATTTTTCCTTGTGAACTTTTTGTCTGTGATTTATTTTCAACCTCCAATCTTAGCTTTGTTAACAAAAAAGTGAACAAACTTAGCCAGTTAGGAACTACACAACTATATCCCTACCCTTCCTGAGAAGTTAAGGCTTTGAAGACATAGGCCTGAAGTTCCTAGAAGTGGTTTAACTCTTATAGCTGCTCTAAAAAGTATTACCTATACCCCGCCAAGGTAGAGACAGTATCTTCCCATTGGTCATAGAATTTCAGGATAGACAGCTTACAGCATTTGAAACCAGCTTTTGTTTTTGGTAGGAAGAGGTTTCCACAAAGTCCAAAGCTATTACAAAGAAGCCTTTGCAAAAGATGAATATTGGGTCAGAGCTCTTCCACTTTCCACACCACACCAGAGCAAAAGTCCCAGGAGGCCCATTCGAACAGAGATTGGCTAGTACCCCTTAAAATCCCAATGAGAAACCATCCGGACAGTCTCCGAAGTGGAGTATAAATCATGACTCTGCTTTGAAAAATCTATCTTTTGTTGCTAATCACTCTGTTCTGAAAGGGTGGGTGGAGAATGTAGAAAGGACTATACCACTTTGCTAATCGACAAACAAGTTTCAGACAATAGTTCTCACCCTTGCCAGAGTTGTGGTTCTGGTTTTTAATAAGCTCATTGGGATTTATTCTTGTTACTGTATTCTACTCATTACCTCCTTAAAGTCACT
Source organism: Dipodomys spectabilis (assembly GCF_019054845.1). Lineage (NCBI taxonomy): Eukaryota > Metazoa > Chordata > Mammalia > Rodentia > Heteromyidae > Dipodomys > Dipodomys spectabilis. Next base: position 17,415,153 of record NW_024870696.1, read on the forward strand.
GTTGGATACTTCGGGGCGGAGGCCCCAAACCTCAGTTTTCTTCTAAAAGTCTCTCCATCTTAAGAGGGAGAAGAGTCAGGCCTGCTCAAACTGCTTCCTTACATCCTGTGGTTGGTTTCCCCATGGAAATAAAGAGTAAAGCAGCACTGGAAAAACACACTTTGATCAAAACTGTAAACCTGTGAGGGCATCATTGTTTCCTTGACAATCATCTGGTAAAAAGCCGCCGACAACAAGATTTTCCAATCTAAATCCATGTTTTCAATCTTTCCATTTGTGTTTGTGTATTTGTGTGTCCATTTCAGGAGGAAACTTATTCACAGGGAGAAAATGAGAAATCACACATTTTTTGGCAAAACAATGACCCCAAGTCCAAGTTTTATGTGAATATGCTACACTTAGCACTTGCTAATCCCCCCCCTTCCCCATAGTGACATTCTATTATGTTTATTATGCTATTATTATATTAAGTTAATGCAATCAATTCCTTTCTTTGCTCCTTAGCGCCTTCCGAAACCAATTTAAACTTCTTGGCCTCTCTGTTGTTACTCAGAGTTGTAATTAAATAGACTGCTCTTGCTTACCCTTGATTCTGCTTATCTTTAAAAACAGGGTGCTGGGCTGGGAAGGTGGCTCAGTGGTAGAGCACTTGCCTTGCATGCCTGAGGCCCTGGGTTCGATTCCTAAGCACCACATAAGCAAAAAAAGAAAAAAGCCGGAAGTGGCGCTGTGGCTCAAGTGGTAGAGCGCTAGCTTTGAGCTGAAGAGTTGAGGGACAGCGCTCAGGCCCAGAGTTCAGGCCCCACGACCGGACCCAAAAAATAAAAATAAAAGAAAATAAAAACAGGGTGCTTATGGTCTAGAGTCCTTGGTGATAAAACCAGTTTAAAACAAATAAAGCCGTGATGGCCACTTTAAATCACCTTTGACAGACCTCAAACCGCAGTACAATGCCTTTTGTGTGCTAAATGCCATACCTCTAAGTGATAACTGTCATGAAGATAACTGGAAAGCTCCCTAAAATGAGCAAAAAGTGGAGGTACCCTCATTCCCAGAATACTCTACTGATTACCCCAAAAAGACATGAATAATCTTAGCCTTTCTAAAGCCTGAGGCTATATTAACTCCCTCATCACCCACCTCCCAAGGTACTGAAAAATGGACTTGCAAGCATACAATCCCGCTTTACATTTTCTGTCATCTATCAACCGCCTCTCTTGTTATACTTGAATTACATATATTTTCACTCTGCCTTCTCTGTTTCATACATTTCGTTCTGCCATGCTGGCTTGTAGGAAGACTTAAATGACACTTCCCATAGCCAGGTACTTCCCATCCCTCTTGATGCTATTTCCCAGAATAGTCATCCTAATTCTCCCGCAGAACTCTTGGAAGAAAGGAATGAACTATGTTGCCCAACATTAAGGAAAGAAGGTATAAAAGTTCTCCTTAAAATTCTAATGTTAGGAGAAGACAAGGGAGGGAACACAATGTTTGACGAGAAATGTACTCATTGCCTTACTTACGTAGCTGTCACCCCTCTGACATCACCTTACAATTAAATAAAATGAGACTTAAAAAATTCTAATGTTCCAGAGCATACATTGCATATAACCAAAGGAATCTAGAAAGATACATCATGATTTTATAGCACAGTCTAGCTAGATAACAGGAAAATGAGAGCCCTTGTTACCCATCAATCCTTTGAAATTGAACATTTTATTTGCAACATATTCTTTAATGCAAATCGCCATATTTTTGTGTTGGTTTATTTTACACCTAGCCATACCATGTAGTAACACCCATGGTAATATAAGTTTTCCAAAGACTCTCCCAGTTTATTAACCCTCGGTCCTCTCAACAGCCCTGCGGATGTGGAGCGACAATGGCCAGTCTAGTTTATAAAGGAAGACATGGCACAGAGCACTGAGTGGATGGCATGACACTGGAAATTATACCATTATAGATTTGTTCCTGGAAGTTGAAATAGTTATTCCCAGATATGAAATGTAAGCTCATAGTCATGAAAACTAATTATAGCAGATTATCATCTTTGATAGCTACCAACAAAGAAATAAGGTTAAGAAATAAGTTTTCTGAGATTCCAAACTAGATGTTTGTTAAAATATTAGTCAAAAATATTCTTAAGGAACAAGGTAAAGTATCTAATCTGTCTTCAGGGCTTGCTAGTTTGTGATTTGGGACAAATTACCTTTGAATAGTTCCCTTATAGCAGGAATGGTACTACAGCTCAAGTGGTAGAGTGCTTGCCTTGAGCTGAAGAGCTGAGGGACAGCACTCAGGCCCAGAGTTCAAGTCCCACAACTGATAAAAAAAGAAAAATGAGTAGTTTTATTACCAAGTAGAATAAATTAAGGAAGTGGTAAAGGGGGTTAAAATCTCCTACTATAAAACATTAGGACCTTTCAATATAGTAAGTTAAACCATTAGTTTTTTAATTTGCATATCCCCAATAACATCTCTTTATTACTATGGATTGAGGAAAAGATAAGATTAGTCTGAATACATGCAGCACTTGGAAATGAAAACACAAACCCCTATGTTCATGAATTCACTACTAATCGAATAAATCTAGTGTCATGCAAATAAAAAATATACTTTTTCCAAAGTCCAAATTACATAAGTAAGCTCACAGAACCCAAGGAATGTTTGAACATTTAGTAACTAAGGTAGAGCTGATTCTGGATCCAAACACTTTCCTCCAATATTTTTTATATAACTGTTCCCTCTGTCCCCTACAACTTGAGTATCCAATGGAGGCAAATTCAGTCCTCAGGTTCTTTTATATAGCCTCTCTTTGCAGGCATTAATGAGAAGGGAAAGAAAAGAAGCCAAGCAAAGATGTGAGATATTGTTTCATCTCTTTGCCAACTAAGTGGAACCAATGTCCAATGTCTATAAAATTCTTCCCCAAAATAGCACTTCATAATTCATATACAAACTAAATAAAGTGTATGTGAAGGGAAAGAAGAAATTGAGGATGGATGATTCAGGATATGGAGACAATGGGCTCTTTAAAAAAAAAGAGAGAGAGAGAAAGAAATCCTACTTTAAAAATAGCCAGAACAGAGACTTAATACAATCACATGCAACTGGAGTTCCTTTCTTTAAATATAAACAGATGTATAACATCCATCAGTCATCCAATGAAATAATAGGGCTTAAATACCTAAAGGCAGAATGTGGCTGAATGTTCATGAGAATTTTTTTATCCTATTGTCTAAAGAACTAGAGTGAAGATAATCAAATTCAGTTTTTCATTCAAGGATGTGTAATGAAAATCTATTCTGCCCAGAGACCACATTAAATGGCCCCTACTTACAGGGGTAGAAGACCTAGGCCATGCAGGAGCTGGTTGTCTAGTGGAAGAGTCAAGACAACAAAACACTATTAGCAACATCGTAAGGAAGAAGAAAATGAGGAATGGAGGGAGAGAGGATGCAGAGAAGAGATAAAGGGGGAAATGGGTCATGATACTGAGGTATGTAAATGAAAGTGCCTTAATCCACCTAGGGACTTCTAGAATGATGTGAGTGGATGTCACTAACATGAATAATTAATAGTGGCATCACAAATCATCATTCTGTTTATTTGCATTTTCGAATGTTGGTCAATTAGCGTGACATAATGGTTTGCACAATATAGGTCAAGTACATTCAAATAATCCCTTCTGATGTTAGAAAGTTCATTTGAAACTGGCTGTGAAGAAGTATATAGGAAACAATTTTCATGGATTAAAAGGAAAGCCACTGTAGAAAATTACAAGGAAGTCACACATTAATAAAGGAAAAGAAAAGCATAAAAAGCATAAAGGAAAAATAAAAAATGAAGAAAACAAAACAAACAGAAAGCAACATCTCTGTATATTAATTCTTCAAGAAATAGAGGGTCTTACCCAATTCTTACTGCTATCTACTTCCAAAAATGATGGTGATTGGTGATGATGTTGGCAATTTCTATTGTTTTTTACTTGTCTTTCATTACATTAATTGCATTGTAGACAGAGAATTAAGACAGTAGGATACGATGCTCCAGAGACTTTTATAAAACTAAATAAGGCTAAAAGTTGCATTTGATAACGGTGCTCTCAACACAGACATCTGACCCACATGAGGAGGGTTTATCTATTAGATCAATAAGAGAATTAAGTCTCTGGTAATCAACCATACTCACAAACTAAGGAGTAGCAAAGCTGAACTACAACCCAAGACTTTGGACTTCATATCTACTTAGCATTTTACCTAACACAAGACAAGGCAAAGGAGACTCATCGAAGTCCAGCAGGTAAAAACTAAATTTCTCTTACCAATAAACTGAAGAACTAAAATGAATTAGACAATGTGTAGGTACTGGGAACTGAACTAATGACCTTATATATATATATATATTAGACAAGTGCACTACCACTTGTACGACACTCTCAAGTCATTTTTTGGTTTATTTTCAGGCAATATCTCAGGTAGAACCACAATTCTCTCTCCGATTTAAACTTCTCGCATAGCTGGGGTTAGAGATGCAACTCACCAGGCTTGGCTGGTTTGTTATGACTGGACTTTGCTAACTTTTTCTGCTGACCCATGATCCTTTCTACCATAGCCACTGAGGTGTGAGCTGTCACCCAGTTAAAATAAGCTGTTTTTGAAAATCGATTTCTTCACCTCAAATTCATTCTTCTTATGAGAATGCCAGATCTTCCACTGGAAAACTGTAGATTTTTTTGTTATTCTCATGGTTTAGCAAGAATAAAAAATAACTAAAAACAATTAGTAGTAGAAGGATTTTTTTTACTTCAGTTTGTGTGGAAATAAGTTAAAGAAAAAATATAGAAAATATGAGTCATGCACTTGTGAGGCTCTAGAAGTTAATTTTCAGGATTATCTTTGATATGGGATTATAAGTATCTATGATGCATGATTCTGAAAAACTTGGAGCTTACAGTTATGACTTTGTCTTCTACAGCCTTATTCAGGTTGAGAGGTACAGAGTTTGAAAGGTAGAAGGGCACTATAAAAAAAATTATATACTGTGTTTCCAAAGTATTCAGACCACCACTTTTTATATTGTTGTATTTAAATCTTCAACTATTCCTTGATGTCAGCTGCTGATCCATTGATAAGCACTCAATGTATATCCTTATTCACTACGTAGACCCTCTAACAAGAATCTCATCTGAGGAAAACCTTTTTTTTTTATTTTTGGACTCATGAGAGTCAATGCTTCTCCTCAGAGAATTATTTTCCAGACTTATTTCCAGAATGATTTACTCAGACTTCAAATATTTCATTATCTAGGGACAAAAAAGTCAGTGACTTTTTTTCATTATGCATGGAGTGAAAAACAACCAAATCTACCCATGGCTTAAAGGAACATTTTGAAAGACTCACTAAAGTCTTACATTCAGGAAACAGTAATGATATAATCTGTTTTAATTTAATTTATTACACACTACTGAGTTACCAGATATATGTAAGACACTACTCTAAGTGTAATAGGGAGCCTAAGAATAGAAAACTGTGGTTCTTGCTTTGAAGGCATTCATTCATTTAATCAGAGGCTTTAGATGGGTTTATAAGAGACTGTAAAACAAGTAAAACTATCAAAAGAAATGTCACAGTGCTCTGATAGTCATCTGTTCCTATTTGCTACCCTCTGATTGCCTCCAGCCAAGTAAAAATATTGCTCCTAAGTCTAGACTGGGTGAATGCTGACATTAATATCTGCTCTCATAAAGGACATCAAGGGTCTTCTGAATCAAGGTTCTCTTCTATTGCTTCTGCTTTGGGCTGCCTCATCACACCCAGCCTTTGCTAGCTCCTCTCCTCTCTCTCTCTCTCTCTCTCTCTCTCTCTCTCTTTTTGTGTCTCTGTCTCTGTCTCTCTGTCTCTCTGTCTCTGTGTCTCTGTGTTTCTGTCTGTCTCTCTGTCTCTCTCTGTCTCTGTCTCTCTGTCTCTCTCTGTCTCTGTCTCTCTCTGTGTGTCTCTGTGTCTCTGTGTTTCTGTCTGTCTCTCTGTCTCTCTCTGTCTCTGTCCCTCTCTGTCTCTGTCTCTCTCTCTGTCTCTGTCTCTGTCTCTCTCTGTCTCTGTCCCTCTCTGTGTGTCTCTGTCTCTGTGTCTCTGTGTTTCTGTCTGTCTCTCTGTCTGTCTCTGTCTCTCTCTGTGTCTCTGTCTGTCTCTGTCTGTCTTTCTGTCTCTCTCTGTCTCTGTCTCTCTGTCTCTCTGTCTCTCTGTCTCTCTGTCTCTCTGTCTCTGTCTCTCTCTCTCTCTCTCTCTCTCTCTCTCTCTGTCTCTACCTGCCACACCACTAGGCCCTCAGGCTAACCTGTGCAATTTGTTCTTCCTTAATTTCTGACCTTTTGCCTGCCTTTATCGCCCCCATGCACACGACATGACACGTGTGTGTTTGTGTGTGTGTGTGTGTGTGTGTGTGTGTGTGTGTGTGTTTGGTACTGGAATTTGCTCTTGTGCTTTCTTTATATAATGTTATTATTATTAAGGTATTGTACACAGGGATTACCATTTCATAAGGCAGGTCAAGGTACATTTATTTTTTTGGACAATGTCACCTCTTCCTTTACTTTCCCCCAATGGCCTTGTGATTTGAGGCAGGTACTCTACTGTTGTCTCTGGGGCTTCTTTGTGCTGATTATTTGTGAAACATGATCTTGTTTCCTGCCTAGGTCCACTTGGGTCCCGATCCTCTCATGGTAGGTAGTTTAGATCCACCTGCCGTTCAATGGTGCCTAGAACGGTAAACATGCGCCACTATGTCTTGCTTCTTCCAAGGAGGTAAAGTCTCAAGTACTTTTCTGCCTGGACTGACTGGCCTGGAACCACAATCCTTCTGCTCCCAGCCTCCCATATAGCTTGGGGAGACATGTGTATCCCTAAGATCACATGTGTGTTGGCAATGGGTCCAATGAACTTTTCTGCCCAGGCTGGCCTTAAAATGTGATCTTCCTATTCTCAGCTTCCCACATAGGATTACAGCCATAAGCCCCTGGCACCCAGATCAGAAGGAAGACTTTTTATGCGACTACCAGTGCTCTGCATAATATCTGTTCTGAATGGAGGTTAGTAATAACACGAAGAATTATTATAAATAAGAAGGCAAAGTGCTCCTTCCTGAGGATTATAGATTCTTGGTTGGTTCTCAATAGGCAATATTGATCATCTTCCATTTAAGATAGCTTATTGATGCTCATTTGCCCATAAAGAAAGGAATCACAGATATCTTCACACAGTTCCTTCTAGCTCTTCATCTCTGTCTGAAAGCAAACTTTATGTTCTGAGATAAAACACCCACATTTTCCACTTACAACATTTGTTCCTGTAAAATCAGGTTTATGGGACTTCTAACCACTGACTTCTTGTTATATGAGCCTACCATCTACTCATTCTTGCACTTAGTTTTCTGTTGCACGCTGGATTCAGATATTTAGTATTAGGGTAATAAATCCGTTAAAGAACAGCTCAAATCAACTCATTTCCTTTTAGCCATCAATATTATTTGGGTACAAGGTGAACCTAATGATTACTCCCAAGAAGCTGGGCCTCTCCTGAAGCATTTGATTAATCCCAGACAGATGATGATGGAAAATTCTGTACTGGGCCCCAGAGGTCACACAGAGAAATGCATATGTCTCAACGCTGGAAACGTATCATCTACATTCCAGCAGTAAATTGTTTTGGAAATGTCTTCCCTCAGAGGAGTTCATGCCAGACCCAATTAAAGTCATGGTAATAAAGAGTGTGGAAAGATGACACAAATAGCAAGGGAGAAAAAACTGATGTGTTAGAACTAAAAACACTATCAGAGCTAATCCAGTCTAACTCTTTCACTTACAAGCGAGGAAACTGAGGTCCAACAGTGGTAAGCAATTGATCTGCCACATTAACAGGTAGTCTCCACAATGCTGGCCTATGGATTCAATTAACTCCTTATTATATGTTGTTACTTTATGGTGTTCTGAAATTGTACAAAGCAGTGCATTCTGGCTGAGATTCAGATATGCTAGCATGTGGAATTAGGCGCCCTCCTGTCCAGAGGTCATCTGTGAGCACCGGGCTATTAAGAGTAACTGCAGTGGAATGTTTGTAGACACTTAGATAAGAATCTAGTTGCATCCCTTTACTGGCATGGGGCTAGGGACCCCCAGGGAAAAAACTTGAACTATATCCATAATTGAAGTCTAGACAAGTGCAGACATTTCTGATAGACTGAGGAGCTCTCAAGGGAAGCCATGCTGTAAAAAGCTACAAACAAGCCAACGAAGGAAAAGTTACCATAAGTGGGAAGGTGTCTTGGAAGGACATGATTCGAATTAGCATAATTAGAGGAAAGAGAGAAGTTATTCGGGATAAAATACAAGGCTATCTTTAACACTCTGCAGTGACCCCCACTGGGATGTCTGTATCTCTAAGACAGAAGAAAGTTGCTTCCAAATAAATATATGAAAGAAATGAATCATTCCAAGATACCTGCATTTCCCATGAGAAAATGACCTCCAAAGAGCACAAGGATGATGAAAACCAAAAGCTCCACCATGATGGGTCCAACAGCTGTGTCAAGGGACCGTTCTAACTGTGCAAGACACAAGAGTAACAACAAGTTTCCTCACGAGAGCAAAGAACATAGATAAGCAGAGATGAGGAGGAGCTTTAAGGAAGCAGCAAGCAGCAGCAAGAGAAGTAGAGGTTGAGAACGAAACCTCCCTCCCCCTGCCAACCGAGATTCCATAGCTGATGTGACTGGTGTTGAGGCCACAGGCAGTATGGAGAGCAACAGCATACAAGACTAAGAGAAATACAGGAATGCCCTGTGGACCTCAACAACAGCATATTTTAATGTCAGAACAGAGAAGGGTAGAAGGACAGTAACTGGATCAAATGGACTATAGTCTCTTCACTACCATATTTTACCCACTAAGCACATGCTCAATACAAAGAAAACAAGAAACAAAGGCACATATTTGTTTATAGGTTGGAATCATACCTATAAACCAGAAAAAAGAGTGATCTGTGATAAATCATAACAATCATAGCAATGTGTCAATCACATAGGAAGATCTGGAGCTAGGATTGCCCCCCTGGAGTTGTCCCTGACTTACAGTAAGTGAATTGGGCTCTTTACCCCTGTGTCAATCCACAGGAAGGGAGAGTCACCTCAGGTGAGGTGACATTCAACATGAAACAATGTCCCTAAGGAACAAAGTATCAGTAGCCAGCTCCCAACAACTGGGACAATGGATGTATTAGTTCTGGAGAAACAACGGGATCAGAATAGCACAGTGTATTGTAATCTGTGAAATAAATGAAGGCAACAGCCTAAACTATATGTAGATACCACTATCTTTTTTGAGGATTCCCCAAAAGCCATAGAAAAGGTTAGGTTGAGACTCAACCTCATCTTGGCTCATTTGACAGATGAGTAAATCAGCAAGCTTGAGGACAAATTGTTCAAAGAATATCAGGTAGAATCTATAAATAAATGTAATCTTGGAGTATCCAGACTCCATGAAGATTAACAGTCTCATTGTCTACCTAAAAGAAATTGGGGTGCCAGAAAAACCCAACTGGCAGTTGGGTCTAACATAATTCAATGAGAAGAAACAAAATTGGTATGAACTCCTAAGACTTATTTGTCTTCCATTTCAGAATGCTATCCCAAAACCTGGTATGCTTTATCATCCCAGTATTGCAAGTATGAGGCTCATTCCAGGCCAGCTTTACCTCAAGCGGACAAAAAAAAAAAGAGGAGGAAGAAGAAGAGGACAAGGGAAGTTTAAAAAAAGAAAGAAAGAAAGAAGGAATAGAGGAGGAAAACAAAAACACCTGAATTTAAACCCCTACAGCATTAAAAAATAAATGCCTTGGATGTCAAGAAACCTAGCTAGTCTCTACTATAAAGAAGAAGTGAGCAGATTGAAAGAAAAAGGGTGAAAGGGTGAAATGTTCCCTTGATGTTGAGTTGCATCAAGCATTAGGAGCTCTTCCCTGAACCACCCAATAGTTTCTTGTCAACCAACTTGGTCATTTCCAGGAAGAGCATATGTAGTTCACTTGGAAGCTTATTTCATTTTGGAAACCCTGTATTGTTTATATGTTCTTCATTTTTCTGAACTGAATTCACAAATATCTACACTCCTTATTTAATGACAGACTCTGTCAAACAGATATTCCTTTCAAAGTGCTGCCTAGACACATTGGGCAAATCTAACACATGTATCAATTTACATTGCTAATATGTGAGGGCTGAAAAGGTGATTGTCTAAGCCTTGCCCTTTAGACTTACTCAAAACCACATTAGATTATGAAATCCATAGCAAGTATTATATTTACCTCTTATCCCTGGCACTAAGTAGGAGATTGTGAATAAAGCTTTACTGAATGAATAAGAGAAAATGTAACATGGTGTAATAGTGAATAATTTTAAAGAGAAGTTATCACTGGCAAAATGTTTATACTTTCCTCTCAAATATTTCAAGGTTTCTTTTTCACAACAAATTCTTCATAATTCTGTTTCTTTCTTCAAAAGAATTATAGTTGCCAATATCTCTGGTGAAATGTGATCTCTAATGGCCAATTCATCTTCTATATATGGTCTGTACAAGAAAAAAAATCACCACCTTGATCAGGACTCCATGCTTCTAAAGGGCAGAGACATGTAATAACTTTGTTTGGTAGCCAGATAATACTGGCCTACATTGTACTTATAGGCAACATTTAAAATTCCTAACCATCCACCTTGAAATGAAGTCATTGATTTCTTTTAAATGTAATTTTGTTCCTTTTCTCCTATGTATATTAAGCTTAATCTTAGTTTCATCTCATTGTTCCACTCTGTCAAAAGCCTTTTGAATCTTCTTTCAATGTATTAACCATTCCTCCAACTTTGTGTCATCTGAAATTTTCATATGGGCTTTCTCTGTCTTCTTTCTAATTCAGTAATCAAAATATTAAACATGACAGTGATAGAGTTGAAAAACTGAAGCATATCTTTGTTGGTCTGTCTTTAAATACATGTCAATGTCTTAAACATTTTTGAAGTTTGGCTAGTGTAACAGCTATACATTCGATTAACTGTGCTTTAGAAGTCAACCTGTGGTTTTCCTTGTTAACAAAGATATTGTAAGGAGTTGATTTAGAAAGACCTCACAGTGGTAGTTCTGAGTTTATTCCAACTCTACCTGTCACACACTTGCTGTGTTCCCTTAAGTAATACAATCTGACTTTCTTTCTTTACTTGCAAATGAGGAGTTTAATCTAGATTTCAAAGAAACCTACCAGTTGAGCTCTACAATTTCACAATCCCTGATATCTTTTTTGGAATATGATACTCCTAACACTAGTAAACTCAGAAAGCAAAATAAATTGGTCGGATGTGACTTTTTAGCAGGTTCTTGTACCTCATGCTTTCCTAAACTGAAATTATTTGTTTTGTAATTAATTCCAAACTATTACAGGTCTATCAGATAAACAAAACTCTAAGCGAAGAGGCTGTAAAATCAGGTTGACCTGTAAAATTCAGAGAGCTATCATGAGGGTAAGATGCCACAACCCTCCATGCTTCCACCCTAGGCGTAGAAAGAGCCATGCTAAACCCTAGTGTAAGTCAATACCAAAGTCTCCCATGTGCAATTTATATTTTCCATTATAAAAGTTAAAATGTTTGTCTTGTTTTGTGTTGTGTTTGGCAACATTCTGAGGTTGATCGGATAGTTCATGTGTTGAAAACTTGACTCTCAGTTCTGTCACGCTGGAAAATGAGGCCTGATGAGAGTTGATATGAGTACAAGGGAGAGTGAATATATTAATGTATTACCATATGAGGAAAACTGAAAAGATTCTAATGAAAGACTCAAAGAATTGAGCCAGGTACAGGTGGCTCATCATCCTACGAATCACTGAGGTTTGAAGCTAGCCCCACAGACAAATCTGTGAGACTCTTCTCTCCCATTAGCCAGCCAAAAGGTGAAGCTGGAGGTATGGCTCAAGTGGTAGGGTGCCAATGGTGAGTTAAAAAAATTCAAGCAAGATTATGAAGCCATGAGTTCAAGCCTCAGTACTAACAGGAAGGAAAGAAAGATGGAAGGGAGGAAGAGGGAGGAAGGGAGGGAAGGAAAGAAGAAAATAGCAGGAAGATATCTCATCTTCATAAATAAGAAGACTCAATACTGACAAGATGTTAGTGCTCAACTGAATTTGTAGATTCAATACAATTCCAATCAAAATCCAAGTAAGATACTTTGTAGATTTAGATAATGGTTCTAAAATTTTTATGGATGACAATATTGTTTTTCAGTATAATATTTTAAAAGGAAGATGAAGGCTAGAAAACTGACAGTATCCAATCTTTAAAAGTTTATGATAAAGTAGTTGAGGTACTTGGTACTGGGGAAAGAATAGAATAAATAAACTGATGGAAAATAGCAGAGCCCAGAAATAAACCCACATAAATGTATTCAACTAGTCTTTTGTAGAAGAACACAAATAATACAGTGAATAAAAGGTAATCCTTTAAATAAAGGACAATTAGACTTCTAAATATAAAACCAAAGTGAAAATGAACACAGATTCACAAAAATGAATTCAAAATATGTTTTACAAAATGCAAAATAAAAAATCTATAAAATTACAAGAAGCCTTAGTAAGAAATTCAAATTCCTTGGAAATGGTGATTCTTTTTAGATAAATACTAAAGGTATGGTCTATGAAAGAATTAATAAGCCAGATTTCATTCAAATTGAACATTTATGTTCTGCAAAAGAACCTGTCAATAGAATGAAAAGACAAGCCAAATAGAAAGCAAATAACCTTGCTATGTATATATATATATATATATATATATATATATGGATATCTATAATATGTAAAAAACTATAGCAAAAATCCTCAAAGAAACAGCTTTAAATGAGCCAAAAATAGACATGCAGATATAAATGAAGCATATAAAAACCTATGAAACTTCATCATATGTCATCAGGAAAATACAAATCAAAGCAATAATAAAATTGTGTTACACTGTAATGAAAGTGGCCAAAATCCAGAACACTGCAAGTCAAAATACTGAAAAGAATGTGAAGCCACAGAAACACTGATTCATTTCTGAGGGGAATGAAAAAGATATATTCACTTTGGAAAATAGCCTTGTAATTCCTTATACAGTTTACCATACAATCTACCATACATGTCTTACCATACAATCTACCAATTGCATTCCTTTGAATTTACCCTAACAGCTTAAAAATGTAAACCTTTACAAAAACATGTACATTTTCTATTGTAAAAATACTGTACAGAGGGGTTACAGTTACATGAGCAAGGTAATGAGTACATTTCCTATCAAGCATTGTTGCCTCCTCCTTTGTTTTTCCCCTATCATCCTTTCCCTCTCACCTCCACAACTATCCCCCCCCCCCAAAAGTTGTAAAGTTATTTTCAACATAGTGTCTTCTACATCTCATTGTTAGAATTGGTTAACCTGTATCCCTATTTAAGCATTTTGTTTTTTCCCTTCCCCTCCCCAAACGAGACAAGTGTATATACAAGATGCAGGGCATGGACATCAAGTACAGTGAGATATGCAAGTGTTTTTTATCACTAGTTCATTAACTGTCAGAACTTAGAAGCAACCAAGATGTCCTTCAGTGGATGGTGGATAAGGAAACCTCACTGCATAAGTTTGAGAATATTATATAGTTCTCAAAAGACAAACACTATCAAGCCATGATAGGAAACTGGAGGAAACAGAAGGCCAGCTACCTGTTATTTTCTTCAAGCAAAACCGTGAAAAAATGAAAGAGGTTGCAAGGGGATTAGAGTACAAAAAGATGTGGAGGTAGAGCACAGAAGTTTTGGCAAAAGTGAAAATATTCTGCCTAAGAGTTTAATTGTACGCACACGTCATCATAAACTTGTCCAAGTCATACTGTGAACTTAATGTAAACCATGGAAAGCTATGTCTACACAAGTTCATCCTTTATAACAAATACATGACGCTAAAGGGATTGTTGACAGTAGGTGCTGTAATGTATCCCCTCAAAAGGTTTGTGCTATAAACTTAATTCTCAGTGCAACAGGGTTGAGAAGTATGGCCTAGGGGCAGGTAATCTGGACATGAGAATGACTAGATTAGTTCCAATGAAGCAGTGGTGGGCTCATTGTTGTATTACAGTATGTGTGGAGTTGTTATAGAAAAGGAGAATTCTTGATTCCTCTCCTCCCATTCCTTCTTCCTTCCTTCCCTTCTCCTCCTTCTCTTTTTTCCTCCTCCTCCTCCTCCTTCTTCCTCCTCCCCTTGTTCTTCTTCCTCCTCCTCCTTCTTCCTCCTCATCCCCTCTGTCTCTCTCTGACTCTATCTGTCTTGGTCTCCCTCTTTCTCTGCCTCTCTCTGAGTGTCTCTCTCTCTCTCTGTTTCTGTCTCTCTCTGTGTGTCTCTCTCTCCCCTCCCTCTCTTCCTCCCTCCCTCTCTTCCTCTCTCTCCCTTCCTTCTCTTTGTATTTCTAACATCACAAGGTGGTACAACAAGAGAGCCCTCACCATAGAATAACTCCTTGAACATGAACTTTCTGGAGTTGTAATGATGACAGATAATTTTTATTTATTGCAAATGACAAAACCTTCGGCACTCTGTGCAATTGCAGAAAATGGACTCAGACAGTATGGGAGGGTTTGCTACACAAAGACAGGGAACAAACAGGAACCTCTGTCCTTCTCACCCAATTTTGAAGTGAATTTAAAAGTCCTCTAAGAGATCAAGTCAGATAAATAGCATTTAAAAAGATATCTGTCAATGCTATGTTATTATAGACTATAGATCAAACACAATGCCCTGATCTGATTATTTGACATTGTATACCTCTATGAAATTATCACCCTCTATTCCAAAAATAAGTACAATAAAATCTATAGTTAATTAAACATTCTCTTAAAACATTATAAAGGATATACCCAATCTCAACTCATGGAACCTGAGAATATAAATTTATATGGAAAAAACATTTTGTTCATATTGATTAGAATCCCAAAATGTGATCATCTGAGACAATTGGGGCTTAAATCCAATGATAAATATTTTTAGAAGAATTAAAAAAGAAGACACAGACACAGAGAAAATGGCTTCCCTGCCTTCCAAGATCACTTGGAATACCCTTGATATGACAATGTGTTCACCACCTAGTCTAATCTCCTTAAGATCTTTGCTTTAAGAATATGTACAAAGCAAGGCGTAGCCTTCAGGAATGAAGCTGGGGACATCTTTGGAGAAGTATTATTCTGCCTACTACACATAGCCAGAACACAAGTTCTTATAAAAAAAAAATCTGTCTTAAAACTAGATGACAAAAACTTCCACAAGCTATATAAAATGGGAGGCATAGATAGAGGTAAAAGCAACAACTGCAAGGCACCAGAATCTACACGCTAGAACCAAAAGAAAATAATATGGTTACCTGAGAGACATGGGAACAGGAGATTTCCAAAGCCTCCATTACATTCTCAGAGAGTAGTAGCTGGTTTGGAAGAGTCTCAATAAGTGCAAAGAGATAGATTATTTCAAGACACATGAGCCCTTAAATCTGCAAAACTAACATGCTCACCCAGGATTTCTTAATGAAGAGGAAAAAGACACAAGAATCTATTTAAATAGGCCAGAACAGGAGGAAATAATAGCAAAAGAGTGTGCTGGTATTGGTAAGAAGGTCTCCGAAATATAAAGCTATTTATCAATCACTTTGTGAAAACAACAGAAGAAGAAGCTTTTGAGTCATAATGTTTGAAGTTACCTTGGCCCAGCCCACCATCCTGAAGAATTCATTTCTCTTAAAATGAGCCACAAACAAGGATTGTGGTCCAATCCCATAAAATGTTATACTTTTAAAAAAGGAAATAAAGACAGAATAAAATCCTTTCAGACAACAAAAGTCTTCCAAAAGGTCATGTCTATAAAACAGATGAAAAATGTAATCTAATAATTCTAAATGAGCTAGGAATCAATTAAAACAATGATGGGAGCATGAAAAGAACAGCATATATTATAATTGGAAACCTTGGAAAAGAGGACATAGAACTCAGGAGATAATTAGAAATGAAAGAATATATAATTTCAATAATTAAGACTAATGAATCTGGAATGCTCAGGAAGTGTCCCTTGAGTAGTCATCTGAATGCTCACCACCCTAGTCGTGTTAGAAAACTACCCAAACAAGGAAAAGAACCACCTAAAAGGATTGGAAACCTCCTAAGGAATAGTATTTGAGCCTCTTTGGGAGTAATTCTGATTCCCACCAGTCAACATGGAGGATTTAATTCTCACCAGCCAACACGGAGAGCAATTGGTGGTGTCAATGTGTCAAAAGACATTGCCACATTATTTGGGAAAAAATAACCCTACAATAAATGCTTCTCTGGTCCTACAAAAATTAAAATCAGGAGTAGAAAGGATCAACTATTTAGAACAAATTAGACAGTGTCAGAGAACAAGAATCAATAGGGTTTCCAGCTGTTTAAAATACTAATTATACAAGAAGTTAAAATTTACAGCATCTAATCCATTCATCCATTACATCCATCCAATCAAAATTACAAGACATCACAGGAAAGGAAATATGACCTTTTCAATTTGACTTTATTGTTGTCAGGGGAAGAAAATCAAGTAGAACCAATCCAATAAAAACATATAATTAATAGACAAAGACACAGAAACAATTATTATCCTGTTGTGTGTTGTGAGTTGTATCATACTAGTTCATGAGAGCTAATTGTTCAATTATTACAATTATTGAGAATGTTGCAAGTCAATTATTAAGCATTGCCATGATTTTAAATTAAATTATACAAACTTGCAATTAATTTATAATCAAATCAAAGATAATATATACTGAAGCTCATCAGGTATTTTTGTATATTTTAGAATAATCAGTGCTTCAGAGGTTATTTTAGGGCTATTGCATCTATAGGTTATAGATATGGGATAGTGATACTCTACTGTTCTATATTTTTCCCAAATGTTTGTTTAACAGTAGCATGACGGGTAGCTTAAAATCAGTTATCGAAGGAGCATTTGAACAAATTTGAAAAATCCTGAGCTATATTGTTTTTCTTTTCTAGAAAGGGAATTGTTGAACATTTCCCAGGACACTATAAATTTTAACTATATTCCTTATGTTCAAGAAGCTAGAGAAATTATATAATATATTAAATAAAAGATAAAAATAGAAATAGGCGAACTAGAGATGTAAATGTGAAATGTATGTGTAGCTCTGACTTTGAAGAAGAAGAAATTAATGAAGTGGAAAACCAAGCAATAGAAATGATCCAAAATAAAAGATGAAGAGATTTTTTTTTTTAAACAAATAGTTGTCTAGGTCAAGTTCAAATGGTCTGATGCATGTGTAATTCAAGTTCCAAAATAGCGCAAAGGCAAGAAATAAATTTTTGAAGGAAATAAGGACCAAGAAACTTCCCGAATTTGATTTAAAAAATAAAGAAATAAAAATCATGGGTCATTGAACCCCCATTATATGACATAGTAGGAAACTACCTTAAAGTACAAATGATCAAATTGCTTAACTCTAGAAATGAACATAAAATATTAACAGTACCTTAAAAAATACCGCATTCTTTCAAAGAAACAATATCATCAACCTCCCCGCTCCCCACCATACTCTCTGTCTCTCTCTCTCTCTCTCTCTCTCTCTCTCTCTCTCTCTCTCTCTCTCTCTCTCAAAGTAAACCAGAAAACAGCATCTTAAAGTACTGAGAAATAAAAGTTTAATTTTTGTAAAAGGTGAGATAAGGGTCTAGATTAGTCTTATTTGTGTAACTACAATTTTTCCAATACACTCTGGGTTTTTTCCGCCTCTGGCACATGGTTTTGGTGCCTTTGTTGAAAATTCAGATGGTGGCAGCAGGCTGATCTTATTTCTCAAATTTTCTCTGCCACTACCCCATGGTTTTGAAATAATAACATATCATCTATATTACTATAGTTCTGCCTGTGCCCGTGGCTCACACCTGTAATCCTAGCTACTCAGGAGGCTGAGATCTGAGGATCAAGGTTCAAAGCCAGCCTGGGCAGGAAAGATCCTGAGACTCCTATCTCCAATAAACCACTAGAATGCTGGAAGTAGCACGATAGCTCAAGTGGTAGAGCACTAGCCTTGTGCTGAAGAGCTGAGGGATAGCGCCCAGACCCAGAGTTCAAGCCCCACAACTGACCAAAAAAAACATAGTTCTATAAATATAATTTGAAGTTAAGTACTATGATACCTCTAGAATTGCTCCTTTTGCTCAGGATTGCTGTGCTTATTCCAATTTTTATGCTTCCATTGAAATTTTAAGGTTGATTTTTCAATTCCTATGAAAGAGAATGCTTGTGGGGATTGCATTGAAACTGTAGATTGCTTTTAGTAGTATAGTCTTTTTTTTAATGAATAAATTCTGCTAATCCATGAAAATGGGAGACTTCTCTCTACTAATTTTTTCTTCAGATTCTTTCTTTGAGCTTTTATAATTTTCGTGTGGATGTTTTTTACCTCCTTTATTAGGTTTGTTTTCCTTTTCTTTTTTTAGGCTACTGTGAATTGGATTAATTTCTTATGCAACCTGTTGGTTATTGGTCAGTAGAAAAACCACTGACTCTATATGCTGATTTTGTATCTTGCTACTTTGCAAATTGTTTATGAGATTCAAGATGGTTTCATTTGTGGAATTGTCACTGTATTTTAAGTATAAGCTCATATTATTTACAAATAGGGAAAATCTCCACTTTTTTTCTATCCTGTTGTTCTCACTTATATGTTTATCTTGTTTGTTGAGTTCAACCAATCTATTGAATAAGAATGGAGACAGTGATAAAGAGTAAATGGAGTTAATCAGATTCCCTCACCATAATTTCTGGAAGGCTTTGAGCCTGGATTCCCAAGGACTTTTTTTTGAGGAGGGAGGGGGATCCAGTCGTGGGGCTTGAACTCTGGGCCTGGGTGCTGTCCCTCAGTTCTTCAGCTCAAGGCAAGTGCTCTACCACTTGAGCCACAGCTCCACTTCCGGCTTTTTCTTTTTGCTTATGTGGTGCTGAGGAATCGAACTCAGGGCCTCAGGCTAAATTTGCACCACATGAGGATAGTGTGGGATGTACGGAGTGCTCGTGTTATTTTGCTTGTTCTGCTACTGCTGATCCTACAGACTAGAAAGTATATACTGAATAAAATATAACTATTATTCCTACCATGACTGATATTTTCTTTGGTCTTTCCATTTCAAAACACCTGTACTCCAGTGCAAACCTCTGTCTCATTGCTGATTTCAGATTTTATTCCTGATTTCTAGTATGATTTTGACTATCACTGGGTTACATGCTGTCATTATTATGTTGAAGTACATTCCTCCTATTCTTAGTTTCTTTGGAGATATTACCATGAAAGGATTTAGAATTGTGTCAAAAGCTTTTTCTGTGTCTATTGAGAAGATCATGTGATTTTTATCTTTTCCTTTGTTTATGTGCTTTAGTATTGATTTGCATATATTGAATCAAACATGCATTCTTGTAATAAACCAACTTGATTGTGGTGTATGATCTTTCCAGTGTGTTGGAGAATTTGTTTTGCAAGTATACATTAAGAATTTGTATTGAAAAAAAAGAATTTGTATTGAAAAAAAAAAAAGAATTTGTATTGAGCTGGGTACCTGTAATCCTAGCTACTCAGGAGGCTGAAATCTGAGGATCCCGGTTCAAAGACAGCCAGGGCAGGAAAGTCCGTGAGACTCTTATCTCCAATAAAACCACTAGAAAACCAGAAGTGGTGCTGTGGCTCAAGTGTTAGAGCGCTTGCCTTGAGCTGAAGAGCGCAGGGATAGCACCCAGGCGCAGAGTTCAAGCCCCACGACTAACAAAAAAAAAAGAAAAGAAAAAAAAGGAATTTGTAATAGGAAATCAATCTCTAGTTTTCTTTTTTCCTTTTTGTGGTAGGTATTCTTATCTGATTTGTTATCAGTGTAGTATTGTCTTCATATATACAGTTTGGTAATGTTCCTTCCTTTTCTATCCCATAAAATAATTTGAGGGGAATGGGTACTGAATATTCTTTAAAGATCTTGTAAATTCAACAGTGAATTCATATTATCCTGGGCTTTTCTTATTTGGGAGATTATTTACTGTAGTTTCAACGTCATTGCTTCTTTTAGAGGTGTTGAGTTAATTTATATTCTTTTGAATATAAATATATTATTTTAATAGATATTTTACATCTAGAAATGTATTCATTTCTTCTAGATTTTTATATTTTATTTAAATATACTTTATCAAATATCCTAGTGATTCTCTGTATTTCACTTTTAAGGGGTAACATCACCTTTCTCATCTCTAACAATTAATTTAAGACTTCTTTTTTCCTTTGATTACTTTAACTAAGTGTTTGTCCATCTTGTTAGCTATTCTAAGAACTAACTTCTCTTTATGTGATCTATGTGATCCTTTGTATTGTTTTTAGACACCATTTTGTTCATTTCTGCCATGATCTTTATTATGTCTTTCCAGCTCCTGCATTTGAGTAACTTTTTTTTCTAGGAGTTTGAAGTACATAATATTATTTGAGATTTCTCTGATATTTTCATTAAGACACTCTATCCTATAAACTTTTCTCTTGGCATGGCCTTTGCCATGTATCTAAGGTGCTAATAAGTTGTGTTTTCATTCTAATTTGATTCTAGGATTTTTTTAAATTTTTTGATGAACCAATAACCAGGAATAAATTGTTTCATCTCAATGTGTTTGGATATTTTTGTATTTTCTCTTATCATTGA
This sequence comes from Dipodomys spectabilis, assembly GCF_019054845.1. Lineage (NCBI taxonomy): Eukaryota > Metazoa > Chordata > Mammalia > Rodentia > Heteromyidae > Dipodomys > Dipodomys spectabilis. The sequence continues at coordinate 17,435,972 of NW_024870696.1, forward strand.
TTTTTTATTTAATTCCATTGTACTCTGCTGAAACTCAGGTGATTATTTCAGATTTGGTTTATGTGCTTTATGTTCTATTACTTAATGTATTTGGAGAAACCTCCAAGGACAGCTCAGGTGAATATGTATTCTTTGGCTATTGGGTGAAATATTCTGTAAATTCCTATAATGTTCAATCGATGTAAGTATAAATTAATTGTTAGTTTTCTTTGTTGAGTTTTTTATTTGGATGACCAAACTCTTGGCGATAGTGAATTGTTAAAGTCTTCCACTCTTTCTGTTGGAGTCTTTCAGTATTTTAGGTGCAGTAATGTTTTCTTTATAAATTGGGGACAGCAATGTTCACTGCAGAAAATACCAAAACAGCACTGCAGAAAATAGAGAAATCCTGTAAGTAGAAGAAGAAGAAAAATGAAAATAAGGGGAAGGATGCATCTCAGAATTTGAGCAAATTCACAAATCAAGAGTGAGAAATAAACACTAAAAACAGTGCCTGGAAGGGGCAATACTGTACAAAAATAAATGTTATCTTTACCTGACTCCTGTAACTATAATCTCTCTGTAAATCACCTTTATAATAACAACTTAAATTTTTAAAAATAAAAAATAAAGAAAAGTAGAGGAGCAAATAATACATTCAAAAAAATGACTGGAGTTGCTATGTACCTTTCATAATTTTTCTTTTCTTTTCTTTTTCTTTTTTTTTTTTTTTTGGTCGGTCATGGGCCTTGAACTCCGGGCCTGAGTGCTATCCCTCAGCTTTTCAGCTCAAGGACCTTTCATAATTTTTCATGTCCTTCCTCTCTATTTTCAGAACATACTCTGTCTTGTATTACTTGACACTTGTCATACATGGAATTGAAATGGTTGATGCTTCCAATGCAACATTTTATGCTGTTTCAAGTGTTTCTAAAAAGCTAAAAGAATTCTTCACCAACAAAGTATCTTATGAGAAATGCTAAAGTCCTTCAAACATAAGGTAAATGATACTTGATAGGAATGTAGAGCTATAAAAGAAGTTAAAATAGTTAGTAGAAATCATAACCATGTGGGTAACTATAAAAGGCTACCATATCCTAACTTAAATTCTTAAGTATTTATTTAAAATATCATCGAAGATTCAAATAAATAAGAAAAGCAATACATCATAGGCTTTGTCATCTATAGAAGTAAAATATGTGAAAAGCAAAAGGAAAATTTTCCAGGTGAGAGAAATAGAAATATACTGTTGTAAAGTTGGTATACTGTAAAAAATCTGCTACTAAAAAAAACATAATAGATATAATTTAAATTTTTGAACTATAAATGTAAAGCAGTCTCAAAATTAGAAGGAAGAAAGGAAGGAAGGAAAAAGATAAGGAAGGGAGAAAAGAGGAAAGAAAAGGAAAAAAGGATAGAATCATGAATAGAAACCAGCAAATAAAACAGAATGAAAAAAATAGATGATACTTTATAGCCAACTACTTCAATAATCACAATAAATATTTGTATCGGCATTCCAATGATAAATAAGATCAAATTCAATTTTTATTATTTAAATTTTATTGTCAAGGTGATGTACAGAGGGATCACAGTTACATAAGTAAGGTAGTGAGTGTATTTCTTGTCAAACTTGTCACCCCTTCCCTCATTTTTAAATTTGATTTTAAAAGCAATATCAAAATACTTGCTGGTGGCTCAAGCCTATAATCCTAGCTACTCAGGAGGCTGAGATCTGAAAATTGTGGTCCAAAGCCAGCCAAATCAAGAAAGTCCCTGAGACTTTTATCTCCAATAAATCACCCCCCCCCCACACACACACACACACACAAAGCCAGAAGTGGAGCTGTGGCTTGAATGGTAAAGCACTAGCCTTGAGCAAAAGAAGCTCAGGGACAGCAGCCAGGCCCTGAGCTCAGGTCTTGGTGCTGGCCCTGGGCTCAAGCTCCAGGACCCACAAAAGAAAATTGCAGCACACAGAATACATTTTAAATAGAAGGACACCAATGTGTTAAAATGTGAGGAAAAATAATCGAATGTACGAATACTAGTCAAAAGAAAGATGGCTATATCAATAGTAAATCTGATTTTAGAATACAGACTATTATCAGGAATAAACCTCAACAAATTAGAAATAGAAGGAAATTTCCTCAAGGTGAGAGAAGGCATGTCTGAAAAACTACAACTGATGTACTACTTAGTAATGAAACACTGTAAGTGTTTCTCTTCATATCAGGCATAAGCAAACATGTTAATTTTCACCACCTCTATTCATCAACACACTGGAAGTTCAGACCACTGCAATTAGACAAGAAAAAGAAACCATCTCCAGGTTGGAAAGGAAAAATAAAAATGAACCCAGAACTTTACAACAAACTAACTATTCTAAATAGTACATACATCTGTATGAGAAAAACTTTTTCCCAATGAAATGAAAGGATGAATCATAATTAAAAAGTAATCATGTAGTTCAGCGGAGAATATTGTGGAATATTAGGCAAGGATACTCAGGACTTTTCTGAAAATGTCTTACTTTGTAGACTTCTTTGGAATCTTGTATATGCTTGTAAAAATGTTTCCAAAAATCATTTCCAAAAATGTTAAAAGAAAATGAAATTAAAAACCTAAATGTATATCCAGTTGGTCACATAATCATACAGAGAAGAAAATCAAAGGAACCAAAACTACAATCCAAATCATATTGTTGGTGGAAAGGCTGGTACTATTATTCTAAGACTGTTGTGTGTGTATTATGGGGTAAAGCAAATATGAATATCACATGGTTCTGTGATATTCAATCATTCCTCTTGCAAACTAAGCATTCTCAGAAATATTTAGAGAATTGGGCTTCCTAGAGCCACATAACTTAGAGGAATCCAAGTATTGTCATTTAAATGTTTCAGAATTGCAAAGATTGATGAGTCTGGAAAACTTGGAAACATTAAGTTACATTTGACTTCTAAGTAAATATGAATCTTGTATCTTTAGAAATTTTTTAGGAAATAGGATATTTGTAGAAATAAGAGACAATGAGCTTGTTGAAAAGTTAAGTTGCAGTTCTCTTGGCTATATAAAGCATAATTAGCAGTAAGAAAGTACTTCAATCTAAAAATAGTATGGCAGTGACAAGAATTACAAATCTTGTTCAAGCGTTGACTGACCTGAGGATTGTGAATTTAATAATTTCCATGATATCTTTAAGTTTCCTAACTTTGTGATATTCCAATTAAGGGAAAACAGTAAGGTTCTAAAATACCACTAAGCCCACTCTAAGTTCAATAGTTTTATTACTAGTAAATGGGCTGTTAACAACATCCAATCTCATTGGGAAGGTGTATAATATATTTATATTTTTTTAATTAATGATATCCCAAAACTCTGAAACCACACCACACCACAGCAGTACTCTGGCACCAACAGGTTTATGTGGAAGAAAAAGCAATAGACACTCTATCATTAGAGAGGATAACTACAATAAAAATCTCAGGATTGGAAAGCCTGAACAATACCAATTTACCACAAGAGTCCACAAATTGAAGGCCATGTTTGCCAGACATGGAATTCCTGAAAGGATTATCTTTGACAATGATTCACAGTGGTCCTCAAAGGAATTTCCACATTTTGCCAAAACATGGGGTTTTTTAATACAGCATAGTCAGTCCACATTGCCACAAACTCAGGTCCTTCACACAGGGGGTTAGTGGTTAAAAAAAAAAGCTGAAAGAATAAACTTCTAAAACCTATTGGACCAAACTGAAACTATTGATAAAAAAAAAACCTGCCCAAGACTATTTGGAACAAGGAATGCATTGTGGGCAACTTTCAACTTCTTTCCCAGTGATTATAGTTTCGGTAGCACCACGCAGCACTACCATCTATGCATGGAATGTGAAGGCTCACGGCAGTAAGTCTACTCCTCACACAAATATTGTAAAACTGAACAAAAACAGAGTCAATAAGCAACTCACACCACCAAGCCTTGGCCTAACCCTTCCTTCAAACTTTGTGAAATCCTACTCCTTGGAAGTTATGGTTAACACTAAAGACTGAAAAAGAAGGCATTCTTGCTGACATTCATTTACATTTAAGATGATGCTATAGAGCCGCAGAGAGCATCCTAGAAAAAAGAAAAGTCAACAATTTGATTAGTTCAACAACTTTGGTGTTAAATCCAGTATGAACCTAGACATGTGCTGAGGAAATACAGTCCTGAGGTGTTCTTTGTGATAACAGAAATCACCCGAGCTCCTTATAACTTCTTTGGACAAATGAACAGATAGTTCACCAAAATGAATATTAGGAAGCTCAAACATCTCCGATGGGGATGAGGTCAAAGGGAAGGGACAGATTAATGGAGACACAAATGGAAGGTGAAACAGTCCCAAGACTTAGTGTACGTATTTGAAAACTTAAGGGGATAGATGGAGTTGGGCTAGATCAGGGTAGAATGACCTGGTCAAGAGCCAGTGAACTTACAAACTGACATGTTAAACTGAAACCCCTTTGAGTAACAACTTTAAAATAGTTCATTTGTTAAAGAAAATAATTTGTTAAGTAATTTGTTAAGGCTATCTTTTTTTTTCCTTTTTTTCTTTCTTTTTTTTTTTTTTTTTTTTGTCGGTCATGGGGCTTGAATTCTGGGCTTAGATGCTGTCCCTCATCTCTTCAGCTCAAGACAAGTGCTCTACCACTTGAGCTACAGCGCCACTTCTGGGTTTCTAGTGGTTTATTGGAGATAAGAGTCTCATGGTCTTTCCTGCCCAGTCTGGCTTTGAACTGTGATCCTCAGATCTCAGTCTCCTGAGTATCTAGGAATACAGGTGTGAGCCACCGGTGCCCAGCTTATTAAGGCTACCTTATGGAAGCCAAGAATGCCTAACACAGTTGATGGTTTCATTTTTGTTGTTGCTGTTTATTTTTATTATATTTAAGTAGTTGTACAAAAGGGTTTCAGTTCAACATGTCAGTCTATAGTACAACACATCTTGATTAATATCACCCCTTTCGTTATTCTTTTCCATCACCTCCACCGCCCTCACACAGACATACACCCATCCACAGTTGATTTTTTTAATTTATTTTTATTGTAAAGGTGATATACATTCTCTCTCAGGTCTTTCCCTCTCCACCTCCTTCCCCCATAAGTTGTGTAGTTCATTTTCAACATAGTGTCCAGTGAGTATCACTGCTAATTAGTTCGCCCTTTGTCCCACCTTATGAAGACTCTAATTGGGATCTAGAAAAATATCAGGAGGCAAGATTGATTGTGGACTTTAATCTACTTTTCTGTCTATATCTTATTGCTTTCCACCCTTGCCTCATAGCTTACAGTGGCTGCCAGATGCCATCCCTAAAATGCCTCCATTCATGCCCACATCCTAGTATTCATAGTCTCTTATACTTGGGAGATTTGAGTGTGGGATGCAACATATATAGCAGCATTTCACTTTCAAGATTAGGTCAAATACTCCATTCTCTTATTCATTCTGACTGAAAACAGGATGCTTTATTATGAGCTGGCACATAGAGAGACTGACATAGGGAGGAATTGATGGTGCCCTCAAACAACAGCCAATAAGGAACTGAGACACCCTGTCTAGTCAATAGCCCATGAGGGGTTGAATCCTGTCAACAACTTAGCTGAGTGACAGTGAGCTTATGAATGGATTCTGCCTCAGTGGAGTTTTTCTGATGTGATGGCAGGCTCTCCATCCTTGAGACAGGAATTTTTATGCAACAGATTTCTGACCTATAAAAAAAAAAATAGGATAAATGCTTGTTGTTAAACTCCATTAAATTTGGCGGTAATTTTTATGTGCAAGTAACTACTACAGATGCTATTGTAAATACTTAGAAGCAGGAGTTTGGAGCTAGTTTGAAACTAGGCAGTGGATGGACATTAGAAGAACACTGAGGAATATGTATGGAAGACAGTCTAGATTATCTCAAGTGTATTTTCTAGTAGAAATCTGTACTTTAACAAGCCTTCCTGTGCTTCTTTTAAATTAAGAACAATGATTCTTCTTTAAAAACAGATGTCTCTTTCCTTGAGCAAGGGAAACAATAGTAGAACAAAGAGCATTGCTAAGGAATAAGATTTCTCTGTAACCTGGAAAACCATGGCTGAATAGTATCAAGAAAAGAACTCGTTCCTCTCTTGAAAGTAAAGCTTTCTCATTGCTAACCAGTATATATCACTAGGATGATGGCCCTGGTGGGTAATAGATAAGAATATGAAAATGGCAAAGTTGAGGATGACTGATAGTACCAAAAGGTGAAGAGGGGAAGACATCGTAACGCATACGAATGTGCTCTAAGTCTAGAAGAAATAGATAATACTCACTGATACCTAAGGTTTCAAAAGTCGTTTCAGAATTAGAGATTGAGCATCTAAGAGCAGTCCTTCCAGTCTTTCAAGGCAGTGATACGGGAACCTACTGAAGATTCATGGACATTATAGCCCCAGTACTTACCAAATTGGACAAAGAAAAACTATCATCTTTTGCTGCCTATCCCCCTCAGACTTTATTCCTAACCCTTCACCAGAATCTTTTTCCTCCCAATTTTTAGCTTCAAATTTTCTTCAATTATTTTTTTGAAATGTATCCTGCTTTGTCACATCCCTGGGAATCCCACAGTGACAATACTGTAGTTATTAATAATGCCAACAATAGCTGCTGCTTATTGAACAGGTCTTAGGCACCAAATTAAGCATCTTTGATATCCAACATCATTTTATTCTCACAACAATCTTCCAATTAGACAGATGAGGCTAAGACAGATTTATAAGCCTTTCCCCAGCGTGCACATCAAGAAAGTTAAAAGGGTGGACTTTGAATTAACTTCAAAGTTCATGATCACTGTCTTAGATGGCTCTCCTTGGAATTTCATTTACTGAACACCTATCAATGTGCTCATGGCTCTGTTTGTATTATCTCTTTAAATGACTACACCAGCCCGTTAAGTAGGATACCATTTTACAAAAAGGAAAGTCAGAGTACTTGTAGTGATCACCACACTATTGTGTCCATTAACCCTCCAGCTAAAATCAACTATTACTTAAGTCACTAATCAGTGCAAGCTAATATTTATTAAGAACAAGGTTTATAGACAAAGTATTCTATGATCACCATAATTGGTGAACAATGTACCAATATTATACAGAGAACCCCTGGTTTCGTGGAGTTCTGAATTCATAGCAATCTATTTATCTTGTTCTTCTTTCAGAGTTCAAAGAGAGCCTCTTTTTTCTCTGTACCCATTTGTGTAGTCTCTAAGGAGTAAGTGGTTATTTCATGTATAAGCAAGATAGATGTAACAGAAGGTGGAAACCAGTTCAATGACTATTCTGTTTATGTTGACATCTGATTATCTGTGTTGACATGCCCCATTCATCTGGTTCAACTAGACAGAGTTTTATTAATATTATTTATGGTTGTCATAACAACAAGCATGTAAATATACGTTGGCTATAAAATGTTGACAAGTATTTCATTGATCACAGTCTGTAAATTGCATCAGAGAGATGATATCCAGGAGTAAAGGAAATGGAACAGGATATCAACAATGGACTCTTGCTTTGATCCCATTAGGGAAATTTACAGAGCCATTTACTCCTGAAAAAGTTTCTTTTCAGGGGCTTCCTCTGGAATTTTGGAGCTGTTTTACCCTCGGAAAAAAGCCAGCAACTCAATGAAAGACTCTCCTCTTTGATTAAAATGGGGCTCTACTCAAAGTAGAGTCCTTCATTTCCATTCCTCTTTCTCTCCTGTGCTTCTGGTCTCCTCAACATTCAGGACATTAATGGAACAGAGTCAAATACTGGAGACTGAATGTATTTCCTTTCCTGCTTTTAGACCTCGTTTCTTAGATGGCATTCTTTTAGATGGCAGATACCTGCTAAGACTTATGTGGAATATTGTGAGGGGAGAAAAGAGGCTAAATGGAAGATGCATAATTCAGTCTCTGCCATTGGAAACTTTTTGCTTGTGTTTAAAATATAGTGTGACTAAAGGGATTTCTAAGACCTAGAACTTTCAGTTTTAGAAACCTTAGAAGGTCTAAGATAAATCAGGATGAGTTAGTCACTTTATCAAGGAAACCTGCAGAATTCACTTCACCAAATGAGACCTCATTTCCTCCCAACTCTAAAGTAATTGAGCAAAGGTTTTAATTCCCTGGTCTCTATTTCATAATAACATATATAACAGATGAAAGGGTAGGCATAAAATCTTTCTTTGAAGACTACACAGTTGACACTGTTGCCACTGTGTAATGATTGACTCCAGAGAGACAGAATTTATCCCCGTTGGCAAAACACCTGAATATGCATGACCTAAACAACTTAGCTTCTGCCTTTGGGCACCTGGTCTCTTAAGCAATGGTGTACCAGTCAACAAATTAGCTCCCTAATTTGTCTACTGATTCCCCAGATATAGCTTACATTCTGGAAATAGCTATCTCAATCAATACTAAACAACCAATCTTACAGCTCCCAATACACAGCTAAGTGTTTAAGATACAACCCAATCAGTAAAACATTTTTATTACAATAGCTACACCCTAAATACATAAAAAAAGACATGAGATTGATGTATTCTATCCAATGTATTGGTTGAGAAGGGAGTGAGGGAAGTCAAGAATAGGTAATCTAATTACCCTCTGATTCTCTTATACAAACATCCCTCTTCCAGTAACAGATAAGCAGTCATCAGGCTTAAAATCATCCATAATATATTATCTCTAGAGAAACAGGAGTGCTATGAGAATTGCAGATTTGTGCAGGAGACAGGAGTGTGCGCAAATTCCACTAAATATACTTGGGAGAAAGAAGGAGCAGAGCCTTCTCTTCCTGAATGGTAGCAAGGATCTCAGTCTTCACATACTTAAACTCAACCAAGCCAATAAAAAATAAAATACTCCAAAGTTCTATTAGAATTTGTGCTCTTCATGCCAGGGAACACCAGTGACATCCCTTTGTTTTCTGTATTAGACTGGCTTGAAGCATAGGTTCAATTGTGCCCCCCCAAAAAAGATATGTTGAAGTTCTAACCCCAGTACCTGTGAATATGACCTTACTCAAAAATAATGCCTCTACAAATATAATCAAATGAAGACGAACTTGTTCTGAATTAGGGTGGGCTCTAATCCAATAATTGTTGTCCTTATAAGAGGAAATTTAGACACAGAGACAGAGGAGAACACCATGTGATGACAAACATGGAGATTAGGATGATAAATCTGAAGGCAAGGAATGCCAAGAATTACTGGCAGCTCCTAGAATCTAGGAGAAAGGCATGGAACACATTCTCCCCAAAAGGAAACAATCTGTCCAACACCTTGATTTTGAACTTTTGGCCTCCAAAACTGTGAGAGAATAAACTGCTGTTGTTGTAAGCCACCAGTTTGTGGTGATTTATCCTGTCCACACGAGGACCATAATACACAGTGATCCTTGCATGGGTCTGTTCTTGACAGAATGATGAAGAAGAGTATCTGGACATGAAATTCTCTTCTATTTACTATACTCATCTTGATTCACTTTGTTTACCTGCCCAGCCTCCTCCATAACCATGCTACAGATTTATTTACAAAAATTCAAATCTGGTGATTCCCATAGCTTGTACAAAGTAACAAAGCACAGCTGGATTTGGACACTCTCCGAGCTGTCTCCCCTTTCTTACCTCAGTCTCTTAATGATCCTTTAACTTTATCTTCATTTGCCATGCCTTGGTGATTCCACACAGATCTGTTCTTCACCAGTGTGCACACTCCATTCAGCACCCAACTCCCTAAGAAGCCTTCTTTGACTTTCATATTATAATGAAGAATTTGTCTGGTCTTGGATATTGTTACCAAGCTAATCATGTGACTCATCCTGGGTCCCTAGGTGTCTTGAGGATTAGAGGATGGCCACCAGAAGAAATTGGGGGGTTTCCCACCACTGGATTTCCAAAGAGGGGCCAGGACATAAGTATGAATTCCATCACATGACCGACGATTTAATCAAGCATGGCTCTTTAGTGAAACCCTATCAAAAATCCCTGCTGGGGTTCATGATATCCTGGTTATGGAATAGATTAAGGTTGCGGAAGGGTCGTACCTACTGACTGACTGTACTAAGTATTGAACCTGAGGAATTATGGAGAGCCCTACATTTTCAGTCAGTCAGATGTCCAGGTGATCTGAGGGCTCCAGAGGACAGCCAGAGTCTGAAGTAAATTTAATCTTACAGAAGACTGGCCCTTTCCCTTGGGGAGTCTGAAAATGACTCCAGATTCATATTTACAGTATACATTTTTAAAATAAATATGATATGTGTATAAATTTAGGAGATTAACTGATATTTCTATACCATCCCTGAGGTATATATTGGCTATAATTGGATAACATTGGTATATGTTGCATGATATTTGCCCTCCACTGCCCACTCTTGTGTCCCTCTTCTGATCCCCTACCTTTTTGTAAAGAGTTTCCTTCTCTTTTCATGTATTTTTTAAAATCTAGATTTTACACGAGAGGAAATATGACTGTTTATCTCTCAGAGTCTAGCTTATTTCAATCAACCTAATGCTGCTTAATCCCATCCATTTTCCTACAAACTACATCATTTTTTTCCTTTCTTGTGACTAAATAAAACTCTATTTTCTTTACCTATTCATCTGTTACTGGGTAGCTGGGCTTGATGATTAAACAGCTTCACAACAAACATGCATTTGCAAATGTCTCTACTGTATGCTAACTTTGATTCTTATAGATGCAGGAGTGGATCTTATGACAGTTACATCTTCAGTTTTGTAAGGAATCTCTGTCCTGATTTCATTGTGGTATACTGATTTACACTCTCATCAAGGATGTATACCGGGCCCCAGTGGGCCTACATCCTCACCACCACAGCCTTACCAGCACATGTTGTTGTTGTTGCTGCTGCTGTTGTTGTTTTTATGATTGCCCTCTGACTAAGGTGAAGTGGGATCTCAATGGAGTTTCAGTTTGCAAATTTACATCTCTCTGGTAGCTAAGGATATTGACTTATTTTAGTATATCAATTGGCCATTTGTACTTCTTTGGGGACTTGTCCCAATCCATTTGCCCACTTATTAAGTGGGTTATTTGTTCCTTTGGTATTCAATATTTTTCATTCTTTTTATACCTATTTGGGCTTTGAAACAGAACAGCTCTTTACTCGTCATCTCTTTCACCCCTCTGTGTTATTTCTGTAATCATGAAGACTCCTCCAGCATCTGCCCATGCTATACAAGTGAGGCTAACCTCGTTCCTTTAGTTCCAGGATAAACGTTTGACTGAGACCTAGTCCCTAGGAGTCTTCAAATAGCTTTAAGATAGGCACATGGTTCCAGTTGGTACAATGATAACCGCTTCACAGAAAACACTTCTTCAAGTAAGAGATAAGATCACAGAGACCTAATTCATTCTTGGATATATTGCCTGCAAATGACATCGACCCAAAAGATAGAAGAGCTAAAAAAAAAATATTATCCTGATAAAAATATATAGCTATTCTATATTCTGCTTAAAAACCAGATTAAACCTTCTGGATCTTCTAATCACAAGAACTAGTAAATTCACTTTTTTATTCAAATTGGCTTAAGATAAATGTTCTTCTGCTTGCAATCAAGAGAATTCTGACAATGGACCATCCTTCTAACACGGACCCATGGCTCTCACTTCTAACATCACAGGCAATATAATGTTTTGTATTTGTTTGCCTGGCCCAGCCTCTGGGCTATGAACTCAAGAGAGTGGTAGCTGTGGTGCATTTGTCTTCAAGGTCTGCAATGCCCGTCAGTGCCGAAAATAGTCGTTTGCAAGACATGCTTTTTTGAATGAATGTTGGCTAGCTTAGCACCTCCTTTGCAAGTACTTATTCCTTCCTCCGTCCTCCTTCCTCCCACACAGCTTCACCCCGTGCACAGTGACATTCACAGGAACACATGAGAAAAGAGAGAAATCTGAAAGTGGAAAGAACTGAACTGTAGTCCTGATTCTGCTTCCCCCCTGCCCTTAGTCCTATAATTTTGGATGATTCTCTTATCATTTTTTGTCCTTACTTTCCTCACTGGTAAAGTGAATCGTATCTGAAGATCCTCTAAAGGAAAAATCCTTCATGATTCTCATACATGCTACATTATTAATTAGAAGTTGAATTCATTATTACTAATGACTGTATTGTTTTCCTTTGAACAACTACCCTCTCGTAGATGCCTCCTGCAGCCTTACACAACTGAAGAGATGAAGTTACAAAGGCAGAATAACAGCTATAGAAAAACCTATCTGATGGGTATGCCACATATCCCATCATTATTGGGCTTTGCTATTGAAACCACTACTGGAGATATACAGGAGCAGACTAACAGTGAAAGGTGCAATCTGGTCTCAAGTCTGCTCGGGATCGGTTCTCTTTTCACTCCAACTCAAATCATCAGAACTAATCCATTCATCAGCACTCATCCCCAACACTGTGACCCCCACCCCCACAGGGAAGCAGCTGTTAGAAGCAATGTGATAGTGGAGCCCTATGAAGAAAACAGACCGTGTCTTTTGCCAAACAGGTTTAGTCCTCTTAGGAAACAGGAATGAGGCCTAGACCTACGTGACTACTTGTGAGATGGTTACAGGACTCCAGCTTCTTATTAAGAACATCTTTGTGCTTCAGGGTATGAACTGAAATGTCTTCATTTTAAGTCAAATTCTCAAGTGCAAAGCTGTGGAAGACTTGCACAAAAGGAGCCATTGAAAAGGACACATGTAATAAATCTGGTTTCCCCAACTTCCACCTGCCCACCCAGACTGATTGCTCTCAGAAAGCAAGCATGGAGCACATGGAGACCATTTTTGTTCTGACCACAACTAAAGGTCAGGCTTTGAAGACTAGGCACAAGTAGGGTACAGAGAATCATCTGAACTGTCAAGGCCCTGGATTCAGCCTGTTACTTTCGTGGGGGTCATGAGAGTGATCATTGAAGAGAAGAGGGAATAAGGAACAAAGGAGATAATTTTTAAGTGAACACCAGATTATTTAGAATTTTCTCGCTTTTCCTCAATAAACGGCACTCTTAGGAGGCTCTTGGGGATATCCGTACAGTCAAATGAAGTGCTGGCATAAGAAAATAATTTTCTCAAACTCCAGAGACAGATGAACATGTTCTACTCCCAGGGTCCTGTCTGCTCTTCCACATACCCTTGCCCATTAATCCCCTTAAAACCTTCGCTTCTGATAGAACACTTGCACTTCTTGCAATATGTTCTACCTGTTGCAGAACCCAGTGCTCACTGAAGCCTTCTTTCTTCTCTGAGTTCATGTTCTCCCCAGCTGAGCTCTTCTAGCCTCACCAATTAAATGTCACCAGGATGTTCTTGATCACCAGTCTGTGTGTCTTTAGGTCTTGCTTTGCCCAGAAAGTCCAGACCTATATATGAAATCCCTTTGATAGATTTTTTTATTATATATTGTGATGGTCTAAATGTGGATGAGATCAGATACTAAAGTAGCATTATGAGACAAGACAGCTAGAAAGGAAAAAAAGAGAGGAGGAGTAAATAGAATACGGGAGAGAACTTGTCCCAAGACTAAACGAAGGCTGAAATTATTATGTTCAGAACTTCGCCATATCCACAAACTGACCTATGAAGGCAAATCCAAGGTTTTTAAATCTGCCCTTTTGCGAGTATAAAATAAATCTCCTACAAGTCAACTACGAATAATTCTTGAGAGATTCCTATAGGATATGAAATAAGCACAGGAAACACTTCTTCCTTCTCCAAACATCACCAGAAAATCATCACTCACTTCTGAAATGTTTTGTTCTCTCATTTTCTCCACCCAGTCATAATCTGGGATTATTTCAGAACCATCTTCTAAACAAACCTTACCCATACTGACACAAGCTGTGGTCAGTATGCTGGGCTTCACAATCCTCAGACTATACTACAATCCAGTTCTTCACATCGCAGCCTCTAAAGAAAAAAAGAATCTCAGCAAAGAAACTCTCAGTGGGAAGAAATGCCAATTTTTCTCTTGGGGTAAGAGCACCCTCTGGTGGTAGATGCCTATATTGTGGTCTAACAGCTCCATCTCCAGATAATGCTGTTTCCCAACTGGGCTCAATCATAAATCCTTCCAGATGGAAACTATTTCAGGGTTTCTCTTGGTAGAAAAATGATCCACTGTACTCCAAGTTAAAGGCCTGAGTTCACATCTTTGTGCTATTATTAACTACTGTGTGACTGGCCTAATCACCTCTCTCAGCCTCGCTTCTACTAAAAATATGAAAACAATGTCAACTTTTGGATCAAATGAAAACATTTGCTATTCAGCAATGCGCTTTATGATTTAAAACAAGTGATGCTATTGTGGCTTTCCAGATATATACAACTCCCTCACACATACCTGCGAAGTTAATATTATATTCTTCTGTTGGCATTCTTGTAATTTGTGTTTGTTACCCTTACAAAACTATAACGAGTTCCTTCCAGATACCTGTTTTTGATCTTCAATTGTCCCAGTGATTCCATGCCCAGGTCACTGCTTGAGCAGGTGCTTTCTGCCTCTGAAATCACCTCTACAACACCTTTCCAACTGCTCTGTTCACTTTTATAGTTCTGTTCATGAAGCTGCTTTCCAGATGTCAAATCAAGGACAACATCCCATGACCTTGAGCAGGAATGTACAAGAAACGAAGATGGTGTGAACCAACAGACGTTCAGCAGCAGAGACTGAGTCCACCTAGCATGCCTCCCATCTTCCAATCTGATATCCTAAGGGAACTGGCTTTGGGTCCTTTCCTTTTCTGTAGGCTATCAGGCAAAACCTCCTCAAGGACACAGGGCAATCATCATCTGGTCCCTGGTGGCTCTTCTACTTCACCCTGCTTTCCTTGGGTATATGATATGACACTCTACCCAAGCTTGCTCGTGATTCTGCACAATGCTGACTCTTGTCCCTAGGCCTTTTTTAAAATTTATTGTGAGAGTACCATACAGAGGAGTTACAGTTACATGGGCAAGATAACGAGTACATTTCTTATCAAGCATTGTTGCCACCTCTTTATAGGTGAATTGCATCTGCCTGAAGCAAATAAACACTCAATGCCAGCATAAAGACCTTCTGGAGATCTTGGAGGCCTTCATTCCCGTCAAGGCTACTTTAGCACCCTTCTCTTATATTAGCGTGGAGCTTTGTAGATGTCATGATCACAAGAACTTGTCACGCAATGTTCCGGTTGTCCTACTTGTCTCTCGGCCTCTATCATTTAACCTAATACTTGGACTCCAATAGGCACTCCATATATACTGACTTCTGGGCTACCAAACTGAAGGCCACTATTTCTGTTCTAATCTGACTTGATCTCTCAACAGTACCAGTTGCCCATTTTTTGCTCCCTTGGATTTCATGGTCCTAGTCTACTCTCAGTTCAATCTCCAATGCTGAATTATTATACCTGTTATAGCACTCGGTGCTGTGATTTGAGCCTTCCTTCTCTTTTCATCCCGTGGATATAAATGTCAGTAGGTTGACCATGACAACCCTGTGATTACTTTGCCCAGGAGTTCTAGACCCTTGTCTAGATAGTGTTGGTTCAACCTCAAATTCATAAGCATTTGGAGAAGCAATTAAGAGCTCTGCTCTTCTGAATGGGATTAGTGCCATTCTAAAAGAAGTTGAAGGGAGCTTGCTTGCCCCTCCTGCCATGGAAAGATGCCAAACATGGAACCTGCTGGCACATTTATTTTCAACTTCTCATCTTCAAAAACTGCGCAGTAAATCTATATCTATCTGCGGATCGGTTCAGTCTAAGGTATTTTGTTTTTCATCTTCTCCCAAAGAGACTAAGATATACATTGATCTTAACAGTTCTCAAATTTCCATTCTCCACTTCCAGTTTATTTGTGTGTGTGTGTGTGTGAGAGAGAGAGAGAGAGAGAGAGAGAGAGAGAGAGAGAGAGAGAGAGAGAGAGAGAGAGAGAGAGAGAGAGAGAACAAGAGAAATAGAGGAGAGACTAGGGGGAGGGACATTTAAGCCCAGGACTTCACACATAATAGGTTAGCATTCTACTACTTGAGCCACATCCCAACTCTTTCCTTTCATTTGTTTTTATTTTGCTTTCGAGACAAGGTCATACTATCTTTGCCTGATCTGGCTTCAAATTCTTATGCCTTCTGGTAGCTAAAATATAAGTATGTGCCATAATGGCCTGCTCCAATTAACTCCTTCTTTTAGTTTATTTTTACTTTTTAATCTTCAACTGGTTTACGAGGTTTGCAATTTAACATGTCCACTTATGTATGCAGTGCATCTTCATCAGAATCATGCATCGATCATTCTCGCACCCACCTCCTCCTCATCCCATCAGTCACACCACGTTTCCCGTTCGTCCACAACTTCCTTTTCCATTTATCTACCGCCCCCTGCCTAACCCCCCTCCCAATTCAAAACATAGTTCAACTTCTTGATATTCATTTTATTCAACTGTCCATTAATTGGTCAAAGGGGTTGTACCACCGTGTTTCATTCCTGCATATTCTACACTTTATTCGACTGGATTGCGTATGTAATATTTTTCCACTTTATCACACAGCCTCAGAATCCACGAAGATGCTCAAGATGAAACTCAACAAATTATCCTTAATCCTTCCCCTTTCCTCTACCTCACAGTCCATTCCCAAGCCCTGTCAATTCTGACTTCAAAAGTCCCTGATCCACTTACTCCTCTGCCTACACCTCTATGGTCTTCTAAGTCACCACGCTCTCTGCTCTTTCTCCCTTGCATCTAGTACCCCCACCACACCCATAATGCACTTAAGACGCTGTACTGAAAGCTAGAACAGAGATGATAGTGTTCATTTGAATCGCTGTAGTGATACACCCTTCTAGGCCTCCCCAGTAATGTTACTACTCATCTTTCTAATTAATAAATGTGTTTTGGGAAGACAATTTGAGACTACTAAATCTCATTTCTCACTTCACTTTTACCTACTAGTTTTAACACTGGTTGATAGTTCTTGTCTAGCTCAAATTTTCCTCTGATGGTTGCCAATAGTAGTTTAATAATACCATTACCCCTTCTACGTTGGCCAGCTGACTTTATTATAAAGAAGAACTTCCTCTCGTCGCCATTTGTTCATTCCTGTGTACAGTGCGGATTCCTCGGTTTCCATTTCATTCCGTGGGCTAGCATCTGTAACCATCAGAGTTTCCTTTCATTGCTCCTCTTGTCCTAGATTTGGCCTGAGGGAGCCCATCTAGCTGTTTCCTGAGCTTTTGCCATGCCTCCATCATTCTTCGAGTATTTTGTTTTTCTTTTGAACATAGCAAACTGTTGAAGACCCCTCCTTAAAATATACCATGTTTGAAATGAAGGTCTTGGTGGCTACACCTGCGGGTACTGAAGCTTCTAATCCCCTTCTAATAGGCAGAAACAAAAATATGAATAGATAGATATATAGATAGATAGATAGATAGTAGATAGATAGATAGGTAGATAGATAGATATACACATATGGACAATGTAAACCAGATACCACTTAAATACACATTCACAATGAATGTGTATATCTATAGGAATATATATGTGTATATATGAATATATATATATATATGTTCTGACCAGTATGTCCAACTCTCACACATGGCCCACCACATTCTAGATTTGAACCTTTCCATATTGTTTTCTTTCTTCTCTCACATTGAAAAAGAATCACTTTTCAAACTTTCATTTAACTTTTTGACCCAGCCAAGTACTACCCACCTAGCCATAGTCCTGATCATACTTTTGTCTACCTGCATACTTTTGTCTACGTTTGAAGTATAGTATTTATTTTCTGCATGGTACTTATTTTCAGTCTAGCCTTACCTAAATATACAAGGGAATCTCTGGTTCCTAATACAATGATTGATGTGTAGCATGTCCCCCAATAAATATTTGCTGAGTGCATGCATGATTTCACGTACGCACATTGCATAGGCAGGATACAGGAGGACAAAGAATCATGGATGGCCAAAGAAGGAAGAGATGGCACATTATTGATAAATAACATTAAATGGCTCCTGAAGTCTAAATTACAGAAGAGTGAACAGGTGTTAGTTTCTCATGGGCCTCTCTTTATGAAAACATCATAATGACAGAACTTCCCCCCAGAAGAGACAATATTCTGTTTATAAAATGTTAGAGAGAGGCAAAACAAACAAGAATAGTGGTGTATGAATGAAATCCCAGCATGAGGGAGCTGGAGTAAATAAGTCCAAGGCCAAGTCTGTGCTGTAGATTGGATGCCTAGAGGAGAGAGAGAGGAGAAAAGGCAGGAAGGGGTAAGGGCAGAGTAAAACGATACAATAGAAAATAAAAAATTCTGAAAAACAAGCTTGATGACAAAGTCAGTGATACATCTCGATATCTAAGAAGATAAAGGCCCAAGGAGAACCCATGATTGTAAGCAAACAAATGCTCAAGAACAGAGGTAAACTTTAAAATAGCTGAACCAAGCAGGCACTGGTGGCTTACACCTATAATCCTGAGATATGAAGATCGCAGTTCAATGCCAGCCCGGGCAGGAAATTCAATAATACGCTTATCTCCTATTAGGCACCAAAAAACCAGAAGTGGTGCTGTGCTCAAAATGGTAACATATTAGCCTTGAGCAAAAACACTTAGGCAGAGTGCCCAAGTCCAAGTTAGCCTCCACAACCAACCAAATACAAATTACAAGAAATCTTAGGAAAATGTAAGTAATAAAGAATATATTGTTACGTGAAGTTATGGGTTGTATAAAGCATTATTCCATATGGTATTGGACACTTGGACACTACAGAACTTTGAGACTGCCATATCCTGGAATCCGTGCAAATCACCCAATGTACCCATGTTCCAGATTTGTGAAACACTGATCTACTGAAGTTATTTGTATGAATCAAAGCACTATTAGCCATCACACCTCTAGAAGAGGCCTTTGCTTTCATATTATCTACTTGATTATTTCCAAAATACCTAACAGATTTCCTCAACATTGCATATTGTCGATTATGGGATGGCTCCACCTGAGTACCAGCAAAACAATTATGATCTATTGACGTTCGCTTATATCTGCATCTCAAGCAATGTGCTAGAAAATATTTTTAAACTAACTTTTTAGGGGCATGGGAAGTCAGTGGTAAATCTTCAAACTTCTGTGATGTAAATAGTCCTACCATGAACCTTTCAAAGCGTGGAAGAGGAAACACAAAATCAGTCTTATGATTTGGTTCAAACCAGCTTCCGTTGAAGAAAGCCCATCCCCATCTAGATTCACCCCTTTATACTTGATCCTTCTTTTGTGTAAATGATATACAGAAAAACTGTTACTATATGACCAATGTGATTAGGCTTGTTTTCTGTTTACTCTTAAACACAAAATAAAAAGTGTATAGTTCTTCTCCTCATTTATTGTACAATATACAATAAAGAACAAAGACTATTTCATTCTCCATCTGGCTAAGCTGCTTTTCTAAGGATGGTTTTCTGTCTTCTTTATGCTGAATATTTCCTAGTAAATGTTAATGCCACATGAAAAAAAATGCTTTGAATCCTGATGCCTAAGGTCCAATTCATTGTAGCTGAACAGTCAACCATTTGTGCTCATTTTAAGAAGCCTTAAAGGAAAGTCCTTTCTTTTCAGTTATGTAAATTCTTCCTTATACATTTTAATTCAATAATCTTTAGTGATGTTATTGAATTATAATGATTTTATCATTTTAAATATGACATGTTAACACAAAATGTTCTGGAAAATTGCATTCAGCAACTGTTCTTCAATATTTTCCATTAAATTATACATATAAATGTGTATATATACATATATATTCATATATATAATTTCCTCTTGCTTTTCCTTGATCATTAGTGAAAAGGCTAGATGTACATGTGCAATAAGATCATTTTGTGTTGACATGTCAGGATGCTTCTATAAATGCCTAATGAAAATAAGCTTTTGAACTAACATGAAACAGAATTATGAGCCATTATTTTGAGCTTTTATTATAGCTCTCACTTCACAGTTTATCTGACTTACAGTGCTTTACAGTTTTCAAAATCTGTTCGTTTTATGTCTGCTTGTAGCATTTTGCCCAAGCATGTCCTAGAACCTAAGGTGTGACGTCATCTCTTTTCAGGGGAGGAGAAAATGAAAAGGGTAACTACTCCTTCCAATCTCAGTTTTAATGCAGTGGGTTTACTCATATTTGAGGAGAAACTCTCCCAAATGACTATCATTTCAATTTGTCTTAAGTCCCAGAAATCACTGCTTCATAATGCCCAAAATAAGAACCTAACTGGATTGTGAATGTGCATAAGAAGAAAGGGAAAGTCCAGGAGAAAAGTTTGGGAACGCAACACAGAATCCTAGAATAGACCATATTTACAACAATGCTTAACCTTCTAGGCTAATCTCCTAAGAGAACCTGTGGCAGATGTAGATGAAACATGAAAAATAAAAAGAACTAAAAGGAAAGAGATGGAGAAAGTTGCCTTCACCTCAAACTGTAATTTATCATGTTCCAGTATATATAGTATTTTATCATCCAGTGTGGTTTACTTGTAGATTTATAGGCTCATTCCAGCAGGTCTCTAGGCATTCACACACAGTGAGACCAAAAGAGAATATTCTTAGGACAGGAACACAAAGGCACAATACCTATGTGCATCTGAGCATATAAAATAATATTTATCAAAATAATATTTATCAAAATTAACTCCAGGGAATGGAAACAGAGCTTTTTTTTTCTTTGTTGCTGTTTTTTACTTTTCTTTTTGTCTTGTTTGTTCATTTATCTGTCTTTGGGAGGGTAAGGGGGAAACATAGAAAAAGGGTAAATAGATGCAGCAGTGGTAGTCACTAGACACTATGTTGGAAATGATCTATAAAACTTGTGAGTGGTCATGGGAGGGAAAATCTGGGAGAGAGAGAAGGATCGACATTGTTCAAAAAGAAATGTACTCTTTATCTGACTTGCATAACTGTAACCCTACTGTACATCACCTTTACAGTCACAATTTTAAAAAAGAAGATTGTTGGCTCTTTGAAGCCAAGTTCACACTGCACATTACAATTTCAGCCCCGTGCTTAATGTTGGTGTCACTCTTAGAGACAATACTCTTGGAGAATCTGGCATCTGTTGAGATGATTCAGGGAGGTACAGAAACTTCCCTTAACTTCAGTAATCATAGGTCCTGAAGAGATTTAAACAATCACTCATTTAAAAGTAAGTGGCCCACAGTAGAACATAAAGGAGTTCCAGGAAATGAAATTCTACTCAAACAAGGTCCTACAGAATCCCCATTGGAGAACATGGAATTGGATCTAGGTCTTCAGATCAACTGAGCCTGGAGAGACAAAGAAAGGAGAAGTAAGCAAATATGTGTAAGTGGAACTGGGGAGTAGGCACGTGGAGGACTTTAAGTCAGCTGAAAAGAGGTAGGGAGGATTTTTGTTTTCAGTTAATGGTGAAAATAAAAATGGTGATATCCTTTAAGTAGTAGCTTTTCCTCTGCTTCCTACAACATCAAAATCAGGTGGACACACACACACACACACACACACACACACACACACACACCAGAGGATGCTTGTGTCTCTATCTTGGGGTTCATTTCACTTCCCATCATCTTATATGGTCATATGGACATAGCATTTGAGCTCTTCTGCTTGTCTTAGAAAAACACTAGTTTTTATCCTCACAGAAATCTCCTAGTCCTTCTATGAGGTAGAACCTTTGGTAACAAACAACTCAAAACCAACTCAAAATAACTTAGCAACAAAGGGAATTATCTCACAAAACTAAGACGTCCCAGGAGTAGAACTATTCCTGGCTTCAGAAATGGCTGCGTCCAGGGGATCAAATGATGTTACCAGGATCCAGTCACTGTTTTCGCTCTACAGCTCTCTTTTGCTCTGTCTGCTGGCTACATTCACAGTCACTTTTGACATACCTCAGGCAAGGAACTGCTGGAAGGTCCACACTATATACTTACAATGACTGGTCTCAAAGGAAAAAAGAAATGCTGTCACTGTTCTCTCCCTTCTGCTGTTTTCCTCATCCTTTCTCTCATCTTCTCCAGTCATGGAGGGGCTGCGAGTGACCCTCATAAGGCATCTCTGCACCACAGTCAGCCCAGACACTCTCCGGGCCAGACTTGAGTCATGTCTTCACCAGAGATAGGTAAGTAATGGATTGGCAGAACCTCAGGCACCATGTGAGTTTCCCAATGGGAAGAAAGCTGCCAGGCAGATGTCCACTCCAGGAAAATACTAACATTATCCCCACTCAGCTATGAGCAAATGAAGGCCTTAAATATGGTTGGATTTTAAAATCAAGCTTTGGAATTAAATGGCCCATTGTTAAGCCAACAATTGAGCTGTTTTTTTGTTTTTTGTTTTTTTTTTTCAAAGGAACGAGCCAAAAACCCAGACAGATAATTAACTTAAAATCTAGGTGATGAGACTGGGAACATATTGTAAAATCTCCTGAGATCATTCCCATAGATAACTAGTGTTGAGGAAACACCCATCCTGAGCACTAGGTCCCTGTCAATCAGGAATCCGACTGAGCAAAGTGCTTTCCTCAGTCTCCTGCATCATTTGACTCTGTTGAGCTGACTGCTTTGCCTGCCTGCAGGTCACTCATGTATGCACCATCCCCTCTTTGTGGTGTAGTTCCTGGTACATGGCTTAACATAGCAGACACTTAATAAACACTGGTTAAAATGACTTTATATATCTCCCTGTGTTTTCATGAGGACACGCTTATAGGAATAAAAGGTTTATAAGAGGAAACAATCAAACTATCTTCATGATGAAGACACAATGATAGGAATAGAAGGAAGAAAATGGAAATGAGGTAGTATGGGATGGAATACTAATCTACTATCCACATTTTCTGAGCAAAGAAAGAAAAATAGGAATAAAGAAATAATGAGCTCAGGAAGTAAGATTATCATACAGTATAAATTACTTTTCAAATTACCATAACCCTTCAAGCCAGCTCTACAGTTCTCATTCTGCAAAGTTGCTTAACTATGACATCGCTGTTCTCCAATTAAAGGCTAATTAAGCTTATCAGCACCTTTCTAGAATATTGACTATTTTATTCTCTAAAAAGTGAGAGTCTGTTACATTGAAAAAAGCTGTATGTTTTAAAGGCTTCTTGATCTCTCATTTGGTTTGACTACACCCTAAAATAGTATCTGTAAGCTGGGCACTGGTGGCTCACATCTGTAATCCTAGTTACGCAAGATGTTAAGATCCCAAGATGGCAATTCAATGCCTGCCCGGTAGGAAACTGGGTGAAACTCTTGTCTCCAATAAACTACTCAAAAAAGCTGGAAGTGGCACTGTGGTTCAAGTATAGTGCACTTGCCTTTGTAAAAGAAGCTCAAGGACCGTGCACAGGCCCTAGAGTTCAAGGCCCAGGACCAGCAAGATAATAATAATAATAATAATAATATCTTTAATCTAGATCAAAAGCTTCAGCTAATCTTTACTGGAGCCAAAAACTCTGCCTTGGGTTTTCAAAACTTCTGTTAGAACTGCACTAACATTGCGGCTTTGGCTACGCAGCTTTTGGGTCATTTCTTTCTTTTCCTACAAAATTCTCTCAGAAACTCTTAGATCTCCATTTTCACCTTGCTACTCTGGAGTACATGTTTCAGCTCTATTTGGATGAAGAGGTGAGTACAGGATAATTTTGGTTTTTCCATTTTGGCTGGGTCTCTTCCTAGAAAATATCCATTTTCAACCATTCCGGGGAATCCCTTTACACAGCCCTAATACTGTGCTCCATTTTAGGATGGGCCAAGCTCATGAATGTTTATAGACCTGCCTACCACAGTCCACTGGCACCAACCCAAAACATCTGTTCCCTTCCCTGACATTCTCTTGACCTTCAGTGCCCACTCCCTGCTGGACTTGGGACGTTTCTTCTATTCCGAAGTTTCTAGGTTTTGCATGTCTGTGGAATCGTCTAGTTTTTGATCCACCCGTGTGTTTATTTTCACACACACAAAAGGGTTCCACGCTAGTGTTTCAGGCAACTCAGTTGGGCCTGTAGGCCAAAGAAGTATTTGTCCAAAAGGGCCTCTTCTGTGAAATCCAAAGGTGGTTGGCAATCACGTTCTTTTTTGATCATATTTTTCCAGTGTTCTTGTTTTTCCATTTTTATTGTCAGTAACCATTGAAGGAAAGGCAGTAAAGTAAGACTGCAGGAGAAGCCTTCTTCAAGTCAGGAGGCAGAATTTCCTTTAAGAACTTGCTGCACAGGCATTCATTGTCACCCTTTCCCCTGTGACCATATAGCCAACACACCAGGACTTCAGATTTACTCCCTTAGAAATCTCTTACTTTTCTCAGGATCCTTTGTGCATTCAGATACTTCTCTTGCCAGATTTTTTTATATGTTGGATAGCACTTGAGTTCAATGGATTTTGAAGGACCAGCATGAGAGTGTAGTGACTATTTGTAACACTGTTCTAAGGAAAAGTAAGATATTAACACACACACAATTAAATATGCATGATGAAGGACATGTCTCCCTACCTCCTCTCTGCACTGACTCTATCCCTAACCTTAAGAAAAGAAAGGTTAGACATCCAGCAGTAATAAGAAAGGACAAAGAGCTACTGAGTTGCTCTTTCCTTCTTCCTTCCTTTTCTTTCTTCTTTCTTTCCTTCCTTCTTCCTTTTTCTTTCTTTCATTACTGGTAATTGAGCCCAAGGACTCACTTTTGATAAGCAAACTGTCTACCACTTGCCTACAGCTTCAGACAGCAGAATCTTTGGGGTAAATTCTGTCACTTGTTTTTTCTGAAAATGTCCTGGGTTAGGTTTGGGTTTTGGCAGGGATAATTTCTTCCTGAGACAATTAAGCTCACTAGGCAAATTAGCTTAATATTTACTTTTCTAACAGAGTGAGAATATTATTTGACTGCTTTCAGATGGGCTTCTTGAATATCAGGATACATTTTTTTATTAATGCTGAAAAACTTTTTGTTCTGTCTTTGAATAGTATCTCCCCATCCTTTGCATCCTATCTCAATGACACTGATAGTAGATGTAGGTTTCAACGTTTTAATCCTCATTATCTCTTCATATTTCATATTTACTGACATTTCCTTTCTTTCCCTTGCTTTCCAGATAATTTCCTCAGATTTGCCTTCTAGTGCTATTTCTTCTCATTTTATCTCTATAAAATCCATACACTGATTTTATTCCTTATATGTTTCATTTCTAAAATTCTATCTAATTATTTTAATATATACCCATTCTTCAAAACCCTCTTATCCTTTACGATTTTATTCCTTTTCTTATGTCATTTTAAATAGACTCCTTAATCTCATTTGATAGTTTATTAAGCAATACATTTTACAGTAAATTGCTTCTCTAGTGTTTTGAAGTATGATCTTATCTTTGTTTTAGCCTTGTCCATAGAAATCGTGTGTGCCCTAGTTTGAATAAATGCCTTTTCAAAGAAGTATTTTTTAATAAATCAGTAATAAAAATTTACCTATCAAAGAAAAACCCAGTACCTAATTGCTTTACTGATGAATTCTATTAAACTTTTTAAGAATTAACACCAGTCCTCAAACTCTTCCAGAAAAACCAAAGAAGAAAAATTGCAGGGCTGGGGGTTTAGCCCAGCGGAAGGGCACCCACCCGGCGCGCACAAGGCTCTGGGTTCGGTCCACAGCCCTGGAAAAAAAAAGAAAAAGAAAAAGAAAAATTGCTCCAAACTTGCCTTACCAGTCCAGTGTCCCCAATACTAAATCACATTGAAAAAGACAATCTTAGGTTGATTTATTTCTCTGTTCAATGCAAAAATCCTCAAAAAATGCTAGTAAAATATTAGCAAACTCAACAATACATCAAATGCATTTACCGTAATCAAGTGAGCTTTATCCCAGAGAAGCAAGGATGGTTCAGCATATGCAAATATCTAAATGTGATAAACCATATTGATGGAAGAAAGGACAAAAGCAGTATGGTCATCTCAAAGGGCGTGACAATATTCCACAGCTTTCATGACAAAATTCTAAACCATTATGCATAGAAGGAACGTACAAAACTACAACAAAGGTCAAATATGACAAACCCACAGCTAACATTATACTCGATGGAAAGCTGAGAGCTCTTTCTCTAAGAGCAGATATAAGACAAAAATGTTTACTTCCTTACTTTCTCCACTTCAACATCATGCATGAAGTTCTAGTCAGAGCTGTTAATCAGGAAAAAGAAATAGCATTTAAATTTAAAAGGAAAAAAATCACAATGTCCATGTTTGCAGATAACATGATCTCATGTGTAGAAAATAAGTAGAATGATTGCATCAAAAGAAATTCAACTAACACTGGAATTCAGTAAAGTTTCAAGATATAAAACCAACATACCAAAACCAGTTTCATATGTATATACAATGAATCTAATAAGACAAAAAAATCAAGAATATAATCCCAGCTGTAATACTTACAAAAATTAAATACTTAGTAACAAATTGAACCAAAAGGGTGAAAGACCTGAACACTGAAAAATCATAAAACATCCATAGAAGAAACCAAAGAAGACACCAATAAGAAGAAAGATAGTCTATGCTCATGAATTACAAGAGATAATATTAAATGTCCATACCACCAAAATAAAATGCAAATTGTTCCTAGTCTTTTCTTTGCTCTTATAGACATATTTCTTCATTTAGTCTCCTCAATTTTCTGTAGTAGCTGAGACTCTGGTATCTAACAGACATGGCTTCAAACTCTAACATTTCTACTCTGTCAAAGAGAATGAATTTATCAACATACAACTGAAAACCAACTCAGTCTGGGTTAAGTGAGAAGGATGTTTATTATGTCTCATAATTGTTGGTATTCGGATTGGTTAATTCAGCGGGTCCTTCTGTCTTTCCATTCTGCCAGCTTCTGAATACGTTGTCTTTCTTCTTTGCTTATCTGTACCCACATTTGTCAGATGTCTCAAGAACCCTTCACACCAGAGCCTCACATCAAAGCAGGCAGAGACAGGGAAAGAGGTATTCTAAGAACAAGAACAAGCTTTCTAAAAGTTTAACAGTAAATTTCTCTTCATGTCTCACTAGCCAGATTTGTTTCTGTCATTCTCATGATTGAACCAATTTCTTGGCAAGGAGAAAGATATTGCCAACTAGAACTTAGCCCTTCTCTATAGAAGGTATTTTTGTCCCCAAAGGTGAAAAATATTGTAGCTCTGCTTGAGGGCAAAAAAAAAGAAAGGGGACCAAGTAACTATTGACTGGGTCCAATAGCATCTTCTCATCTTTCTAGCTGTGTTTGCTCAGAGAGTTTACAAAATCTCTCTCAACCTGCCTTTGTATTTGCTAAATGCAGATGATAATACTATACATATAGGTTTGATAAGGATTAAATCAGAGCATTCATGAGTAGCACTGAACATCACACCTATCATCAGTACTCAATACATACTGGTTATTAATTTGCTATCTACTTTTCTGTAAACATCGTAATTTAGAATACTTTTAATATCCCTTCAAATCCTTCCCCCTCTTCCAGAAGCTAATAATATCTTGTAATAATCATTCGCATGGTTGAACTCTTTTCTTCTTTATGGATATTAACTGAAATTCTTCTTTTCTAATATCCTTTTTCCATTTATCCAATTTAGTTGAAGAAAAGTGTGAGAGAAGACAATGCTTAATTAAGTGACAAACACTGAGAATAATAGGAAAATTACTATTAATCTGGCTATAATTCAGTTTACTCCATCTGAAATGCCAAACATGATATTTGTTTTGCCATTGAACGGTTATAGACTCATGTTTGGCTAGTGGTCCGACAAGAGCCTCGGACAACCACAGATTCATTATTTTTACCTATATATCCAGCCTGAGACAAAGTGTTACTGTCACAGATAGCAAAAGGATATCAAAATGTTTAGATAAATTTTATACCAACAGGATTTTACTTGACGTAGTTCATTCAAGCAGCAAAACACTCATTTTCTCCATGGTTTTTGTTATCACAAGAAGAATACCATACTTTACCTCCTTGTTTTTCCAAGGTATTTGTGTATTTACTTATTGTGTCATTGATGTTCCTATAGCATTGCCTTCTAGTCATCTGAAGCCATTTGGTAAATCTGAAATCATCCTCTGGTCTTCGTAGTTCTAACTCTCTAGGCATTAATGATATCTGTTTTTCCATCTCTGCTTGCTGACTCAGATTAGCTGGGATATTATTATGTATTTCTTTATAATGACTCCACATTCTGCACAGCAATGGAAAGCACTTTCTTAACAACATACTTGTAGGGATAGATAGATATAAGTCATCTCAGAGGAGGAGGTGGTGGGTTCTGTGGGAATGCCAAGTTTACAGCTTCTGCTGCTGATTTGGGTTCTCAGAATATGCTTCCCTTTGAGTCAGCCTCAACTAGCACAACAAAGTTTGATGACATTTTTCACACTTAACAAAGGGGTGGGTGACACAAAGGTCTCTGCATGTGTGCGCAAGTCACCACTGCTGGTTTCCTCCTTTTCCAGAATTTCTAGAGCTTTATTTTTACTGCTCCTTGCCCTCCCTTATTTCTTATTTCCTTCTCCAAAGCCATCTTTATTTGTCCCAGCAAAGTATGCTGGTTGTTTTGACACGGTTTGAAGAGGAGTTCTGCACAGAATCTGGGTTTCAAGGGTACCAGAAACCACTAGATAGGAACATGGCTACAAGAAATATCAGAAATGCATGTGAAAGAGAGGAAGGGAAGGTTGACAGGCTAGCTGGCTGGGAAGGAACTCTGAAGGACCATATGTGAGATCATTAAGCTGAATGTTGCCAGCTTCACAGTTTACTCCATTTAGTGAGTATTCTGCCATACGCTGACTACCTAGCTTGACTTGGTTTTCCCTGAAAGTATACCACAGAAGAAGCAATCAAAAAGAAAGATACACTAGTTTATTTATTAAGACTGTTACATATAGACCTCTATCTTATATCTGTTGGCATATGCTAAACTTTTAAAAGTATCAGTCATGTGGAAAGAGTCTTTTAGGAGGTTTTGATGTGAGAAATATCCTTAGTTGAAATAAGGAAGTAAAAAAGTGATCTAAACTAAAGGGGTGGTCATTATCATGGATGCCAGTGTTTTAAATTCCACCTCATCCTGCATTGGGTCCCCTACTCATTGATGCAAGTAAAGCAGCATTTGCTTGGATTTGCAATGCATTCAATTCTTATAAAATTATCCAAACTCCATTCATAATTTTTTTATTCTACTCAGAGAACAATAACACTTGGAAAACTGGCATAGTCTACTCCCATTTTTAAGTAGTATTGGCATAATAAAAGCACATTTATTGTTGACTTCATGATCCTGTGATGAATGCAGGGGCTCAATGCCAAAGTTCAAGTTTAATTTTTTTAATTGTGAAAATACAATTACATGGGCAAGATAATGAGTACATTTCTTATCAAGCATTGTTGCCTACCCATCCCTTCCCATCTCCCACTCCCTCACTCCTCCCACCCCCTGGCCAAAGTTGTAAAGTTCGTTTTTTGACATAACGACTTGTACATCTCATTGTTGCAATGGATCCACCTGTATCCCTATTTAAATAATTTGTTTTTCCCTTCCCCTCCACAAATTATACCAACATCAAATACAGTGAAAGCAGGGGTTATACCATGGAGGAGGAACATACAAAGCAACAAAGAAATCATCTTATAAATATGTTAGAAACAATCACATGAAAGATAAAACATTTGAATACTTATCTTGGGGTTCATTTCATCTAACATCAACTTATCTGACCTTTTCTGCTTGTCTCAGACATATACTAATTATCTCAGAGAAGGAAAACCATGGGAGCTATGTTTCTTTGGGCCTGCCTTACTTCACTTAATTTAATTTTTTCCAAGTCTTTCCATTTCCTAACAAATGAGGCAATGTCATTCTTTCTGATGGAAGCATAGAATTCCAGTGTGTGTGTGTGTGTGTGTGTGTGTGTGTGTGTGTGTGTGTGTGTGTGTGTGTGTGTGTATACATATATCACATTTTCTTGATCCTTTCATCTACTGAGGGGCATCAGGGTTAGTTCCATGTCTTAGCCATGGTGAATAATGCTGTGATAAACATGGCTGTGCTGGTAGCTTTGGTATGACCTTGTTTGCTATCGTTTGGGTAAATGCCCAAAAGTAGGATTGCTGGGTCAAGGGGTAGCTCTATGTGGACCCAACAACAAATCCCCAAAGAAACCACTGCCCAATTAATAAGTGGACTAAAGACTTAAAGAGACGCTTCTCTGAAGAGGAAATAAGAATGGCCAATAGACACAAAAAAAAATGCTCAACTTCTCTAGCCATAAAAGAAATGCAAATCAAGACAACATTGAGATTCCACCTCACCCCAGTCAGAGTGACTATAACCAAGAAATCTAGTAACAACAGATGCTGGAGGGGATGTGGCCAAAAGGGAAACCTACTGCATTGTTGGTGGGAGTGTAAACTTGTTCAATCGCGTTGGAAAGTAATATGGAGGTTCCTCGAGTTTTCTTTTTATTTGTTGTAGATTGCTTAGGCACTAGGAACTTCTGAAATCCAGAAGTTGCTATAAGATAGATAGATCTCTCATTCATTGCCTCCTTGGTTCTTTAAAAAAATACTTCTAAGCTTGCCTTTTCTTGTTTGCAATAAAAGGGACTTATTGTGGCACTTTGCTCAGAGGTCCATTACAAGGAGTTTGAAAGTTAATAGAAAACATTTAGAATAGATTAGGGGCACGAAACAAACCTAAATAAATCTTACTGTATTGCTATTGCTAACTGATTATGGGGCCACTTTTCAGTTCTATATAACAGAGGGTCATTGTCAGAAAATCAAGAGATTTTTAAGAATTTGGAGGTGCCTATGGCAATTTCTTGGACCTGTCCCACAGAAATGCACAATGAGAGACAGAGTAGGCATGTAGAGGGAAATGTATAGACTGTACCTGTGACTTCTAAGGAAGAACCAATTCATTCACTCTACACTAATAGAAACTCAATAGACTGCAATCTGGGTCAGAGTCCAGAAAAATACCACGAAGCAGTGTCAAGTTACAGCCCCTTGCATAGTCTGTTTCACCAAGTTAGTTTGGGGTCAGTTGATGTTTTGATAAAAGCTGTGGCTCATTGAAACTGTGACTTGACCTTAGAGGTGCTGCTGAGATTGCATTGCTGAGCTGTTTGCCTGTCAGGCTGCCATTCCAGGAAGCAAAGGACTGGCATGCCCCACAAGATCTTCACAGGGCTCTTGATTGGAGCAACTGTGTTAGCAAAGCTTGCAGAGAATGATGCTGTTAGGGTCACTGTATGCAACAATACAGAACCGAATGGTCACCAGGAAATGAGAGCACAGACATTTTCTGCTACAGAAGGTCATGATCTACAAAAGCTGGTGCAAACACTTCTAAAGGATGGTACTGGGAACTAACAGTGGATCTGATGCTCAATATTTAAAGCAGCAGACCCTAGGTTAGAACTGGGAAATTGCATGACTCAGAAGTCTTTGGCCCTCTTTACCATCAATTCAAGAAATCAAAATGAAATATGAAACTCTTGAGGTGGAAACCAAATGGATTTGGAGACAAAAGATGTAGACTCTAGTTCTATATTCTCTCTCTCTCTCATGACTTTGAGTTAAGTCCTTACACTATGTGAGGTTTGCAGGATTTAATGGGCATATATATGTGAAGATGTTTTACAATGTGTAAAATGTGGAAAAAAATATTAAAAAACATTGCCGTTACTATTGTTTCGGTATATCCCTCCATGAGGAACAAAATAAGTTTTCCAAAAGAAACCTGCTGGGAATATAGTCCCAGGAAATCTGGGGTGGGTATTCAAGCCAGTTTTAAAACCTTTACAGGTTCAGGGCACAAAGGATGAATTTGGGTGGGAAATAAAAAAAAGAGTTTCTCTAAGGAATAGGATCAGAGTCAAGCTTGTGATCTCAAGTCCTTGGTACCATCTGCAGAAAAGAAATACAATTTCCAACTACTTTATGTGATAAAAAATAATCCCATTTTGTTTCAAAATAACAGCAACAACAAATCACCTGAAAGTTTCCTGAAGAGGAAATTTGTAAGGAAAGTCCAACCATAACATGTCTTTCGTTTATCTTCTATCAGTGGAGTGTCATGCACAGTGGTTTTGGAAGATGAGAGGGAGTCATATTTCCTTCAGTAGCTGGAGAGGACCCATTACAAGATGTTACTGAAGCTGCTGTGTTGAGTCAAGACACCAGAGTCTCATGCAGGGTATGTGCAGACTGGTGTTGTCAGGATAGCTGTGCCCACCAGCCGTCACCAGCAGTCTTGTGGATTTCCTGCACACATTACTGTGGTAGAACTACCTCCCTGCTTCCCTTGCCTTAGGCACTGCACTCTGTTCTAGCCACTGCTAATGCTTCTGACCGGCTCTATCTATGTATTATGAGCTGACACTGCCCCAAAGACTTGGATTCAGAATCCTCCCATCCACTGTCAACAAAGCCTTCCTTTCAAAGGGGATGAAAACAAGTGAGAGAATCCAAACACTATCTAAGAAGAAACAGAGAAATCGTCTCTTTTCCTCTTTTTTTTTTTAATAGAGTTTTCCATCCCTCACGGGTTTATTCTACAATTAGGAAGTGTGTTGTAGAAAGGGTGTTATGATTACCTGCTAAGAATCTTGTTTTTGTAATAGTGAATGTAGCATATGATATTAATTTAGAGAAAGAAAAAATACAGGAAAACAGCTATGGCACAAAAAGTTCTGTGGTGTTGTAGGGGCAAGAAGAATTACTTTAAAATGTCTACTAATGTTTTCAGGCATGAAAGTGATGAAATGGATTAGTTTGGGTGTATACTGCCTCTTGGCTAGACAATTGCAATAGACTAAATTGATCATCTTAGTTCCCAATCTTTCCCTTCTCTAATTCAATCTCCAGAATGTCTGCTTCAACTCCCAAGTCTAACTATGCCCTTTCTCTGGACAACATCATTTTGTAGTCCCTCATTACTTAAGAACGAAGTTCCGTCATAAACCTTGGCATCTAAAGGTCCCTCAGTCCCTCCTTTTCTTCATGATGAGAATACCTCCAAGGGGTATTTGAAAATGTGGAGAAGATTCTCCATGAAAAAAAGCATTAGTGTTTTTTAGAAAGCAGGATCCAGCTATCTACATTCCTCAGAATGACAATGAGCCATCTACCCAAAACGCCAGTAGCATACATCAGCCTGTTTTCTACTTTGTTTTGTCTTCTCTCTCACACTCAATACTCCAGCCCACTCAGTGAGTCTTATTGCTAAGACCCTAGGGTCTAATCTGAACTGCCCTTTTCCAACTCACTGATCTTTGTACTCCTCACTCTCTCAAAATCCAGAATAAACCATCCCTGTCCTCTAGCCAACATTAATTTCTCCCACGTTTGCAGTCTGAAATCATGTAGCTTCTACTTCCACTCTAAAACATGCTGTATCTTTCTATATCATGCCTACTTTATTCATCTTATTGCTATTAACAAATGATATATTCCTTCAGGATAGTTTTATATACCTGAAATGCAGGGTATTGGCTTAGTACCTGATACTGAATAGAATTTTCTAAATTTAATTGAATTAAACACTTGTTTAAAATTTTCCTATAAAATAGGTATGAAGATATCCAATTTTAAAAAAACTACTAATGGAATTAACAAAGTCCTACTTTATTAGCTCTTTCTTAGCAAATATCTACTTGAATAATTTTTAACTGCTATTATTAAGGAGTTGTACAAACGGGTTATAAATCCGTAAGTCATGTCATGAGTACAATGCTTCTTAGACAATGTCATTGCTTCCTTTGCTTCCCCCATTTATCCCTTCCTGTCTCTGCCCACAGTTGCAGGGTTCATTTTTTATGTAGTGTACATTAGTAGTGTACATTATGTAGTGTACATTATGTAGTGTACATTATGTAGTGCATTAGTTCCTTCTTCTCCCATAAGAGTGCCCTTTTAATGCCTCCCT